>NW_028270182.1:42724971-43369608 GCF_037043375.1 Chiloscyllium plagiosum | reverse complement strand
TCACATCGTAGCAAACGAAATAGAATTCTTTGAGGAATGACGAAGTTGATAGTGGAGAAAGTGCTGTAGATATCAAATACATGGTCTCCAGTAAGGGTTTGATGAGATAGACTGATGGAGAAGGTAAAGTTGCAGGGGTCCATGGTGTACTAGCTAGATGGATTAGAGAACTGGCTGGGAAACAGGAGACAGAGAGTAGTAATGGAAGGGAGTTTCTCAAAATGGATAACTGTTCTGTCTGGTGTTTCACAAGGATCCGTGCTGGGACCACTGTTTGTTGTGATATATTTACATGATCTGAAGGAAGGTATAGGTGGTGTGATCAGCAAGTTTGCAGATGACACTAAGATTGGTAGAGTAGCAGAAAGTTGAGGGGACTGTCAGAGAACACAGCTGAATGTAGATAGATTGGAGAGTTGGGTGGAGAAAGGGCAGATGTGAGGTGATGCATTTTGGAAGATCCAATTCGAGAACGAATTATACAGTAACTGGAAAAAGCCCTGGGGAAAATTGATGTACAGAGAGATCTGGGTGTTCAGATCCATTGTTTGCTGAAAGTGGCAGGTCGATAGAATGATCAAGAAGGCATACAGCATAGTTCCTTCCTGCATTCTAACAATTTAAGAAGTGGAGAACCACAGTGGTTAACTCGTCACCAATAGGAGGGAATCTATTGCGTACAAGAGTCGGCAGGCCGTATTACAGTTGTACAGGACTTTGGTTCGGTCACATCCGACATACTGCGGACAGTTCTGGTTGCCACATTACTGAAAGGAAATGGATGCTTTGGAAAGAGGGCAGAGGATTTTCACCAGAATGTTGCCTAGTATGAAGAGAACGACATATAAAGAGAGGTTTGGTAGATTAGGATTATTTTTATTACAAAGATGAAGGTTGAGGGAGGACTTGATTGAGGTCTACAAAATCTTGAGAGATGTAAACAGGGTGGATAGCAAGAAGCTTATTCCCAGATTGGGGGACTCAGTTACTGGGGGTCAAGAATTCAAGATGAAAGGGGAAAACTGTATTGGAGATATGCTCGAAAAGTCCTTTGTGCAGAGGATGGTGGGTGGCTGGAATGCGTTGCCAGCTGAGGTAGTAGAGGCGGGGACGATAGCGTCATTTAATATGAGGAAGCAGAGAGATACAGAACATCAGAAAATAGGCGACAGATTTAGATAGAGGATCTGGATCGACACAGGCTTGGAGGGCTGAAGGGCCTGTTCCTGTGCTGTGATTTTCTTTGTTAATTGTAAATACTGGCGAAAAGCGTCTGGTGATAAGGAAAGTGAAATCAAGATCAAATGTGGCACAGCGAATGTGTGGATACGATAATTTATTGTAGAGAACAGAAAAATGACAAGGATACGAAACAGTTACATTGCATCTGTCTTCAAAGAGGAAGATCCAGAAAATCTCCTAGAAATACCAAGTCACCACGGGACCTTTGTAACTAAAGATTAAAATATTTCATATACAGTTACGAGGTAGTATTTGGAAAAAGAACTGGGATGAGGATTGATAAGTCTGACAGACCAGATATAATTCAAACTGAAATTTCAGAGAAAATACCAATACACATGTTGATTGCAATAGGGGGCACTGTACTTCTCTGTATTCACTTTGGAAGGTTATAAATGCTTTCAAGTGATTTACGAAGGGAAGAAGTGGGAGAGTGGAGGAATACAGGCCAGTTAGTTGTTAGCCACAGTAGGGAATCTGTTGCAACCTATTGTAACGAAGATCTTATTGGACACTGAGAAAGTAATAGCAAATTTCAAGTGAATTGTTCTGCATTCATGAAAGGGAAGCTATAATTTACAAATTTTTCTCTTGAAGATATCTCTTGTATTTGTAAACAATGGCGAATCAGTGAATGTAGTACAGTCAGATATTCAGGAGGAGTTTTAATCAGCACACACAGTAAGTTAGCAGAAAACATTAAAGCAAAGTGTATTGGGAGGAACATATGCAAGCAAGGGAAGGTAAGCATTAGAGAAACTATTGGAGAACATAGGTAGTGGTAGAAGGCTGTTTGTGTGAATGCAGACCGGTGTACGCTGATGTGCCACAGGTTTCAGTACTGTGCCCCTTTAAACGCCTTCATTTAAAGGGAATCCGAATACAGACGATGAAGAATCAACTAGACTCAAAGTGTCAGCTTGCTCTCTCTTTACGGTGCTGTCTGACTCACTGTGATCTCCAGCATGTGTTGGGTTCAACACACATCCAGCTTCTGCAGTGATTTGCTCCGACTAGAAGTAAAGACATTCTGCACCAGTAACACAGAGAGTTGGGGAGACTGGACCTGGACTGGACCTGACAATTTTGATGTCGTGATCTAAGTAAAATACACTGATCACATATACTGAATGGGCATTCTCCAGATTAATCTCTCAGCTGGCACAATGGGTCTGCCAGGAGACTTGGTCTGGGATCAAGGCGGGAATCTGTGTGTGAAGCTGGAGACGCTGATTTATTGTTATATGAGAACTTCAAGTCTGTTTTACTTTGGAAAAGGAGGAGGCAGGTACAGAATTCAAGAAGATGGACTGGGAAGCTGTTTTACAGATTGATGTAAGATGTGAGCAGGGATTGATGTATTGGCTGATATAAAATTGGGCCAACGCCCATGTCCAGATCAGTGACATCTCAGGCTGCTGTTGGAGACAAGGGATGAAAGGCGCTGATGCAAATGTTTAAATAGAATCTGGTCACAGGTGAGGTGTCCGAGGACTGGAGAACAGCCTTTTATAGGAAGGGTTGTAGAGATAGAGCAGGGAACTATACACCAATGTGTTTCAGATCAGTGTTAAAGAAAATTTTGCACAAAATAGGTGGTGGTGGAAGGCTGTTTGTGTGACTGGAGATTGCTGTCCCCTGGTTTCACACAGTGATCAGTGCTGTATCCCTTATCACTTATGGTATTCATAAATGGTGCAGGTGTGAATGTAGAGGGGAAGTGGGAGTGTGATAAGTAAGTCTGTGTTTGATACAAAAATTGACCGGGTGGTTGGCAGTGAGGAGGAAGGTCTGATGTTACAGTAAGATACAGTGGAATGGTCAGATGGGTGGATCAATGGCAGATGGAATGTAACTCTGATAATTGAGGTGATGCACTTTGGAAGAAGGAACTAAATGGGGAATACGCAATGAATTGAAGCACAAGTAAGCTCATAGGGATCTTTTCCACACATTCTTGAATGTGACGCAGGAGAATAAAAGATTACGTAAGAAGTCAATGGAAGCAGTAGGCATAACCTTTACTCATCGAGGCATAGATTACAAGATCTATGTAGCACTTTAGTGAGGCCAATATGGAATACTGATTGTAGTTCTGGGAGCCACATTACAGGAAATATGTGATTATTCTGGAGGGGGTGAAGAGGTTTACCTGGATGTTTCCAATGATGGAGCATATCAGCGATGGAGAGAGGCTGGATAAGCTCGGGTTGTTTAGTTTGAATGAGAGAAGGCTGAGGGGGACGTGATTCAGAAGTATAAGATTACGAGGGACATGGACAGGGTAGATAGACAGCAGCTGTTCCTTTTAGTCAAATGGCCAAGAACAGGGGAGCACACTTTTAAAGGGAAGGATTTTAGGTTTAGAGATGATTCAGGGACTGTTTTTCACCCAGAGGTTCACGGGATCTGGAATCAACTTCCTAAGGGGGGCAGTTATCACGGGTCACCTCACAACCATTAAAAATTATTTGGACGAGCACTTGAAGTGTCATACCATTCATGGCTACGGGGCTGATGTAGGAAATTAAAATAATATAGATCGTGCTGTATTTTTGATGGTACAGAGTCTATGCTTTTGTGATTGTATGACTGTGGAAGGTCAATCATTGAACAGCTCAAGACAGGAAGTAATGGGTTTTGGAAGAGTGCATTAACAAGGGTGAAATGTAAAATCTTCTCAATGTACAATATACCAAGGTGAAACGTTGGAGAAGATAATTGTAGCTTCCTTACAGTAAAACCAACGAATAGAGAACAGGAAAATGGCAGACTATGAAGCATCTACTTCAGTTCTGCCTTAATGATAGGATTTTTTAAAAAATGCTTCCAAACAATTCTAGGTCTACTGAGAAAGAAAGGAAATACAATCAAATCATGAAATAAGCAGTTTTGGAGAAATTATTTGTACTGAAATCTGATAAATCCCCATCGAATGATAATCTATATCTCTGATTCCAAAAGTTGGTGGCCATGGGAATAATGGATACTTTGCTTGCCGTCTTCCAAATTCCTGATGATTGAATTGACAGATTTGAGAGCATCAAATGTAACCCCAATATTTCTAAAGAGATGAAGGTAGGTGAGGACTTGTGAACAATCATTATTACAGAGGAGGTAGCGTTGGGCAAGCTAATGGAGCTAAGGGTAGACGAGTCCCCTGGCCCCGATGTAATGTATCCCAGGGTACTAAAAAGGTAACTGGAGAAATAATAAGTGCACTTGTGGTAATTTTCTAAAATGTGCTGAACTCTGGGGCAGTCCGAGAAGATTGAAAAACAGCAAATGGGACACCACTGCTAAAAAGGCAGGTAGATAAAAGTTGGGGAATTACAAACCAGTTAACTTAATCTGAGTAGTTTGGAAAATGCCTTGACTGTATTATCAGGGAAGAAATAGCAAGGCATTTTGATAGAAATCGGTCCATTGCACAGATGCAGCGAGGATGCATGAAGGGCAGATCGTGCTTAACAATTCTTTTGGAAATCTACGAAGACATTACTAGCAAGATAGACAACGAGGCAGCAGTGGATGTGGCGTATCTAGGTTTCAAAAAGGCTTTGACATGGTGCCACATAGTAGTCTGCTGCATAAGATAAAGATGGATAGCGTTACGGCTGAAGTCTTAACATGGATAAAAGGTTGGTTGACTAACGGGAAGCAAAGAGTGGGTATAAACGAGTGCTATCCTGGCTGGAAATCATTGCTGAGTGGTGTGCCTCAGGGATCAGTGCTGGGATTGCAATTATTCACAATTTATATAGATGATGTGGAGTTGGGAGCATGCGTAGTTTGTCAAAGTTTGCAGATGGCACGAAGATGAGCGGCAGAGCAAAATGTACAGAGTACTGTGAAACTTTGCAGAGGAAAATAGTTACATTGCACGAATGGGTAAAGGTCTGGCAGATGGAATACAATGCTAATAAATATGAAGTAATCTATTTTGTTAGGAGTACCAGTAAAAAGGATTATTACTTGAATTGTAAAAAGATGCAGCATGTTGCTGTGCAGAGGGACCTGGGTGTCCTTGTGCATGAATCACCGAAGGTTGATCTCAGGTACATCAAGTAATTAGGAAGGTAAATAGTATTTTGTTCTTCATTGCGAAAGGCGTTGAACCTAAAAGCAGGGAGGTTATGTTGCAGCTGTACAGGGAGCTGGTGAGGTCATACCTGGAGTATTGTGAGCAGTTTTGGCCTCCTTACTTGCAAAGCGATGTACTGGCAGTGGAGGTGGTGCTGAGGAGATTCATTCTGGTGAATCTGGAGTTGAGGGGTTGTCTTATGAGGAGAGACAGGGTAGATCAGCATTATATTCATTGGAATTTAGAAGAATGAGGGGAGGATCTTATAGAAACATTAAAAATATTATGAAGGGAAGAGGTTAGAAAAAAGTAGAGAGGATGGTTCCACTGGCAGGTGAAGATAGGACAGGATGGAATAACCTCAATATTAAAGGGAGCAGATCTAGGATTGAACTGAGAAAGAACCTTTTCACCCAGAGACTTGTAATGCTATGGAATGCCCTGCCCAGTGAATTAGTTGACGCTACTTCAGTAAATGTTTTTCGAGCTGAGATAGATATGTTTTGAACAATGAAGTAAATTACGGATATGGCGAGAGAGCGGGTAAGTGGATATGAGTCCACAAGTAGATCAGCTATGATCTTACTGAATGACAGAGCTGGTTAGAAGGACCAGATGGCCGACTCCTGCTCCTAGTCCTTCTGTTCTTATGAAAGGAGAGTGGCCAGTTTTCTCAGCGCAGACATTCTGCTTTGATTTGTTTGGACTGATTTTTCACAGACTGGCTGTTTACGGAAAGCAGGCAGCCAGTTGTGAAGCTATCAGGCCAAAGAAGAAGGTCCATGCTGATCCCCCCTCTCTCTGATATCTCTCCTGGAAGAACCTGAGTTTGAGTTTTCCTTTCGAATTTTCCATGGGTTGTTTATGGGGATCATTTCAAGTACTTCAAACAACACCTTAGATTATTTAGATACAGATTACTTACAGTGTGGACACAGGCCCTTTGGCCCAACAAGTCCACACCGACCCTCCAAAGAGCAACTCATCTCGATCCATTTGCCGACATTTATCCCTTCACCTAACACTACGCGCAATTTAGCATGGCCAATTCAGTTAACCGACGCATTTTTGGACTGTGCGAGGAAACCGGAGCACCCGGAGGAAACCCACAGAGACACGGGGAGAATGTGCAAACTCCACACAGACAGTTGCCTGAGGTGGGAATTAAACCCGGGTCCCTGGCGCTGTGAGGCAGCAGTGCTAACCACTGTGCCATGGTACCACCCAATGGCTCTCAACCATTTTCAGATTCTCAGTTGAGAAGTGGAGTGCACCTGAAGACCAGAAAGCTTCACCTGGAAGATTAGTTGAGTAGCTAACTTTTAATATTTTTTCTAATATTTATTTATAAAACTGTAAAATGACAAGAGCTGGGAATAGTCACTTTAGTTCTACTTACTGTGGGACTAGTAGCATGGATATGGCTTCTAATTGGCTGTCTCTTGGTATTGGCATCCCTAATCATGTTACACAGTAATGCCCTACATTTTTGTAGGCTGGATTGAAAGTCAGTTCTTTGTCTTCCCATGTACCCACTCCTTATGAATTTAATTTGCTAACATCATTAAGTTAGGATAATCTGTTGGGTTTTCGGATAGGTTGTTACTCTGCATGCTATTCTCTTCTGTTTGTGTTTCATTCCGTAACCTTGAAAATAAATTCTGTTTTATTTAAAACTAAGTGGTTTGACCAGGTGCGTCACTCCTGGAATATCCGCCTCACACGTGCTTAAGGCAACAAGCAAAGTTTGAGTCTACTCTACTTCCTTGAAATGACTTGAGGTGGTCTGTCCTGGCCCATAACAGTGTGCAACAGTGAGATCTAATATACTGGCATGGGTTGAGAATGGTAGAGAGCTGAAAGAAAGAGTGAGTCAGAATAAGCAGTTCCTTTTTTTGGAGTGGAAAGCAATTATGAGCAGGATGATCCCGGAATTGTGTTTGGCACCCATCTATTCAGGAAGCAGATTAAACATCTGCCACAGGGTACTAAATGTAATCTTTCAAAATCTGCTGATGGCACCAAACTGAGAATTGATTGGGTGAGGTGGATGAAAGAAGTTCAAGGTAATTGAGACACGTGGAGGGAATGGGCAAATACGTGGCAAATGAACAGCAATGTGGATTGACGTAACACTGAACATTTTGGTTGGAAAATATAATATCAGGCTAGCATTTCAAAAGGAATTGATGTGAAAATGTTGATCTGTGAAGATACCAACATGCATACTTTTGTTGATTTCTTCACCGAACTCTGAGGTCCATTCACAGCAGTGAATTGTGAAGCCAGACGACAATACTGGGATTGGCACTGCCACGCTGCCCAGTGTACATAGACTCACCAAGTGGGTATATGTAACATTGAAAAGGATCTGGATCTCCCTGTACACCAGTCACTGAAAGTGTTATTGGAGTAACTGAAAGCAGTTAGGAAGGTAAGTGATGTGTTGACCTTCATTTCCGGGGAATTTGAGTCCAGGAATAAGGGTATCTTATTGCAGCTGCACATGACCTTGGTGAGACCCCATCTCGAACATTGTACAGTATTGTGTGCAGTTTTGGTCTCCTTACCTCATAAAGGACAAACCTGACATTGAGGTAGAGCAGCAAAGAATGACCAGACTGATCTCTAGGATGACAAACTTGTTGTGGGAGCAGAGTTTGGGGCAACTGAGTCTGTATTCCATGTGGTTTAGGAAAATGAGTGGAGATCTCAGTGAGATACATAATACTCTGACAGGGCGAGATATATTGGAAGTAGGGATGATAATTTACCTGGCTGGGACGTCTAAAACAAGCGGCCACAGTATTAGGTACGGTCAGGGAACTCTGCATTGAGATGAGAATAAATGTCTGTACTCAAAGACTGGTGAATCTGGGAATTCTATGCGACACAAGCCTGTGGAAGCCAAGGCACTGATTTTCGTTAAGTATTTCTTGACACTAAAGGGACAAGGATGCAGCAGAAGTTTAGTGTGGGGAGAAAGGATCAACCATCGTTATATTGAATGGGAAAGCAAAATTGATGGACCGAAGTTCCTAATTCATATTGTTCCAATAATTAATCACTTCAAAGGATATGCAGTATACATTGTTTGTGAAAAAAATTGAAGAAATGTTAGACCAAAAACGAGAATGGAGGAGGCTCAATGTGTTGAATGACCTACTCTTTTCCCGATGTTTCTGTGCAGTCTGTGGGAAAACTCTGCAAATGTGTCACAAGCTCTCAGCTGTGAGGAAGGAGGCATCTGCTGGATCAACAGGGCTGTGTTTCCCATTCCCTTTTCTGATACCGAGACTGGTGCAGGGTGTTCTGTCCAATTTTATTCAGTAAGGGCTCGGAACAGTTTGATACAATAGAATGTCTTGCTTGGCATTTTAGAGACCGTTGAAGAGTTTGCTACATGTCTGTCTTCTGGAGGCACTTTTCGGTCAGAACAGGAAAGCAGGGGAGATTCACTGCCTGAAAGTACATTGGGAAGGCAATTCGTGTTTACAATCGAAACTGTTACTGACAGCAGATTTTAGATTTCGATATCTTACTAGTTGATTTCAACTTCCATTAGCCTGGTCGGGATTGGTAATCCAGTGACACTTGCACAACAGCACCATCTCCACATGGGGACAAATTTGAAACCACACTGAGGAGATAATTTCTGTGCTGCTTGACAGCTCCGTAAAAGATAAATCACACCATTTTGTCTATCGTGATGGGACTGAGGGGGTGGTAAATGGTCAGATTGTAATTATTCTTCTCTTAAGGGACTGGACATAGTTGAGGAAATTTCCACGTTGCCAAGGGAGATGTCAGAGTTGGAGCTGGAATGAAACAGTTTCCCCAGGGACACGGCTTGTTATGCAGCACAAGTCTTCAGTCCTATTGCAGGAATGCTGTCAGGGCCCAATGCCCTTTTCGTACCTGCTGTGTTCAGCTGTTTCTTCATGTGAGGTGCAGTGAATCGAATTGGTTGGAGACTGGCATCTGTGATTCTGTGGGCATCATCTAAGGAACACTTCTGGCTGACGATGGTGCAGACATTGCATACTGTCTTTTACACTGATGTGCAGCAAAGTCCCATTCTTTCGGGGAATGGCAAAGTAATAACCTAGTGGTATTGAGCTGCTAGTCTTGCGACCCAGGCAATGCTCATGTGACCTGAGGTCGAATTCTGCCACAGCAAATGGTGGAATTCAAATCCAATAAATGTTTGAAATTAAAAGTCTAATGATGATCATGAAACAGTTGCTGATTGTGTGGGAAACCCATCTTGTTCGCAGATGCCCTTTCGGGAAAGAAACTGCCATTCATTCCTACTCTGGCCTACTTGTACCTCCAGACCCACAGCAATGTGTTTGACTCTTAACTACCCTATGGGCAATAAATGATGACCTACCCAGCGACACACTAATCCCGTTGAACATTTTTATAAAAAGATATTTGTGGAGTCCTCTTCTTTCGCCAGTTGTTTCATAGTTCAACTTCATTTCTAACTGGCTGTGGCAGGACTGCAGAGCTTCGATCTGATCTGTTTGCTTTGTAATCATTTCGTCCTCTCTATCAGATGTTAGTCCTGCTGTTTGCAATGTAAGTGAGTTGTCAAGTGTGGTAGCTTTAAATGGGTTGTCATTAGTTTTAGTTACACACTGCTCTGACCCTGGCATGTTCACCTACACTCGTGACTGAAACATCATTCAGCTTAATGGGAATAATGGACTGAGGAATTATCCTGGGCAAAAAGTTACAGATTGTGACTCAGTACAATTCTCCTTCTGTCCTACTGTGATCTACACTATTACATGAATTCCCGGGTTTGAGCTGCAGTTTCTGCAATGCAATTCTGATGTCTGTTGCCCAATTCATACCGAGACCCATTGACCCGTACCCCGTGAGCCACTCTGGTTTCTGATGTGGTAGCACTTCCATTTTCATATTCTCATTCCTCTGAGCGTTTATTTATTGTGCCACGCCTCTTACTTGTCAAGTTTTTCAATACTCCAAAACATATTCCGTGAGGTAGCATCATGGCTCAGTGTTTAGTGCTGCTGCCTCACAGCGCTATGGACCCAGGTTTGATTCCATCATCCAGCGACCGTCTTTGTGGAACTTATGCATTCTCCCTGTGGGATTCTTCTGAGTGCTTTGGTTCCCTCCCACAAACCAAAAATTCCCAGGTTAGGTGCATTAGTCAGGGGTAAATGTAGGATAAGAAAATGGGAGTGCTTGGTTTACTCTTCAGAGGATCGGTGTGGAATTGTTGGGCTGAAGGGCCTGTTTCCACACTGTAGCGACTCTAATTCTAACTTTCATCTGAATGTTTTCCCTTGCAGTTATGCCATTTTCATGTGTTTAAATTGAATGTGCTTCACTCTGTTCTCTCCATGGCATCTAATATGAACTCTGTAGTTTCAATGATTCCAGTCTTATGTAGTTTCAGAACCAAGATATTTGTGCATCTTTTGTTTAGATTAGATTAGATTAGATTAAATTACAGTGTGGAAACAGGCCCTTCGGCCCAACAAGTCCACACCGACCCGCCGAAGCGAAACCCACCCATACCCCTACATTTACCCCTTACCTAACACTACGGGCAATTTAGTATGGCCAATTCACCTGACTCTGCACATCTTTTGGATGGTGGGAGGAAACCGGAGCACCCGGAGGAAACCCACGCAGACACGGGGAGAACGTGCAAACTCCACACAGTCGGTCGCCTGAGGCGGGAATTGAACCCGTGTCTCTGGCGCTGTGAGGCAGCAGTGCTAACCACTGTGCCACCATGCCTTCCCAGTGTATGGCAATCCAAGTGGGTCAGGACATTTGAGCAGCTTTGACATATACCTTTGAACATGTCCAAATCCAGAAATTTCTGGAGAAACTCAGCAGGTCTGTCAGCATCTGTGGAGACAGAGAAACAGAGATAGCGTTTCAAGTCCAGCGTGGCCCTTGTTCAGAACTGAAAAGGGCTGCTTAATGCCTTGGCAAAAGTGGACGAGGGATGATAGGAAACAGAGCAAGTGGAGACGCAATGGCACAGAGGGATGGGCTTTTAATTGTGGTGAAAGAGAAACAGATATAAAATTGGTGTAAATTAAAGTGTGGATGGCACACTTTAAGTGTGAGTTGTCTCTATTGATAAAAGAGACACAGGCGAGATCATTGGGAGGCCAGGAAGAAGAATATAGGAAAAAATAGAGAACAGCCATAATGGATTCAGGCTGTGAATTTGGAATTGTGTATTATCTACTGCAGGCTGTGACACATCAAAGTGTAAAGTTAGGTCTTACTCGAGCTTGGGTAGTGTTTCACTGGAACATTGCAGCAGCTCAGGACCAAAATGTTAGGATGAGCGCAAGGTCGGTTATTGAAATGAGAAGCAATGAGAGGCTTAGGGTTATTCCTACAGATAGAGTGAAAGTGGTCCTCGAGCTAGTCTCTGTTTGGTCTCCCCAGTGTAAAGGAGACAGCATTGTGAGCAGCAATGACAGGAGACCGGATTGAAAGAGTAAAAGTGAAATGCTACTTCATCAGGAAGGTATGTTTGGTGTCTTGGACAGTGAGGAGGGAAAGGTGAATGGGCAAGTGTTGAAGCTTCTTTAATTGCATGGGAAGGTGTCATGGGGGATTTGGGAAGTCTTCTGGATGATGGAGGGTGCCCCAGAAGAAATGGTCCCTATGAAATGCTGTCAGTGGTCGCGAGGGAAAGATGTGTTTGATGGTGCTGTCCCAGTAGAGATGGTGGAAGTGGCGGAAGATGATTCTATGAATGTGGATTCTAGTACAGTAGAAGCGAGGACGAGGGGAGATCTATCATTGTTCTGGGAAGGAGAGGACGGAGTGAGGGCAGAAGCGTGGGAGATGGAATAGTCACAGCTGAAGGCCCTGTCCACTGGAATTAGCGGATTTCTGATTTGAAGAAAAAGGAGGTCACGTCACAGGCAGTTCACTGGAATGTGGCGTCATCAAACAGAAACAACAGAGGTGGAGAAACTGGGAGAATGGAGTCAGTCTCCGCTGATCATGTGTTCAGCTACATGTAGAAGTCCTCCCTGAATGATTGAAAGAACCAGACATCTAAATTGAGGCTTTCTGTCTCACATCTGATCTGAAGCGGGATGTGGAAGTAGACCCAGAGGAAGGTCAGTGGGTATACCTGGGCAGACATTCAAGCAGGTATCCAATTACACTCAGAAATTATTGTTTCTGTTCAAAAAGAAGGACTCGATAAGAAAATGTACTACCCATGGTTGCAAGGATACTATGATGAGCATTAGTGTAGGGCCAGATGTAGGATGTTTATTTCATGGACCACAAGCAGATGCTGGGCATGACTTTAAGCTGTGCTTCCTGAATTCCCCCCAAAAACCCCTGCCATTGCTGCTCCATCCTCTTCCCTGCTCCTCTCCCCTTCCTGATTCAAGTTCTCCATCTCCAATTACAGAGCACATTCTCTCACATTATGGTCCCTCCCCACTTCACCTGAAGCTCTTTGACCAAGTCTGCCTTCCCTGCACTAGCAAATATATATGTATATGCACTATATATATTATATATATATACAAGTTTGAGGATGACACTGACAACTAAAAGGCAGGCTGTTACTTAATGGAGAGGACACCCACAAAAGGAACAGTACAAATGGATGGGATTGTCTTTGTGTCTGAAACATAACGTCAGCATGCGGATGCAGCAAGTAACTAGGTTGGGTTTATTAGTCAGGTTCCTGGAATGAAAGGGTTGAATTATTGAGTACATCTAAAATGGTGAGGCGTTTATTCATTGTTGTTGGAATGAATGTGGATGATATTACTGAAATGGACATGATGCAGAGGGGGCTTGACAATGTAGATTTCGAGAATGTGGATCCATTCCAGGGTAGAGAGTCGAACTCAGGGTTGTAGATACAGAATATGGGATATCGACTTCAAACTGAGATGCAAAGAAACGTCTTCTTTCAGAAGGTAGTGAATGTCTGGAATTCCCTAACCCAGAAGTTGTGGAGACTGGGTCGCTGAATGCATTTACAGACTTGCTGGATTGGGTTTTGATAGATTAGCGATTTGAGGGATACAAAAGGTTAGCAGGAAAGTGGAGTTGAACCCTGAAGTAGATCATCCATGTTCTTATTAAATGACAGTGCAGGTTTGAAGGGCCGAATAGCCTGCTCCTGATTCTATTTCTTACGTTCTTACGTTATTCTTTTGGAAAATAACTGGTTATTTTCCTGAAAATGGCGTTGTACAATGTTGCATTCAGGGAGAGCAGAGGATTTCTTTGAGCTAACACTGGTAGAGGGCTGTATTCACAACGAATCTGGGTCTGTAACTTGACCCACATCTGGAGCAGAATTTACAGAGACGGAAAGCCTGAGAAGAGGGATTGAGGTGAGGGCCAATTCCTGACTCAGCCTGGATTTTCCAATTACATATCCCAAACTACACCTAACTTTCGGGGTGACCTCGATCTGCCCCTGTGTAGCAGGTCCGAAGGGCTGAATGGAACATCAGAACATAAGGCTGAGGGACACGAGTGGGACATTCGACTCTTTGAAACTACTCCACCAGTAAATAACGTCGTGGCTCATCTCATTGTGGTCCCAGCTGCACTTTTCTCTCCATACAGCGTTATCCCTGAGTCACCTGTCCATGGAAAATCAGATGAAGCTAGCCTCCATATAATATAAAGCTTCAGCCATCCCATACTTCTGGGAAGGATAATTCCTACGTGAATAAATTCCCACTTTGTGAATTTCTCCTCACTCCGGTTCTGACTGAGGGTGGAGGGTGTCATTGCTTCCTTTTCTAGTCCCACTCCTTCACTACTCACATCACATTTTAAATGTGACCAGGTTGTTGATATGGCCGATGATAAAAGTCTTAGACTGGGTCAGGTTCAGTGATAAGAACAAGTCAAGCAGATTTCTTTTGTCAGACACAAGTAACTTATGTAACTAATGGAGGAGCATGGTGGATTTGTGTTTCACACTGCTGCCTCACATCTCCAAGGAGCAGGGTTCTTTTCCAACCTCGGGCGTCCTGTATGTGGAGTTTGAACATTCTCCCTGTGTCTGTGTGGGTTTCCTCCCAGTGTTCTAGTTTCCTTCCACAGTCCAAAAATGTGCAGATAGAGTGGATTGGCCATGCTAATTTGCCCATAGTGCCCAGGGATGTGTATGTTAGGTGAGTTAGTCATGCGAAATGCAGGGTTACATGGATAGGATGGGGGGCATGTCTGGCTGGGATGCTGTTCGGTGGGTCAGTGTGGATTTGATGGGCAGAATGCCCTGCCTCCACACGGTTGATGTTCTAGAAGAATGGTAAGAAGTTTGGACTATACAAATAACCAGTGGATATCTACCTGATACACTCTGCTGAAGGTTTTGTTTGTTTCAGTAAGATCACCTCTCTTTCTATGAGTAACCATAATGTAAGGCCTTCATCCCTGGAATACATGAAGTGAAACATCGCTGAACTGCTTCCAATGTAATTATATCCAATCTCAGGGAAATAGACAAAAATTAACCTCACACCCCAGGTGAGGCATTTTTTTTGTTTTCTCAGTGCTATGAGTTTTTGTAACTCTCTTCCCCGCAGACCATTGGAGGCAGAGATATTGAATATTTTTGAGGCACAGACGGAAGATTCATAAGTAACAATGTAGTCAAGGATTATCAGGGAATGGGCGGAATGTGCAGCATGGGGAAATGTTGACAGTGGTACAAAATGATACTGCTTAAGAACATCCAGCAAAACAAAATGGTAATCTAGAAAACATTTTAAAATGCTAACAGTGATAGAACAGAGTTCCAACGGACCATAGGGCTGCTCTGTCATTAGAGAGAGACCACTTGTGGTCGTTTAAGCAGAGGGTCACCACGCCTCGGGTGATGGGTTGAGGGTGAGACACCGTCCACATCATGGTAACCTCTGTCAGTGTGGTGAATTGAACCGGCGCTGTTGACCTCCATCTGCATCGGAAACCAGCCGTCCAGCCAACTGATCAGGAGAAAGTGTAACTGTTACAGACAGACACAGTCACAGGCAAAGGGCAAGAGAAGCTTTCATAACAAGGAAAAAGGTACAATTCAGATAACGGTCAAAATAACGACTGAGGGTAAAAACGTTCTCTGCTAGAAATTGTATTTTATAATGAGACAAGTATTTCAAATCCGTCTTTGGTTGAATACGGTAATGTGAGACATATGAAATAGCCAGAATTACGAAGTGTGTTTGGATATCGATAACCATAAAATACGTGTAGATTTTTGATTGTTCTGTGTAAAATGTGCTTACCATTACATAGACGGAGAAAGCTGATGGAATATATTGTTGTGAGAGTGCGGCCCCCATGGGAAATGCCCTCGAGCAGGCACTTGAAGAAAACCGGGGTAAAAGTGCCTGAGTGTTGTCTGCTCAGTGACAGGAGTGGTAGGTATAGGACAGATGTTAGGGGTAGATTCTTTACTCAGCGAGTCGTGAGTTCATGGAATGCCCTGCCAGTAGCAGTGGTGGACTCTCCCTCTTTGTGGGCATTTAAACGGGCATTGGATAGGCATATGGAGGATAGTGGGCCAGTGTAGGTTAGGTGGGCTTGGATCGGCGCAACATCGAGGGCCAAAGGGCCTGTACTGCGCTGTATTTTTCTATGTTCTATGTTCTAACCCAGGGAGTTGAATGACTTAAAATACATATAACATGGAACTGAGTAAAGCATCAGATCAAACACAATCTTCTTAAATGCTAGAATGTGTTTGAAGGGCTGAATGGCCTCATGGGGGATTTGAATTGCATGTGATTTGAAAGCTATCCAACATTGTTCCTTCCCCTTCCGTGTTACATGCTGGGGCATTGACATTTTCCTGAAAATGGGAATTATTTGGAACACTGACTTGAACATTCCACAATCAGCATTCTTCAGAATATTCTATCAACACATGGGAGCATTGCAAAGGCGGGAGTGTGTGTGTGTGTGTGTGTGTGTGTGTGTGTGTGTGTGTGTGTGTGTGTGTGTGTGTTTGTGTGTGTGTGTGTGTGTGTGTGTGTGTGAGAGAGAGAGAGAGAGAGAGAGAGAGAGAGAAGCCTTTGCACGTAATAGTGAGAGTAGTGGACCACGAATCGTGTTCGGGTGTCCGTGCTCTAACAGATATACAGTGAGTGTGAGGGAGCAGGGAGAATACAGTGACCCTTATCCTGACAGAGTGGGGAAGGTTATTGAAGCTTGTCCTGTATTGCTGAACATTTCTTCAGACTGCAGATACTGCACTGAACTGGTTGGTGGGCTCAGACCATGCTCGGTGGGTCTGTGGTGTGGCCCGTGTGGGAAGAGAATGGTCCCCCCTGTACTAGCCCATCCACCAGGAGCTCCGTGTCCCTGTCGACAAACCGTGGTGTAATTGCCCCATATCTGACATGCTCGGGGTAAACTGTGCAGGGCAGCTCCAATCTGAGAGAGCTCAATCGTGTGTCCATTAGCTTTAAAAGGTGGCACCAGTGCCAGGGATCACGGAATATCAGGGCATCCGGGCGATCTTGAGTAACTCCAGCCATGATGGGTGGGATCGGACTGGCATTGAATGACAGGGACACCATGGGGTAGTTGGGTAGTTAATGAGGTGAGTTTAATATGATAGTGCCAGGAAACTAGCTCAGCCTCGTGCAGACAACCCATCTGTCACACACAGTGAAAAGCACACAAAGATAAATTATTATTATATTCAGCCTAATGAGTCATAGACTCTGCTGTGCCCACTTTCAGTTACAGAGCTGCAGAACAAATGCTCATTCAAAACTGTCCATCATCTGAACTCACACTAATATCAGGTTCACCCATCAATCCTGGGAATACTGGCTCATATTGCAGGGTACTGTCGAAATAACTTCATATCAGCATGCTGAAACGTGTGATCTTCAATGAAATATTCTCTCAATTTCCCTCTCTCTTTTTCCCAAAATTCTTTTGTTTGTTGTTATTTAAACTGATTTCCCCACCATCTCTCTCTGGCAGTGATTTTCATATCCACAACACCCGTTGTCATGGCACAATGGAGACATGGAGCTGTAAACGGATGGGAGCTTCACATCCTTTCATTTCCAGTATGGGTTGCAAATTTCCCCACGCTGGGCATTGATCTAACAGAGTGTTACTGAGCAATGCACGGGGGTGATGTGCACGGCTCTATATGCTGGGAGGGTAACGGCTCGCGGTTTACAGACCAATTCACTGCTTGTCACTGTACAGCTACCCATACTGAACAGAAACCTGTTTATAAAGCAAGACACTGGTGTGGGCTGCATATCACCCCATGCTGGACAGACCGTTTCATCTGGGTTACTGAATCCATGCACCGGTGTGGTCTGTGCTGGTCCCCATGTTGGACACATAACCAGTGGCCTGGTGAGACTTACGCAGTATTCCATCCTGGAGTGATTGCTGGGTTGTACTGGGCCTCGTCTGCACAGTGCTCCATCCTGGAAGATTGCTGGGTTGTCTTGAGCCTGGTCTGCATAGTGCTCCATCCCAGACAAATTGCTGGGTTGTCCTGAGCCGGGTCTGTACAATACTCCATCCTGAACAGATTGCTGGGTTGTTCTGAGCCTGGTCTGCACAGTCCTCCGTGCTGAGCAGATATCTCATCTACGCATATGCGTGTCTGGGCTGGATCTGTGAAGTGGATTGAGTGTCCGGTATAATTCCTTATCTAGCTATCACTCTTCCAGCTCGGTGCAGTCCGCTGTTAAACCCCATATTTCTGCAACATGTTGTCCATTAAGTAATGATCCAATTAAAACATGAATATCTGTCCTTCTTGCGATGCACATAAGCTGACGTACCTGAAAATATATGATGACAGTCGTCTCAACACGAAAGTTTTCTTATTTTAAAGGTAAGTATGAGATGCTCTGTTTCAGATGCAATTCGCTTCGTCAAAATATTCGACATTCAGCAAAATATAATATATTCAAACACCATCGATAAAATACAACAAAACAAGAGCAACTTGTAATAACTTAATTCTATTGGAAAACATAACAGAATAATAGATTATTTAACTACTATACAGTGACTACTCCAAAATGGCAACATCCAATAAGCACCCGCTTTTCACAAAACAAATTCAGGAAACAGATTGTCTCACATGCACTTCTCCAATCCAGGAGGAGCAAACATCAAAAGACAATTCTGAGAGAAATCTCAGAGAGAGAATGCAGCAGCCGGGAGAGATTTCCTGCCTTCCAACCCTGCTGAGACCACAGCAATAACTGGCAAAAGGTAAAGCTAAATGTCCTGCTTCAATGAGATCATCAGTCCACAGGACCCGGCTGCAACTTCAAAGTCCACAAGGAATGGAGTGTATCTACGCCGTCTATGGCACTGCAGGAGCCTCTCAAAAATGCCTAATCCCACCGAAGCCGTTAAATGATGGTAAGATAAATGTCAAAGTTACACATAAATAAATAAAACGAAAGCATGCAGCAGGCCTGGCGATCAGTCATAGACGGTGTCGGGAACCCAGCAATTCCTATCCTGCCAAAAGACAGTAGAATCATCGAGGTTGTGAAGAGAAGGCATTATCTCTCTCCGTCGCCTCGAACTTTACAATTGGAGATGTGCTATTCACCCAATAGTCAACGATGTCAATACCCCACCCAGACTAAGTATTGTTGTGATCTATACAGGATGCAGTGAAATGGGTTAACTGGACCTGTTTGTTCAGTGACTATGATTGATATCAGTCTCCATGGACCTTATCTGTGTCACTGGAGAGTTTCCCTTTTCCATAATTAAGGGGCTTCTTTGAACCTGTTGTCCCGTAGTATCAGGGGCAGCGTGATCCTCAACACGATAGGGATAGCAGCTCCAGAGAGAGTGAGAGGAAGTGAATCAGAACAATAGACTGAAATGTTCCAGCAATGGATCCGAATCTGAGAATATTACATTGGAATATCACTACAATGAACAGGAGTTTATCTTTGGGTCTTTACTGGCTTTCTCAGGATTGGTTATCGTTAGTGTGGCGGATCGAAGCCGTACTGAGGATTATTCAAGCCGGTTACTACCCTATCCTCGCTATTATTGGTGTTCCTGGTAAGTCTATCCCTATCAATTCTATAAATTATGATGAAAAGCATTGCTAATTCTGTCATTTATATTTCGCAAAGACGTACAGTATTTTATTCAGTTTCAGTCACAAACTCCACTTCCTTTAAATTAATTTCAGACGCTTCACTCATAAACATCTCAGAGGGAACATGACTGTTCACAACTTCAACCTGACTTTGGCCCTGAACTGTTCTATGTCTCGGTATTCCCTCTGTCATCGAATCTGCCCACACCTAACTCAATAATATCCCCAGTATCGACCTCTGCCTCAATGCTGTTGCTGAATTAAACATCATTGAGCCCTTTGTTAACTTCAGAATTTATGGCTCCCGTTATATTCTGACCTCTCTACCAGTGACAAATATTTTGACCACAAAGTTGTTGCCGGCACTACAGGTACTTCACAACAGGTACTCTGTGTAAGATTCATAATGTCACTGCACGTGTAATTCAGAGGCAAAGGTGATGACTCTAAAGGCATTGTTTGAAATCCTACCACAGCCGATGACTGAACTTAAAGTCAAACGACAAAAATTAGAATACAATTTCACTGATGGAAAAAATAAACAATCAGGATCTCTTTTAATATTTCACTGATAGCCTTTGGTAAAGAAACTAAACATTATTGCCCGGTCTGGACTGAGGGCGACTTCAGTTCCACAATCAAATAGTTGGCTCCATGATGTCTTGACAAATGGCCTCACAGTCAAGGGCAATTAGGATGGACAACACATGCTGCCCTTGCCACAGATGCTGACATACCATGAAACAACAACATTAAAGGTGAAATAAACCAAGGAACTGTGGATAATGGATATCTGAAATAAAATTCTCCAGTGTCCAGAGAGAGAGAGAGAGATAAAGGAAAAGAAAACAAAAGGATTGCTGATGATGGACTGGAAGGAAAATAGAATGACAAGTTATTCTAACGTTCCTGAATTTCCCATATTCCCGAATATCACGTCCATTTAGGTATGTCCCTGATTAAAGTGAGTTATGTTCCCTCCATCTCTCTTCTCTGAGTGTGATGATCTATTCCATTGACAATACAGGTGCTGCCCTTACAGTTGCTGAGATATAGAAGAAGGAAATGTTACAGAGTCAGCTGCTTCTTTGGAGAGAGGAACTGTTACTGTGGGACTGTACAGAGATGCAATGGCTTTCTCAGCCAGGAAGAGAAACTAAGGAGAGAGAGGCATTTTCAGAACACTGAATGGGTGCAGCATGTGTGTGGGACATTGACTTGCTGCTGTCATTCGAAAGTCAGTGGAGTTTCTGTGGATGGTGTCCTCAGGTTTGTTTTGTCAGCTGCTGAGTTTATTCAGGGAGTCCCGAGGGTCTGGTGATCGCACTCTGGACACTGCATTTACAGCGTGCCTGGGTCCATGGTAAACAAATGGAGCGAAGACTACACAGAAGGGAAGCTCTGGAAACAAGGAGGAGCAAAGCACTGCACTTTCCTTCCTGTGATTTCCAGGAACATTTGTCTAAGCTGGACCCATTCAGGTGTAACGTGTGAAAACAGCTTGTTTCAAAAATTAGGAGCTGACTGAGCTGTGTCCTTCCTTCAGTATAACCTATAGCCTCACACCAGGGACAGGACTGTGCTGACTCTCACTATGAATTTACCTGTTTTAATTCTGGAACTTTCCAGGCAGGAGTGGGTAATGTATCCATCATCTCTGAAGTGTAGTCCTCCGATGTACAACGAGCTGACAGAAGCCACCGCCTGCTGAGAGGAATGCATTGGTTCATTCTCCACAGGAGAAGGTACAGAAACCAACTTCCAGATATACTAGAGGGAAGGGGGACTGTTAAAAATGAGGAAATGCAGGAAATTAGAATTAATGCAGGTTATCCTTTTTGAAATCTATTGAAATGAAGTTTCATAAGTTGCTGCATCTGATGAGTTACATCCCAAAGTCTTGAGGAGATGAAAACCGAGCTAGTGAAAAAATTATTGATTATTCTTCAAGGCTGGTTAGATTCTGGAAAGGATCCTGCAGACTGGAAAGCAGCTATTGGAAACATAAATATGTAAAACAGGACGGAGAGGGAAAACATAAAACTAAATAGTTTGATGTTAGCTGTGAGAAAAAAATATCATTGGAACCTTTTATAAGGAACGTGACAACTAGACACTTGGAAAATAATGATATGATTTGGTAGAATCGGTCTCGATTCAGGAAAGGGAAATGGTCGTCGATAAACATTTTTGTCGAGATTGTGCATTGTGCCATCGACAATTGAGAACCAATGGGAGTGGACTATTTGAGTTTTTAGAAGACCCTTGACCTGATTGAATACAGGTGAGTGGGGAATGTGAGAGTCCATGGGTATGTCGGGGAGGAATACATACCATATGGATTAAAAATTGGCAATTGAGATAGGAGAAGAGTACTGTTTTTTTCTCTGTACTGAAGGCTTGATGGTTGGCAGCAGGATCAGTGTTTGGGCAATAGCTGTTAACAAGGTATAAAAATGATTCAGATGTGAACAGCAAATATCATCATCTACATTTATATTTATTAAATGGTGAGAGATTGGAAGTGCTATTGTTGAAAAGGACCTGGGCGTCCTTGGTCATAATTCGCAAATCAGAATTCTTATGGGGCAGGAAGTAAGTGATATGTGGATCTTCATGCAAAATGATTGAAGCACCAGAGTTAGAACATCTTTCCCATTGGTAGTGTTTTGTTGAGAGAGTATTTGTTTGGATTGCTTTATAGATAATGATCTCTTTGTCACCGAGACAGCTCAAAGGGTTTTAACAGACTAAACCCTGGTATGATGGTACCCCGCGGAGTGAGTGCAGTGACTATGTGTTTAATGTGTCGGGCTCTGAGAAAATAAGAAGCTGAAACTTGATGATTATGGACGGACATTCATTATGTCCCAAACAGCTGAATAGTGTGCAAATTCCATACTTTTCATTGGATGATTGATTCCCGGTGGTTTACATGCATCTGCAGAGCCCCATGTCGATTGACAGAGAGTTACTGAATGAACTCGGGACACTTGAATGCACAGTTAGTGTTTGACACTGCATTGAATGTCACTTTGTGCACAATCCTGTCAGCAGCAACGATAACTTCATTTTGAAAGAGTTGGTCATTCCCCACCAGCTTCTGACCTCCATGGAGACCATGGGTCTGCCTTCTTGGAGATTGAAAACAATTATTTGGAAAATACTTTAAAAAGGTTGGCTTCATTTCGAATGCCAGAAAACCATGTTGAAGTAATACTTGTGTACTATGAGTAATTAAGTCATGTGGATCAATTTGGAGCAGTCTATCTGTGCAGCCCCTGCTCCTTTTGTTTGCAGCGTTAATACATCTCTGACCCATTCCTGTTCCTGTGTTAGTGGCTTGAGAAGCTGAATGACCTCTTCCTGTTCCTTTTTAATGACACAGGGAGTGAAATGGTGTCTTTCTGATCCTTTGTAAGTTGGTGTGGGAGTGAGCAGATTCCTTCTGTTCCTGTTTTATAGGCAGGAGGGACTGAATGGGCTATCCCTCTTTTTGCTCAGTAGTTTTGATGGGCTGAATGGCTTCCTCATATTCTTGTGAAACCAGATTGAAGTGCTCAATGTGCTCCTCGTTTTACTGTGGAAATGTACAGTGCTGTAACATGAATGTTACCCAGATTTTAACAGCACAATCTTGAATGTTGTCCAGGTCTACTTGCACATGGACACAGACTGCTTCAAGAGCTGAAGAGGGACAACTTGTTCTAAACATTATGTAAACTTCAGTGAATATCCTCACTTCTGCTAAGTTTTGACTCAATGGGCTGAAAGGCCTCTTTCCAAACTGCAGGATTCCCCGCAGACAAACAGAAGATGCCTGGGCTGAGGGAGCCACCGTGTGGATCTCCTGCAGAGATGCCCATGGCCGAGATGATTGATGCTCACCAATGATAATCATCTTCCCTTGTGCCTTGAATGACTCCAAACAGTGGAGAGGTCACAATCGATTCGCATTAAGTGTGATTTTCCTCAGGCTCATTGATCTCATCCTCAGTCAAATACTGCCTAGAGTTCAGGGCCAGTCTCTCTTACCTGAGCCCCTGTGTTCCCTCTTTTGCTCATATCAATAGGTCATGATGTAGAAGCAGAGAATGTTTTCTTCAAACAAAGGGTAGTGAATGTCAGGAATTCTCTTACACAGAGAGTTAGGGGAGCTAGATCACTGAAAGGGACCAGTGGTGTTCTGCAGGGAGTGGCTCTGGCACCCCTACTCTTTGCTATATCTTTAAATGACTTGGATGGGAGTGTGGAATAGTGGCTTAGCAAGTTTTTCAATGAAACAAAGGTTGTTGGAGTGGTACAGAATGAGGAGGGCTTTTGTAGGTTGCAACGGGACATTGACAGGATGCAGAGCTGGGCTGAGAAGTGGAAGATGGAGGTCAAACTGGAAATGTGTGAATCCCATTGCAAGCTCTAATGCGAATGCAGAATACATGGTTTTGGACAGGATTCTTGGCAGCGTGGAGGAACAGAGCGACCATGAGGTCCGTGTCCACAGATCCCTCAAATATGCTCCCCAAGTTGATGTTGTGGTTAAGAAGGCATATGGTGTGTTGGCTTTCATTAGCAGGTGGATTGAGATTAAGAGCCGTGAGGTTGTGCTGAAACTCTATAGAGCCTGGATAGACCATACTTGGAATATTGTGTTCAGTTCTGATCACCCCATTATAGAAAGGATGTGGAAGCTTTAGACCGGAAATTTACCAATATGCTGCCTGGACTGGAGGGCAAGTTTTATGAAGAAAGCATGAGTGACCAAGGGCTTTTCTCATTGGAGGAAAGAAAGTTGACAGTGACTTGCTAAAGGTGTGCAAGATGAGAGGCATAGACAGAGTGAATAGCTAGCGACTGTTTCCTTGGGCAGAAATATCTATCACAAGGGGTCATAATTTTAATGTAATTGGAGGAAGGTTCAGGGGAGATATCAGAGGTAGGTTCTTTCGACAGAGAGTGTGGGTGTGTGGAATGCACTGCCAACAGTGGAAGTAGAGTCAAATACGTGAGGGAGACTTAAGAGAATCTTGGATAGGCATGTGGAAGAACGTGAACGGAAGCATGTCGGATAGTCTGATCATAGAGTAGGATAAGCGGGTGGTACAACATAGAGAGTCGAATGTCCTGTACTGTGCTCTACGGTTCTTTGTTCTGTGTTCTATGGAAGTGCTCATAGAGGTTGGAGACGGATTTTGATGTGTCAGAGAGGTGAGGGCTATGAAGCCATGACCTTAGTGAAAGGCAAGGCAGGCTTGAGAGGTGAACGTCCTTTGTTTCTGATATTCTCACATTCTGTTATTGGAAAATTTGATTAGATTAGAATAGATTAGATTAGATTAGATTAGATTAGATTAGATTAGATTAGATTAGATTAGATTAGATTAGATCAGATTACTTACAGGTAGGTGCCTGGAAGGTCTGCTGTGGAATGTTGCAGTCAAGGAGCCGAGAGGACTTTGTGAGCCATCTCTGGGTGATGTATCGGGGCTGTATTCACAGTGAATCTGGGTCGACCAACAAATGCAGCACAAGTTGCAGAGAGGGGAAGCTCTGTAAAGAGAAATGACGGACCGCTTTCATATCCAGCCTGGATTTTCCAATTACATTCTCCAAATCTCCCAAACCGTGTGTGACAGTCATGAGGGAGGGAATGTTCTCATCTGTTTCTGTGCACCAGATGATAGCAGTAAGTGGCCTCCAACTGCTCAGATCCAGCAGGTTTGAGGGTCTGAATGGAACACAGAAACAGGGGACTGACGAGTAGGAGTGGGTCCTGAGATACTTTGAGCCTTCTCCACCAGGCACTAAGATTGTGGCTGATCAGGTTTGGTTTCAGCCCCACTGTCTTTTCTGTATGCCATTAGCCATGGTGCAGTCTCTGTGAAATCTTTAACTAACTCAGCTGTGAATACTTTCAATCAGAGAGGCACCACAAACTTCTGGGGAAGACAATTCCCATTCAAAAGCTCTTTTCGCATTTTCCCTCATCCCTGTGATAGAATAGGAGAGTCATACAGCATGGAAACACATCCTTTTGTCCAAATTCTCCATGCCAATCAGGCATCCTAACCTGACCTAGTCCCAATGCCAGCATTTGGTCCGTATCCCTCTGAACCATTTCTATGTATGTATCTATCCAGATATATTTTAAACATGTAATTATACCAGCTTTCACCATTTCCTCTGACAGCACTATCCGTGCACCCACCAGCCTCTGCATGAAAACGTTTCCCCTCAGGTTCTGTCTAAATCTTTCCTCTGTACTCTTCAACCTATGCCGTCTAGTTCTGGAAGTCCCTACACTGGGAAAAAAGATGTTGGCCATTGAGACTATAAATGGCCCTCAGGATTTTATAAACCTCTATCATGTCACTATTCAGCCTCCAACAGTCAGGGGGAAAAGTCCAAACCTGTTCATCCTCTCCTGCAGCTCAATTCCTCCGTTTCCAGAAAATGCTCGTAAATTTTTTCTGCACCCTCTCAAGCTTAGCAACATCCATCCTTTAGCAGTGCCAAGTGAATTGTACGCAGTATTCTTAACGTGGCCTCACCAACGTCCTGTAGAAACGTAATATGCTACCCCATCTCCTATACACAATGTTCTGACTGAACATTAATACTCTGTCTCCCTGCTACTCCACTTTCAAGTAACTATGAACCTGCATCCGTAAGTCTCTTTGGTCAGCAACATTCCCCAGGGTACTACACTGCTTTAACTTACCAAAATGCAAAACCTCACAAATGTCTTGCATTAAATTCTATCTGCCAGTCCTTGGTCCATTGTTTGTCAAGGGTGCCGTTGTACTCTGAAATAATTATCACTGTCCACTGCCCCACTTTTTTTTGTTGTTACCTGTAAGCCTACTAACTATGCCTCCGATAATCACATTCAAGTTGGTTATATACATGGTGAAAAGCACTGAGCTCAGCACTGATTCTTTTAGCACGCCCTGGCCCACAGGCCTACAGTCTGGAACACCATGCGTTACCTTCAATCCAATTGTGTATCCAATTGGTTAGCCTTTCCTGAATTCCATATGACCTAACCTCAGTATTCTGTCTATGATGCGGAACGTTATTAAATGCCTTGCTGAAGTCTGTGTGAACAATGTATACCACAGTGCCTTCTTTGTCGCCTTTTCAAAATATCAATCACATTAATGAGACATAATTTCCATCGTACAAAGCCATATTGACTATTCCTAATAAAGTCCTTGTCTTTCTAAATGCATGTAAATCCTATCCCACAGAATCCCTTCCAACAATCTACTCTACACTGGCATTAGGCTGACTGAGTGGATAATTTCTTGTGTTTTTGGATCGCAGTTCCCTTTTTTAGTCCCACTCGTCCACTAGCCACAAAACTAAAATAATTATTATAACTAGATTGGTGATATGGCCAATGATATAGTTCTCAGAGTGTCTCAGGGTCAGTGTTAGGAACAAGTCAGACAGATTTCTTTCATCTGTTAAAACAGCATGTATATGACCAAAGCAAAGTTGCTCAAACTATGATGGAAAGAAGAATGACGAGTGGATATTGCAAATATGTACATTGATATTTCCCTTTGAAAAATACTGCGGAACACACACACACACACACACACACACAGACACACGCATGCACACACACACACACACACAAAGATACACACGCAGACACACACACACACAAAGATACACACGCAGACACACACACACATACACAGGCAGACACACACACATTCACGTCTGTTTGATATCAAACTGAAAAGAAAAATCTCTGCAAAATTATCTTGAAAGAACTTTGTCCAAGTATTATTCGAACTCATGACCAACGGAAGAATGAGAGTTTGACCCAAATGCTATTCTATTTATCCAGTCATCAAATCCTACAGCATGGAGAGAGGCCGTTTGGCCCAAACTAGTCCATGCTGACACAAATATCCATCCACATTAACCTCTTTTCCCAGCACATGTCACTTCTCGTCCTTTCCTGTCCATGTAATTGCCTTTTAAATATTGTTAATATAAATGCTTTAACCACTTCCGCTGGCAGCTCATTCCCTTTGTGTACCACTCTCTGTGTAAAACAGTTTCCATCAGTTTCCCTTTTATTCTTTCCCATCTCACCTTAAATTGATGCTCTCTGGTCCTCAATTCCCCAACTCTGGGAAAAAAGGTTCAGTCCATTCAACCTATCCATGCCTCTCATAATCTTGTACAGTTCTATAAGATCCCCCTCAGTCTCCTCCGCTCGAAAGAAGAAAAGTTCTCGCTTGTCCAACCTCTTCCTATAATTCATACTATTGAATCCTGGCAACATCTTTGTAAATTCCGTCTGCACATATTTCAATTTAAAAACATCCTTCTGATCGCAACATGACTAAAACTGAACACAACACTACAAGTGCAGTCTCACCGACATCCTGTACAACTGCAACATAACTTACCAACTTCTCTCCTCCATGTCCTGACCATTGACTGCCAGTGAGCCAAAAGCCTTCTTCACTGCCCATGTTTACCTGTGACTCCACATTCAGAGAACAGTGGACCTGAACTTCATGGTCGCTCTGTTCAACGACACTGCTTAAGGCCTTACCATTCACCATGAACCCCTACATTGATCTAAGTTTGCAAAAAAACGTCCTCACTGTCCACGATACCACCAATTTTAGTGTCATCTTCAAATTTACGAATCATGCCTTGTACATTCTGAAGAATATCATTGAAATAGATAATAAACAGCAATGGGCACAGCACTGACCCCTGAGGTATTTCATGTTTCACAGGCCTCCAGTCCGAGAGCATCCTTCCACTATAACACTCTGTTTACTACCATCAAGCCAATTGTGTATCCAATTTGTCAGCTCCCTCTGCATTCCATGCACACCTCCTTTTTGACTGTCAAAGTCTCAATATCTCCTGACATCCAGGGTTCCCTCTTCCTGCCAACCTTGCCTTTTACCCTCACATGAACATATAGACCTTGAACTCCAATCATTTCACTTTTAAAGGCCTTCCACCAGTCGGAGGTCCCTTCGCCTCTCAACAAACTCCTCCAACTAACCCCTACAAGCTCCTATCTAATTCCATCAAAATTCGCCTTACCCCAATGTAGAAATTGAACATACGGCCAGTTTTGTCCTTCTCCATAAGTATTTTAAATCTGTCGTCACTAGTCACAGCGTGCTCCCCCACTGTCACCTCAGTCACCTGTCCTGCCCTATTTCTTAGAGTAGGTCAAGTTTTACCAGTTCCCGAATTGCACCCTCTACATACTGCTTGAGGAAACGCGTCTGAACACACTTAATAGATACACCCCATCTCAGTCCTTAATTCTATGTAATTCTCAGTCAATGTTAGGAAAATTAAAATCTACAACTATGGAAATCCTATTGGCCATGCAAGTCTCCCCAATCTCTGTACATATTTTATTTTTTCTAATTCCCGTTTACTATTAGGGGGGCTATAATACAACCAAAATAATATCATCATTCCTTTTTTATTTCTTAGCTTCCCCCACAAATCCTCACTGGATGATCCATTAGTTAATTTATCTCTGATTACTGCTGTGGTCCTCGCCTTAATCAAAAATGAAACCCCCCACACCTCCTTCCACCAACTCTGCCTCGCATAAAGCACCTGTACCCTGGTACAATAAGCTGCCAGTCCTGTCCCTCCCTTATCCATGTTTCTGTAATGGCTATAATATCGCAGTCCCACGTACCTCTCCATGCCCTGAGTTCATCGGCCTTACCTGTCAGCCATCTTACATTGAAACAGATGCAATTTAATCCAACAGGCATTCCTTGCTCCCTATCGTGTTCCTTCCTAACCTATCTCTGCACTTTACTGTTTGTGATTACGGTATTTCCTTCCAGCCTCGCACTTGCAACCCTGCTTTTGAGGATCCCATGCCGTCCCCCACGCCAGCCAATCTAGTTGAAACCCTCCCTTGTAGCACTAGCAAACCTGCCAGCAATGATATTAGTCCCCTTCCAATTCAGGTACAAACCGTCCTTCCTGAACAGGTCACCTCTGCCCCACAAAAGATCCGAGTGATCTAAAACTCTGAATCTCTACCTCCTGTACCAATTATTTAGCCACGCATTCCTCTGCCGTGTCCGCCTGTTCTTACCCTCACTAACACAGAACATTGGAAGTAAACCGGATATTACCAATGTCGTGGTCCTGTACTTTACCCTTTTTCCTCGGTCTCTATAATCACTCTGCATGACCTCATCACTACTTCAACCTGTGTCATTTGTACCAATGTGCACAATGACTTCTGGCTGCTTCTCCCACCCCGGTGAAAACGTTCTGCAGCCGCTCTGAGACATCCTGGACCCGGGAACGTAGGACGCTATACATCATCTTGGTTTCCCATTTGCATCCACAGAATCCCTTGTCTGATCCCCTCACATATCGAGTCTGAATCATTACTTCTGAAGTTATTCGTCTCGTATAACCTTCTGACAATGGGATTTCTTCCTGAAACAGTTGGATTTGGCTGAATTGCTTTGATTCAGGCAGTGGGGAGATTCCAATGAATCATCATCAGGAATCCTCCATGAGTGGAAAAGACGACTAGGCTTTATTTCACTCCCACACAGTGCTGTGTTGAGCGACAGGGAAACAGAAAGGGAGCAATAGGCTGTTCCTTCACAGATGGGCTATATTTTTCTATCTGTAAGTTAAATCAGTAACGTTATCAGGCCCCAAATGGGACCATGTGAGCTCTCCTTGAATATTGTCTGAACTATATGACTCCCATCACATTCTCGAGTCCAAGTCAGTGCATTATTGCTGTTGTCATACACCGAATCAATTCATTAACAATAAATGGCCCTACTTGTTTTGAAGATGTGTTAATATGTGCCTGCACAATGTAAACATAAGCGTTTGATGACTTCACAATATCTGTTTAGGCTGAATATGTTTTATTCTTAAACAAATACAGAAATTGCTGGAAAAGCGCAGCCTGTCTGGCATCAGATATGAAGAGAAATCAGAGTTCGATTTTTCGGTCCAATGACTTTTCCTTTGAACCTGAATTGTTCTTCAATTATTTCCCCAATTTTATTCTCCCACATAAGAAGAAATATCCATCCGGTATTCACCAACTACACTCTTCTCAATATGTTATACGGTCAATAAAACATCTCTGATTCTCAGGTCGAACTGTTCGTTCTTCGTAACGTAGTACCTTCATCCCTAGAATGAGTAAGGAGAAAAATTTTTGAAACGCTTCGAAAGCAATTTTGTTTTTATCAGTTAAGACAATTATAACGACACATAACACATCAGATGTGACCTCAGCAATGCCCTGTACTGATACAAAAATCATCGCTAAGATCAAACACAACACCCCTTACATGAACCAGAATAATTCAATTTACTTCCAAATCACCAGCTGCATCTTCAGAGTAATTTGATGTGATTCATGTACTAAGACGCACAGATCCCTCTGTACCACTCAGTTCTGCATTCTCCTTGCATTTAAATAATTTTCTGCTGTTTTGTCTTTTCCCCAAAATAGAAAATTCCCATCACAGAAATGTTGTACTTTTTTTTCTGCTGAAGGTTTGCTCAAAACTGTCCTGTGTCTGTATGCCATTGCTTGATTCTCTGCCCCTCCCCTGTCTGTATCCCACTGCAGACGCTCTGCCCTCCCCCTGTCTGTACACCATTGCAGATGATCCGCACTCCCCCTGTCTCTATCCCATTGCAGACGCTCTGCCCTCCCCCGTCTGTATCCCATTGCAGACGCTGTGCCCTCCCCATTCTGTGTCCCATTGCAGACTCTCTGCCATTCCTCTGTCTCCATCCCATTGCAGACGCTCTGCACTCCTGCTGTCTGTATTCCACTGCAGACGCTCTGCGCTTCCTCTGTCTCTGTCCCATTGCAGACGCTGTGCGCTTCCTCTGTCTCTATCCCATTGCAGACACTCTGCCCTCCCGCTGTCTGTATTCCACTGCAGACGCGCTGCCCTTCCCTGTCTGTATCCCATTGCAGAAGCTCTGCCCCTCTCCTGTTAGTGTCCCATTGCATACGGTCTGCCCTCCCCCTGTCTGTACCCCATTGCAGATGCTCTGCCCTCCCCTGTCTGTATCTCATTGCAGACGCTCTGCCCTCCCCCGTCTATATCCCATTGCAGACGCTCTGCCCTCCCCTGTCTGTATCCCATTGCAGACGCTCTGCCCTCCCCTGTCTGTATCCCATTGCAGACGCTCTGCCCTCCCCTGCTTGTATCCAATTGCAGATGCTCCCATTGCAGAAGCTCTGCCCCTCCCCTGTTAGTGTCCCATTGCATATGCTCTGCCCTCCCCCGTCTGTATTCCATTGCTGACGCTCTGCCCTACCCTGTCTGTATCTCATTGGAGATGCTCTGTGTCCATTTGACATCTTATTGATTGACTATCCTGATATATGAGCAAACTGAGCTCCATCCCCTTCATCCAATTCATTCCTGTGGATTGTAATTTGTTGATGACCTCACACAGATCCCTGAAGAATTCCATTAGTTACAGATTGCCAAAAATAAAATGAGTAATGATCTCTTCTCTGTTTTGCCTGATGCTGCCCAAGGCGCCCCTGCTCCTGTGTAACAGCCTGGGATAGTTATACGGCGTCCTCCTGTGCTGTGTAATTTACTGAAATGATTTGCATACTTCATTCTATCCCTGTCTAACCCCATAGAGGTGCATTATGGCCTGCCCCTGCTGTATTATCACGATGCTCACTGACTGAATGGGATCTTTCTCTCCCTCTGTCACAGCCTTGGGGGTGAATTGACAGAACAACGAATGAGGTAGGAGCAGCAGTTGGTCATTCGTCCCCTTCAACTTGCTGCTCAGATTAGAAACATCAAGGCTGGTCTGATTGTAACTGAATACCCCTTTCCTGTCAGTTCCCAATAAACATTGACCCTCCTGTCCATCAACGGGTCAGTCAAGGTCAACCTTGAATATCCTCAATGACCCAGACTTCACTGTTCTCGGGGGATGAGAACGCCACAGATCGCATAATCCAAAGGAGAAAGGAGCAACGTTATATCAAATGGAAATGGGAGACCCCTTTTATATTAAAGCGTGTTAACCTCACAGCACGTCACCTACTCTTTTTCAGAAACAGGGGCACAGCAAATAGGAACAAACATATGCCATTCAGCCCCTCAAACGTATCCCACAGTCCCATTGACTGTACAGTGAACTATTTATCAAACTTAGCTTCTTCTGCACCCTTGGAAAATAATCCTGACACCTTAAAGCCACAGAGCATAATAAATTGGAATTAGGCCATTTGGCCCATCAAGTCTACTTTGCTATTTGATCCTGTCTGGTGCGTTTCTCAACACATCTTTCCCGCCTTCTCACTGTAACTCTTGATCGTTGTTTTAATCTTACCTTTGTCGTAAAGACATGGTTGCGTCGGTGTCTCTGTATGTGTGTGTGATTGCGTGTGTGTTTCTGTGTAATATCTGTTTAATGGCAGGAGACAGGGTGGTGGTGGATGGTTGTTTTTTGAACTGGAATCCGGTGAGCAGCGATGATTCAGAGGCAAAATTGTTGGGTCCACTTTTGTTTGTCATTTATATAAATGATTTAGATGAGAGTTATAGAAAGTATATTTCGCAAATTTGCGGAATTCATCAAGTTGTGGTGTACAGTGGGCAGTGTTTGTATAATGGTGAACAGCTGAAGATTACAAAGAGACCTTCATTAATTAAATCAATGATTCATAGAGATGTACAACAGGGAAACAGACTCTTCAACTTGTTCATGCCATCCGATTATTCAAAATTAATCCACTCCTATTTGCCAGCATTTGACCCATGTCCCACTAATCATAAAGCCACCCAGTTGCCTTTTAAATGCTGTAATTGTTCCAGCCCCCACCAGTTTCTCTGGAAGTTTATTCCATAGAAGCACCACCCTCTGCAGGACAAAAAGGTTGTTCTTCATTGTCTCTCAAATATTTTTCTTCCCAGATTAAACCTATGCCTTCTAGTTTTTAACTCTCCTACCTTGGGGGGAAGGAACCTTAACCACTCACCCTATCCATGCCCTTCATGATTTTATAAACCTCTAAAAAGTGTAAATGTGACTCCAATCAAGACGATTGGCTGTGCTTTCAGCCATCCTGGGTCTATAGTCTCAAACTCAGTAGCCGTACCTCTTCTTTCTCCATCAAGGCACGATTCCAAAAAGGTTTAATCAACTTGTTCAGATATATTATGAAACAGCTCTGTGGGATTTGGAACTAGAATTTTCGGCGCAGTGATCGGGACACTACCATCATTGAACATTAGCCCCTAAAGCTGCAACATGATGCTCCTGTGTGTTTGTTCATTAGCCTGTTGTACCATGCTGTGACACACCTCCACAGGACATGACTCCACTCCACCTTCTGCAGAGATAGGGGCACTATCAGACAGTCAGGGACTGGAATCGAATCCAGAGCTCCGGCTCAGAAAAGTGGGCACCATCCATTAAACAAGGCCTAAATCATGCACGGATTTCGGGTCAAATTTGAAGTGTGTGGATTTATTAAATGCTGGTTAACATTACCAAATTATACAGCGGACATTTCTAATTGAAAAAAGAAGTACAAGTTATTAGCCTCAACTAAACGATATTGAGTGCATTTGCTGTGCCATTGAGATAACCAATGAACATCTTCAATTGCTTGGCTATGATTTCCGGTTTAAATGGCTATTATCAGTAGTCTGCTATATTAGAGAAAAACATCATGCAGGCACACTCTACATTATGAAGGATCTCGAGTAGATATCAATACTGAACACCAGAGATGAGACAGGAGCACAATTCTGGGCCCAAAACACCGGTCACCATTTCAAATCTCTATCATGTGGCTTCCCTCTTCCTAAAATCATTCATTGATACGAGGCAACTGTTTCCTTTCCAGTTTTTGCTTACCGGCTCCTCCCTCTGCCTGCACATGGCAAACTAAGCTCTGGGTCTTTGGGAAACTCAAGGCTGGTGTTTGTAGGCCTTCTGGAGAGGGGATTGTCGTTTTAATCTGAACGGGGAGTGTGATGGGGCAGTAATATCATTCACTGCGCTCAGGTGTGGCAGATGGAGTTTAACATGGATACATGTGAGGCATTGCATTTTTTAAAAAAAACAAACAAGGGGAGGGATTATACAATTAATGCTGGGCGTTGGTAGTTATATAGAAAAGAGGGACCCAGGGGCGCAGGTATAATTCTTTGAAGTTGGTGGCTTAGGGTGTTTAAGGTTACTTCATTGCAGATACCTTAGAGGTTAGAAGTTGGGAAATCATGCTGAGATTGTGCTGGATATTGATAAAGCCTCTTCTGAAGTACTGTGTGTAGTTCTGTTATGGGAATGAGATTATTAAATTGGAGAGGGTTCCGAAGAGATTTACCTGGATATTACCAGTAACACCTCATCTTCTGCCTCGGGAGCCAACTAACTCACGGCATGAACATTGGATTCACTGGTTTACAAATCTCCCCTGGCCAACCCAGATCCCAGATCCAACCCCCAGACTAAATTCTGCCCTCTCGAGGAGACCTAATGTCCATCTTCCTTCCCACCATCTGCTCCACACACTCCCCACCGATCTATCACTATCACCTCCTATCTTCACTCACCTATGACTTATCTTTCCCCCAGCATCACCCTATCACCCATTTTCTGTTAGCCCCTTCTCCCTCCCCAGTCCTGAAGAAAGGGATATATTCTTCTCAGATCATGGACGATAAAAGTTCTCTCAATGTCCTTCTGACATTGCAGTGCCTGATCAGTGGATACAGAATGTATGTTTCAATTTATAAACGGAGAAGCATGCTTATATTCTGATAAACCTCTGGCATTGCTCTCATATCCAAGGCAGATTGAATGCTGACACAAGATTGATCTACCAGACCCAACATTTGTTCCCTCAGTCACCCCCACATATCCCATCCTGAATATGTAAATTTTAATCATAATTTGGAATTTCAATAAAAAGTATTTAATTGAAATGGGTTAACGGGAGGTATTTGTTCAGCGACTGTGATTGATGTCAGTCTCCGTGCATTCTAAGTTTCTCACTGGAGGGCATTCTTCTTCTATTAATGAGGGACTCGGTTCAATGTGTTATCCCATAGTATCAGCGGGAGCATCAACGACAGCACTAACAGGCATCAGCAGACCCAGAGAGATGGGGAGGAGAGATCAGAATCTGAGAACATTATTCTGGAATGTTGCAACAATGGATCAGGATCTGAGAACATTAGACTGGAATGTTCCAACAATGGATCAGAATCTGACAACATTCGACTGAAATGTTCCAGCAATGGATCAGAATCTGAGAAAATTCGACTGAAATGTTCCAACAATGGACAGGAGTTTATCCGAGGGTCTTTACTGTCTTTCTCGGCCTTGTATCTCATTAGTTTTGCGGATCTATGATATACTGATGGTTATTCAACTTGGTTACTATCCCATTCTCGCTATATTTGGTGTTCCTGGTAATTCATTCTATCTGTTCATTAAGCCAGGTTGGACTGAATTGCTGCATATATTATTTAAAATTTAGAAAGGTGGATGTCAACATTTTCAATTCCAATGAAATATTCCATTCCTCACAAATTGTATCGAGCAAATTACTCATGAGAAATTACTGACCAATTTGTGAGGAGAACCAGACTGTTCTCAAACTCCATAATCCTCCTAGCCCTGCACAGATCTACATTTCTATATCCTCCCCACTCACTAATCATGTCCAATACCACTATCATGATATCCCCATCTCCTCCTCTGCCTCAGCGAAACTTCTGAATAAACCATCAATTGTGCCTTTGTTGAACCTGGAAACAATTCATCAAGTCCCTTGTAACCACATGTCAATTGCAGAACAATTCCTCTGAGTATGTTGAACTTGATTGCTGCACAGATTTTGTCAGACAGGCAGACACTTCATGCTGCTTAGGTCATTGACACATAATCGAGAGGCACAGAATAATAATCTGTTGATATCACATGAACTGAAACTATCATTATTTGTTAGAAGAGGCCCATCTGCTTGCTTCATGTCCTTCAGAGAAGTCAATGCGTTATCCTTCCCCAGTCATGTCTGGGCAAACCCACAGCAATGTGTTTTAATCTTGACTGTCCTGTGGAACAGCTGAACCAGTCACTCAGTTCAAGTTCAGCATAACATGCTGGCTTGACCATGGCTGCACACATCCCGTGATAGAAAGAACAAAAGTAAAGTTAATTCCCTTCCTCTGCCTGTTTGCCTTATTTCTACACTTCATTTAATTTCAGGTAGGTGACCATTCCCTATTTCAAGTGCAATCTTTCTGACTGAGTCTCTCCCCAAGAGTGATGTTCATCTCCACAGGCACCTCTGGTGCTTGCTTTACTGATGCTGACATGCAGGTGTAAGGAACTTTTAAATTCCACAACAGTGGCAGTGCATAATAAAGATACGGAGACCAGTAAGTGAGGGAACGGAATTATTGTGATCATCACTGAGAGTGTAGTTGAGGCAGTATTTGGGGTATTATGGACAGATTTTTCTCCTTTAACAGGAATTATCTCATTGCAGTAGTGGCTCTGCAAAGGAATTTCACGAGACTACTCTCTGGGCTGTTGCTTCCCTGGTGCCAAGATCAAGGATGTCTCAGAAAGGGTGCAGAATGTTCTCACGGGGGAGAGGGGCCAGCAAGAGGTCATTGTCCAAATTGGAACCAACGACATAGGAAGGGAAAAGTTTGATATTATGGACGGAGATTGCAGGGTGATACGCAGAAACTTAAAAATGAGGTTCTTGAGAGTAGCAATATCTGGATTACTCCCGGCGCTACGAGCTTGTGAGGGCAGGAATAGAGGGAAAGAGAAGATGAATGCATGGCTGTTGAGCTGGTGTATGGGAGAAGAATTCACATTTTTGGATCACTAGAATCTCTTTTGGGGTAGAAGGAACCTGTACCAGAAGGACGCAGTGCAGCCAAAATGGAAGGGGACGAATATACTGGCATGGAGATTTGCAAGAGCTGCTCGGGAGGATTTAAACTAGTAAAGGTGGGGGGGGGGGGGGGGGTGTTGGGGGCAGGGAGATAGTGAGGAAATAGATCAATCTGAGAGTGATACAATTGGGAACAGAAACGAGTCAAACAGTCAGGGCAGGCAGGGACAAGGTAGGACTAACAAAGTAAACTGCATTTATTTCAATGCAAAGGGGCCGAAAAGGGAAGGCAGATGAACTCAGGGCATGGTTAGGAAAATGGGACTGGAATATCGTAGCAATTACAGAAACATGGCTCAGAGATGGACAGGACTGGCAGCTAAATGTTCCAGGATACAAATGCTACAGGCAAGATAGAAGGGAGGCAGGACAGGAGGGGGAGTGGAGTTTTTGATTAGGGACAGCATAATAGCTGTACTGAGGGAGGATATTCCTGGAAATACATCCGGGGAAGTTATTTGGTTAGACCTGAAAAATATGAAACAGGATAATCACCTTATTGGGATTGTATTATAGACTCCCTAATAGTCAGAGGCAAATTGAGAAACAAACTTGTAAGGAGATCTCAGCTATCTGTAAGAAAGTAGGGTGATTATGGTAGGAGATTTTAACTTTACAAACATAGAATGGGACTGCCATAGCGTTAAGAGTCCAGATGGAGAGGAATTTATTAAGTGTGTGCAAGGAAATTTTCTGATTCAGAATGTTAATGAACATTCTAAAGAAGATGCAAAACATGACCCACTGTGGGGAAATAAGGCAGGGCAGGTGACTGAAGTGTCAGTGGAGGTGCACTATGGGGCCAGCTACCATAGTTCTATTAGATTTAAAATAATTATGGAACAGGATAGACCAGATCTTAAAGTTGAATTTCTAAATTGGAGAAAGGCTAATTTTGACAGTATTTGGCAAGAACTTTCTAAACCTGATTGGGGGCAAATGTTCACAGGTAAACGGACGGACGGAAAATGGGAAGTCTTCAGAAATGAGATAACAAGAATCCAGAGAAAGTATATTCCTGTTAGGATGAAAAGAAAGACTGGTAGTATAGGGATTCCTGGCGAACTAAAGGGTTTGATTAATAAAATGAAGGAACCCATATGTCAGGTATAGACAGGATAGATCGAGCGAATCCTTAGCAGAGTATAAAGGCAGTAGGAGTATGCTTAAGAGGGAAATCAGGAGGGCAAAAAGGAGACATGAGATAGCTTTAGCAAGTAGAATTAAGGAGACTCCAAATGATTTTTACAAATACATTAAGGACAAAATCAAATCTAGGAAGAGAATAGAGCCCCTCAAAGATCAGCAAGGCAGCCCTTGTGTGGAGCTGCGGGAAATGGGGGAGATACTAAACGATTATTTTGCATTAGTATGTACATTGAAAACGGATATGGAAGATACAGAATGTCAGGAAATATATGGTTACACGTTCAAAAATGTCCATATTACAGAGGAGGATGTGTTGGATGTCTTGAAACGTGTAAAGGTGGACAAATCACCACGACCCGAACAGGTGTACCATAGAACTCTGTAGGAAGCTAGAGAAGTGACTGCTGGGCTCCTTGCTGAGACTTTTGTACCGTTGATAGTCACAGGAGAGGTGCCAGAAGACTGGAGTTTGGCAAACGTGGTGCCACTGTTTAAGATGGGTGGTACAGATAAGCCATGGATCTATAGGCCAGTGAGCCTGACGTCGGTTGTGAGCAAGCTGTTGAAGGGAATCCTGAAGGACAGGATGTACATGCATTTGGAAAGACAAGGACTGATTAGGGATAGTCAACATGGCTTTGTGCGTGGGAAATCATATCTCACAACCTTGATTGAGTTTTTTGAAGAAGTAACGCAGAGGGCAGAGCGGTAGATGTGATCTATATGGACTTCAGTAACGCGTTCGACAAGATTCTCCTTGGGAGATTGGTTAGCAAGTTTCGATCTCACGGAATACAGGGATGACGAGCCATTTGGATACAGAACTGGCTCAAAGGTTGTAGACAGAGGGTGGAGGTGGAGGTGTTTTTCAGACTGGAGGCCTGTGATAAGTGCTGGGTCCTCTATTTTTTATCATTTACATAAGTGATTTGGATGCGAGCGTAAGATGTACAGTTAGTAAGTTTGCAGATGACAACAAAATTGGAGGTGTAGTGGACAGCGAAGAAGGTTTCCTCAGAGTACAACAGGATCTTGATCAGATGGGCTAATGGGCTGAGAAGTGGCAGATGGAGTTTAATTCAAATAAATGCGAGGTGCTGCATTTGGGAAAGCAAATTTTAGCAGGACATATACACTTAATAGCAAGGTCCTTGGGAGTGTTGCTGAACAAAGAGACCTTGGAGTGCAGGTTCACGGCTCCTTGAAAGTGGAGTCACAGGTAGATAGAATAGTTAAGGCAGTGTTTGGTATGCTTTCCTTTATTGGTTAGAGTATTGAGTATTGGAGTTGGGAGATCATGTTGCGGCTGTACGGGAAACTGGTTAGGTCACTGTTGGAATATCGCGTGGAATTCTGATCTCCTTCCCATCGGAAATATGTTGTGAAAATTGAAAGGGTTCAGGAAAGATTTACAAGGATGTTGACAGGGTTGGAGGATTTGAGGTATAAGGAGAGGCTGTAGAGGATGGGGCTGTTTTCCCTTGAGCGTTGGAGGCTGAAGGGTGACCTTCTCGAGATGTACAAAATTGTGAAGGGCATGGAGAGGATAAGTGGATAAAGTATTTTCCCTGGCGTCGGGACGTCCAGACCTAAAGGGCATAGGTTTAGGGTGAGAGGAGAAAGATTTTGGGTGGCACAGTGGATAGCAATGCTGCCTCCCAACACAAGACACTCGGGTCCAATTCCCGCCTCAGGCTGTATGGAGTTTGTACATTCTCCCTATGTCTGTGTCGATTTCCTCCCACAACCCAAAAGTGTGCAGGCTAGGTTAATTTGCTATGCTAAGTTGCCCGTAGTGTTAGGTTTAAGGGGTAAATGCAGGGATCTGGGTGGGTTGCGCTTTGGCGGGTCAGTATGGATTTGTTTCCACACTTTAAAAAACGTAAAAGAAACCTAAGGGGCAACTTTTTCACACAGACGGTGGTACGTGTATGGAATGAGCTGCCAGAGGATGTGGTGGAGGCTGGTACAATTGCAGCATTTAAAAGGCATTTGGATTGTTATATGAATAGGAAGGTTTCGAGGGATATGGGCCGGGTGCGGGCGGGTGGGACTAGTTTGGGTTGGGATATCTGCTTGACATGGACGGATTGGACTGAAAGGTCTGTTTCCATGCTGTACATCTCTATGCCCCTATAACTCACATAGTGAGTTCGTAAATGCAATTAGTGTGAATGGTATTTGGAGCAATATGTGTAATTGGAAAGTTAAAGTTACGTTGGAGTTTGTTTAAGGGAATTGGAATTTAGAGGTAAAGACATCATGAAGCAGTTGCATAGAGTGTTGGTGAGAGTGTACCTGAGGTATTGAGTGAAGTGTTGGTGACCTAATCGAAGAAAGATTACACTGATCACAAAGGAAGTGCAATGGACATTCTCCAGATTAATTCCTGAGATGACAAGATTTTCTGGTGGGGAGATTTGTCTTGCGACCTCTCCAGTTTCAAAGCATGAGAGGTGATCGCAGTGAAATTTCAAAAATCTATGATACATGTGATGAGGTATAAATAAATTGGATGTTTCACTAGCTGCCCACTCTATATTTAAGGCAAATAATGACAGGATAAAGGATATGCCATTTAAGACAATAATAAGGAGGAAATTCTTCCCTTGGAGGGGACTGAGTAACACAGGGGCATTGAGGCCTGTTGGCAGGGCGAGATTAAGGAGAATCCCCAGATATTCTTCACGTATATCAAGTGGAACAGAACAACCAGGGAACATATATAAGGCCTATCAGTGAACTGCCAAGTTGCATTCCAACTCAACTTCATGGTGGAAGGGTGTTTGTGTGACTGGAGCCAAATTTCCCTGGCGGACTGCAGAGATCAGTGCGGTGTCCCTTATTATTTGTGGTATTCATAAGTGGGGCGGCACGGTGGCGCAGTGGTTAGCACTGCAGCCTCACAGCGCCAGTAGACCCGGGTTCATAGAACATACAAACATAGAATATACAAGAATACAGCGCAGTACAGGACCTTTGGCCCTCGATGTTGCGCTGATCCAAGCCCACCTAACCTACGCTAGCCCACTATCCTCCATATGCCGATCCAATGCCTGCTTAAATGCCCATAAAGTGGGAGAGTCCACCACTGCTACTGGCAGGGCATTCCATGAACTCACGACTCGCTGAGTAAAGAACCTACCCCTAACATCTGTCCTATACCTACCATCCCTTAATTTAAAGCTGTGCCCCCTTGTAATAGCGGACTACATACGTGGAAAAAGGTTCTCACGGTCAACCCTATCGAAAACCTCAATCATCTTGTACACCTCTATCAAGTCACCCCTAAACCTTCTTTCCTCCAATGAAAACAACCCCAAGTGCCTCAGCCTTTCCTCATAAGATCTTCCTACCATACCAGGCAACATCCTGGTAAACCTCCTCTGCACCCGTTCCAGTGCCTCCACATCCTTCCTATAGCAAGGCGACCAAAACTGCTCACAATACTCCAGATGCGGCCGCACCAGAGTCTTAGACAACAGCAACAGGACCTCAGGACTCCGAAACCCAATTCCTCTACCAATAAAAGCCAGCACGCCATATGCTTTCTTCACCGCACTATTTACCTGGGTGGCAACTTTCAAAGATCTGTGTACATGGACACCAAGATCCCTCTGCTCATCCACACTACCAAGTATCCGACCATTAGCCCAGGACCCTATCTTTTTGTTACTCTTACCAAAGTGAATCACCTCACACTTAGCAACATTGAACTCCATTTGCCACCTTTCTGCCCAGCTCTGCAGCTTATCTATATCCCGCTGTAACCTGACACCTCCTTCCTCACTGTCAACAACTCCTCCGACTTTCGTGTCATCCGCAACTTGCTCACCCAACCTTCTAACCCATCCTCCAGGTCAATTATAATAATGACAAGCAGCAATGGTCCCAAAACAGATCCTTGCGGAACACCGCACGTAACGGCACTTCAAGATGAAGCTTTAACATCAACTACTACCCTCTGTCTTCTTCCAACCAGCCAATTCCTAATCCAAACCTCCACCTCAGCCTCAATGCCATACCTCCATATTTTTTGCAGTAGCCTACCATGGGGAACCTTATCAAACGCCTTACTAAAATCTATATACACCACATCTACCGCTTTTTCCTCGTCCACCTCCTTAGTCACCTTCTCAAAGAACTCAATAAGGTTTGTGAGGCACGACCTGCCCTTCACAAAACCATGCTGACTATCCTTGATCACATTGTTCCTATCCAGATGTTCATAAATTCTATCCCTTACAATTCTCTCTAAGACTTTGCCCACAGCAGAAGTGAGACTCACTGGCTTATATTTACTAGGGTTATCCCTACTCCCCTTCTTGAACAAGGGAACCACATTTGCTAGCCTCCAGTCTTCTGGCACTACTCCTGATAAAAGCAAGGCCAATGGCTCTGCAATCTCCTCCCTTGCTTCCCAGAGAATCCTAGGATAAATGCCATCATGACCAGGGACTTATCTATTTTCACCCTTTCCAGAATTTCCAACACCTCTTCCCTACATACCTCAAAGCCATCGATTCTACTTAATTGTGACTCAGTATTCACATCGGCAATAAGAATTCCCGCCTCAGGCGACTCTCTGTGTGGAGTTTGCACATTCTCCCCGTGTTTGCGTGGGCTTCCTCCGGGTGCTCCGGTTTCCTCCCACAATCTAAAAGTGTGCAGATTAGTTGAATTGGCCATGGTGAATTGCCCGTAGTGTTAGAAGAAGGGGTAAATGTAGTGGAATGGGTCTGGGTGGGTTGCGCTTCGGCGGGTTGGTGTGGACTTATTGGTCCGAAGGGCCTGTTTCCACGCTGTAATCTAATCTAATCTGATGTGAATGTGAAGTGTGGAGGGGGAGTGTGATAAGTAAGTTTGTGTTTGACACAAAGATTGGCCGGGTAGTTGGCAGTGAGGAGGAAGGTCTTATGTTACAGGAAGATACAGATAGAATGGTCAGAAGGACAGAACCATGGCAGATGGAATGTAACCCTGATAAACATGAGGTGATACACTTTGGAAGAAGGAACCAGACAGGGGAGTACTCAAAGAATGGCATCACTCGAGGAAGCTCAGAGCGTGCTTCTCCACTGTGACTGGATATGATAATTGATGAGTTCAGCATGACTGTAGATAAAGTCTTTATTCATTGACCCAAAGATTATATGTGTTTTATATAGCACTTTGCTAAGGCCAAATGAAATATTGTGTGCAGTTCTGGGAGCCACATTACAGGAAGGATGTGATTGTACTGGATGAGGTGCAGAAGAGATTCACCAGAATGCTCCCTGGGATGGACCATATGAGTTGTGGAGAGAGGCTGGGTAAGCTCGAGTTATTTATTTTGGAACAGAGGAAGTTGAGCGGATAAGTAATTCAGGTTTAAGATTACAAGGGGCATGGACAGGGTGAATAGACAACAGATGTTCTTTTTAGTCAAAGTGTCAGCTTCCTTACAGTCTGAAACCAGGGATTGGAGAATGGAGAACAGAGAAACATGACACAGCTACTTCACTTCTGCCTTCACAGAAAAATACATAAAAAAAGCCTTCACAGCAATAGGAGAAAACATGAGTCTGGTGAGACAATGATGTGGAATGAAACTAGTAAATAAACTAATTTGGAGAAATAATTGGAACTGAAAATAATGGGAATAGAAAAGAATCAACACACATTGATGAAATGGGAAACATATTTGAGAAACTGGCTAGTAGATTAATTACAGAAAAAAACAATAGAGGCACTGAACTTGGATTTTCAGCAAGAATTTTAATAGCGTCCCTAGTATGCAAAGTAAAAGCACATCGGATAGGGGGTAATATATGAACATGGTGTTCAAATGGGATTGTTGACAGGAAACAATGAGTAGTAATAAATGGATGGTTTTCAGTTTGGAAGGCTCATGAGGCATCGCAATGATTGGTGCTGGGGCGCCAGATATTCACAATACATCTCAAACATCTCGTTGAGGGAATCAAATGCAAAGTTTCAAAGTCTGCTGACGGAACTAGGATTTTGAAAAGTGAGGAGGATGTGAAAAAAACTTCAAGGTGATTGAAACAAATGGAGTGAATGAGTAAATATGTTGCAGATGAAAAGCAGTGTGGATAGATGTGATGTTGTCTACTTTGTTGGGAAACACTAAAATTCCAGCCAACAATTGGAAAAGGGAATGTTTGAGAAATGTCGATCTATGAAGGGAACTGCACTTTTCTTCTGTTATTGTTTGGACAGACATCTGAGTTCCATGCAGGGCAGTGAGTTCTGAATACAGAAGCCAATACTGGGAATACATTGGCACACCGCCCAGGTAACACAGACCCACCATGTGGGAAGCTGTAACATTGAAAAGGATCTGTGATCTCCCTATACACCAGTCACTGAAAGCAATATTGCAGGAGCAGAAAGCAGTCAGGAATATAAATTGGGTGTTGACCTTCATTTCAGGTGGACTTCAGTCCAGGAATAAGGGTGTCTCGGTGCAGCTGTACAGGCCCTTGGTGAGACCTCAACTCGAACATTGTGCAGTATTGTGTACAGTTTTGGTCTCCGTACCTAATAAAGGACAAACCTGACATTGAGGGAGTGCAGCAAAGGATGAACAGACTGATCTCTGGGATGACAGACTTTTTGTGGAGCAGAGTTTGGGGCGACTGAGCCTGTATTCCATGGGGTTTAGGAAAATGAGTGGAGATCTCAGTGAGATGTATAAAACACTGACAGGGAAGCAGTGATGATAATTCCCTTGGCTGGGACGCCTCAACCAAAGGGCCACAGTATTAGGTACAGACAGGTCACATTGCATTTAGGCATGAATAAATATCTGCACTCAGAGACTGGTGAACCTGGGAATTCTCTCTCACATAAGGCAGTGGCAGTCAAGGCACTAAAGACTAAGAAAGATGTCTAGACACGGAAAGGATGGGGGAGAGAGCAGGAGTGTGGTGTAGAAATAAAGGGTCAGCCAGCATTATATTGAACTGGATAGCAAACTCGACAGACCAAAGGGACTACCGCAGTTCCTATTTTATAGCTTCACAAGGTTAATCACATTAAGGGATGTGTACAGAGTGTGGGGAAAGTGCATTGAGGAGATGTTCAGACATTAACTAGAATGGGCCAGGCTCAATGTGCGAGATGGCGAATTCCATTCCCGATGTTTCTGTGTGGTCTCTGGGAAAGCTCTGTAAATGTTGTCACAAGTTCGCAGATGTTAGGAAGGAGGTCTCTGCAGGGTCAACAGGACTGTGTTTCCCGTTCCCTTTTCCACACTGAGGCTGGGGCTGGATGTCTGTCCGGTTTTATCCTTTAAGACCTCGGAGCAGTTTGATACAATCGAGTGCCTTGCTTGGCTTTTTCAGAGACCATTGAAGAGTTTATCACATGTCTGTGTGTCCAGAGTCACTCTCAGGCCAGACCAGGAAAGCACGGGAGATTCACTTCCTGAAAGTACATTGGAAAAGCAAATTGGTGTTTACAATCGACATTGACTTCAGGGTTACTGTTACTGACATCAGATATGAGATCTCGATATTTTATCAATTGTTTTAACTTCCACCAGCTGCCAGAGCATTAGCCTGGTCTGGATTATTGATCCAGTGACTTTTCCAAAACAGCACCATCGCCACATGGGGGCCTATCGGAAATTTCACTGAGCAGGATATTTCTGTGCTGCTTGACAGCTCTATCAAAAAGAATTCCCAATTTGACCATCGTGATGAGACTGAGGGGGTTGTAATTGTAAGAATGTAATTATTCCAAGGTTAGGAACTGGACATAGCTGAGTAATTTCCCACATTGCCAGGGAGATGTCAGAGTTGGAGCAGGAATAAAACAGCTTCCCCAGGCTTGTTGTACAGCACAAGTCTTCAGTCCTATTGCAGGAATGGTGTCAGGACCCATTGCCTTTGTCGTATCTACTGTGTTCAGCTGTTTCTCCATGTCACGGACAGCGAATCAAATTGGTTGAATACTGGCATCTGTGATCCTGTAGGCATCATGATGACGGTTAATTGGATCAGCGACACAACACCGCTGGCTAGGATGGTACAGATACTATTTCCTCGTTTTTTTCACTGATGTGCAGAGCTGATTCATTGATAGAATGGGAATAATTGTGGAGCCGTCTCCACCAGTTAGTTGTTTAATCGTCTATCACGATTTTTGGCCGGATGTGGCAGGCTGCAGAGGATTCATCTGGGTGTATTGACTTTGTGACAATTTCTCTCTCTCTATCATTAGATTTGGTTTCATTTGAGTTGCTGGATTCATTGTGACATGTATCTAAGTAGAGTGAAACTCTTTTTTTATACACAGTTCTGGCAGATCATAGTGAGAGTTGGAGCTGCCTTTTTTCGGGACATGGAGTGGCCGAAATTTAAAACTCTACTTCAGCTGTCTGTTTCTGAAGAGCTACAAAATATCCAGAAATTAAAATAGATTGCTGTAGCATTACTGAAAAAAAGTACCTTTGAGAAGGAAATAATTCGAAGGCCAAAGAGAGGATAATCTGATTCGCAAGATTCTGAAACATGCCAACATTGTGATAAAATAGTTTTTTTTAAAGAAATAGATGATTTGTAACAGAACACAGATGAAATAATGAAATTGTAGCACAAAAGCTTTGAAGAATCACTACAAAAGGTAACTTATTCTGATCTCAGTAAGGATTCTTTTCATCCACAAAAACAGCAACTCAAGTCATCTTTCAGAAGCTACCTGCGCCTTTGAAACTATTTAGAATAGTAATAAGTTCTAGTTAAATATTTGATAAATAATCATGGACGCAGATTTCAACGTAATTATAAAAACCTTAAAGAGATGCCTGGCATGTCTTGTCTAATTCGCTAAGAAAAAGGTTAACTGTAGAAACAATAATGATATTACGAATTTTGTATCGAATCAGTTTTTTAATGTAAAATGTGATAACGGAATTTGATAAGAGATAGCCGGCCCAATGTGAGAATAGAATTCATGCAATGCTTCAAATTAAACAATGAGGGGTATGACTAAAAAGAGCAAAGTCACGAATTTTGGAATGCATTATAGAAAGATCCCAAGGACTAGAGATAACAAAAATCGTTAAACATCCGAAACAAATAAGAAGCTCGGGCTGTCCATGCGAGTGTCCATCATTGATCAGTTTTACAAGATTGGTTCCGCAGAAGGGGAGTGGAGGGGACACTGACAAGGCTGTGTACCATCATTGCAACACAGAACGTATAAAAATACTGTCTTTTTACTGTAAACACGAAGTGGGTCATTGATTTACCTTCTGATCTGAGCGAAAGATTAAGGAAACGATTGTCTTTTCATGTCAAAGCCAGATTTGAGGAAGATCCTTTGGTATTCTCCCAGCATTAACCAGGTTTTGCTTGAATTAAAGTCCATTCCGTGTCTGTGCCCTGTCTGCCTCCAGAGTCTTTGATCCTAGTTTGGGAATCTCTCTCCTACAATAAGCAAGGACATACAGATCATAGGGTAAAGGCAAAACTTAGACTGAGGCATACAGGCTACACCAGAAAGGGCATGCAATAGGCAACATCAATGTGAGCAAGATCAGCATTATTTGAAGTTAGAGAGTCCATTCCTCAGTTTAATAATGGCTGGAAAGATGCTGTGCATGAGCCGCTGGTTTGTGTGTGCAAGCATCTGTAGTGTCTGCATGATGGAAGAGATTGCAGGAGATCCAGGGTGCGATGGGTCTTTGATCATGTTGTTAGCCTTTCCGTGGCAGCGAGCTGTATAAATGGAGACAATGGATGGGACCTTGGTTTCCGTGATGGCATGGGCTGTGCACACAACCTTCTGTCATTTCTCTTACTGTGCTGGACAGGGCTGTGGCCACACCAGGTCATTATGCACCACTGAGATACTTTGCTCTCAGTGGTGCATTTGTAGACATTGGTGAGTATCCTTGTGGACATGTCAAATGTCCTTGAGCTACCAGAGAAAGAAGAGGCATTGTTGTGCCATCTGGACTGTCACATCTGCATGGGAAGTCGGTTCTCGTCACTCCAATCAACTTAATGCTTTCCACCCTTTCAACTTCAGTTCCATTGATGCAGATGAGGGCATGTTCTCTTTCTTTCTCTTCTTAAGTAATTGATCAGTTGGTTAGTTCTGCCGACGTTGAAAGAAAGTTTGGTCTCAGTGCCGCACATCACCAAGTCCTCTATTTCCGTTCTGAATTTTGACTTGCCATCATTACCTCACTGTCCTACTAATATGGTGTCATCAGTGTACATGTAAATGGCATTCGTTCAAAATTTGGCAATTCAGCGTGGGTGTACATGGAATATAGTAGGAGGCTGAGGACATATCCTTTGAGATTTCAGTGTTGAATGTTATCATGGAAGAGACTCACTTACCTATTTTCACTGATTGTGCACTGTGGGTCAGAAAGCTGAGGATACAATTTCAGAGGGCGGAGCCAAGACTAAGGACAGGGAGTTTTGTGATTAGTCTGAAGGGGATAATGGTGTTGAAGGTGAACCTAGAGTCAATGAGCAAGAATCTGACGTGGGTGTGCTTGTTGTCCAGATGTTCCAGGGATATGGCACCCGCTATGGACCCATTCCACTGATAGGAAAATTGTAGGAGATCCAGGCAGGCCTGGAGACTGGAACTGATGTGGACCATGACTAGACTCTCGAAGCACTTATGCCCCCTTCAGTCTCCTGCGCTCTAAACAGAAATGTCCCAGCTTATCCAACCTCTCCCTATGACGCAGACCCTTGAGTCCTGGCACCATCCTTGTAAAGTTCCAGTTTAATACAAACTTTCCTATAGAAAGGTGATCAAAACTGAACAATATGTTGGCCTTGGAAATATTTGCAACCGTAAGTTTTACTCTGCTGTCAATTATTATGCTCCTGTGATATTATTTTATTATTTATGTTATTCTGAAATCTTATTATTCATTGAATCCTCTGACGGCAATCCCCTCGTGTGAACGTCCTCCTGACAGCTTGAATTTGAATCAATCTATTTTGTTTGGGCAGATATTTTGAGGCCGCTGCATATCAGAGAACAGGAAGAGATGATGGATGTTTGTGCAGTGTGTATCCTTTACTGGACCAGCTTGTCTCTCCAGGCACCTAAAACTTTTATTGTGGGTCAGAGTACCTCAGAATTGTTACATCACAGAAGGAAGCTATTCAGCCCATTGTAGGTGCATGAGCATAGAACATTACAGCTCAGTACCTGCAATATTCTTCAGCACTGCCCACAGCTCCACCGACATTACTGCGAACCGTAAGTTTACTAACACATCCTTCCATTCCATCATTAAGGTCATTTTCAAAAAGACAAACAACAGTCGCCCCAAAACAGATTTTTACAGTATACCACGAGCGACTGAACTCGAGGATGAACATTCCCCATTAACTCCCGCCCTCTGTCTTCTTTCAGCTAGCCAATTTCTGAACCAAACCGCAAAGTCACCCTCAATTCAACGTCCAATATTTTCTGGGAGAAAGTAAGGATTACAGATGTTTGAGATCAGAGTCGAAAGTGTGGTGCTGGAAAAGCTTAGCAGGTCAGGCAGCATCCGAGGAGCTAGGAGAAAGTGAAGACTTCAGATGCTGGAGACCAGAACACTGATTCCTGATGAAGGGCTTAGAAATGAAACATCGACTCTCCTACTCCTTGGACGCTGCCTCATCTGTTCTGCGTTTCCAACACGACACTGTCCACATTTTCTGCAATAGCCTACCATGGGGGACTTATCAAACGTTTTACTGAAATCCATATACCCTACTTTACCCTCATCCACCTGTATGCTCACCTTCTCAATAAAGTCAGTAAGATTTGTGAGCCACGACATGCCCTTCACAAAACATTGTTGACTATCCCTAATCAAATGATGCTTTTCGGGTTGATAATAAATCCTATCTCTTATAATCATTTCCAACACTTTACCCATATCCAAAGTAAGCCTGTTACATAATTACCAGGGTTGTTTCTTCTCCATTTCTTGAACAAGGGGACAACATTTGCTGTCCTCCAGTCTTCTGGCACTATTCCTGAAGACAGTTGCGATGTAAAGATTCGAATCAATGGTAATGTAACGTCCTCCCTAACTTCTCAAATAACCCTATGATTTATCCCATCTGGCCAAGGGGACCTATCTATTTTCGCACTCTCCAGAATTGCTAACATCTCCAACTTACGAACCTCAATCCCACCTAGTCTAATAGATTTTACTCCATATCGACCTCGACGGAATTGTCTTTCCATTGTGAATACTGATTCAAATATTTATTTAATGCCTGTCCTATTTCCTTGGAGTACACACAGAACTTCACACTACTGTCCTTGATTGACCCTAATCTTAATTTGGTCATTATTTTATTCCTGACATACTGATAGAAAGCTTGAGGGGTTTCCTGGTTCCTACTTGCCAAAGACTTCTCATGCTCTCTCTTGGCTATTCTTATCTCTTTCTTTAAGTCCTTCCAGGTTAGCGTGTAACACTCAACCATCCGAACTGAGCTTTCACGTTTCATCATTACATAAGCCTCCGTCTTCCTCTTGACAAGCAATTCAACTTCTTCAGTAAACCACAGGACCCTTACTCGACCACTTCCTCTTTTCCTGACAGTTATAAATGATCAAGGACACACAGTAGCTGTTGTTTGAAGAAGCTCCCCATTTGAATTGTGCCCATCCCCTGTAGTTTCCTTCCCCATCCTATGCATCCTAAAATCTTTCTTAATCGCATCATAATTGCCTTCCCCCCAGCTATAACTCTTGCCCTGCTTAATACACCTCTCCCTTTCCATCGCTAAGGTAAACATAACTAAATTGTGGTCACTGTCAGCCTAGTGTTCACCTACCTCCAAGTCTGATACCTGGTCTGGTTCATTACTCAGTACCAAATCCAATTTGGCCTCGTCCCTTGTTGGCCTATCGACATACTGTGTCAGGAAACCATTCTGCACGCATTGGACAAAAACTGACCCGTATAAAGTAATTGAACTGTAGCGTTTACAGTCAATATTTGGAATGATACAGTCCTCCATAACAACTACTCTGTTATTTTCGCTCCTCTCCTGTATCATCTTTGTAATCCTTACTCTATATCTCTGGAACTTTTTAGACGGCAATAGAGAACTGTCAACAGGGTGACCTCTCCGTTTTTGTTTCTAACCTCTTTCCATACTAACTCAGTGGACGAGTCCTTATCGAACATCCTTTCTGCCAACGTAATATTGTCTTTGATTAACAATGCCACCTCCCCTCCCCCCCCCCTCCCCACCCACAACACCCACGCAATTTTAGTACCTTCCTTGTTCTTAATGAAGCATTTAAACCCCAGACCCTCCAACGATCAGTCCTGTCCCTGCTCTATCCATTTCTCCAAAATGGCCACAACATCAAGTTGTGCAACTGCACAATTTCGAAACAGGGAGTGATTGGAGGGATGTTAAACGAGGGTGAGTTGGATAGATTAGAGGACAGCATGAGGGGAGATAGACAGGAACAGACAGAAAATAGCAGTTTTATTTAGAAATTCTCACGAACTGCAAGGTCTTTATCTATTGCCATACCGTTTGAGCACTGTGCCTTTGCTGGCTGTGGTCCCAGAGCATTTATCGCCAATAATATCACAGAGCTGAGTTGCTGACAGTTAAACATAGTCCACAAGGCCAAGTGATTTCTTTTTTCTCTACAGTGAGAAGGTGATTTAATTTAAATAGATTGGGTGTACAGCAGCAGGAACTGCGAACCCCCTTAATACTGAGATATTGCGCCAGAGAATCTCAATGAGGTGGATCACTGACAGAGGGAAAATCAGCATCTCAGCTGTGGGCCAAATAATGATTGACAAAGATTGCACATCACCTCCGTGGTTTAATAATACACATTTCAATTTATGTAGCTCAATATAATGAGTGTATATTATTTCTTTGTACTTCCCATAGTTTAGTACGGACAGAAAATCATTTTGTCCTCGTATTTTGTGTTCAGTAAACAAACTTTACTCCTCATTCCTCACTTTAGATGCATCCTTGAATCTGTTCTTCATATGAGTTGTAAAGAGTAACATTCCAATACTGATGACTGGGGAATTTTATTGTCTCTCCCTCCTGTCTGAACTGCCATGTCCCACAATTCCACATTCTCTCTGTTTTCTGTCTCCTCCACAATGCCATAATCACACTGTAATTGAAGTCCAGTAAGTGATATTTCATCATAGTTCTCTAACATCGATAATATCAATAGCACAGGCCTCATCTGCCGCTCTCTGAACTTGGAATAACAATCTGAATTGCATTTGTCACTTACAATTCTCTGTTGACATATCCATGCCATTTGTCTGTTACAACCCTACGTTTCTCAGACACACATTCCCCTCAGATCATGAACTATAAAAATTCTTTCAATGTTTAATTGAAATTATGATGCTTGATCAATAGTTCCAGGATGTAGTTTTCCATTTATAATCAGATACGCATGTTTACGTTCTGATAAACTTATGGCATTACTCCCGTATCCAAGACAGATTGAATGGTTACTCTCAGTTGATCAACCAGCCTCAAGATTTGTTCCATCAGTCACCCTCACATAACCCATCCAGAAAATGACAGTTTGAATCATTGTTTTGAATTTGAATAAAACAATATTGAATTGAAATGCGTTGGCTGGAGCTATTTGTTCAGTGACTGTGATTGATGTCAGTCTCCGTGGATCCGAGATGTGTCACTGGAGGGTTTGCCTCTTCTATTAATTAAAGACTTGGTTTAATGTGTTATCCCAGTATGGGCGGGAGCATCAATGACTGGACTAACAGGGATCAGTAGCTCGAGAGACGGGGGAGGAGAGATCAGAATCTGAGAACATTAGACTGGAATGTTCCATTAATGGATCAGAATCTGAGAACATTAGACTGGAATATTACAACAACAGACAGGAGTTTATCCTAGGGTCTTTACTCCCTTTGTCAGCCTTGGATATCATTAGCATCACGAAGATATCCTTTGGATTATTCAATGTGTTTACTATCCCATCCAAGCTATAGTTGGTGTTCCTGGTAAGTCATTCCCTCTGACCATTAAGCTGAGTTGAACTGAATTGCTATTCATATTCAAATTTTAAAATTTGGAAGTCATCATTTTCAGATCCAGTCAAAAGTGTTATTCCTTACTGATTATAACTCGCAAATTACCATTCACAACTTACTCAACAATACCCGAGGAGAAACCAGACTGTTCTTAAACTCCATTATCTATTTTCTCCATTCAGATTTACATTTCTACATATTCTCCCCACTCACCAATCCTGCCCAAGACCACAATCAGAATATTTCAGTCTCCTTCTCAGGCTCAACGCAACTGCTGAATTACCCATCGTTTGTGCCTTTGGTAAATCCAGATATAACCGTTTCAAGTCCCTTCTAACTATGCTTACGTCACAAAATATTTGCAGTTGAGATGGTTAGTTTGTTCTGTCCACAGAAACTGTCAGATGGGCAGACTGTGCATCGTGGTCAAGTCATTTACTCATAATCAAGCGGCACAGAATAATAATCGTTTGGTGTCTCATGAAGGAAGATGATGGAAAGCAAATGAAATCATCTCCACTAGTTTTAAACAGAAGCATATCTGTTTTCCTCATGTCCTTTAGAGAAGGCAATGGGTTATCCTTCCATGTTCAGGTCTCTGTGTGATTGCAAACCCACAGCAATGTTGTTTACTCTTTATTATCCTGTGCAACAGCTGAATCAGCCACTCAGTTCAAGATCGATATAACATACTGACTTGACCAAGGCTGCACACAAATCGTGAGAGCAGAACAAAAGGAAAGCTCGCTCCCTTCCTCTGTCTAATTTCTATGTTCCAGCAAGTAATTTCCATTCAGGTAGGTGACCATTCCCTGTTTCGAATGAATTCTTTCTGATTGAGTCTCCCTCTGAACGTGATATACATCTCCATCGACACCTCTGGTGATGACTGACGCAAAGATGTAAGAAACTTCAAAATTCCACATCATTCGCAGTGTAGAGAGAAGGAATGGCTTTTTATACCACAGGAAAGAAGCTGAGACTGCTAAGTGAGGGAACAGAATTATTGTGATCAACCCTAGAGTATTGTTGAGATAGTATTTGGGGTATTATGCACAGATTTTCTTTCCTTTATCAGGAATAATCCTCTTGGCAGAATGAGTGTAATGGAATTTCACCAGACTAATTGTTGGGATGATTGTACCATCGGGAGTGCATGAGGATTAATCGATAGCGCTTTGAACAATAAGAGGTGATTGCATTGAACCTTAAGGTGATGGACAGTCACTCATTATATTCCAAGCGGAATTAATACGATGATAAATTCCATGTTTTTTTTAACTTGGTTTACATGATTCTCGTTGGCTTAAGACTCTGAGAACGTTCCTCTCACTCCACACCACTCCCCATTTCGATTGAGAGAGAGAGAGTGACAGTCTTTAACTAAACTCTTCCAACATTAATACAGTGCATTTGGTGTGTGATGATACATAGAATTTCACGTTATCCACCATCGCGACGGGAGCCACAATACCTTCATTCTAAATCTGTTAACTATCACCACCAGCTTCTGACCCCCACGGAGAACATGGGTCTGACTTCTTGGAGATGGAAGATGCCTGATTGTGGCTTGGCACAAAACATTTGACTTCCTTCCTCACTGCCGGCAAAACACATTAAAGAATCATTTGTTCCACAGGCAATGGAGCCACGAAGAACATTGTGAGCAGTCTATGCGTGCAGTCTCTGCTCCATTCGTTTTCCAGGATGAAGCATCAATGACACCTTCCTTTTCCTGTGTAAGTGTCTCGAGGGGTGAATGGTATCCTCCAGGTTCCATAGAACAGGTTTAGGGGTCTTACTGGACTCTGCCCGTTCCTGTTTAACAGCTCAATGTACTGACCAGACGCCTCCTCTTCCTGTGGAACAGGCAGGAGGATTGAATGGGCTGTCCCACCTCTACTTCAGTCATTTCGATGGGCTGAGTGGTTTCCACATATCCATGTAACCAGCTCGAGTTGCTGAATGAGCTTATTTTTTAACTGTGGAAATGTGCAGCGTCTGGCAGCACTGTTACATGAATGTTACCGACACGTTAACAGCACAAACCTGAATATTGTTTGGGTCTTGCTGAATATAGACACAGACCAGATTCGGAGCTGAGTGGGGACAAAATGTTCTGAATGTTGTGTGATCTTCAGTGATCATCCTGCTTCTGATCTTGGGATAGATGGGGGGCGCCGGAATGGGGGCAAATAGACGTTGACGAAGGAGCTGAAGATGTTTGTGCTGAGGAAGTTAATCTGAGGATCTCCTGAAGAGATTTCCCAGGACTGAGAGGATTGTAGGCCACCGACCACAAACATTTTCCTTTGTGCTCTGAAATACCCCAAACAGTGGGGAGGTTAGACCTGATTCTCATTGAGCTCAAATAATAGGTGGTCCCGATGACAACCTCAGTCAACTACTGCCTTGATATCAAGGCCATTCACTCTTTCCTGAGCCCCTGTGTTCGCCTCTTGTTCATATCAATAGGTGACGGTGTACGTGCAGAGAGTGCTTTCCTCTCACAGAGCGTAATCACTGTCAGGAATTATCTAGACTCGAGAGTTAGGGGACCTACATCACTGAAAGTATTTAAAGAGGTGGTACATGAAGCTTTGACCTGTCAGAGAGCTGAGGAGTGTGAAGAACTGGGCAGTAAGGAGGAGTTCAAACTTTGTGAGAAGATTTGTAGTTCGGGTGCTCGTTGTTGTGGTTCTGTTCGCCGAGCTGGGAATTTGTGTTGCAGACGTTTCGTCCCCTGTCTAGGAGGAGTTAATGCCAAACAGTAGATCAGCCATGATCGTATACAATGGCTTGACCGTCCGAATTACCTATTCCTGTTCCTCATGTTTTCCTTTTCTGTAATTTACAAGTAAATGGCTGTAATTTTCCTGGATGTACTGTTATTGCATGTTGTAATCAGAGAGAGCAAAGCATTTTTGAGTCATCTCTGAGTGAGGTATGGAGCTTTATTCATAATGACTCTTGGTCTAGACCAAGACCACCAAATGAAGCACAAATTGCAGAGAGGGGGCACTCTGTAAAGAGGCCCGAGGCGTCTTTCAAAACCAGCCTGGATTTCCAAATAACATATTCCAATCCGTACCAATCTGTGTTTGACAGTTGTGACAGCAGGAGCTATGAGAGGCTGAATGCACCATAGTAACACGGGACTGTGGAGCAAGAGTGGGTCATCAGATACTTTGTCACTGCTCTACCATGCACTATGATCTGATTATGGTCTCAGCAGCACTTTTCTGTCATTGTACCATTTCCCGACATTCATTTGTCTTTCAAATGTCTTACATAGACAATTTTGAACAAATGGAAATATCCAGGCATCACAATCTTCTGTGGAAGGGAATTCACACTTTAACAACCCTTTGAGAATCTCTTGTTCATGGTCTGACCAATGTTGGAGGGTCACTCATGTCTTTTCCCACTCCTCTATTGGTGAAAGCAAATTTTAAATGTAACCAGTTGAGTGCTGTGTCCAATGATATCGGTATCGGACTGGGCAATTTTCTAGAAACATCTCAGACACAGATAGTTGAACTGTGAACAAATGGTAAAATGATAGAGTGTCTCAAATGTTTTGCTGACTTTGAACTTATTCTGCTCACACAAATGCCTGGGAATGCGGATTTCTTCCGGGAACAGTTGGATTTGGCTGAATTCACTTTGCTTCGTACTGGACAGAGATTCCTATGAATCCTCATCAGGAATCCTGCACGAGTGGTAAAGATGACTCAGGACCTTTCTGCTCTGACGCCTTGTTTTCACGCAGAACAAAGTCAGAGAGAGAGACCAATTGGTTGCTGCTTCTGAAGCAAGTAATATTTTTCTCCGTCTCTGTGTGGAAAAAATACAAGAATGTCAACTGAACACCAAACTGGACCATGTGCACTCTCCATGTACATTCTCTGGAATGGATGATAATAGACTGTATGCTGTATGCAGCATCATTGCTGTTGTTGTGCACAGTGCCTTTCATTAGCAAAAGAAAATAATGTGCCCGTTTTATGATTTGATGAGATGTTTATATGCATCTGCGTAATTTTTAAAAATGGGTTGATATCTTCATAATATTTGTGTTAACACCAATGCATCTCATTCAAAAAATTATCATCTAGCTTTAGTCTTAACGAGAGAAAATATGTATCCATCTGAAAGACTTCCCTGAAAATCGTGGTTCAATAAGATTTCTCATCTAAGATCTAAACAGATAATACCCGACAACAGAAGGCCTTCATTTCAGGAATGCGTAAAGGTAAGCATCTTTGAACATCTTTGAAAGGAATTGTATCCATTTTTTTAGTTTAGAGGATCAGACCTGCACCCAGAGTATTTGATGTGGTCTCAGCAATGCCCTGGACAGATACAGTGAAATATTCCTAATTAAACCCAATACCCATTGCCAAAAAACAGCATCATTCCACTTACCTTCCGAATCACTTGCTGCATCTGCAGACAGACTTCATATGATTCATGTACCAAGAATATGAAAAACATCTGCATCACAGAGTTCTGCAATCTCTCTCCATTTATATTGTTCCCGACTGCAATGGACAACTCACATTATATTATTTCTGCTGAGGGTATGCTCACAATCCTTCCCTGTCTACATCATAATGCAGATTCACTATCTCCATTTGAAGATCTATTGAATGATCATTTTGGTGTACAAGGTAGCTCAGCTTTGATCCATTCAGTCCTTTCATCCAAATATTTTACATAGATTATTGATCATTGATGACCCTACGTGATATCTGAGTCAAAACTAGTGACAGTTTTGTTTAAAAAATCATATATCTCTACTGTCTATTTCCTGTTAGTGACAGCTTCCCTGTTCCTGTGCAGCAGTTCAGGCGGTTTGAATGGCCTCGTCCTGGGCTGTGTAATGTACTCAACGAGCTGGATGACTTCATCCTATATTCCTGTGTAATTCTTTGGAGCGGCAGAATGGTCTCCTCCCGTCTCATTGTAACGATCTAGTCTGGCCGAATGGGATGGGTCTCTACCCTGTAATCGCATTGAGGGAACAACACATGGGGTATAGGGTCAGCAGTATATCTCTGTAACTGCTTCGAGGGGTGGATTGAGGGAACAACACATGGGGTAGGGGCAGCAGTATGTCTCTGTAACATCCGGGAGCTTGGATTGAGGGAACAACATATGGTGTAGGGTCAGTAGTATATTCCTGTAACGGCCGGAAGGGTAGATTCATGGAACAACACATTGGAAAGGGGCAGCAGTTGGCCATTTGGCAGCACCATTCAGAATGCTCATGGCTGATCCGAGTGTGTCTGACCATCCGTCTCCTGTCTGTTCCCAATAAACATTGACTCTCCTGTCCAGCAAAGATCAGTCAAGCTCAAACTAAAATGCCTTAATTAACCGAGTCTTCACTGCTCCCTGAGGATGAGGACATCACAGATAGCACAACAGTAAAGGGAAAGGGACATCCTTCTTTCATTGTGGGACACATTTTTTATAAACTGTGGTACAATAACTAGGAATAGACATTAACCAGTCTGCCCTCCAATCTTTTCCCACATTACCACTGACTGTTTCCAATCAAATATGTTGCTGCTGCTGTCTCAGGAAGAGAATACCTGATAGCATAACACCACACGAACATTAAAAAAGGAGCAGAATTAGACCATTTGTCCTATCGAGTCTGCTATACCATTCAGTCATTTCTAATATGTTCCTCAGCATCATTCTTCTACCTTCTCCCTAGAATCCATGATCTCCTTATAAATCAAAAACTTATTTATTTGTGTCTTAATGGCACTCGCGTCTGTGTCTTAATGTGCATTTATGTGACTGTGTGTCCATGTGCTTGCTATTTTTGTATTTATGTGACTATGTCTGTCTGTCTTTGTATCAGCCTGTTTGTTTCTATCTGTGTTTGTGTCTATTTGTGTGTGACTGTCAATGTCTTTGTGTGCTTCTACGTATGTGCATGTTTATCTCCTTGTAAGCATTGTGTATGTTAGTATATTGGGGTATTTACCAATACGTCTGTGCATTTCAATGCCTGCATCTCTGTGCAATGGGGTGTCTGTTAGTCTGCGAGTGAGAGAGATGAGGTTGGAACTGACAGTGGGTTTGAATTAAGAATTGCTCTTTACTGAACACTGCTCCTTATTCGGTTGGTGGGACGTGGATGTTTCAGATACTCCACAAAAGGCCTCCTGGTCCTCTCCGGCTCCCTCCAGGTTCCTCCACACATATCAGGTTAGGGGGATGAGGAAACGGATATCCGGCACTCCTCCACCCGGCTTGGCCCTTTCTGTCCTATTCCAGGTTGTTTCTCCTGGAATGGGAGAAAGGGAGGGAATGACTGAGGGTGGGAGTGGATGGCCCTGCTGTTAGTGCTAGGCTAGGTGAGGTGTGACATGGTGAGGTGGCCAGAGGGAGTCTCTCCATAGTGCTATATCCATGAGGTGCTATTAGTGTCCGGGGCTAATGCGTCAAGGACAGAAAATGTGGGGGAGGGAAGGTGCTGAATTTAACAGTGAGATTGGTCGTGCTTGAGCCTTATATGGAGATAGAGTATGAGCCTTAGTAGAGGGTAGGTGCTGTAACAGATATACAGTGAGTGTGAGGGAACAGCGACTTATCCTGACAGAGCGGGGTGGATATTAATGCTTGTCCTGTATTGCTGGACATGTCTTCAGATCATCTCAGCATCGAGGTGAGCCTCCCCGAATGTCTTATCCAAGTCTATCACTAATAACGACACAGACTCTGCCCCTCAGATTCCACAGAATCAGTTTGGGTGGGTCTTACTAATAACAAGGAGAAACAAACTTGTGTTATATATCTGAACCAAAACTGTCGCGCAAATATTTTGAATCATATGCTCTGGAAATTATATATGCAACCATATGCAAAGGGAAGCTATGACATACTGATATTATCGCTGGGCTGTTAACCCAGAGACCCAGGTAATGTTCTGGGGACATGGTTTCAAATCCTGCCATGGCAGAATGTGGAATTTGAATTCAATAAGTATCTGGAATCAAGGGTTGATGATGATCAGGAACCCATTGTTGATTGTTGGAAAACCTCATCTGGTTCACTAATGTCCTTTAGTGAAGGAAACGGCTGTTCTTACCTGGTCTGGCCTGCATGTCACTCCAGATCCAAGGCAACACTGTTGACTCTTAGCTGCCGTCTGGCATGGCCAGTAAATCCTGGTTATCCAGGTAAACACTCATCGTGTGAATGAGCAACAAGTACTCGTAGGTTCTGCAGTAATAATGGATGGTGTCAAGTTGCATCGAAACTGAGTTAACTACGTGACTACTAATGTAGTGAAAAATAAATTCCATAAGTGTATATCAGGTAGGTTGAAGACTGTGTTGTGAACCAAACTAGAGAGCAGGTTATTTCGGATTTGGTGTTGTGTGATACTGCTTAAGGATGATCAGCTATGACCATATTGAATGGTGGTGCAGGCTCGAAAGGCAGAATGGCCTACTCCTGCACCTATTGTCTATTGTGTGGTCAGAAGGATTAATTACTGACCTTGCTCTGAAGGAGCTTTGGAGGAATAGTGACATTAATATGTTGTATGTTACATGGCGTCTGCATTCAATATGGAATGTTTGAACATTCTGGTCCAACATCATGGAGGCCCAGAGGCTAGACTCTCAAGTTCGCTCCAATGAATTGGAAAATACAATATAACATTCAGTAGGAGAGCAATTGTCGTTAGATCCATATAGTCTTACAGTACGGAGACAGACCATTCGGCCCAAACTGGTCCATTCCGAAGAAAATGTCCATTCACACAAACCCCATTTCCCTGCCATTTCCCTGTATCCTTTTAATCCTTTCCTACCTGTTTATTTGTCGAATGTACTTTAAATTTTGTGAATGTACCTGCCTCAACCACTTCTGCTGACAGCTCATCCCATATGCATACAACCCTGTGTGTAAATGAAAGTACCCCTTAGGTTCTCTTTTATTCTTTCCTCTCTGACCTTAAATTGATGCCCTCTAGTCCATGATTGCCCAGTCCTGGGGAAAAAAAGACTGAGTGCATTGACTCTATCCATGCCTCCCATGATCTTGTACACTACTATCTGATACTCCTCAGCCTCATACATTCTAAAGTAAAAACTCATAGCTTGTTCAACATCTCACTATAACTCAGACCATTGAGTCTTAGCAACATCCTTGTAAATTTCTTCTGCACTCTTTCCAGTTTAATAACATCCTTCCTCCAGCAAAGTGAACAAAACTGGACATGACGCTACAAGTATGGACTCACCAACATCTTGTATAACTGCAACATAACTCCCTAATTATGATACTCAGTGCTCTAACTGAGGAAGGCCAGTGAGCCAAATGCCTTTTTCAGTGCTTTATCTACCTGGGACTCGACTTACAGAGAACCGTGCACCTGAATTCCAAGGTCCCTCTGTTGCACTGCACTCCTTAAGGCCCTGCCATTCACCATGAAACTCCTGCCTTGATTTGACTTTCTAAAATGCAAGAACTTACACTTATCTGAATTAAACTCCATTTGCCATGTCTCGGCCCACTTCCTCACGTGATCAAGGTACTGCTGTAATTTCTGAAATTTCTGATAACCTTCGTCACTGTCCACAATACCGCCTACTTTAGTGTCACCTTGAAACTTACAAATCATGCCTGTACATTCTCATCTAAATCATAGATATGTGTAATATATGAATGCATATGGTCCCAGCACCGACCCGTGTGGCATTCTACTCATCACAGGCCTCCAGTCCGACAAGCATCCTTCCAAGTCATCGAGGCAATTTTGGACCTAATTTGCTAACTCCCCCTCAATTCCATTTGATCTATCCTTCCAGAGCAGCGTACCATTTGGAACCTTATTGAAGGCCTTACTGATATCCATATAGACGATATATATACAACCATGCCCTTGTCAAAGTTACTGGTCACTTCATCAAAGCCGTCTAACAAATTTGTGAGCCATAATCCCACCTTCACAAGGCCCTGTCTTTCCAAATGTATGTATATCTTCTCCCTCAGAATCTTCTCAAGTAACTTACCTGCTACAGATTTTAGGTTTACTGGTCTATAGTTCCCCGGTTTTTCTTTGTAGCCCCTCTTGAATAACGGCACAGCATTCACTATCCTCCAGGACCTCACCGTGGGCTACCGATGATGCAAAAGTACCAAACAGGGCCCCCGCTATTTCTTTCCTGTCCTCCTGCAGTGTTTCTGAATATATATGGTCAGGACCAGGAGATTTATAGAAATACTACAAAGTCTGAAAAATATGTCTATTTATTTCAGGTAAAACACCCAAGAGTGAGAAAGCGAGATAACAATGATTAGCATAATAAATTAAAGATTATATTAATCACAGGAAGTGACTTCAGAAGAATTCCAGACATTATGGAATCCTGAGAATTCTCAGAAATTTACAATCCAGAAAAGGAGGGCGATGAAACAGGTAAGAAAATCAAAAAGCGAACATGCATGCAACAAACAGGAACACAAAGACTGCATAAATCTATGATCTATATTACAAAGGAAACAGAAAAGGATAATCAAATGTGGAAATCTACAATCAGGAGAAGCGAGCTTATTAGGGATAACAGGGAAATGGCCAAGCAAATAACCAGTTACTTTGCATCTGTCTTCATGGAGGAAGATCCAGAAAATCACCCAGAAATACAAAGTAATCATATAGGACTTGTGGATCGAAAGACATAAAGTCAATTTATATCAGTAACAAGGCTTTACTTGAACATGCAGCTGGATTGAGCATTGCTAACCTTGACAAACCAGATGTACTTCATACCAAAATCTTCCGAAATAAACCACTAATAGAAGTATTAGTTGCAATGTCGATTACTGTGTTCTAATTCCCAGTGCATTCTGTATAGTCTGGAAGCCGTTGTAGATAAATGGACATTAGTAAACGTAACGTTAGTGATCCAAGCATCTACAAAGGGAAGAAGAGATCGTGTGGAGAACTGCAGACCAATTAACTTGACATTTGTGGGGAAACTGTTGGAATATATTATATAGGATGTAATATTCGTTATTTAGAAATTAACAGCAACATTGGAGAGAATCAGTACGCATTTCTGAAAGGGAAGTCATACTTGAGAAGCTTTGGAATTGTTTGAAGTTGATTCTTACAGCATAGATAATCGCGAACCAGTACAATTGGCATATTTTAGATTATCAGAAGGCTTTTTATAAGAACTCACGCACTGAGTTCGTAAATGCAATGAATACGAAGGGTACTTGAAGGAATATGTGCAAGTGGTAAGTTAAAGTTTGGATTGCCTTGCTTTAAGGGAGTCAGAATATAGATGTAAAGACATGTTGAAGCAGTTTAACAGCTTGTTGGTGAGTACTGTACTTGGAATATTGAGTACAGTTTTGGTCACCAAATCTGAGAAAGAATACACTGACCACAGAGGAAGTTCAATGGATATTCTCCAGTTTAATCCCTCAATTGGCGAGATTGCGTTATGAGGAAACTCGGCCTGTGTTCTCTAGCGTTTCAAAGAATAAGAGCTGGGTCACTGTGAAATTTATAAAATTCCCAAAACACGTGGCAAATTGAAAATTAACAGGTTGTTTCTCCGGCTGCCAAATCCACATTCAAGGGAATTAATGGCAGGATAAAGAACAACCATTTAAGGCTGCAATAAGGAGGAAATTCTGCACGCGTAGGGGACTAACTAACACAGGGGCATGGAAACCTGCTGGCAGGGCAAGATTCGGGAGAATTCCCAGATATTCTCCAAGTGTGTTCAGCGGAACAGAATAACTAGGGAACAGGTAGGACTCACTAGTGACATGCCAAGTCGCATCCAAATGAAGTTTAGAGATAGGAGACAGAAGGTGGTGGTAGACGGCTGCTTGTGTGACTGGAGGCCATTGTCCAATGGTATACCACAGGGATCAGTGCTGTGTCCCTTATTATTTGTGATTCGGAGGTGCTGGTGTTGGACTGGGTGGATAATGTTATGAATCGCATGACACCACATTATAGTCCAACAGGTTTATTCGGCGGCACTAACATTTAAAGTGCTGCTTCTTCATCAAAGCGCACAATCACCTGATGAAGAAGCAGCGCTTCAAAAGCTAGTGCCTCCAAATAAACCTGTTAGAATCTAACCTGATGTTGTGTGATTTTCCACTTCAATATATGTGGTAGTCATAAATGATGTAGCTGTGAATATGGACGAGGGGTGGGGAGTGAGATAAGTAAGTTTGTGTTTGATACAAAGATTGACCGGTTGGTGAGGAGGAAGGCCTTAAAGTATGGGAAGATACAGATGGAATGGTCAGCTGGGAAGATCAATGGCAGATGGAATGTAACCCTGATAAATATGAGGTGATGAACTTTGGAAGAAGGAACCAGACAGGATAGGACTCAATTAATAGTAGCACACTAGGAAGGTTAGACGGTGCTTCTCCACACAATCTGAATGTGCTGGACAGGTTAATACACAATTTGGGAAAGCATAGGGGACTGGAAACATAACCTTGATTCATTGAGGCACAGATTTTCAGAGCTATGCGGAACTTTCGTGAGGCCAAGATGGAATACTGTGTGTAGTTCGGGGAAACATATTACAGGAAGGATGCGATTGCACTGGAGAGGGTGCAGAGGAGATTTACCACGATGTTTCCTGGGATGGAGCATCTCAGCTATGGAAAGAGGCTGGATAAGCTTGGGTTGTTTAGTTTGGAGGAGATGAGGCTGAGGGAGACATGATTCAGAAGAATAGGATTACGAGGAGCATGGGCAGGGTGGATGGACAGCAGCTGTTCCTTTTAGTCAAAGAGGCACATTTTTAAAATGAAGGTTTTGCGGTTTAGTAAGAATTTGAGGATTGCTTTTCACTCAGAGGGTGTTGGGGTCCGAAATGCACTTCTTGAGAGGGGAGTTGTCATGGTAACCTCAAAACCATTAGAAAACACACGGTTGTGCACCTGAAATGCCTTAAGATTAACAGCTGCAGGTATTGTGTCGGAAATGGGTCTAATGTAGACCGTGCTGTATTTCTGATAGTACACATTCTTTGCTTCTGTGATTGTATGGCTGTGGAAGGTCAATCACTGAGTACCATAAAATAGGAATTGATAGGTTTCTGAAGAATCTCTTAACAAAGATCATAAGACAGAACTTGTGATATATTCTGAAAATATGTCAATGGCAAAATTAAGAGAAAAAAAACGTGCAGCTTTCTCACAGTTTGATGCCAGATAATTGAATACCGGAAAAGAGCAGAACTATGGAGCAAATGTTTCAGTTATGCCTTCACAGAGGAAAACAAAACAAAAAATAAAACTTCCTAGTAATAATAGGTAGCTTTAGTCTGTTGAGAAAAAAGGAATAGAATGAAATTAGCAACTAAACAGTTTAAAGAAATTATCGGACTGAAATTAATGGGCATAGACAAAGTCACAGAGATTTATGAAATGGGAATCATTTTGATAAAGTGGCTTTTAGCAAAATTATGGAGAAGCTATCAATGAAATACGATTGGAATCTCAGAAAGATTTTTGATAAAGCCTCAAGCCTATTGTGCAAATTCGAATCCTATGGGACTCGGCCTAATACATGGTCATGGCTTTAGAATGGGAGAGCTGGCAGGAAACAGTGAGTAGGAATAAAACAACGTTGTTTTTAAAATGGAAGGCTTGGAGGATATAGAAAGGATCGTGGCTTGGGCCCCAGCTATTCCCAATACACATGTTATATTTGGTTGAGGGGGTCAAATGCAATATTCCCAAATCTGCTGATAGCACTAAATGATGTCAGCATGTGAGTGGGTGCGTAGGATGTAAAAACGCTCCAACGTGACTGAGACAAGTGAAATTACTGGGATAATACGTGGCAGATGGAGAGCAATGGGAGAGATGAGATGTTGTGCACTTTGATGGGAACAATAGAATGGCAGCCTCTCATTTGAAAAGGGATTGGTAGAAAAATGTTGCTCTACAAAAGAACTTAAGCAGCATTTTTGTTTATTTCTGCGCAACCCTCTAGGTACATGTAGGGCAGTGAGTTCTGAAACCAGAAGTCAATACTGGGAATGGCATTGGCACGCTGACCAGTGTATATAGACCCAGCAAGTGGGGAACTGTAACATTGAAATGAATCTGGATCTCCATGTACACCAGTCACTGAAATAAATATGGCAGGAGCAGAAATCAGGTAGGCAGATAAATGATGTATTCACCTTCACTTCAGGGAATTGACTACAGGAGTAAGAGTATATTACTGCAGCTGTACAGGGCCTTAGTGAGACCCCATCTCGAACATTGTACAGTATTGTGTGCAGTTTTGGTCTCCTTACCCAGTGAAAAACAAATCTGACATTGAAGAAGAGCAGTGAAGGACGACGAGCCTGATCTCTGAGATGACAGGCTTGTTGTTGGAGCAGAGCTTGAGGCGACTGGGCTTGAATTCCATGCCGTGTATGAAAATGAGTGGTGATCACAGCGAAATATATAAAACTCTTCAATGTTTGTGAGAAGATTTGTAGCTCGGGTGCTCGTTGTTGTGGTTCTGATCACCGCGCTGGGAATTTGTGTTGCAGACGTTTCATCCCCTGTCTAGGGGACATCCGCAGTGCTTGGGAGCCTCCTGTGAAGCGCTTCTGTGATGTTTCCTCCAGCATTTATAGTGGTTTGTCTCTGCCGCTTCCGGTTGACAGTTCCAGCTGTCCATTGCAGTGGTCGGTATATTGGGTCCAGGTCGATGTGCTTATTGATTGAATCTGTGGATGAGTGCCATACCTCTCGGAATTCCCTGGCTGTTCTCTGTTTGCCTTGTCCTATAATAGTAGTGTTGTCCCAGTCGAACTCATGTTGCTTGTCATCTGCGTGTATGGCTACTAAGGATAGCTGGTCGTGTCGTTTCGTGGCGAGTTGGTGTTCATGGATGCGGATCGTTAGCTGTCTTCCTGTTTGTCCGATATACTGCTTTGTGCAGTACTTGAATGCGATTTTGTGCACTATATTGATTTTGCTCATGCTGGATATAGGGTCCTTCGTTCTGGGGAGCTGTTGTCTGAGAGCGGCTGTTGGTTTGTGTGCTGTTATGAGTCCTAGTGGTCGCAGTAGTCTGGCTGTCAGTTCAGAAAAGTTCTTGATGTATGGTAGTGTGGTTAGTCCTTTGGGTTGTGGCATGTCCTCGCTCCACTGCCTTTCCCTTTGGCATCTGTTGATGAAATTTGGCGGGTATCTGTTTTTGGCGAATACATTGTATAGGTGTTGTTGTTCCTCTTTTTGCAGTTCTGGTGTACTGCAGTATGTTGTGGCCCTTTTGAACAGTGTCTCGATGCAACTTCTTTTGTGTGTGTTGGGGTCGTTGCTTTCGTAATTCAGGACTTGGTCTGTGTGTGTGGCTTTCCTGTATACCTTTGTGGTGAATTCTATGTTCGGTGTTCTCTGTACCATCACGTCTAGGAATGAGAGTTGGTTGTCCTTTTCTTCCTCTCTAGTGAATCGGACTACTGTGAGTGTGGCGTTGATGATCCGGTGTGTGTTCTCTATTTCTGTGTTTTTAATTATTACAAAGGTGTCTTCCACATATCTGACCCAGAGTTTGGGTTGAATTTGCGGTAAGGCTGTTTGTTCTAATCTTTGCATTACTATGAGTCAAGTGATGGGTGAGCCCATGGGTGTGCGGTGATTTGTTCATATATTTGGTTGTTGAATGTGAAGTGTGTTGTGAGGCACAGGTCCAGTCGTTTGAGTATGCCGTCTTTGTTGATAGGTTCCCTGTCCTGTTGTCTGTTCTGTATGTCCAGCAGGTTGGCTATTGTTTCTCTGGCTGATTTCTGAAGAAGGGCTTTTGCCCGAAACGTCGACTTCGAAGCTCCTTGGATGCTGCCTGAACTGCTGTGCTCTTCCAGCACCACTGACCCAGAATCTGTTTTCCAGCACCTGCAGTCATTGTTTTTACCTTTTGTCAATAGAGGTGAACATTGCCGTTACCTCGATTGAGACCATAGCTTCTTCCACGTCTATGTGTATATTTCTGATGGTGTCCAAGAATTCCTGTGTTGATTGTGTAGATTGCCTGGATCCGCTGATCAAGTGTTTCAGTTTCTGCTGTAGTTCTTTACCCAGTTTGTGTGATGGTGTCCCTGGTAGTGATACTATGGGTCTGAGTGGGATGTCTGGTTTGCGCACTTTAGGTAGTCCATAGAATCTGGGGCTGTTGTTGCTTTCAGGTTTCATTCTTTGTTGGTCAAACCTGGTTACCTGTCCGTTTTGTTGTAGGTTCCTCAGTGTGTTGTTTATCCTATTGATGAGCTGTGGGGTGGGGTCAAACTCCCTCTTTTGATAGGTGTTAGTCTCTGCAAGTAGTTGTTGCACTTTTTGGATGTCGTCTGCTTTGTGTAGGATGACCGTCAATCTGCCTTTGTCTGCTGGTAGTATGATTATGTTCTTATCGTTTCTTAATGATTATAGTGCTTCCCTCTCCTTGGTGTTGAGGTTATGTGTTCGTCTTTTCCTTCAGAGGTACGATACTTTGTCTCACCGTTTGTTGTGTCTCTTCTGTCAGTCCATTGTTCCTGAGTGTGCATTCTAGTGCTGCCAGGAAGTCTGCTGTCTTGGGGTCCCTGTGGTTGTAGTTGAGTCCCTTGGCCAGTATTGTTCTTTACGTGCCTGTGAGCTGTCTGTGGGAGAGGTTTCTAACCCAGGTGTGTGTTGTGGTGTCCTTTCTGTTGTGTGTTAGTTTGGCCATTTTTTTCTTTTAGTTCCGCTTTTTGCGGTGTGTGGTCCTCTTCTGTCCTATGGTGACGGAGTGTTCTATATTCCGGGCCCATTCCTGATTGGTGGTTTTTGAAATTAACGATTTTTGTCGCGCAATTTCTTGTCTGTGTTTGTGAAGTCTGTTGTGTGCGTCTGTAATCATTACTTGGATAATCCTGTCTGGCTGTGTCCCTGGCTTGTGGGTTGTTGACTGGTGGTCTGTATCTGAGACATGGTGGAAGGATTCGATTCTTTCGGCATTCGTGCAGGAACCGGAGTTGTTCGTATGTGGCGGTTAGGCGGTTGGCACAGAATTCCCATTTCCTGGCTTGTCTTAGCGTCTCTCGCCAGTAGGTGTTCAAAGTTTCTGAGAAGAATTGTTGCTCGGGTGCTTGTTGTTGCAGTTCTGTTCGCCGAGCTGGGAATTTGTGTTGCATAGCCAGAGAAACAATAGCCAACCTGCTGGACATACAGAACAGACAACAGGACGGTGAACATATCAACAAAGACGGCACAGATAAACTACTGGACCTGTGCCTCACAACACACTTCACATTCAACAACCAAATATATGAACAAATCAACGGTATACCCATGGGCTCACCCATCTCTGTACTCATAGCAGAAGCGGTAATGCAAAGATTAGAACAAACAGTCTTACCACAAATTCAACCCAAACTCTGGGTCAGACATGTAATTATTAAAATCACAGAAATAGAGAACACACACCAGATCATCAACGCTACACTCACAGGAATCCGATTCACTAGAGAGGAAGAAAAGGACAACGAACTCCCATTCCTAAACGCGATGGTACAGAGAAAACCGAACGGAGAATTCACCACAAAGGTATACAGGAAAGCCGCACACACAGACCAAGTCCTGAACTACGAAAGCAACCACCCCGACACACACAAAAGAAGTTGCATCAAGACACTGTTCAAAAGGGCCACAACACACTGCAGAACACCAGAACTGCAAAAAGAGGAACATCAACACCTATACAATGTAATTGCCAAAAACGGATACCCGCGCAATTTCATCAACAGGGAAAGACAACGGAACGAGGACATGCCACAACCCAAAGGACTAGCCACACTACCATGCATCAAGAGCATTTCTGAACTGACAGCCAGACTACTGCGACCACTAGGACTCATAACAGCACACAAACCAACAGCCACTCTCAGACAACAACTCACCAGAACGAAGGACCCAATAGCCAGCATGAGCAAAATCAATGTAGTGTACAAAATCGCGTGCAAGGACTGCACAAAACACTACATAGGACAAACAGGAAGACAACTAACGATCCGCATCCATGAACACGCAACGAGCCACGAAACGACACGACCAGCTATCCTTAGTAGCCATACACGCAGATGACAAGCAACATGAGTTCGACTGGGACAACACGACTATTATAGGACAAGCCAGAGAACAGCCAGGGAATTCCTAGAGACATGGCACTCATCCACAGATTTAATCAATAAGCACATAGACCTGAACCCAATATACCGACCACTGCAATGGACAGCTGGAACTGACAACCGGAAGCGGCAGAGACAAACCACTATAAATGCCAGAGGAAACATCACAGAAGCGATTCACAGGAGGCACCCAAGCACTGAAGCTGTGACCTAGACAGGGGACAAAACGTCTGCAACACAAATTCGTATATAAACCCTATATATGACAGGGCGAGACAGATTGGACGCAGGGATGGTAATTCCCTGGCTTGGACGTCTAAAACAAGGGGCCACAGTATTAGGTACAGTCAGGCCACTTTGCTTTGAGATGAGAATAAATGTCTGCACTCAGAGACTGGCGAACCAGGAGTACTCTTTCCCAGATCAGGCTGTGGAAACCAAGGCGCTGAATATAAATAAGGATTACTGGAAATTATAGGGATAGAGAGAGAGCAGGAGTATCGTGTGAAGATAGATCAGATATCAGTCCAGATTGTTCTCCAATAACGCAGTAGCTGTGTTCCTCTGCAACACTGTGTTGTAGAAAATCGTGAAATATTAATAATGGGGTCTAGGTGGGAAGAGGGTAAGGGACGAACACCCCAAAATATCAGTAAAACCAAAAATTGAATTTCGTCTAACACACACACTAGCACAGTCTAAAATATATCGTTAAATCACATATTGTAATGGAACTGTCCTCTAAATGTAACACTTTCAAACTACTGTCACTGACTACAGCAGTGCACCTTTCACCGCACTCTACAACAGAAAGCGCGTGGGGCTGACTGAACACGTGATGCTGATGGGGAAATTCCAGTTCTCCTCAAGATTCTCCCGCAGTTTGAAATAAAGTTCTTTCTAAATGTAGACTACAATTCCCCGTTTCAGGCTCAGTTTCAGGGCTTCCTGAGCGGATTGCATTCCTGTTTTAGCTGAACACGTTGATTGTACATTTTGCAGACAGAGGATCCTGAGGCTGGGTTTTGCTGTTCAGCTGGTTCCCGGCAAGGAATTGCGTCACAGTGAACGGGAGTTCACTTTATGGAAAAAAGTTCACGAATCACATTGCAGCCAAATTGTATTTAATCAACACGCGTTATCTGAGAACTGCCTGTACATTGAATGGAGAGGCAAAATTGATGGGCTGAAGGGACTACCGCAGTTCTCAGTTTATATTTCACAATGTTTAAACATATTGAGGGATATGAATATTGTATGGATAAAACTGCATTAAGGAGATGTTCGGCCATTAGCTAGCACAGGGAAAGCTCAATGTGTTGTGTGACGTACTCATTCTCCGATGTTTTTCTGCAGTCTGTGGGAAAGTTCTGTAAATGTTGTCACAAGCCCTCAGATGTTAGGGAGGAGGTCTCTGCAGGGTCAACAGGATTGTGTTTCCCAATTCCTTTTCCTATACTGGGGCTGGGGCCTGGTGTTCTCTCTGGGTATTTCCTTAAATAACTCCGAGCAGTTTGATAGAAATGAATGCCTTGCTTGGCCGTTTCAGAGACCATTGTTTATCACATGTCTGTGTGTCTGGAGTCACTTGTAGGGCAGACCAGGAAAGCACGGGAGATTCACTTCCTGAACGTATATTGGGGGACGAGATCGATGTTTACAATCAACATTGGACACAAGATCACTATTACTCACACTAGATTTTAGATCTCGATATGCTAATAATTGTTTTGAACTTGCATCCGCTGCCCAGGCATTAGCCTGGTTTGTATTAGTAATCCAATTACAATTCCACAACAGCACCATTTGACATGGGGACCTATCTGAAACCACACTGAGGTGGTTACCTCTGTGCTGCTTGACTGTTCTGTTAAAAATAAATCCCATCAATTTGACTGTTGTGATGGGACTGAAGGGGTGGTAATTGATCAGATTATAGTTATTCTCCTCTTAGGGAACAGGATATAGCTGAACAATTTTTCACATTGCCAGGGAGATGTCGGAGTTGGAGCTGGAATGAAACAGCTTCCCCCGGGACACGGCTTGTTGTGCAGCACAAGTCTTCAGTCCCATTTCAGGAATGGTGTCAGAGCCCATTGCCTTTGTCGTATTTACTGTGTTCAGCTGTTTCTTCATGTTACGTGCAGCGAATCGAATTGGTTGAAGACTGACATCTGTGAATCTGTGGGCATCATGATAGGGTGATGAGGATTATCCACTCAACACGTCTGGCTGAGGATAGTGCAAACACCATATACTTGACGTTTACACTGATGTACAAGAGTGTTACATTATTAAGGATGGGGATATTTGTGGAGTCCTCTCCTGCAGTAAGTTGTTTAATGGTCCATCGACATTTCTGCTTGGATTTGGCAGGATGACAGAGCTTAGATCTGATTTGTTAGTCGTGGGATCATTTCTGCCTCTGTACCAGATGTTAGTTCTGCTGTTTCGAATATAACCAGTCAAGTGCGGTAGCTTTAATGGGTTGTCGTCAGGTAAAGGTACACATGGTACTGACCCTGGCATGTTCACCCACACTCGTTACTGAGCCATAGATCGGTTTGATGGTAATGGTGGACTGAGGGATTATCTTGAGGGAAAGGTTACAGATTGTCATTGAATACAATTCTTTTCTGCTGCTGCTGTGATCTACGGCATCAGATGATAACCCAGTTTAAGCTGCAGTATCTACAATTCAATTCTACTGACTATCCCCCAGTTCACACCGAGTCTCATTCACCCAACAGCCCTGTACTGAGTGACCTAACCTGGTTTCTGATGCGGCAGCCCTTCCATTTTCATATTCTCATTCTGCTGAAATTCTTTCCTTGGTGTCACGCCGCCAACTTGTTACTTTGACTCAATCAATTTAACGTACTAACCTAAATATTTTTCTTTTCAAAATGCCATCTTCTGTGTTTGAAGTGAATGTGTTTCCCTCTGTTTTTCTCCCTGACCATAATTCAGAGCTCTGCAGTGTCAGTGATGCCAGCTTTTTGCAGTATCAGAGTCATGGAACTTGTCACCATGTGTTATCGTTCAGTTCCCAGTGTACAGCGCTCCATGTTGGACAGAATGTTTGCGCATCTTTGACATACGTCGTTGGAAATTGTTCAAAAACAGAAATTGCTGAATATGTTGCAGCATCTTCTGTAGTGAATGCAGAGTTAAGCTTTCAGGTCCAGTGAACCTTCTACAAAGCTCACAGTTTCTCCAGCAATTTTTGATATTTTTATTTCCAGTATCCATAGTTTTGTGTTTAATTGAAAATTTGTTGTGTGCATATTCATTTCTGGAGAAACTCAGCAGGTCTGTCAGCATCTGCAGAGACAGAGAAACAGAATTAGTATTTCACATTACGTGCGACTCTTTCAGAACTGAAAATGATTTGCAAATGGGCTTTTAATCCCTTGCCAGAGATGGGGACTGGATGACATGGATAAGAGCGTGTGGCAAATGATAAAAGAAGATAATGTAAAACGGGTTTAAATTAAGATGTGATTGGGGAAAGGGGTTCTCTCGATTGAGTGCAAGATAAGGAAGACACAAGCAGACAAGATCATAGGGAGGCCTGGAGGGGGAATGTTGACTAACTGGTATAATATAGATCTGGCCAGAGATACGTTTTAATTGTCGAGATCATCACCCCCTTTAGACAAAGAAATTCAGATGTTTGACTTCTTATTGGCACTAGTAAGCATTTCATGCTGCCTCAGTATTGTAATATGGAGAAAAACAAATAACAGTATGAAGTTTGGACTGAGTATTGTTTTACTGTCATGTTTAATGTAGTTTCAAATTTACAGTAATTATCTTTAAATACTTGTTCTTGAAGTTAGTAAAAGTTTGCGGGCTGACATTATAGAAGTGTATAAAATCAAGAGAGGTATGGTTCGGGTGAATAGCCAAGGTCTTTTCCACAGCATGGGAGAGTTCAACCATAGAAGACATAGGTTGAAGGTGAAAAGGAGAAGATTTAAAAGGGACGAAGGGGCAATGTTTTTACACAGAGGGCGGTGTGGGTATCGAATGAGCTGCCAGAGGAAGAGTGGTAGATCCATGCACAGCTGCAACATTTAAAACACATTTGGACAAATATATGGATGGGAAACATTGAGAGGCATATGGGAAAAATGAAAGCAGATGGGACGACTTCAATTTGGAAATCCTGGCCAGCATGGACATTTAGAAAAGCTTCATACAGAGTCAGTGTGGTTTTGTGAAAGGGAAATTATATTTTGGCCTGTAAGATCATACAACGCTTTTCTGGAGATGTCTGAAAATGTAACAAGCGGACTTGATAAAGGGGAACAAGAGGCTTTCCAGAGATTTTCCACAGGGTATTACAAAATAAAAGATCTTACTCAAGCCAGAAGCTCGTAGGATGACAGATAATGTATTAACATGGGATGATGATTGGTTAACGCATAGAAATCGGAGAGTCAGGATTAATGGATCTTTATGGCAAAGGTATATCTGCTGGATTACACAAATATCAGTCCGATGGCATCAGTTATTTACAATCTATACTGACAGCGTGAAGGAGGGAGTTGAGTTCAATTTACATCCGAGTTTGTGGATGACACTGAGAATCAAAAGGTAGGCTGTTATTTAACGGAGAGGACTTCCAGAAAAGGAACAGTACAAAGAGATTGGAGTCTTCCTGTGTATGAAACATAAAGTCAGCATGCTGATGCAGCAAGTAACTAGGTTGGTTCATTAGGCGGGTTCCAGATATGAAAGGGTTGAGTTATTGAGAACCTCTATAATGGTGAGGTGATTATTCATTGGGGTTTAAATGAATGAAGAGTGATACTGCTGAAATATACAAGATACAGAGCGGGCTTGAGAAGGTAGATGTTGAGAAGTTGTTTTCATTCCTGGGCAGAGTGTCGAACTCGAGGACATAGATAGCGAATAAGAAGCATCCATTTCAATCTGAGGTGCAAACTGATGTCTTCTCTCAGAAGATAGTGCATGTCTGGAATTCTCTAACCCAGAGAGGTGTGGAGGGATGCAGGATTCGGCAAGAAAGTGGAGTTGAGCCCTGTAATAGATCAGCCATGTTCTTATTAAATGACAGGGCTAACCTGAGGGACAGAATGGCCTACTCCTGTTCCGATTTATTAATTTCGCATGTTATGGTTTTGGAAATTAACTGGTTATTTTCCTAGAAGTCGTGTTGCACAATGTTGCTTTCAGGGAGAGCAGAGGATTTGTTTGGGTCAAACCTGGGTGGCGTATGGGGGCTGTATTCCCCATACTGGGTCTGTAATATTACCCACATCTGGAGCAGAGGTTACAGAGAGGGAAGCCTGGAAAGAGGAATTAGGGGTGGGCGTCGGTTCCTGATCCAGCCTGGATTCTCCAAGTACATTTCTGAAACTACACCTAACTGTCTTAGTGCCCTCGATCTGCCCCTGTGTAGTGGGTCCGAAGGGCTGAATGCAACATCAGAACACAGGGCTGAGGGACCTTTGACTCTACTCCACCAGTAAGTAAAGTCGTGGTTCTTCTCATTGTGGTCCCAGCTGCACTTTGCTCTCCATGCACCATTATTCCTGATTCACCTGACGATGGAAATTCAGATGAAGCCAGCCTCGATATAATAAAAAGTTTCAGCCCTCCCAAACGTCTGGGAAAGAGAATTCCCACTGGAATGAATTCCCACTTGGTGAATTTCTCCTAATTCCTGCTCTGACTGTGGTTGGAGGGTGTCACTGTTTCCTTTTCTCGACGCACTCCTCCACTGCTCCCAACAAATTTTAAATGTAACCAGGTTGGTGATATGGCCGACCATAAAGGTCTCAGACTGTGTCAGGTTCAGTGACAGGAACAAGTCAGGCAGATTTCTTTAATCAGCCACAAGTAACTAATAGAACTAACGGATGTGCAGGGTGGATCTGTACCTCACTGCTACCTAACATCACCAAGGAGCTGGGTTCAATTTCAACCTTGGGCGACGCTCTGTGTGGCGTTTGAGTATTCTCTATGCAGGTATTTGTGTGGGTTTCCTCACAATGCTCCAATTTTTTTTTCCCACAGTCCAAAGATACGCATCTTAGAGTGGATCGGCCATGCTAAAATGCTTATTGTACCCAGGGCTGTGTAGGTTAGGCAGGTTAGTCATGGGAAATGCAGGGTTACATGGATAGGGTGTGGGGGTCAGTTCCGGGGGATGCTGTTCGGAGGGTCAGTGTGGACTTGATGGACGGAATGTCCTGCTTCCACACTGAAGCGATTCTATAAAAATGACAATAAATTTGGACTATACCTAGTGGGTATCTATCTGATCCACCCTCCTCTAGGTCTTGCATGTTTCACTAAGATCACCTCTCTTTCCAAGACTGACCTGTTAAAGCCTTCATAATATAAGGTACTCATTCCTGGAATACGTGAAGTGAAACATCTCCGAACTGCTTCCAATATAATTATATCCTTTCTCAGATAAGGAGACAAAGAAAAATTAATCTTGTACTCGGATCTTGAGTTTTATTTTTGTTTTCTCGGTGTTGTGGGTCTTTGGAACTCTCTTCCCCACAGAGCATTGGAGACAGACATATTGAATATTTTTGAGGCACAGACAGAAGGTTTATAACTAACAACAGAGTCGAGGATTATAGGGGATTGGCAGAAATGTGCAGTGTGGGGGAAAATGTCGACAGTGGTACCAAATGACACGGCTCCAGAACATCCAGGAATATTATTCAAAACGAAATGGTAATATTGCTCAAATGTTAAGGGGCAAGATAGCGGCAACCCAGAAGTCAGCTTTGCTGGGCTCTGCATCTCGGCACGGGCAAAGTCGTTCTCTAACCCACCCCATCCCACACATTTATTTAAAATTCAACACTAAATAGAGCGATAGATTCTTTACTAATCCCGTTTTGACAAGTGGAAATGACAAAACACGGGAAAGGATCGAGTAAGTCGCAACACACGGTGCACCCGTCAGAAGCATCGAGCCTGCCTGAGGCTGTAGCTGTAACCCACTCTGCTCGTTCCATGGACCCAGTTACTCACCAGGCCTTGGTCACTGAGTTCACCAAGTTACGTGTATGACTGAAGCCATGATTGAAGAAGAGTTCAGCAGTGGCTAGAGCCGCTCTCAGCCGTGCTCCAAAAACATGAGCAGCAACTTGACAGCCTTGAAAACAGAACAGAAAATGTCCAGCGCCAAACTGCAGTGACAGAGACCGGGATCGCTCCTTCTTGGAAGAGGAGCCTCGCCCTTGAAATACAGGTCCGTATCTTAACTGAACAAGATGATCTCCTCGAGAACAGGGGCAGGACGAAGAATGTGCACATCGTCGGTCTGCTGGACCAGACGGTACTTCGTTAGCCAGTGAGTTTTTTCAAGATCTGGCTGCTGTGATTCCTTCACTTCGAAGCTGAAGAGGGATGGGTGAAGACTAAGACATTTCCGCGGGTTACGGCGCGGAGGTTAGACTCAGACCAACGCCTTTGCACTTTCCTTGTGCAGTTACATATTTAGAGGTTTAAACAAAAACTGATGGAAGCTCAGTGTGGTTTCTGATGGCTTGAATTCACGAGAGCTCCAGGATCATGTTATTTCAGGACTTTTCAGCAGCGGTGACTCAGGAAAGAAAATCTTCTGATTATATCAAGAGAAGAGTAAGGGAACTCGGGATTCAGTATTCCTTACTGTTCCCAGCGGTGCTCTGTATTGCTTTGAATGGATCAATGACTCTCCAGAGGAAGCGAAAACTTTGTGGATGTTTTACAGTAAGCTGGATATTTAGATAATCATGTTTCTCGCTTAAAGAAATTTGTTGGATTTTTCTGCTGTTAACCAGTGTTAAATTGTAGTCGTGGATGGGTAGAGTGCACACTTTTAACTTCTTCATTAGTATTACTACTTTCTTTGCTTGTGTCTGAGGTGTGGCTCAAACTGGAGGAAGTTACAGAGGTAGTTGTGATGACGCAGTGCCGACCTAAGGGTAGTTGAAGCCCGATTTTTGTTATTAATTGCCCTAAATGCCATATCAGTAGCGGGCAGAAGATAAAGTTTTGGAATATGTAAGCGTCCCCACTGGGCGGGGGATGGGGTAAATTCCCCTATAAAGTGTCATTGGCACTTTGGATTTTGTTTCGTTCTTTGTTTTTTATGTGTTTAGCTTTGGAAAGTTTTAAGAGTTTGTTAGTTGCAGTAGTTTTAGTTTGTATCGTTTTTAGGGTCGCTGTGTCTTTTGTCATTAATGCTCAGCGATGTGTAATTCGATTTGAAACTCTCTCGAGGTCAAATGTTGCTGTGTTATGGATAATTATGTGCATAAATGGTGTACCTGAAACATTAAGGGGAGCCATCTTCCAGTCAAGAGGAAAAATATAATTTCTCATCTTAAAAAAAAGAGGCTGGATATTGCTCTATTGCAGGAGATGCACCGTGATGACAAGGAACATTTGAAGTGACAGCAGGGCGGCTTTGATCGGGTTTATTTCTCGTCTTTTAATACTAGGAGTAGGAGAAAAGTAATAATGGATAGTAAGAATCTTCCATTTAAATTACTAGATTGTATTAAATACTCATGGAAGGATCATAATCCTCAAAGTCTTGATCGATGGGAATTAATACAGTATTTTGAATGTTTATGGCCATCCGGTGCACACTCTTAAAATCCTGGTAGATGCATTTCCCAAATTGAGTTATCTTGCATTGTTGCACATTATTGTAGAAGGAGATTTCAACTGTCTTATGGCCCCACGTTGGGCAGAATGTCCAAAGGTCCCACAATACCCATGTTATAATGTAAGCAGTTAGTGGATTTGTGTGCAGCACTAGAGCTCGTGGATGTCTGGAGGCAGATCTACTTCACAAGTAGGGATTTTATTTTCTTCTTTAACCCACAGAAATGGCACAGGAGGGTTGATCTCTTCCCCATCGCTGCAACAATCTCATATTCGGTGGCATCCTGCACAATTGGGAATATTACCCCAACATACCTGCCGAGAAGTGGGATAGAAGTCACATATGATTACGTTGTTTGCAGATAAGGTCTAACATTTTCGTCAAATTCCGCAATTTCTGTTGCTCATGTGACGCAATGCATTAATTCGCTTGTTGCCTTTCTGGGTGATAAGATTAATTTTACAAAGTTGATGGCCATGCCTATGGGAGGTCTTAGGGAAATACCTGATGTCGAGGGCAAATCCTGTTTTCCTTTTAAATGGCCGGGTGGGGGGTGGGGGTGGGGATGTTCTCTATTTCAGTATATTCATTACATCCGTTTTTGATCATTTATTGAACGTGAGCTATGTCAATTTATTTGACAAAATTAAACAAGACCTTCAAAGATGTGAGGCACCTCCAACATCCTGGCTGGGTCTTATAGCTGTTATTAAAATGAATGTCCTTCCCCATTTTCTATATGCCGTGTGAATGCTTCCTTTGATGTTTCCCAGACAAACATTTAGGAGACTTTATGGCTGGTTTCGCTCTTTTATTTGGCATCATAAGCGACTCTCTATCAAGCTAACCAAAATTTATCTACCCCACAGATTGTGAGGAATAGTTCTCCCAGATTGAAAGCTATGAATTCAGGTCTTTTTTATCTCATGTTAGTGCCTGGGCCGCTGAGGACTCGGCTCCAATAGGATTAGATATTGAACCCTTTCAGACAAAGTGAACCCTTCTTAGTCTGCTGGTCTTAGAAAAAATGACAACATTTATGGAGTATTGTCATAACCCAATAATTATCAATACTGTTAAAGCATTAATGACAATGCATCAGATCGAGAGCAACACAGCCAAAACCATGTTTCTTACCCCTATAATTTATTTTCTGGGTTGTCAACCGGGATTAATGGATTCCAGATTTAAACTGTGGGCAGCCAGGGGTGTACCTTGCTTGAGTGATTTAAAATTAGTAGAATCCCGACAGTGTGGATACAAGCCCTTGGGCCCAGCACGTCCACTTCGACCCTCTGAAGAGTAGCCCACCCAGACTCATTCACCTACCATCCTCTATTTACCCTGACTAATGACCCAACCAATACATCCCTGAGCACTACGGGTGATATATGAATGTCCAATTCATCTAATCTGCACTTCTTTGGACTGCTGGGAGCAAACCCACACAGGCACGGCGAGAATATGTTCACTCCACACAGCCAGTCGCCCAAGGCCGGAACTAAAGCCGGCACCCTGGTGCTGTGAGGCAGCAATGCTCACCACTGAACCACCACGTGATGTTTGAGGGAGAAACAATGATGTCATTTGATCAAATAACTCGTACGTATGGACTAGTTAGTAGAGACCTCTTCTGTTTCTTTTCCAAATCAGAGATTTGATTTTTTAAAATAGCACACTTTTAACAGACTCTTACAGATCCGATAGATCGAAGACGGTGCTTATTGCATAGAATACACTCTCTGTCAGTACCCTTTATCATTAGTTGGAGAGTGTCCCCTCAGACGAGACTGTGCAGCTTTATAATGCATGCGAGATGTAATGCAGCTTTATAATGTTGGGGGTTCAGAACACTTCGGAGACATGGAATGATATTTGTCAAAATGTTCGAAAGATTTCATCTGTAATAGCACCCATTCCATGCAGTTGAAAACTCTTCATAGGGTCTATCTGACCCCAGATTATCTCTCAATATTCAAAGTGGGATTATCTTCCGCATGTCCGAAATGCAGAATGACTACAGGCACTTTTACTCATTGCTTGTGGTCCTGTTGCAGGCTTCATATATTTTGGAGCTCTGTGTCAGGTATGATAGAGTGGGTCGAGGGGACTGAACTGGAGATGGAGCTGGTTTCTCTTTTCCTGGGCGTGCCCAGGGTTCTTTACACAGATGCACATGTGAAAAAATATCCTTACTTTCTGTGTTCGGAAAAACATTCTGTTGTGTTGGATGTCTGAAACCACTCCCCCCACCCCCCTACTCTCCACCCCGCCGGCGCCCCCGGGTCTGTTGGGTTGTCGTAAGCACTTCATGGAGAATATCCCTTTAGACTTTCTCACTAGCATGGTGCACCAAAAAACAGAAATTTATATAAGACATGACAGACCTTTTTGGATTCCCGTGATACAGGCTTATCTGCCACTCTCAGAAAGGCTTTTATACAGCCCTGACGATATTATCTAATGAATCTTATATCCAAAGAGGAAGAATAATGTATATAAAAATGGATATCATTTAATTCTCTTGAAGAACGAGAGCTATCATTTTGTTACTCTGAGCTGCATTATTTATTCATTATTTATTGTTTATTTTTGTTTTTTATTCTGTCCGTTTAGTATTTTTAACTTGTTTTGTACGTACATGCACATAGGTGTAATTTTGATCAGTTATTTGAGTTGTGTTGTTATTGGCTTATTATAATATTAAGAAACTCTTTTTAAATAAAGATATTGTTAAAAATATTAAAATACTAACATTGATAGAATAGAGTCCCAAAGAACTCTCATTAGAGAGACCACTCATGGTGGTTTATCCTGAGGATCACCACACCTCGGGTGATGGGGTGAGGGTGAGAGAGCGTCTCCTTCATGGTAATCTCTGTCAGTGTGAGGAACTGAACCTGCGCTGTTGGCCTCCCTCTACATCACAAACCTGCCGTCCAGCCAACTGAGTGGGAGACTGCGTAACTGTTACACACAGAAACAGCCACAAAGGACAAGAGAATCATTTATAACAAGGAAAGTGGTACAATTCAGGAACGGTTCTGTGCTCGAAATTGTATTTTATAAAAAGACGTGTTTAGAAGTTGTTTTTGGTTTATTATCATTAAGGTGAGTCAAGTGAAATAACCAGAATTACTAAGTGTGATTGGATATCTATAATCATAAAATATGCGTAGGTTTTGTTTGGTCTGTGTAAAACATGCTGAACGTTGCATGAAAGTGTATAATTGATGGAATATACTGTTAGGAGAGTGTGTTCCATGGGAAATGCTCTAAAACAGGCGCTTGAAGAAAACTGGGGTAAAAGTGCCTGAGTGCCGTCTGGACAGTGACAGGAACCCAGAGGGTTGAATGACTGAAAGCTCCTGTAACATGAGGCTGAGAAAAGCATCAGATCAGCCGAGAAAACCATCAAATCTGCACGTTTGAAGAGCTGAATGGCCTCAACATGGTTTGGAATGTGTGTGATTTGGAAAACGTTCTCTCTACTCCTTCCTCTTATGTGTTACACACTGGGGCACTGCCATTTTCCTGAAACTTGGCATTATTTGGAACACTATCTGGAACATTCCATAATTGGTATTCTCCGGAATATTCTCTAACTGTGTGTGGGGGAGAGAGAGAGAGAGAGAGAGAGAGAGAGAGAGAGAGAGAGAGAGAGAGAGAGAGAGAGAGAGAGAGAGAGAGCGAAGCTGCTGCATGTGGCAGTGAGAGTGGTGGAGCATGAGCCCTGTTCGTGCTATAACAGATATACAGTGAGTGTGAGGGAGCAGAGAGAATATGGTGACTCTTACCCTGACAGGGCGGGAAAGGTTATTGTTGCTTGTCCTGTATTGATGGACATTTCTTCAGGCCGCAGATACTGTACTGAGCTGGGTGGTGAGCACAGACTATGCTCAGTGGGTCTGGTGGTATGGCCTTGTCTGGGAAGGGAATGGTCCCCTCTGTACTAGCCCATCCACTATGCACACCATGCAGCATCAACAAACTGTGGTATAATTGGCCCTTATCTGCCATGCGCGGGGTAAACTGTGCAGGGCAGCTCCAAACTGAGAAAGCTCAGCCGTGTGCCCCTTGGCCTTTTAAAGATGGCACCAGTGCCAGGGAACAGGAATATCTCGGGACATCCGGGTGACTGTGAGTACCTCTAATCATGATGGGTGGGAGAATCGGGCTGGCATTCAATGAGAGATGGTTGGGGTGGGTGATATTTAATGAGGTGAGTTCGATAAGAAACTAGCTCAGCTTCGTACAGACAATCTCTCTGTCACACTCAATGAAAATGACACTGAGACAAATTACTGTTTTAAACAGTTCAATGAGCCGAAGACTCTGCTGTCCTCACTCCCAGTTACAAAGCTGCAGAACAAATGTTTATTCAAAACTCTCCATCGCCTGAACTCACAGCAATATTCCATTCGCCTATAATTCTTCATAATACTGATCCTTGTTGCATGACACTATCGAAATGTCTTCATTTCAGCATTCTGAAACCTGTGAACATATCCTTCCATGACATTTTTTCTCAGTCTGTCCCTCTCTGTCTCTATCCTGAAACACACGTATTTATGGTCATACGTTTCTCCTGCATGGAAATAGGCCCTTCGGCCCAGCTCGTCCATGCTGACCAAAATGTACATTCACAATCACCCCATTTCCCTGCCCTTGCTACTTTCCTATCGATGTGTTTATCCAAATACCTTTTCAATGTTGTTATTGTACCCACCTCAACCACTTCCACTGGCAGCTCAGTCCATATGCAAAATACACTCTGTGTAAAAAAGTTGACCCTCAGGTTCCTTTTTGTTTTTGTCCCCTCCAAACATTAACAGATGTCCTCTAGTCCTTGGTTCCCCAACCTTGCAAAAAAGTTTGAAATATTCACCCCTATGCATGGCTATCATGATTTGGTAAGAGCTACACTTCTATATAAACCCCCTCAGTTTTCTATGCTGTAAAGAAATAAGTTCTAACCTGTCCAACGTCTCCCTATAACACAAACCCTTTAGCCCAGGAAACATCTTTGTAAATTTCTTCTACATTCTTTCTAGTTCAATACTATCCTTTCTAGGGCAAGGTGAACAAAACTGAACACAATACTGCAGCCTTACCAACATCCTGTACATTTGCAACATAATGTCCCAACTTCTATACACAATGCCCTGATGTAGGCCAGTGCGCCAACAGCCTTCTTCACTGTTCTGTGTATCTGCGACTCAAATTCAGACAACCGTGCAACTGATTTCCAACATCCTTTTATTCCACTACACTCCTTAAGGCCCTCTAATTTATGATTAAACTCTCACCTGAATTTCACTTTCCAAAATGCAAGACGTCACACCTATCTATATTAAACTTCATTTGCTATTTCTCCGCTCACTTCCCCAGCTGATCAAGGTACTGCTGCAATTTTTGATAATGTTCCTCACTGTAAACGATGCCTCCTATTTTAGTGTCATCTGCAAACTTATTAACCTTGCGTTGTGCATCCTCGTCCAGATCATTGATATAGATAACAAACCGCAATGGGGACAGTACCGACCCCTGAGGCACTCCACTAGTCACAGGCCTCCAGTCCGACAAGCATACCTCCACCATAGCCATTTGCTTCACAATGTCAGACCAATTGTGTCGCGAAATTGCCAGTTTACCATGGAGTCTATGCGATCTAACCTTCTAGAGCGGCCTTCCATGTGGAATATTACCAAAGGCCTTATTGAAATCCATATAGATTATGTCCACCGCCCTGCCCTTGTCAAAGTTCCTGGTCACTTACTCAAAAAACTCTAACAAAATTTGTAAGGCATGATCTGCCACACAAAAACTATGGCGACTGCTCCAAGTCAAACTCTGCCTTTCCAAATGCATGCATATCTTATATCTCAGAATCTTCTCAAGTGGTTTACCGAAAACAGATGTGAAGCTTACTGGTCTATATTTCCCAGGCATTCAGTTATAGCCCTTCTTGAAGAAGGGCACTACATTTGCTACTGCCCCATCTTCGGGGACCTTGGCCCTGGAACTGCCTTCTCTCACCTCTTGGATATATCTAGTCAGGACTAAGAGATGTATCTGACTTTGTGCATTCTAATATGTCCACCAACACCTCTACTGTGATGTGGACTATACCAAGATATCACAACTAACCTCCCAAAGTTCACAGGTCTTCATGTCTTTCTTCATGATAAATACAGAGGGGACATTGAGGACCTCAAGCATCTCTAGACGTTTTACACATGCATGCCCATTTTGGATTTTAAGGCGTCCTATTCTCTCTCTTGATGCTCTTTTTCTTTAGTATAGTGAATTTGGTTAGCCAAGGCAATCTCATACTCCCTTTTCGCCTTCCTGATTTCCTTCTTCATTAAACTCCAGTATCCTCTGTGTCCCTCCAGGGATTCCCTTGATTCCAGCTACCTGTACCTGAGACACGCCTCAATTTTGCTGGCCAGAGCCTCAATATCTCTTGTCATTCAGGGTTTTCTCTTCCAGCCTCACGTTCCCTTCACTCTCACAGGAACATGTAAACCTTGAACTCGAGCTATCTCACTTTTACAGCCCTCCCTCGTGCCCAACATCCTTTTACCTGAAAACAAACTACTCCAATTCACCCCTGCAATCCCCCGTCTAATTCCAACAAAATATGCCTCACCACAATTTAGAACTTGAATCTGTGGATCAATTTTGTCCCTCCCATAACTATTTTTAAATTAATACAATGCTAGTCAGTTTTCCCAAAATACTCCCCCACTTTACGACCGTCACCTATCTATCTCTATTTCCCAACAGTAGGTCGAGTTTGTCCCTTCCTGTATAGGGCCCTTGGGGAAACTTTCCTGAACAAACTTAAAAAATTACGTTGCATCGAAGTTCTTAACCATCTGGATGTCTCAGTCTATGTTAGTAAATTTAAATCATCTGTTATGACAATCCTATTGCTCCTGCTACTCTCACCAGTTTCCCTGCATATTTGTTCCTCTTATTCCCATTGATGATTTGCAACCACCATAACCCCCTTATACTTCCTTGCACCACTCACAAAACCTCATCGGATATTATCTCAGTTATTTCATCTTTAAATACTTGTGTACTACTCGCCTTAATCAGAACTATTGATATTTCAACTGTTTCCATTTACATCTCTCCCTTGCAATGCTTTTCACGTCTGCAGCAAAACTTGTCAAGGTATAGTGGAGATATGAAGCTGTAACTGGATGGGAGCTGCATATCCTGTCACTTACAGCATGGGCTGCAAGTTTCCCCACACTGGGCAGTGATCTAACACAATGTTACCGAAAAATGGAACAACCTGCGATTATATATGAATGAACCAGTGCGGTCTGCACAGCTCCCCACGCTGGACATTTATCCCAGAATTATAGATCAAGTTTAGGTGTGGGCTGCACAGAGTTCCATTCTGGATATTGCTGGGTTGCATTCAGCAGTACGCTAGCCATATCTACACAGTGCTCCATCCTGAATGTATTATGGATGGGCTGGTTATGTGAGTTTGATTGCGAATGTGAGAGAACTAAACATCTGGCAATACCTTTATTTTGTATTTCTTTCTTGTGATTGAACCCTTCAAATCCTGACTCATCCTTAGACCCGACCTTCTGGATGAGTGATGGTGACTGTTGTTAAAGCATCTGGGTGTGCAACATAACCAACAATGGAGCAGAGGCTGCAGAGAGGACAGTCTCTGTAAAATGGAATGAGGAAATCACAATCAGATCAGCCGTAATCTTCCTGAATGGTGGGGCAGGATTGAATGGACCACGAATACAACTTATTCATGTATTTATGTTTGTTCCAAGCAAACTCCCCTTCTCTCCCAGTGTCCCATACTGGTGGGAAGTGAGGCATCTCCTCCTGTTCCTGCGTAACAGGATCCTGGGGCCTCACTAGCCTACAGATTTCCCTGTGGTCCAGTTTCGAACAGTTGAGTGACGGCCTCCTGTTCCTGTTCCTGTGTCCCTGTCTCGAGCAGTTGAGTGACTGCCTCATGATCCCAAGTCTGATAATAGATGTCCTCCTCCTGTTCCTGTGTAACAGGCTCCAATAGCTCTGTGCTCAACTTCTGCTCCCGTGGAATGGAATTGAGGGACTGAATGGCCTCTTCACATTCCTTACAGCTTCTCTTGACTAAAAGCCATTCTCTTGCTTCTGTAAATCAACATCAAAATCTGAATGATGTATGCTTGTATTTTACTCTCAGAAATTGAGCAAACAAGCTGACTGACAGAATTCAGAAGCCGACTAGCCTCCTCCTGTTCCTGTGTTATACACTCAAGCGGCAATAGAGTCTCAGAGATGTACAGCACAGAAAAAGATCCTTCAGTCCGGTCGTCCATGCCGACCAAATATCCTAAATAAATCTCGTCCCCCTTGCCAGCATTTGGCCCATTTCCCTGTAAACATCTCCCATGCATGTATCCATCCAAATGCCTTTTAAAAGGTGTAACTGTACCAGCCTCCAGAACTTCTTTTGGCTGTTCAATCCATACACGCAGCAGTCTCTATGTGAAAATTTTGTCCCTATCTCCCTACTTAAATCTTTCCCCTCTCACCTTAAACCTTTGTCTTCTAATTTTGGACTCGCCGATCCTGGGAAAACACGTTGACTGTTTACCTTATCAATTCCCCTCATGATTGTATATACCTCTTTCAGGACACCCCTCAGCCTCAACACTTGAAAATAGCCCCAGCCTATTCAAACTGTCCTTGTAACTCTAACCTTCCAACACCTTCAACATTCTTTTAAATCTCTTCTGCACCCTTTCAAGTTTGACAACATCTTTCCGACAGCAGGGAGATCAGAATTAAAAAAGTGGCCAAACCAATGTCCAGTACAGATGTAACATGTCGAGAAAACGTTTAGACTGAATGCAAGGGCCAAGAAAGGGAAGATCATCAAGTGCCTTCTTCACTGCGCTGCCTACCTGTGACGGCACTTTCAAGGAACGGAGAACCTGCACCACCAGGTGACACAGTAGCTCAGTGACTAGCATTGCTGCTTCAGAGCGCAGCGATCTAGGTTTAATTCCATCCTTGAATGACGGCCTGTGTGGAGTTTGCACATTCTCACCGTGTCTGTGTGAGTTTCCTCCGGATGTTATATTTTCCTCCGACAGTATAAAGATATACAGATAAGGGTAGATTGGCCATGGGAAATAGCGTAAAGTACCCAGGAATGTGTAGTCGAGGTGGATTAACTATGGAAAATGCAGGCTCAGAGGAACAGGGTATGGGTTTGTTCAGTGGGATACTGGTTAGAGTATCGGGGTCGCCTCAATGGGCCAGATAACATGTTTCCTCTCTGTAGGGATTCTATAATTTTGATGGAGTTCTCCTTGATTGGCAACTTTGGACAGGACCCTACCTACATGTCTTGCCTTGATTTGCCTTGCAAAAATGCAACACCTCACATTTAACTAAAATAACCTCCATCTGCCACTCCTCGGTTCACCTCAGCAAAGTCCCATTTTAGTCTGAGAGATCATTCTTCACTGAGAAAGTGAGGACTGCAGATGCTGGAGATCAGAGCTGAATATGTGTTGCTGGAAAAGCGCAGCACGTCAGGCAGCATCCAAGGATCAGGAGAATCGACGGTTCGGAAATTCCCGAAGTAGGGCTCATGCCCGAAATTTCGATTCTCCTGCTCGTTGGATGCTGCCTGACCTGTTGCGCTTTTCCAGCAACACATTTTCAGATCATTCTTCACTGTCGACTCCACTAACAAATTTGGAATTATCTGCAAACTTACTGACTATACTTCATATACTCAAATGCAAATTATTTGTATAACTGACAAAAGGCAGTGGACCCCCTATTGATCTTTGTGGCACGCCACTGGTCGCAGGTCTCCAAGTTTAATGATCAAATGTCCACTGTCACGCCCTGTCTCCAATATTCAAGAAAATGTTGGATCTCAATGGCGAGCTCTCCCTGGATTCCAGGCAGTCGAACCTTGCTAACCAGTCTACCATGTAGAACATTTTGGTTTTCTTGCTAAATTCCATAAAGCCAACATCCACTGTCCTGCCTTCATCAATCATCTTCATCACTTCCTCAAAATAATCCACCGAGTCTGTGAGATGTGATCTCCAATGTGCAAAGCCCTCTTCAGTCCTTGTCTTTCCAAATGCATATCGAACCTTTTACTCGAAATCCCCTCCAACAATTTAGTCACCATTGACAACAGGCTCATCGATCTATTGTTAGCTGTTTTTCCTTACTTTCTTAAATAATGACACTATGTTAGCAGCCCTCCAGTCTTTTGACACCTCACCTGTGAAAATCAATGTTACAAATATATCAGCAAAATGCTGAGCAAACTATTTCCTAGCTTCCAACAAACATCTGGGATACAACTGCTCAGGTCCCAGGGATTTGTTCACCATTATGTGTTTAAAAATGTCCAACACCTCCTTGTACTATAGACCCCTTTCAAGGTATCACTATATATTTCTTTATTCTCTCGCTCTTGTAACTTCCTCCACATTAAATACTGAGGAGAAATACTTGTTTAGTATCCCTCTAATCTGCTGTGGTTCCACACATAGGTAGCCTTACTGATCTTTAAGCGACCCTATTCTCTCCCTAGTTAATCTTTCGCCATTAAATGATTTGTAAAATTTCTTTAATGCCTCATTAACCCAATTTCTAAAGCCATCTCTTGTCCACATTTTTCTGGCCCGATTTTCCCATTGACGATACACTTACTGCCCTTATACACCTCTCGGGATTCACTTGATCTCAGCTCTGTTTACCTGACATATGCCTCCTTCCTTACGTTGACCAGAGAATCAATATATCTAGCCATCCAGCACTCCCTGCACTCACCAGCCTTGCCCATCTCACCAGTAGGAACACGTTGGCTCTGGACTCTATGAAACCAAGTTTTGATGGCCTTGCATTTTCCAACCGTCCCTTTACCCGTGAATCGGGTATCACAATCAGCCTTTCACAGGGTTTGCCTATCATTTTTAAAATTAGCCTCATTCGAAGTTAGAACTTTAATGTTGACATCAGGTATTTCCTATTCCATAACTAATTTAAAACTAATATTTATGCGTAACAGACTTGAAAGTTAAATAAGCACTTCCTGCCCCTCTGTTACGGGCTCGAGAGGTTGTATAGGCTCCTTCAGTCCCACTGTAATACACTAGAAATTCTGAAAGGGCTCCTCCTGTCCCTCTGTAAAAGACTCAAGAGGCTTAATGGCGTCTTGCAGTTCTCCTATAACACACTCGAGAGGCTGCATGGCCTCCTCCTGTCCCTGTGCAACAGATCCAAGACACAGCAACCCGTGGATTACGAGCAGCTGGTAAACTGTATCTGATGGAGGTCCATCCCTTCTCAGTTACAGAAACACAACCAACAAAATGTACTCCAGGTGTCCTCTCGGGAACACCTCATAAAGCTGCAGCGACACATCTCTTCGCTTTGAATGATTCTGTCGACAAAATGTGCCAATATTCCAACTTTCCACCTTTTCAAGTAGCAACAGGCTAATATGGGCTGAATGGCCTTCTCCTATCGCTCTGTAAGAGGCCCATAGGGACAGAATTGCCTCGGCCTGTTCCTGAGCGGTAGTCTTAATGCGCTGTCTCAAGGTTATGAAAGGATTTGACAACATAGCATTAAAACCAGGAGTAGTCTCACACTGGTCAATAAGTACCGTACTTTGTGTTAAGGTATCTAGAAACTTGTCCACCCGACTTTTTTTTATGCAGCCGATCTGTTATTTTATAACTGCCTCCTTTCATAAACAGAGTGCAACATATATAGACCCCTGCAGTGTTCTGTTAATACTCTCATATACAAGGATAAAAAGATAAACAATATTGAAAGATTTATGGTCCATCCCTCAGCAACCCTCATCCATTCATTCCAAAACCAGGAAATGAAAAGTGATGTATTGAACTTGTTAACTGAGCCTATTTGTTCAGTGACTGTGCGTAATGTCAGTCTTCGTGGATTCTAATTATCCCAGAGGAGGGTTTCCATCTTTTAATGCTAAATAGGCTCCATTCAATATGTCAACCGAAAACATGAGCGGGAGCATCATTGACAGCGCTGACAGGGATCAGCAGATCCAGAGAGAGGGGGAGGAGAGATCAGAATCTGAGAACATGAGAATGGAATGTTCCAACAATGAATCAGAATTTGAGAACATTAGACTCGAATATTCCAACAATGGATCAGAATCTGAATACATTATACAGGAATGTTCCAACAATAGACAGGAGCTTATCCGATTATATTTGGTATCTTTCTGCATTTGATTGGTTGGTCATTATCATCGCAGATATATTACGCTCTTCTCATTATTCAATACTTTTATTATCCTTTCCTGGGTATCGTTGGTGTTCCTGGTGAGTGTCACTGTCCAGATTTTGTTTTCTACAAACCAGTTATGACTGTATGATTGTTATTTCATATAGTCTACACATCTTGCTACTATTATTGTTCCTGTTGAATCTCACAATCCAGATATTCACTCTACAGACTACTGCTAACTGCATCAAGGAAGGTGTTCAATTACTGTCTCGCTCACTGCTCTGGCAGTGTTACTCACTGGTCTCTATGTTGAACTATTCAGTTTCAGGGGAGAACCACAATGCATTGTATCATTGCCTTTGCTGTTAAGAGCATGGAGGTCATTGTCTACTGTTCTGGTTACAATCTCCACTTCCTTCCACTGTTTACATCCCATACCTGGCCAATATCTGCAGCTGAAGCAGACAAACCACAACTGTGGGAGATCCCTTTAACCATGAGCTGACTCTTGACACCATTCCCTGACCATTTCTAACTTGAAATACTCACCACTCCAGAATATATCTCACTGGTTTATTCCATCTGCTGTTGAATCTTGAGCTATGAAGTACAGTCTTAATGAAGCCAATGATCTGCTGCTGACACTCCCAGCTTCAAACCTGCCAAAGCAAATTTGATTCGAACTCACACCAAACTCCCATCCATCTGTCATTCATGTGTACGCCGATGTATATTGCTGTTTGTCTGGCAATTACTTTATTTTAACATTCTCAAACACTTTACCTTATCTGTCCATGAAACTTCCCTCGTTCTCTCCATTGATTAACAAAAAGCCTGCCAGTTGTTCGTATTTAAAATTGTTTTCTCCATGTGCGTTCCTTCTGAAACAGAGTTTTGCATTCAACCACGCCAATCGCGTGCACACTCTTACACACTCTCTCAGTCTCTGATGAACACACACACACACACATACGCAGAGAGAGCAAACCTTCCCATTGTAGGCAGTGGTCTGATGCGAGTATAGTTAGCATATGATAGTAAAGTTTGCAATACTCTCCATGCTGGGCACAAATTTCAGTTTACTGAGCAACACACTAGCATGGTTTGCACAGCCCTCCATGCTGGGCTGTCATCTTGTCCCAGTTTATGTTGTTTGTGTTGTTCTGTGAAGCAGATTCAGAATTTGATGTAACAAACCATTTCAGCTGATGTGACAATGCCTTTATTCAATGTTCTCATTCTTGTAAATTTACTCTCGAAGATCTCACTCCTCCAGTTAGTCCCACTGCCCTGACTTTTTCCACATATTTCCACAACATCGTTTCAGTTAATTAACTGTCTGTTTCTGTTTTTGATGTGAATCTCTCTATCCCTTTGTATCTTTCCCTGGCCTTGGGTTTTGGCTCCCTAGTTTATCGAGTGCTGGCATTGTGTAGCTCAGAAATAATGAAATGGGGTGTGTCAAGCTGTTGTTCACTTCCAGGTATGTCCAATGTGATGGTTCATGAACAGGCGTGTTTCAGAAGTTATGAGAAACATCCTTGTAACTTGGTCTGTACCTGTGGCTGTCCCTTTCAGGTGACCTTGCGGTCAGTAACACGAGGAAGCCCAGTGAGTAAAGGACCAGGCATAGAAATTGCTGTCACTTTTTAAATAAAAGTTTATTTTCTCCTTTTTTTAGTAAGAGGACTTAAAGGCCAAACTGCCTACTGAAAACGGCTCAAGTAAATAACTTACGGGGCTCTTAGGGTTTTTAATAAATAGTAGTAACAATGGCCAGCTCGCACAGACCAGGCTTTCTACGTTTCTTTTTATTGTAGCTATAACAATCACCAGGTGCTTGGGGTCCCAGAAGGGTTGGAAGTTTTAGTAACTTATCCCCAGCTGCTATTCTCTTTGGAACCTGACTTGATGCTTTTTCCTCCTGGATTGGAGAACTGTATGCAAGAATGCATGTCTGTATGTTCCTTTTTGCCAAGGGGTGTGTTTAGGTGATTTTAGTATATTGGGACCGTTCATTTGTAGAAGGTACTGTATCCATTATTGGGTTAAGATTTCCAATATTTAAGTTATTCTAAATTCCTCTTCATTTTGTATGGATTTTCATTACAGTGTTTAAATATATTGTGTTTTGCTTAATGGTGAGTAGTTTGACTAGTAGCATCACATCTGGAACACCCAACTCACATCTACCTTTAAAATAAGAAAAGGTTGGTATCCAAGCTACCTTCTTAAAATAGTTTGAGGCAGTCTGGTTCGTCTATAGCAAACTGGGGATTCTTGTCCGGTTCTAAAGCGATAATACCAAATTGGGTTTAGAATTTGCAAACAGACCATTCGACCCAACAAGTCCACACCAACTCTCCGAGGAGTAACCTACCCAGACCCATTCCTTTACCCTATTATTACACATTTACCCCGACTAAGGCACCTAACCCACACATCCGTGAAAACTATGAACAATTTATCATGGCCAATTCACCTGATATGCTCATCTTTGGATTGTGGGAGGAAACCAAAGCATCCAGAATAAATTCATGCAGACACTGGAGAGTATGCACCAGGAGGCTATTGGGTTCAAAGGTCGCGTATGGTAGTCGTTAGTGTCTTTTTTTTCCGGATGTTGAATTCGGTTGGTTTAAACAGTGTTTTGTGTATAAAGATTCAGTCACTAAGAGTTCTCTGGGTGTGGAAAAGTGAAGGTTGGGGTTTTACAAAAGGTAATGAAGGCAAAGCTGTAGGAATTGACAGAAAAGCTGGAGTTGAGGATGCGTTTGTCTGTGAGAAAATGAGAGATAATTACAGCTATAGCTCCGCAATTACATTTGGTAGATCTGCCATCAGACTCTTTGGAAATGGCTGGAATTTAATTTCAAATGAGGCACTTTGAACATGAAAAGGAATTGAAACAGTTTGAATTATGATGAAAAGTAGAAATAAAAGAAAGGAAAGTGAAGAATAAAGAGAGAAAAAGAGAGAAGAAAAGCAGAGAGTTTCAACTTAAACAGTTAGCAATTAGAGAGGAAAGTTGACATAGAGGGCGGAGATGACGATATTTGGGAGGCTGGATGAGGAGGTTAGTAAGGTTGAACAATGGCCTATTGTAACCAATGGCCTAATGAGATTCTGTTTAAATGCATCCAGGCATTATCTAAATTTGATGAGAAGTATGGGGAAGCCTTTTGTATTTCATTTGAGAAAGTGGCTAAACAAATGCAGTGACCAGTGACCATGTCGATTTAATTTATCCAAACAAAGCTGATAGGTATTTGCATTCCTATCGGAAGAGGTATCTGGCCAGTATGGGGGTGGTGAAGAAACCCATCTGAAGTGTGTATGAGCTTGTGCCAGAAGCTGACAGACAGCATTTAGGAATCTAAAAAAGGGTCCCTGGTTAAACGCACATTGCGTTTGAAAGGATCAAGCGAGGTAATTTTTAAAGGTAGGTCAGGGTATTAAAACAGAGCAAAGCTATGGCACTCTTAGAGAGATTCTTATTTTGGAGAACTTCAACAATTCACTTCCTGCAGTCATGAGAACTCGTGTAGAAGAGCAGAGTGTTAAAACGGCAAGATTAGAAGCTGAAATGACTGCTGATGATGATTGAGTTCTGAAATCAAAGTTTCTGTGATAGATTGAGAAGAATGTACGAGATCTTCTTAAAACATTTACCTGTGAGAGTAAGGTTTACTGGCATAGGCCAGGAGTAGCAGGTAAGACGTTACAGCTTTAAGAGTTACAGAAATATGTAATTCTTTTATGCTGAGACATAAGGAGCTATGTCATTCAGAGGGAGTATTGGAGAGATGAGAGGTGCTCCATTTTGTGACGTGTGGTTGGAGTGTCCAGTGGAAACATCAACAGATTTATTCCACAATGGGGAAGGAGGCCTTGAGCTTGATGTTGGCGTTACAATATTTCAGCATTTAAATTTCGAATAACGTGCCCGAGACAAATCTCAGAGAGACACATCCCTGAGTCACTGATCGTGATTCCTTAAAGTGTTTGGAGAAGTTTGGGAAAAAAAAAAACACCAGTCTTTTTCGATTGAGCTTATTAATGCTGCCATTCAATTTGAAATTATACAGGTGACAGGGCGAGAAAAACTAAGTTTTGACACGTTGTGAAGACTTAGATGAAGAAAGACAAAGGCATTCTGTGGCAGGAGTAAAATGACTGAAATCGAAACTAGTTGTGAGCATTTGTATGCTCAGAGTCATTGTAATATATATACATTTCAGTGTACTAGTAGTGGAAGATTAGGAGGTCTAAAATGAATCCATCTTTGTATATTGATGGGTCATTTTATTGAAGGTGGAATCGCAAAGATACTATCATTGCAAAAAGGTTATTTTGTCTTGGGTTTTTTTTTGGAGAGAGGTTTTCAAGGCAGAGATGCAGAAATGCTGTCTGAAATCAGTTTAAGTAAATGACTGGGAAAGCCTTTAGATTTCATTAAAACGGTGATAACAATGGAAGGGTAGTGGCCAGCTCCCCCAGACCAGGTTTTCTCGTTTTGTTTTTAGCGGCAGCATTCAGAAGCTGCTGGGGATCCGAGGAGGGGTGGAAGTTTCAATTCCTGATCCCCAGCTGCTTTTCTCTCTGAGATCTCTGTTGATGTTGTTTCCTCCTGGATTGGAAAACTGCTGGAAGGATCTGTATTTGACTATATCTTTGTACAAAGCGGTGTAAACCAAGAAGGTACGGTATCTATGGTTTGTGTAAGTGTTCCAACATATAAGCTATCCCAAAATATTCTTTTCTTTGTTTGTATTTTAATTAAAGCATTTGAATAAATTATATTTTGCTTAATGTCGAGTGGTTTGACCAGTCACAACTTATCTGTAAGATACACTTCACATCTATATTCAAAATAAGGAAAAGTTTAGGTCTAAGCGGCCTTCTTAAAATATTTTGTGGGGATCTGGTCTGATCCACAACACTTGTAGCCGAGGGGTTTCCGACTGACTCCTGTTATTGAAAAGTTAATGAAGGGGCTGGGGATGGTTTGCTGGAGGTTGTGCTGTGAGTTGCCTCAGACATTAAGGGAGACCTGAGGATTTGGTGAGGGCTTATGCCCGAACCGTCGATTCTCCTGTTCCCTGGATGCTGCCTGACCTGCTGCGCTGTTCCAGCAACACATTTTCAGCTGAGCATTTGGTGACCCAACTCTGGATGGAGCATGGGGACTGCAGTTACAGAATCTGGGGTCTGCAACATGAACAACAAATGGAGCAAAGGCTGCAGAGAGGGGAATCTCTGGATCAATATTGTGAGTGTGTTGGGAAAGGGATCTGCGGTATCCATCCGGGTTTTCTAGGAACAGCTTCCCAAGCTCCACTTCACCCAGGAATAGAATGTGAGGAGATCCTTATTGAACAAGTAGCTGGTAACAGATTGGTGTCACCTCATTAAACATGACCTGCAGCTTCATACCAGGGGGAGACAGTGCTGCCAGTGGCTGTTAGGTTCACAGTTTCATTCAGCTTCTATGATCCGGAACTTTCCAGGCTGGTGTGGGTGAGATATCCATCATCTCCCAGTATCTCAACATCAATGTCACCATTCGGTGATGGAGGATATATATGGTGGATGAAGTAAATACATTGTTTCTCCCACATTACGGAACTGCCGGGTGTATCCTTATTTTCCCAGTATAGTGGCTTCTCTTTGGTTTACATGGCATCTTCAGAGTATGGGGAGAGGTAGAGGAACTGAAGGACCTCTCTCTCTATTAATCTTATAGTGTGTCCATGTACAGTACATCATGTTGGTGAATAGCCCTGGCCTGAAAGCAGCCACAGTTCCTTCATTCAGAAGCAGGCAGCATTTCCCATCGTCCATTTAGAAAGGAATGAATGCATCTTGGAGGAAGACCGTCCCGTTGATAGACATTTCAAAACATCATCGCATCACCAACCAACCACATCAAAATATTGCATGTGTACGGAGAGCAATGGCGTCACTTGGAGCATCAAGGATCAATCGAGCAGGGATGGAACAAAACCTCCCATGACTGAACGGGTCTTAGTGAATCCTCCAGTACCCAGCATCATTAAGTCCTGTAATCCCTCTCTATTTCAGTAACATGTTGCCTTCCATTATTTCTGTAAATGAAATTACAGGTTATGTCGTTATATCCCACCTGCCAAACGATTATCCATTGCTTTTACCACTCTGTATATATTTGCAGACTCTCCACCCTCTCTTGATAATATAATCTCTTCCTTATCACAACGACATCACCAAACTCAGTATCAGTACATCTTTCCATCCCACTGATCATTAATATAGATTGTATATAGTTGAAGACCCAGCGGTGGTCGCTATATGACTCAATAGTTTACGACCTGTCCAACTGATTAAGAGAACTTATCCGGAGCGCCTGCTTCCTGTTTGATAACCAGTCCTCCCCATTCCTGTGTAACATATTCAAAGGGCTGAATACGAACGCGGAGCATCAGTCGGCTATTCAGCTCCCAGAGACTGCTCCGCTATTGAATACAATCACGGCTGATGTCATCGCTACTCCACCATTGAGTACAATCATGATTGATGTCATTTTTGCTCCACCATTGAATACAAACACGGCTGAGAATGGCTGTTGGTTTGTGTACTGTTATGAGTCCTAGTGGTCGCAGTAGTCTGGCTGTCAGTTCAGAAATGTTTTGGAGGTATGATATTGTGGCTCGTCCTTTGGGTTGCGGCAAGTCATCATTCCGTTTTCTTTCCCTTAGGCATCTGTTGATGAAATTGCGTGGGTATCCGTTTTTGGTGAATACATTGTATAGGCGTTGTCCTTCCTCTTTTTGCAGTTCTGGTGTACTGCAGTATGTTGCGGCCCTTTTGAACAGTGTCTTGATGCAACTTCTTTTGTGTGTGTTGGGGTGGTTGCTTTCGTAGTTTAGGAGTTGGTCTGTTTGTGTGGCTTTCCTGTATACTTTTGTGGTGAATTCTCTGTTCGGCGTTCTCTGTACCATCACATCTAGGAATGGGAGTTGGTTGTCCTTTTCTTTCTCTCTAGTGAATCGGATTCCTGTGAGTGTGGCATCGATGATCCGGTGTGTGTTCTCTATTCCTGTGTTTTTAATGATTGCAAAGGTGTCATCCACATATCTCACCCAGAGTTTGGTTTGAATTTGCGGTAAGACTGTTTGTTCTATTCGTTGCATTACAACTTCTGCTATGAGTCCAGAGATGGGTGAGCCCATGTGTGTGCCGTTGATTTGTTCATATATTTGGTTGTTGTATGTGAAATGTGTTGTGAGGCACAGGTCCAGTAGTTTGAGTATGCCGTCTTTGTTGATAGGTTCCCTGTCTTGTTGTCTCTTCTGTATGTCCAGCAGGTTGGCTATTGTTTCTATGGCTAGGGTTTTGCCGATAGAGGTGAACAGTGCCATTACATTGAATGAGACCATAGCTTCTTCCATGTCTATGTGTATATTTCTGATGATGTCCAAGAATTCCTGTGTTGACTGTATAGAGTGTCTGGATCCGCTGATCAGGTGTTTCACTTTGTGCTGTAGTTATTTAGCCAGTTTGTGTGATAGTGTCCCTGGTAGTGATTCTATGGATCTGAGTGGGATGTCTGGTTTATGCACTTTACGTATTCCCCAGAATCTGGGGGTGTCATTGCTTTCAGGCTTCATTATCTGCAGGTCAAACATGGTTAACTGTTCGTTTTTTGTTGGTTCCTCAGTGTGTTGTTTATCCTATTGGTGAGCTGCAGGGTGCGGTCAAACTCCGTCTTTTGGTATGTGTTGGTATCTGCAAGTAGTTGTTGCGCTTTTTGGGTGTAATCTGCTTTGTACAGGATGGCCGTCATTCTGCCTTTGTCTGCTGGTAGTATGATTATGTTCTTATCGTTTCTTAGTGATGAGAGTGCTTCCCTCTCCTTGGTGTTGAGGTTATGTGTTTGTCTTTTCCTTGTTATCACGAGTACGATACTTTGTCTCACTGTTTGTTGAGTCTTTTCTGTCAGTCCATTGTGTGCTTTCTAGTGCTGCTAGGAAGTCTGCTGTCTTGGCGTACCAGTGGTTGTAGTTGAGTCCCTTGGCCAGTATTGTTCATTCCGTGTCTGTGAGCTGTCTGTGGGAGAGGTTTCTAACCCAGGATTGTGTTGTGGTGTCCTCTCTGTTGTATGTTAGTTTGACCATTTTTTTTTCAGTGCCGTTTTTAAGCACATCGACATGGACCCAATATACCGGCCACTGCAGCAGACAGTTGGAACTGGCAACCAGAAGTGGCAGAGACAAACTACTATAAATGCCGGAGGAAACATCACAGAAACGCTTCAGGGGAGGAAACCCAAGCACTGATGATGTCAACTAGACAGGGGACGAAACGTCTGCAACACAAATTCCCAGCTCGGCGAACAGAACCAAAACAACTATTGAATACAATCATGGTTGATGTCATCTCTGCTCCGCCATTGAATACAATCATGGCTGATGTCATCTCTGCTCTGCCATTGAATACAATCATGGCTGAAGTCATCGCGGCCTCTGTTCCACTTTCCTGCCATCTCTCAATCCTAAAACTCTTATCTCTTGCTGTAGATTGCGCCACATGAAAATATATCCTCTCCACATCTACACTTGCAATTACTCTTAACATTTTGCAGATCTCAATGAGATGTCCTCTCATTCTTATAAACTTGAGAATAAAGGCCTGAACTGCTCAATTTCTCTTCATTAGACAAACGGTTAATCTCTGGAATAAACCTAATGAACTTTTTCTGAATTGCCTCCAACGCAAATGCATCCTTCCACAAGTCAGCGCACCCAAACCATACACCAGTTGCAGCGTCGTGAATGCCTTGCATAGCTACACCAACACACCCTACCTTTCTACTGTGTTATTTTCCAAATAAACACTGAAATTATGCTTGCATTTTTCATTACTTGCAGTACCCGCATTTGATATGCAAGCGGACACCCATACCCCTCTGCTCCTAATCACTTTCAAATTTCTCTTCACTTAGATAATAATTTGCCTTCCTATTACGCTGGCCTCCTTGAATAACACCATATTTTTCCACTTTAATTTTCATTGCCAAATTTTGGCCTATTCAACCAACCTATCCATATTTATTTTCATATCTCTTCCATCTTCATTCCGAAGTAATTTCCCACCACTGTCAGTGTCCTCTGAAAATAGTATTTTCTATCCCGTGAACCAAGTAATAATATCGAACGCAAATAGTTGAGGCATGAGTACTGAAATCTATGGCACCCCACAAGTTTCATTCGCCAAAAGAAAATGACACATTTATTCCATCTGACTGAATTTTATTGGTTAACCAATCCTCCATCCAAGCTAATGAATTACTCCTAAACCGATGTTGTCTGATCTTACCACTTACTCTTTGTTGAAGCGACATATCCAATGCTTTCAGGAAGACCCAGACATTTCATCTCCAGGAAACCTACTATCCACCTTGTTTGTCACATCCTTAAGTAACTCAAGCAAGCAAATCATACTCGGTTTAACATTCGTCAAACCATATTGACTCTGATGGATTGTGGTTTAATTTTGCAAATGTCCTCATCAACGGATTCCAATAATTTGCCTTAAATTACAATAGTTTTATCGTTATGTTTTACTCCCTAATGTATACAGTTATTACAAGCTTTTTCCTTTTGAAAACCTTTACGTTTTCTTTGAATTCCTGTTTAACGGGCACAAGGCTTAACGAGATCTGCTCCAATTGCTGTGAAAGAGCCATGTGTGGCTGAATGGATTCATCAACCTGCTGGTGTACAAACTCGATGGGCTGACGTCTTTCTGGTTTTCCGATATTCTCATCTCTATGGCCAGAATGGCCTCCTTCTGTTGATGTGTTAGAGGGTTGGGTGATTATGGAATCTTCCTGTTGCTGTGTAACATTTTGAGGGGATGATGGGTCTTCTCATATTCTTCCATAACAGGCTGGAGATACTGAATAGTCTCCTCATGCATCGCTGAGATAGGACTGAGGGAGTGATTGGTTTTCTCCTGTTGTCACACAACAGACACGTATCTGAATTACCTCTAACTTTCTTATTTAAACTGCCTCAGATACTTTATATCCTTATCCAATTCCCCTACAAAGGATCAGAGAGGCTGAATGACCTCCTGTTATCCCAGTATAACAGATCTCCAGTCACTTTGTGGCCTCTTCCAGTTCCTGTGTTACAGACTTGAGGAGGCTGAATGGACTGATACTCTTGTTGTGTAACAGGATACAGGTGCAGCATGGTCCATTCTGAGTCCAGCGTTTTGACTCGAGGGGCTGTTTGGCCTCCTCCTGTAACCTTACAACAGGCTCCAGGGTTGAATACCCTTGTCCTGTTCTGGTGTAAAAGGGTCGAAGGCGTGAATATCCTTCTGCTATTCCTGTGTAACAAGCTGGAGAAGTGGAATGGATTCCTCCATTTATTATATAATTGGTTTCTATTGCTGACTCCTTCCGGTGTTCAATGTAAAAATATGATCATCTTTCATTCATCTAAACTCAACCTGATCATCATTTCCTTATGGGTTAATACTTTCATTACAGGAATCAGTTGAGGGAACCATCTCTGAGCTGCTTCCAAGGTAACAATATCCTTTCGTCAGTGAGGAGATTAAATTTGTACACACTACTCCAGATGTGATCTCACTAAGACCCTGTACAGCAGCAGCAACACGTCATCGGTGTGCTGTATGATTCCCACCTAGGTTAGAGCATTCTCAGGGGAAATACACAGCATTGTTGAAAGATCATTGTCCTTCTCTACTCCACAGCATAACAGAAGATCTGAAGAAGAGCATAAATGATGTGGCGAGATGATCTCTAACATTAATTTACCCAGATCCCACGTCGCTCAGATTCTAAAGAATATGACAAGATGGAGCTCAGAAACAGCAAGGAGAAGCAAGCATTAATGGGAGTTATATATCAAAGTGAAAGCTGCAATACAAATGTTGGATATGTTATAAAACAGGAAAATGAGAAGGGAGTGTGGCAGGGGGGAGGTAGCTGGGAATGTGATAGGTAGATGAAGGTGGGGCTGAAAGTGAAAGGTGATGAACGGAAACAGAACACCTGAACTACTGCACCCATTACACCCAATGTGGTCTTCTCTACTTTGGAGAGACAGGATGCCAACTTGTGGATCATTTCATAGAATATCCCTGGGGCAACCACATTGACCAACTCCAAAGTCTTGTGGCTGTGCACTTTAACTCCCCTTCCCACTCTGCCAAGGACATGAGGGTTCTGGGACTGCTCCATCTCCTTTCCATAACCACCAGAAGCCTGGAGGAACAAAGCCTCTTGGTTTGTGAGAATATTTGTAGCTCGGGTGCTCGTTGTTGTGGTTCTGTTCGGCGAGCTGGGAAACTTCTGCCTTGGGATCCGCCAACCACAGGGTTCACTGTGGATTTCACCATATTCCCCACTTCCCCAAACCCCACCTTATCCCAGTCGGAACCTCCAACTCAGCACCGCCTTTTTGAACGTTCCTATGTGTCCACCTTCCATTCCATCAGCCCCACATTCATCTACTCATTAGATCAAAGGAGGCAGCTTAGAAAAATGCCAAGTGTTGTAGTAAGCCAGTGGATTCAGAGAAATGTAAGACCCAGTAAAGGATGGCCAAGAAACTGAGAAGAAAATCAAAAACGTAAAGCATGCAAATAAAAGAAAAACATAAATACTGCTAAAAAGCTTCTATCAATGTATGAAATAAAAACAAAAACAAGGTCAAATGTGGAACAGTGAGTGTGCAGACAGGATCATTTATTGTCGAGAACAGAGAAATCACAAGGCAAAGAAACAGTAATTTTTGTGTCCATTTTCAAGGAAAAATATCCATAAATTCTCCCAGAAATACCAAGAGACCATGGGACTTGTGTAAGTAAAGTCTAAGGTCATTCACATCAGTGATGAGGTCGTCATTGAAAAGATAGCTGGATTGAGTATTGATAAATCTGACAGACCAGATGTAGTTCATACAAGAATTTCAGATGAAGCAGCAATAGACATATTGATTGCATTTCGGATTTTCATGTTATTTTCCGACACATTATTGAAAGGCATTTAGCCAATCTGAATAAGGTGAATGTTATAAATATTATCCGACACTTTAAGAAAGGATGAAGATGGAGAGCGGTGAACTACAGACCGACTAACTTGTCATCCGTGGTTGGGTGTCTGTTGGACTGAATTACAAAGAACGTGCTGCTAGATATAGAGAAAGAAATGGCAAAACTCGGAAGTATGATAATACATCGATGAAATGAAAGCCATAAGTGGCAAATACTTTTTGTAATGGTTTGAACATGATTCTTGTAGACGTGGCAATGAAGAACCAATGGATCACGTATAGTTGGAGATTCAGGAGCAATATTTTTAAAGTACTGACACGTAAGCTCATAAGAAAAATTAAAGCACAAGGTATTGGGAAGAATATATGCAAATGGGACGGTATAAATTAGGTTTACATTCACGTAAATGTATTTGCAATGTAGAAGATGTCGTGCACCAGTTACATAGAGTGTTGGTGAGACTAAACTTAAAGTATTGTGTACCGTTTGGAGTCCCAATCTAAGATAGAATCTATTGACTACACAGGAACTGCAAAATGTATTATCCAGATTAATTCATAAGATGGCAAGATTGTCTGATGGGGAAACTCAGCCTGTGATCTTGAGTTTCATATGGTGAAACCTAGAAACAACGAGGGGACTGAATAACAGAGGGACATGGAGAAGTGTAAACAGGCGAGATTAGCGAGAATCCCACGATATTCTACACGTACAAGTAGAACAGAATTATCAGACAACAGTTAGTGTCCATTATAAACCAAATGAGACAATCTGTGTGTGAAGCTGATGAACATTGATGGATTGTTACATGAGACTTCCGCATCTGTTTTACTTGGGAGAAGGAGGAGGCAGGTACAGAATTCAAGAAGATGGTCTGGAAAGCTCTTGAACAGATTGATGTAAGATACGAGCAGGGATTTGAGGTTTTGCCCGGTAAAAAATTGGATTAATCCCCCGGTCTGGAAGAGTTGTATCACAGGCTGATGTCGGGGTCAAAGGAGGAAAGATCCTGACTGAAAATCTTAATTAGAATCTGACCATAGGGGAAGTGCCAGAGGACTGGAGGACAGCTAATATGATTCCATTTTACAGTAAGGGTGGTAGAGATAGACCAGGGAATTATAGAGGAGCGAGTGATAGATCACTGTTAGGGAAACTACTGGAGAAAATAGCAAAGGAGAAAATTGAACTCCAATCAGAATGGCAAGGTTTGATCAGGGATAATCATCATGACTTTATCAGAGGGAAGTCACATCTAATGAATTTTATTGAATTTGAGGAGGTCGCTTATTTAGTTTTTCTGCAATGCCTTTGACAATGTTCTACATGGGAAACTGAAAAATAAAGTACAATCTCACAGTATCAAGGATAACTTGACAAGTTATCACGAAAGTTGTCTTAGTGTCAGGAGGTAGAGGGTGGTGGGAGAAGGCTGTTTGTGTGACTGGAGACGAGTGTCCCCTGGTATACCACATGGATCAGTGCTGTGCCCCTTATTGTTTGTGTTTATTCATAACTGGTGTAGATGTGAATCTGCAGGGGGAGAGTAGAGGAAGTGGGAGTCGTGATAAGTAAGTTTGCGTTTGATACAATGAGTGGCCGGGCGGTTGGCAGTGAGGAAGAAGGCCTTATGTTGCAGGAAGACACAGAAGGAATGGTCAGACGGGTGGATCAATGGCAGATGGAATGTCAACCTGATAAATATGAGGTGATGCACTTTGGAAGAAGGAACCAGACAGGGGAGTACTCAGTGAATGGCAGCACACTAGGAAGCTCAGAGTGTGCTCCGCCACACATCCCTGAATGTGACTGGGCAGGGTCATGGACGAGGTAAGAATTGGACCTTTGGTGAAGCGTTTATTAAACAGTGCGTAGATTATAAGAGCTATACAGTGCTTTGGTTCGACCAATATGGAATACTTTGTGGAGTACTGGGAAGCACATTACAGGAAGGATGTGATTGCACTGGAGGGTCTGCATAGGAGATTCACCAGGATAGTCCCTGGGATGGAGCATATCAGCCATGGAGAGAGGCTGGATAAGCTCGAGTTGTTACTTTGGAGCAGAGAAGGCTGAGGGGGATGTGATTCAGAAGGATAAGATAATGAGGGACATGGACAGGGTGGATAGACAGCAGCTGTTCCTTTTAGTCAGAGGGTCAAGAACAAGGGAGCACACTTTTAAAGTGAATGTTTTGAGGTACAGAGTATTTAATTCTTTTTCATACAGAGTGTGTTGCTAGGAGGGGAGTTAGCATGGATAACCCCACAACCGTTAAAAAGTGCTTGGACGAGCACTTGGAAGTGTCATAGCATTCCTGGCTATGGGCCTGGTGTTGGAAAGTGGGACTAATATAGATCGTGCTGTATTCCTTTTGGCACAGAGTCTATACTCCAGTGAGTGTATGGTGGGGAAGGTCAATTATTGAGCATCTGAAGGCAGAAATCGATCGGTTTCTGAAGAGTATATTCACAAGGGTTATAAGAATGAACTGTAATAGCTTGTTAAATCATGTCAATGTGAGAAGTATGAGAAAATAAGTGCAGCTTCCTTACAATCTGAAACCAGACAATGAGCAATGGGGAACAGGGAAATGGCAGAACTATGAAGTCAATACTTCAGTTCTGTCTTCACAGAACTTTCTAACAATACTAGGAAAATAGACTAGTCTGGTGTGGGAAAATGACATAGTACACGGAACATAGAACATAGTAAGTAAATAGTTTAGGAGAAATTATTGGGAGTGAAAATAATGGGCATAGACAACATTAACATAGATTTATGAAATGGGAATTATGATTGAGAAACAGACTGGGAGACAAATGAAAGAGAAACAATGGAGGTAATACATTTGGATTTTCAGAAAAACTTTGGAAAATCACTAAACCTAGTTTGCAAAATCTAATCTTAGTGGATTGAGGCTAATATATGGCCATGTTTCTAGAATGGGACAGCTGGCAGGAAACAGTGAATAGAAATAAACAGACTCGGAAAGCAACAGCCTGGTTTTATCTGTAAGGTATGATTATGTGAGTCTGACTATGTCCCAGTCATTCTATTACCTTTCCTGGATATCTCTTCTCTCACCAGCAGGACAGACACAGCGGAAGTGGCGGCACAGTGGGATACAGCTGTAAGGGAATTGCTCTTGGAGTCCTCAATAGTGACTCTGTACCCCATGAAGTCTCATGGCGTTAGTTTACACATGGGAAAGGAAACCCCCTGCTGATTACCATGCACCAGCCTCTCTCAACTGATGAATCAGTACTCCTCCATGCTGATCAACACTTGAAGGAAACACTCATGGTGGTAAGTACACAAAATGTTCTCTGGGTGGTGAATTTCAATGTCCGCCATCAAGAGTGGCTCTGCAGCAGCATTACTGATCTAGCTGGTCGGATCCTAAATGATGTAACAGCTAGACTGGGTCTGTCGCAGGCGGTGAAGGAACCAACTAGAGGAAAACATATACTTGACCACAGCCTTACTATTCTGCCAATTGCAGAAGTATTGCGCATGACAATATTAGTAAGAATTACTATTGCATAGTCATTGTGGAGACAAAGTCACACCTTCACATTGAGAATAAGCTCCATCATTTTGAGTGGCACTATCCATGTGCTAATTAAGACAGACTTCGAACAGATCTAGCACCTCAAGTCTGGGTTTCCATAAGGTATTGTGGGTCAGCAATTGCAGCAAAATTGTACTCCTGCATAATCACATGGTCTGGCACATACCCCTCTCAACAATTACCATCAAGCCAGAGGATCAACCTTGGTTCAATAGAGTGTGCGTGGTGGCAGGAGCAGCACTGGGCACACTTGACATTCAGATGTCAGCCTGGTGAAACCACCAAACAGGACTACATGTGTGCTAAACAGCAGAAGCAGTAAGTGATAGACAGAGCTAAGTGATCCCACAAGCAACGGTTCAGATTTAAACTCTGCAGTCTTTCCACTTCTAGTCGAAAAACGCTGCGGACAATTAAACAATTCACTGGAGGAAGAGTTCCACAAATATCGCCATCCTTAATGATGGAAGAGCCCAGCACTTCAGTGTATAAGATAAGGCTGATGCATTTGCAACAATCTTCAGTCAGAAATGATGAGTGGATGATCTATCTCAGCCTCTCCAGTGGTCCTCAGTAATTCTGTTACCAGTCATCAACCAACTTGATTCACTCCACGTGATATCCAGATGCAGTTGGAGACATTGGATACTCCAAAGGGGACATACCCTGACAACATTCTGGCAATAGTACTGAAAACCTGTGCTCCAGAACTTGTCACTGCCCTTGCCAAGCTGTTCCAATATCGTTACAACAACTCCATTTACCCGATTATGTGGAAAATTACCCAAGTATCTCATACATAAAATGTAGAACAAATCCAATCCGGCCAATTACCACCCCATCAGTCTACTCTCGATCATCAGTAAAGTGATGCAAGGTGTCAGTGTTTTCAAGCAGCATCTGCTCAGCAATAACCTGGTCAATGACGTCAGTTTGGACTTCAGCAGGGTCATTCAGCTCCTGATCTCATTTCCTTGGTTCAAACATGGACAAAAGAGCTGAATTCCAGTGGCAGCCCTTTAAAACAAGACTCCTTCGACCAAGTGTGGTATCAAAGGGCCTTAGCAAAACTGGATTCAATGGGCATCAGGAGCAAACGCCCAGCTGGTTAGAATCATACCTGACACGTAGGAAGAAGGTCATGGTTGATGCAGGTCAGTAAACTCAGCTCCAGGACAAGTCTGTAGGAGCCCCTCGGGCAGTGGCCGAGGCCCAAGCGTCTTCAGGACTGCTTCATCAATGACTTTCCCTCTATTATAATGTCAGAATTGGGGAGGTTCGCAAATGATTGCACAATGTTCAGCAACATTTGTGACTCCTCAGATACTGAATCAGGCCATATCCAAATGCGACAAGATCTGAACAGTATCCAGGCTGACACGTGGCAAGTAATATTCACACCACACAAATGCCAGACCGTGATCATCATCACTAAAATACAATCTAACCATTGTCCCTTGGCATTTAATAGTGGTACCACTAATGCATTCCCCAGTATCAAAATTCTGGGAGGTAATCATTGCTCAGAAACTCACTGGACTCGCTACATAAACACAGTAACTCCAAGAGCATGTCAGAAGCTAGGAATACTGCGATGAGTAACTCACATTCTGATTTCCAAGAGCCTGTCCATTATCTACAATGCATAAGAAAGAAGTGTGATAGGGTACTCCCCATGTTCCTGGATGATTGCAGCCCCAACAACACTCAAGAAGCTTGATACCATCCTGGACAAAGCAGCCAGTTTGAGTTTCGTTTCATCCACAATGCTCCAGCATCAATACTCACAGCTGCAGTGTTTTACTATCTACATGTTGCACTCAAATGATTCACCAAAGATCCTCAGACACCATCTTCTCAACAGAGAACCACGTCTATCCAGAAGGACAAGGGCAGCAGATGTGTGGGAACCTCACCATCTTCAAGTTCTCCTCCAAGCCATTCACCATCCTGACTTGGAAATATATCACCGTACCTTCACAGTCGCTGGGTCAGAATCCTGGGATTCCCTCCCTAATGGCATTGTGGGTCAACAGCACAGGTGGACTACAGCAGTACAACAATTGGCCACCACCTTCTCAAGGGAAACTCGTGACTGCCAGAGACACCCAGATTCACGAAATAAAAAAAAAGAGAAAAAAACATTAAACAGAGGAAGGTTGCTGAGGTATCGCAGGGATCAGTGGTCAGTCCCCAGCTGTTCACAATACCCATTAAACATTTGGTTGCAGGAATCAAATACAATATATCGCAACCTGCTGACTGCACTAAAGGATGTTGGATTGTGAGTTGGTGAGGAGGTTGTAAAAAAGGTCCAAGGTGACTAAGACAAGTGGAGTGAATGCGCAAATACGTAGTAGATGGAGAACACGGTGGGTAGAGGTGATGGTATGCCCGTTGGTGGGAACAAGAGATTGGCAGCCTTTGTTTGAAAAGGGATTGTTTGAACCATGTTGATCGATGAAGCGACGTATGCTCGTTTTTGTTGTTTCCTTCTGAGCAACCCTCCGAGGTCCCTGCAGCGCAGTGAGTTCTCAACCCAGAGGTCAATACTGGGAATGGCATTGTCACGCTGACCAGTGTACATAGACCCTCCAAGGCGGGAGCTGTAACATTGAGAAGGATCTGGATCTCCCTGTGCACCAGTCACTGAAAGCAATATCGCATAAAATAAAAAGCAGTTAGGAAGTTAAATGGTGCTTTGACCTTCATTTCAGGAGGATTTGAGTCCAGGAGTAAGGGTGTCTTACTGCAGATGTACAGGCCCTTGGAGAGGACCAGTCTCGAACATTGTGCAGTATTGTATGCAGTCTTGGTCTCTTTACCTTACATAGGACAAACCTGACATTGAGGGAGAGCAGCGAAGGATGACCAGACTGATCTCTGGGATGACAGGCTTGCTGTGGGAGCAGAGTTTGGGGCGACTGGGCCGGTATTCCATGGCCTTTAGGAAAATGAGTGGAGATCTCAGTGAGATGTACAAAACTCCGACAGGGTGTGACAGATCAGAAGCAGGGATGATAATTCCCCAGACTGGGACGTCTAAAACATGGGGCTACAGTATTAGATACTGGCAGGACATTCTGCGTTGAGATGAGAATAAATGTTTACACTCTGACACTGGTGACCCTGGGGAATTTGCTCACACCTGGAAGCCAAGGCACTGAATATAAATAAGGATTTAGAGACACTAAAGGAATGAGGGCAGAGCAAGAGTACGGTGTGGAAATAAAAGGCCAGCCATCATTATGCTCAATTGGTTAGCAAACTCGATGGACCAAAGGGATTACTGCACTTCCTATTTATAGCTGTGCAAGGTTAATCACATTAACGATATATTCATTGTATGGGATAAGTGCATTGAGGAGATGTTTGAATATGAAGTAGACTGGGGGAGGCTCAATGTGTTGTATGACCTCCTCCTTTACCGGTGTTTCTGTGTAGTTTGTGGGAAAGTTTTCACAAGCTCTCAGATGTTAGGAAGGAGGTCTCTGCAGGGTTGACAGGATTGTGTTTACCGTTCTCTTTTCCAAAACCGAGGTTGGTGCCGGGTGTTCTGTCTGGTTTTATCCTTTAAGAGCCCGGAACAGTTTGATACAATTGACTGTCTTGCTTGGACGATTCAGAGACCATTGAAGAGTTTATCACATGTCTGTCTGTCTGGAGTTACTTTTAGGCCGCACCTGGAAAGCACGGGAGAGTCACTTCCTGAAAGTACATCGGGGAAGGAAATTGGTGTTTACAATCGATATTGGCTTGAAGGGGATTATTACTGACACCAGATTTTGCATCTTAATATTTTATTAATTATTTTTAACTTCCACAAGCAGCCAGAGCATTATCCTGGTCTGGATTAGTAATCCAGTGACATTTCCACTACAGCACCATCTCTACATGGGGACCTATCTGAAACCACACTGAGCAGGTTATTTCTGTGCTGCTTGACAGCTCTGTCAGAAATAACTCCCACCAATTTGACTGTCGTGATTGTACTGCGGGAGTGGTAATTGGCCAGATTGTAATTATTCTCCTCTTAGGGGACTGGACATAGCTGAGTAATTTTCCGTATTACCAGAGAGATGTCAGAGTTGGAGCTGGAACGAAACAGCTTCCTCAGGGACACAGGTTGCTGTGCAGCACAAGTCTTCAGTCCTATTGCAGGAATGGGGTGCGGGCCCATTGTCTTTGCCATATCTACTGTGTTCAGCTATTTCTTCATCTCACGTGCAGCGAATCGAATTGGTTGAAGACTGGCATCTCTGTGGGCATGATGATGAGGGTGAGGTGTATCATCGACTCAACACTTCTGGTTCAGGATGGTGCAGATACTACATCCTTGTCTTTTACACTGATGTGTAGGCCTGTTCGATTATTTAGGATGGGGATGTTTATGGAGCCCTCTCCTCCAGTCATTTGTTTAATCATCCATCACCATTTATGACTGAATGTTTCAGTACTGCAGGGCTTCAATCAAATCTGTTGGTCAAGCTTTAAAGTGTTAGCATCAGGTTTAGGTTCACATGGTTCTGACCCCGACATGTTCACCCACACTCATCACTGAAACATGGATCGTGTTGATTGTAATGGCAGACTGAGGAAATTATCCTAGGGAAAATGTTACAGGTGGTGTTTGAATGGTGTTCTGCTTCTCCTGCTGCTGTGGTCTACAGCACTACATAAATACGCAGTTTCGAGCTGCACTATCTGAAATGCAATTCTGCTGTTTGTCCCCTAGTTCACCCATTCACCCATTGGCCCTGTACTCAGTGACCTACTCTGGGTTCTGCTGTGGAAATACTTCCATTTTTAAATTCTCATTCTGCTGAGGTCACGCTTCCAATCTGACACATTCCATAAAAGCATTTAACTGATTTTAATTCAATTGTTTAAATCATCTAAATATTTTTCCTTGAGTAATACCATCTTCTGTGTTTAAAGAGGATGCCCTTCCCTCTGTTTCTCTGCCTGACCATGATTAAGAGCTCTGTATGTCAGTGATCCCAGCCTTATGTAGTTTCAGAGCTAATGAATTCTCTCGATTCCCAATCATCTTCACCAAATCGCATGTTTCCTCATTTGGTTTGATGCCTTATCACTCATGGCTGCCTTGTCCTCCCATGAGTATGTATAATCTCCTTTGGGATGAATTTCTGATATCCTCCGAATTATCCACAGAAATTCCTGCCTTTGCTGCTCCATGGTCTTTCCTGCTCGGCTCCCCTTCCAATTAACTCTGGCAGCCCCTCCCGCATGTCTTTGTAGTTACATTGCTGAATTATAATCACATTACATCAAGAAGAGAGCAATAAATATAAACGGAAAGGAGTTTTGAGAGATGGGACATAAAGAATAATTGGCAGATTTCTTAACTAGATACAAAGAGAGAACAGGAGAGAGGATATCGGGAGGAAATGTGAAAAAAAATTAGAAAACTAGATTATTCAAAGAAGTAGATGTACATCCCTCAATGTTTTCTCAATTCCTGTGTGCTGTGGTCGTTTGTACAGTGCACGTACAACAGAATAATGTGTTCAAATGCTGGGTCTGATGCCAGAATGTTAATCTCCAGTAATATGACAGACAACAGCTTTGGAAATAACCCAGCAGGTCAATATGTTGAATTCCCGGTAGAAATGGGATAAACTGAAATAAGTTGGGATACCAGAAACAAGAGTTTATTACACACATCCTTATAAGAATAAGAGATTAGAGTAGAGAATTCCAGAAAAGCAGGGAACATTGAGAGAAGGGGAACATATCACTTTAGATGAGCATCAAACAATGTTTTACAAATTTTATACATCATGTGCATATTCTTTCAATAACTGTGTCTCGGTTATTTATTTAGAATGTGTTGGGCACATATGAAAAATATCTGCACACACACACACATTGATTAAACAATGTATACAAAATTATTTTTCCGCCATTGAAATGGTCCTGGTGGGGTGTTACCAGGATACATGAACACCAACTGCCCCCCAAAATACATGACCCACTCTCACTATGTTCCATACATACAGACAAAGAAGGGCAACACTTTGACTGGAACAACACAGGCACATATTAAGACACACAAGGACGTTCTTAGAGGAGTGGCATTCTAACCAGAAGTCCATCAATAAACACATCAATTAGATCTTAGATACCTTCCTTGCAATAAAAAAACGCGGAAATGACATCACCCACCTTAAGAAACCAAGACCTATAAACAGAGAGACGGGACATACCACCAGCGCTTCAGCGGAGACTCTCACTGATGATGTCACCTAGTCATGGTGATGAATGTCTGAAAACACACCTTCATGTTCAGCGAGCTACCTTGCATACATATAAATTGAAATTTTTCGTTAATTGGTGGAATTTCGGAGATCTCTGTCACCCATGCTTTAACAGATTATGATGTGAGGTGAGCTTTTCTGGGTGTGCGGTTTTACTTAACAGAGGGGTTTGATATTGATGTCATAACAGTTTGCGGCCTTGCCGTATGGGATTTGGACTGACTTGGTATACAAAAGGTCCCAGCAGATTCCAACACGTAGCAATTAGTGACCTAGATCTTCAAATAAAACCGGTTGGAAAATTCATGTAAATTTGTTAACTTGTGGTTGGTTAAATTAAAAGTGTGGGAAATGTTTATTAACATTAGTAAAGGGGTTCCCAAATGTGCCAAGGAAGTTTACAAAGACAGAAGAAGGAATATTTTTAGAATTAGCAAATATGTTGGAATTGGGTTTAACCAGGTACAAAAGGAAAGCTGAAATTGTAATGGAGATGGTCAAACACGTTGGTGTGTCAGACAAACAAGCAACTGCAGTAGAGTTAGAAAAAAACTTAAATTGCAAATATGGCAACTGGAGTTAGTAGGTGAAAATGGGGATGGAAACCGAGAGAGAACAGAGAGAAAGGGAAAGGGAGGAAAAAGAGAAAATTTGAAATTCCGAAGTTGGGAATTAGACAAGAAAGTTAAATTAACAGAATAGAGATGAAGGGAGAACTTCGGGATGTATACAGCTATGTTAATACATTGCCATATTTCGGTGAGAAAAATGTCAAAATCTGTTTTTATTTCATTTGAAAAAAATGGCTCAGTAGATGGTGTGTCCAGTGAACTTGTGGTAATGCTCCTTCAGACTAAGCGGGTGGGCACAGCTGGTGAGGTATGTGCAGTGCTGTCAGATGAAGGGTGATTATGCAGATGTCAAACTGGCTATTTTGAGTGGTTTTGCATTGGTACTAGAAGAATAGAGACAGAGGTTCAGAAATATAGAGACGAAACCAGGTCAGACTTATGTTGCATTTGAAGGAGTTAACCACAGTCATTTTGATAGATGGGTGCTGGCCTTAAAAATGGATAAGACCTGTGAGGCTCGAAGGGAGATTATTCTGCTCGAGGAGTTTCAAGACTCACTTCCAGTGATGGTAAGAATTCATGTGAATGAACAGAAAGTACAAGTGCTAAGAAGTGCTGCAGAAATGGCAGGTAAATATGCATTGCTGCATGAGTTGAAGTGTAGCTTCTGGAAGGATATTCATCCTGTGAGAGCTAAAAATTGTGAGAAGGCGGGATCCTACACTACAAAGTGAACAGTAGGGCACACTGACAATAGTTTAGCACGGGTATTAAAAGATGCCCAATGGGGTTGAAAGGAGGTGAAAGGCCTCAGGTGTTCTCACTATAAAGGAGTGGAACACATTAAATTACAGTCCCGATGGTTTAAGAAGGGCACAGGGAGAAAGGTGTCCCACTGCAGTAAGCTGGGACACACAGTGCTGGGCGTTGGAGGAAGACACTTTGGGAAAAGATGAGGTAAAAGTTGCTAAGCCAGTGGCATTAGTGAAATTGGTAAAGGAGACCCCAAGTGGAGCCGAGGAGCTGCAGACGAGGCAGGGGCTAGGTATGGAGTAAGTACCTGATCTCTGTAAAGAATTTGCCTCTGTGGATAAACTTTACTCAGAAAAGGCCGGACGGGGGGGAGGGGGTAGGTGGGGTTTTGGGGGGGTGTTAAGGGGAAGGATAAGAAATTATAATTTTGTGAGATACAAGATCTGCTAAGTCTCTCATAGTTGAGAAGTGAGGCGCCTGAAAAGCACAACAGATCAGGCAGCATCTGAAGAGCAGGACAATCGACATATCAGGCATAAACCCATCGTCAGGAATGTGACGGGGGGACAAGGGGGCTGTAAGATAAATAGGAGGGTAGGAGCTGGTCTGGCTGGAGGGTCACTGGGAAGGCTATAGGAAGATGTTGGTGGGAGTGATAGTGATATGTCCGAGAGGTGAGTGGAGTCGATAGGTGGGAAGGAAGATGGACAATTAAGACAGTTCAAGAGGGCGTTGCTAATTTAAACGGTTGGATCTGGGATGAGGTTGGGGGAGGGCAGATTTGGAATTTGGAGAAGTCGATGTTGATGCTGTATAGTTTGAGGGGTCCAGCTGTCCTACCACCTATCCATTTCACCCTCCTCTCCGACTTATCACCACCACACCCCACCAGCATATACGTATCACCTTCAAAGCTACCTTCCACCCAGCTCCACCCCCACCCTCCTACTTATTTCTCAGCCCCCTTCTCCCTCCCTTACCCCCCCCACTTTCCTGATGAAGAACTTCTGCCTGAAACGTCAACTCTCCTGCCTCCCGAATACTGCCTGACGTGCTGTGCTTTTCCAACCCCACAGTTTTCATCTTTGATCTCCAGCATCTGTAGCCCTCACTTTCTCTCAGCTCCTAATAGTAAGAGATGGAGGTATTTTCTCTCTTTCTGACATGTTACTCAAGAGTGATAATTTGTGGAATGGGCACAGAAATTAAGGTTGGGGGAACAGCAACATCAGGTTGGAGTGCCAAATCAACTTTGGAGAAGTAACAGTGAGAGTGAGTGACAGACTGTCAGTTCCAGGAATACAGTTTGCTCTTGGGAACGATTTAGCAGGATCCAAGGTGGGAGAGGCACCCCTTGTGGTGGAGAAGTTAAAGGAAGATGAGGGAACTGGGAAGTTTAAAGAAAAAATACCCAGGAATGTTTCCAGATTGTGTAGAAACAAGATCTCACTGTCATAAGTTACAGCAGGAAGGAAAAACGAAATAAAAAGACAAAGGAGTTGATGTTAAGTGAACTGAAACCCTGTTTGATGTAACTGTGCAGGATCAATCTGAACAGGCAGAGGGTCAGGCAGAGGTGTTTTGTCCCGAAAGGCTAATGGACTTACTTCAGATACACATACACACACACACATACACAAAGAGAGATAGAGAGAAGAGAGAGAGAGAGAGAGAGAGAGAGAGAGAGAGAGAGAGAGAGAGAGAGAGAGAAAGAGAGAGAGAGAGAGAGAGAGAAAGAGGGAAAGAGAGAGGGAGAGAAGAAAACAGAATGTATTGTCGAACGTTATTAACTTAAAGATAGAATCCTAAAATTAAAATGGAGACCACGATAGGTCAGTGCAGAAGGGAAATACACTGAAGTGCACCAGATTGTGTTACCGGTAACATACAGTGTTAGGGGTAGCACGAAAACTAACTGCAGGTGGTCACCGAGGTGTACAGAAGACTCAGGCTCAGGTACAGAAGCATTTCTAGTGGCCTGGAATGCACAAGGACGTGGTTATTTTTTGTCCTACATCATGCATGCCAAATGGTAGGTAAGTCACAGGCAGTAATAAAACCAGCACCTTTGTTGCCAATTCTTGCATTTGGAGAACCTTTCATGTGGGTTATGATTAATTGTGTCACTCTCCTTTCTAAAATAAAATTGGAAACCAATATTGGCTGACCATAATGGATGTGTCCACCAGATTTCCAGGGGCAATTCCATTATTGGAGTGTTAGGGAAAAAAGGGAGGTGGAGGATTTCGAAGCTCTCTTTACTCACTGTGGCCTACCCAGAGAGATTCAGTCAGACCAAGGTTCTCATTTTACCGCTCAGCTGTTTAAGGAAGTCATGGATAGCTTAGGCAGACAGCACTTCAAATCAAGTGCTGTCCCATCCTGAATCCCAGGAAGCATTGGAAATGTAGCATCAGAATCTGAAGACTATGTTAACAATGTACTGTCAAGATTGCCTGAATAATTGGGATAAAGGTGTCCCATTAAATTGCTTGCCATGGGAGAGGCCCCAAATAAATCTCCTCAGTTTACCTCCTTTGAGTTAATATTCGTACATGAAGTGAGAGGTCCTTTGAATTTAATCAAACATAAATTGACAGGACCAAAATCGGAGATCTCACACCTGGATTATGTTTGTGAGGTGAGGGAGAGTTTAGATCGAGTAGGTGAGTTAGTTAAACAGCACCTGAAGAGGACACAGAATAGAATGAAGCAGGGGGCAGATAAAAACTCTGAAACTTTGACGATTTCCTGTTGGGATGAAATATTAGTATTGCCATCAGTGGTAGGAAATCCCTTCAAAGCCAGGTTTAGTGGCTCCTTTCAAATAAAAAAACGTTGAGTCAGTTAAACTATCTGGTAAAAATACCCGATAGGACAAAAACGTTATCGAGTACGTCATGTGAATGAATAATGCTCCAGCCACATTTAAGAATCAGGAACTGAGTTATGGCCAGATGTACAATTTCTGCAGTTTATCTGTATGATGTCGTGATTTTTAGCAAGTGATTGAAAGCTCACATATTACAGTTGGCAGAGCATGTTGAACGATACAAGAAGCAAACGTGGTAATAACTTAAAGAAAACAGAATTCGCGAAGGCAGAGGTGACGTTCTTGGGACATTACATTGGACATGGTAAGTTGACCCCATGGAACACAAAGACGAAGGGCTTTGAGGAATCTCCACGACCGTCCTCGAAGAAAGAGGTGCTTCAGTTTTTAGAACTGAGTGGATTCTATCTGAAGTTTGTTCCAAATGTCAACAGCATATTGGCACCATTGATGGATTTACTAAAGAAGAACACAAATTTTTGGTGGACAGAACAATGCCAGGAGGCATTTGAGAATTTAAAATCAGTATTCAGCATTGCACCATTTTTAGCTACACCAAATATTTTGAAACCCTTTGAAGATTGTGTCTGATGCTCGGGATATAGGGCTCGGAGATGTGTTGATACAGAAAGATGATATGGAATTGAATGGCCAATTGTTCACTTGTCGAAATAAAAACAATATCCACCAGAAAATAAAACAACATCTCCATTATTGAAAAAGAATGATTGAGTTTGGTACTGACCTGACAACATTTCAATGATTATACGGCAAACAAATTGTTGGAGACGGTGGTGGACAACGACAATCCTCTCGCATTTTTTTGGAATATTTAAAGAGCAGAATATGACACTATTTCATTGGAGTCTTATGTTACCAACTTTAAAATTACAAAATGTACATGCTGTGGGTCCAAAAAATGTGATAGCAGATGTGCTATCACGGATTTAAAGGAAAACGTGTAGATAAGATCTGACTTATTCCAGTGTTAGATGTGTGCAGAATTAATATGAATGGTATAACTGAAATTAATACTTTTGGAATTCATAATACTTGGATTAAGAATTAGAGGAAAAGAAATGAAACCATCTTTTCGTTCTGATAGTTCACTTTATTTTCTGAAGGAGGGTGGTGTTATGAAGCCGAAAATATGTCAGGTCACTTTAAGACAGAAGGTGTTTTGCTGAATAGAAAGTACAGCTACAGATGCCAGCTAAAGGTCAGACTGTTCCACATGTCACCATTAGCTGGGAAATGGATACCTGAGTTTTGGTTGTTGTTTTGACAGCAATTCAAATACGACCAAAGAGTTTAAATAACTTTCAGGATACCAGAAGCCAATGGAAGTTGAATATTATTGTTTGGACACCTGGAAAGCAATCAAATTATAAGAATTATTGTATCATGGGGAGTATATAAAACCAGCATATTGAACACTAGAGGGAGAGTCACTACAATCCAACAGCAGGAGTGCTAACTGGCCATCTCATACACTCTCTGTCAATGATACTTGTTCATTTAATACCTCCTTGCAGTAAAACAAAACATGACCCAGGGAGATCAGCAGCTGGAAGAGTGAACAGAACGGGAAAGATAGAGACTGTGCGGTCTTGAGATTGCAAAGTTTAACCTATGGAATAGCATAATTTTACAGAGTTGGAGTCAGATATTAAGTAGCTAAGAAAAGAGGGGCTTGCATTGGCGAATTGTTGTTGTTTCGTGTTCACTATTAAAGTTAAGAAACTAACTTATTAATTTTTGTTTAAATCGTGGAACGTAGGAGATCTGTGTCGCACATATTTTAACAGATTACGAGGTGAGGCGAGCTCTTCTGGGTGTTTGGTTTCAATTAACAGAGGGGTTCGACTCTACCTTTTAAATATCCATCCATTTTAACCACATTTCCCTGCAGTTGGCCCATATCCTTCTCGTCCTTTCCTATCCACATATTTATCCAAATTTTGAAATGTTATTAATGTACCCCCTTCATCCACATCTGCTGGCAGCTCATCCATGTACTCTCCTCAGTGTAAAGAAGTGGCCCATCAGGGTTCGTTTTATTCCTCCCCCTCTCAGCGTAAACTGATCCCCTCCAGTCCTCGATTCTCTAAATCGTGGAAAATGACTGAGAGCATTAACCCTATCCATACCCCTCATGATCTTATGCAGCTCTTTAAGGTCCCCGCTCAGTCTCCTACACTCTAAAGAAAAGGTCCTAGTTTATCTAACCTCTCCTCATAAATCAGACCATTGGTTCCTTGTAAATGTCTTCTGCACTCTTTCTAAATTCGTAACATCCTCCTTCTAACCAGGTGACAAAGACCGAACATAATACTCCAAGTGCGACCTTACCAAAGTCCTGTGTAACGCAACATACCTTCCCAACTTCTATACTCAATGCCCTGATTGACGAAGGACAGTGTGCCAAAAGCATTCTTCACTGCCCTGTCTACCTGTGACTCCACGCTCAGAGAACCGTGCACCAGAACGCCAAGGTCCCTTTGCCCACTACACTCCTTAAGGCCCTCCCATTCACCGTGGAATTCCTACCTTGATTTGAGTTTCCAAAATGCAAGACCTCACACATTTACATTAAATTCCATTTGCCATTTCTCGGCCCACTTCCCAACCTGATTAAAGTCCTGCTGCAATTTCTGATATAATTCCTCACTGATCACGCTACCACTTATTTTAGTGTCACCTGCAAACTTACTAATCATGCCTTGTACATTCTCAACCAAATCATCGATAACAAACAGCAATGGACCCAGCCTCCAGTCTGACAAGCATCCTTCCACTAAACCCTGTACTTCCTACTGTGTATCCAATTGGCCAGTTCCCCCAGCATTCCACGCGATGTAACCTTCCAGAGCATTATGCCATGTGGAACTTTATCAAAGACCTTACTGAAATCCATAGAGACTGCGTCTATCACTCTGCACTCATCAATCTTCTTGATCACCTCATCAACGAACTCCAACAAATTATGGAAGCATGATCTCCCACTCACAAATCTATGCAGACTGCTCCGAATCAAACCCGTGTAAGTAATGGGTGCAGTCAATGGTAGGCTGTTCTTCATCGTAAGATGATTCGAGTACATAAGTGAAGGCATCTTCCGGCTGTTATAGAGCCTTGCTGAGAGAGCATTTGGGTCACTCTCTACAGATTTGATGTCCTTTGAAAGGAATTATCTCCTTACCACAGACACAGATGATGGTAACATGAGGATCGAGGAAAGACGTTGAGTGTTTAATCAGTAGAGCTGCGAGAGACGAAGAAATTGTGATGCTGAAACACGAGGAGTGGCAGCGATCACTTATTTCCAAAAGAGATGTTGATATGGTGAGAAATTCCATACTTTACCAGGATTGATTGGTTTGATTTATTGTCACGTGTACCTCAGTACAGGGAAAAACTTTATTTATGAGCAGTGGAGGCAGGTTATAGTAAGGATGGCCAGACAGATCAGAGGGTGGAATTAGACTTGGACAGAGTAAGGCATACAGGTTACACTAAACAGGACATGCACTAGATAAGATTAACATGAACAATATCAGCATTATTTGATCTTAGACAGTCCATTCATCAGTCTAACGTGGCTTTGCTAATAGTTTATATGCCTAAAGTAACTCTCCCCACGTTATTGCGCAGTCGGAATGTGAACCCCTACTGAACGTTGTTCAAAAATCCCAGACAGCAGCCACAATACCTTCCATCTGAAACAGGTAGCCATTCCTAACAGCTTCCGCACCGCAGAGGGAACACCAGGCTGTCTTCTCGGAGATGAGAGATGCCTTCTTGAGACTTCACAGAAGTCATATGGCTTCCCTCCTCACCGCGAGAAAACCACGTTAAAGTCCCACATACGTATCAAGAGCAATTGAGCCAAGAGGAACAACATGCAGCCTCTGCTCCATTTATTCCTCATGTTAGAGCATCAATTAGGAGACAGTGAGGACTGACGATGCTGGAGTTCACAGTAGAGAGTGGATTGCTGGAAAAGCACAGCAGGTCAGGAAGCATCCGAGGACCTGGAGAATTGATGTTTCGGGCATAAGCCGTTCATCAGGAATCAGCATCAATTATCTCATAATGTCCCTGTGTAAGTGCGTTGAGGGGGAATGGCCTCCTCCTGTTTCTGTATAAGTGGCTCAAGGGACTGAATGGCTTCCTCTTATTCCTGTGTAAGTGACTCAAGGGGCTGAATGGCCTCATCCTTTTGCTGTGTCAGTGACTTAACGGACTGACTGGCTTCTTCCTCGTCCAATTGGACAGGGCCAAGGGCCTGATTAGGTTACCCCTGCTTCCTGCTAACAGCTCGATGTGTTGACAAGTTGTGTGATGATGCTGCAGCTTTAAGAAGTTATTTTGTACTTTGTTCTTTTAAGAGAGAGATTGAACGATTGTTACAAAGCTGGCCACTTCAGACCACTTGGGTGAACAGCTCGGGAGGCCTTGGGTTTATTTTAATTTTGTGATCCGTTGCCTGGTGAGGAATGTGGGCTGTATTCACAGTGAATGTGGGTCTACAATATGACCAACAAATGAAGCACAAGTTGCAGAGAGGAGAAGGTCTGTGAATTACATTTCCCAAATCACTACAAAGCGTGTGGGACAGTCTTGAGAAGCTGAATGGTCTCCTCTGTTTCTGTGCACCAGGTTATAGGAGTAAGTGGCCTCCAGCTGTCCCTGTCTAGCAGGTATGAGGGGCTGAATGGAACACAGGAACATGTGACTGAGGAGCAGGAGTGGGTCATTAGATACTTTGAGCCTTCTCCACCAGGCACTAAGATTGTGGCTGATCAGGTTGTGGTGTCAGCTCCACTTTCCTGTCTGTATCCCATTATGCGTGACTCACTTCTCTGTCAAATATTTAACCAATGCAGCTTTCAATCAATGTGAACATAGCGGCACGATAAACTTCCAGTGAAGAGAATTCCGACTTGAAAGGTCCTTTCAGAATTTTTCATCAACCCTCTTGTAAAATCAGAGAGTCATGCAGAACGGAAACAGGCCCATTCGTCCAATCTGTTCACTCCGATCAGATATCAAATCTGATCTCGTCCCATTTGCCAGCATTTGGTCAATATCCCTCCTCTCAGACACTTTTAAATGTGCGACTGTAACCACCTTCACCACTTCCTCTGACTGCACTTACTGTACACACACCACTCTCTGTGTGAAACATTTATCTTCAGGACCGTTCTAAATCACTCGCCCTCTCGACTTCAACCTATGTCCTCTTCTTCTGGACCCCCCTTTCGTTGGGGCAGAGCGTGGCTCTTCAGAATATCCATGCCCCTGATGATTTTATAAACCTATATAATGTCACCCCCCAACCTCTGACACTCCAGGGGGAAACATCTCAACCTAATCAACCTCTCCCTCAAGCTCAAACCTCCAGTCCTGGAACATCTGTGTAAATCTTTTCTGCAGACAACTGACTTGTACGCAGTATTCTTAAAGTGGCCTCACCAACATCCTGTACAGATACAACATACCACCACAACTCCTATACTCAATGCTCTGACTGATTAAGGCAAATGTGCCAAATGTGTTCTGTCCCACTCTGTCAACCTGCGACTCCACTTTCAAGGAACAATGCACCTGCAGCTCTACGTCCCTTTGTTTCACAACACTCCCCAGGAATTTACCATGAAGTGTAATCTTTCTGCCCTGATTTGCCTTCCCAAAATGCAAAATCTCGTATTTATCTAAATCAAACTTCTTATGTGACTCCTTGCCCCTTTGTCCCATCTAATTGTGGTCTCGATGTATTCTGAGATAGTCTACTACACCACCTTTCTAATGTCATCTGTAAACTTACGAACTATGGCCCCAATATTCACATCCAAATCCTTTACATAAATGATGAAACGCAGTGAACTCAGTACTGATTGTTACAGCGCACTGCTGCTCACAAGCGTCCAGTCTGAAAAATACCCTTCTTCCTTCAAGAGGATTGTGACTAGCCTCCTCTGTATCTCATGTGACTGAAAGTTACTAATCTGTCTACCAATCAGAATGAAATACTGCTATGAAGAGAGGCTGAGTAGTTTAGGTTTATTTTCACGAGCAAAAAAGGAGATTAACGGGGGACCTGATTGAGGTTTGCAAAATCATGATGGGTATAGGCGGGGTGGATAGAGACAAGTTTTTTCCCAGGGTGAAGGATTCAATAACGAGAGGTCGTGCTTTCAAAGTGAGAGGTGGAATGTTTAAGGGTGATACATGCGGTAAGTACTTCACACAGAGGGCGGTGGGCATTTGGAACGCGTTGCTAGCAGAGGTGGTAGAGGCAGGCACGGTCGATTCATTTAAGATGCGTCTGGACAGATGCACGAGTAGGTGGGGAGCAGAGGGATACAGATGCTTAGGAATTGACCCTCAGATTTAGACAATACAATTGGATCGGCTCAGGCTTGAGGGTGAAGGGCCTGTTCCTGGGCTGTAAATTTTCTTTGCTCTTTGTTCTTTAAATGAACACCTTGCTGAAGTCCATATAGACAATGTCTACCAAATTGCCTTCATCAATCTTCTTTGTCACCTCTTCATAAAACTCAAACAAATTCATGAGACATGATTTCCCACGTTGTCTACCCTTATCAGCTCTTGCCTTCCCAAATGTATGTAAATGCTATCCCTCAGAATGCCCTCCAACAACTTACCCACCACTGACATCAGGCTCACCGGTCTATAGTTCCCCGGCTTTTTGGGTCACTGTTTCATTTTCTCGTCCCACTCCTCCACTGCTCACAACAAATGTTAAATGTAACCAGGTTGGTGAGATGGTCGACTAAAGGTCTTAGACTGGGTCAGGGTCAGTTTTAGGAACAAGTCAGGCTAGTTCCTTTAATTTGCTAAGATAGCATGTTTATGATCCAGAGCAATGTTACTCAAACAATGGTGGAAAGATGAATGGCAAACTGTTTGGGTATTGCAAATATATAATTAATATTTGCCTTTCTAAAAACACTGGCACACACACATACACACACACATACATGAACAAAATCTCTGCAATTTTAACTTGAAAAAACTTTGTGTCCAGATATTAGTGTAACTCATGACACAAAGTAAAGTTGAGAGATTGTCCAAAATGTTATTCTGCTTCTGGCGATATTCTACTCACACAGCTGTTAGCAATGGGATTTCATCCTGGAACAGTTGGATTTGGCTGAATTGCCTTTGCATTCGGCAGTGAGGAGATTCCAATGAGTTCGAGTCAGGGATCTCATAAAAGGTGGCACAGTGGCTCCGTGGTTAGCACTGCTGCAGGGACTTGGGATCGATTCCAACCTCGGGTGACTATCTCCGTGGAGTTTGCACATTCTCCCCCTGTCTGTGTGAGCTTCTAATGGGTGCTCCAGTTTCCTCGCACAGCTCAAACTGTGTAGGAAAGGTGGATTGGTCATGCTACATTATCCATAGTGATCAGAGGTTTCTAGGTTAGATACATTAGTCAGGGGTAAATGTTGGGGAACGGATCTGGGAAAGATCCTCTTTGGAAGGTTGGTATTGACTTGTTGGACCGAAGGACCTGTTTCAACACTACAGGGATTCTATAAAAACAAGAATGGTAACGATGACTTTAGAGTTTTTTTGTTTAGCTCGCACACATTGCTGTAATGAGGAACAATGAAGGAGAGAGAGTGCAATAGGCCATTCCTTCTCAGGCAGATTACATTTTCTCCCTCTCTGAGCTGAATCACACAGTAATGTCATCCTCGCCCACTCATGGGAGGTCTCCTTGTACATTATCCAAACTCTATATCCACCACATTCCCTGTTGCATGTAGCTGCATCATTGTTGTCATACACAGAGCCATACCCTTAGTAGAAAATGATCTCAGCCGAATTGAAGTATGTTTACATGGCACTGCGTCATTAAAAAATAAAATGTTTAATTTATTCAGAATACCTTTGTTAAAGTGAATGCATTTTTTAAGAAATACAGACATTGTTGAAAAAGCTCGGCAGGTCTGTCAGCATCCAGATGCCTTTTACATGCTGCAGTTATACTAGCCTCCACCACTTCCTCTGGCAGCTCATTCCATACGTATACCACCCTCTGCATGAAAATGTGCCGCTTAGGACTCTTCAAAACCTTTCCCCTCTCACTTTCAACCAATACCCCCGAGTTTTGGACGTCCCTAATCTGGAGAAAAAGTCTATCCATGAGCATTTTGATTGTATAAACCTTTACTGTAGCGAAATGTGACTCCAATCACGAATAGCTGTGCTTTCAATTATCCCGGGCCTAAATTCTGAAATTAAATACTGACACCTGTTTCTTCTCCATCAAATCACAATTCTAAATCCATTTTAATCAGTTTGTTCAGATGTATCATGAGACACTTCTGTGGGATTTACACCTAGACCTTTGTACCCGGAGATAGGGACACTAGCATCACTCGACAATACCCATAAAGCTGTAACAGTATTCTCCTGTGTGTTTGCTCATCAGCCCGTTCTGACACGCTGTGACATACCTCTGCAGCAGGCAGCCCTTGAATTCAGAACTTAGAGTCCAGAGCTAGGAACATGAACACACATATTCAGGAATTGGAATCAAATCTAGACCTCTGTTTCAGAAGCAGGGACATTACCCACTACACTACAATACCAGATTTTGGACCATTTTAAGTGTAAGCTTTCAGCTCGGTTATTATAATCAGGTTATCATTACTGAACTACACAAAACACTTTGCATTGTTAAACAAATGCAAAATATTTGTCTCAACTGTCGGATGTTGTGTGTAAGTGCTGTGCCATCGAAATTAACTATGAGCATCTTTAATCCCTATTATCTGTAGTCTGCAATATTCGGGAAAGAGATCCTGCAGATACACTCTGCACAATGAAGGGTCTCGAATAGATATTTATTACTGAACACCAGAGATGGAGAAAGACCATGATTTCTGGCCCCAAAACACCGATCAGTATTATCCAACACTCACGTGCGACTGTCCTCTTCCGAAAACCAGGAAATGACACCTGACCGGTGATTACTCTCCAGCCTCTCCTCCCCACTGACTGTGTCTGCAATCTGTCCCTCCTTCTCCAAACTGCACAAGGTAACCCAAGCTCAGGGTCTTTGTGAAAATCAAGGCCGGAGTGTGCAGGCTTCCTGGAGGGGGGATGGACATTTTAAAATTGAAGGGGGAGGGGGAGGTGGCAGTAATATCACACACGGGGCTGAGGGGTGGCAGATGGAGTTTTTTTTTAATTCATGCGAGAAATTGGATTTGGTAAATCAAACAAGAGCAGGACCGGGACAATTAAAAGTAGGGTGGCATGGTAGAACAGAGACCTAGGCTGTCAGGTATAATTCTTTAAAATTTGCGTATCATGCAGATAGTATGGCTAAGAAGGCGTTTAGCACACATGTCTTCAATGGTCAGAGCTTTGAGTATCGGAATTGGGACGTCGTGTTGTGGTTGTACAGGATATTAGTGAGACCTCTTCTGGAATACTGTGTCTAGGCTGGTCTCCCTGCCCGCTCATTCCATAGGTACACCACCCTCTGGGTGAAACAAACCGCCCTTTAGATTGCTTTTAAATGTTTTCCCTCTCATCTTAAAACTACGTCCTCTAGTTTAGGACTCCTTGTACTCTTTGAAAATACCTTGACTATTCACTTTGATATTATTGACTTTGATATTATTAAGCCGGAAAGGGTTCAGAAGCGATTAACCTGGATGTTGCTGGGAAAGGAAGGAGTGAGCTAGAAGGAGAGGCTGGATAGGGTGGGACGTTTTTCACTGGAGAGTATGAGATTTAAGGGGTAACTTTACAGAAGTATATAACATCATGAGGAGTAGAGATAACCTGAAGGGCCGATGTCTTTTCCAAAGAGGTGGGGATTCAAAACTGAGGGATATTTTAAGGTGCGAGGAAAACGATTTACAAAAGTCATAAGAATGGGTTAATTACTTTAGACAGAATCTGGCTTGTGTGTGGAATGAACTTCCAGAGGAAGTGGTGAAAGCAGGGACAGTTACACCGTATAAAGGACATTTAGATCAGTTAGAGCTAGAGACAGTATTCCAGAAGAGGTCTCACAAATGTCCTGTACAACCTCAACATGACATTTAGAGCAGAGAGCGCTGCGTGTATATGAGCACAGATTGTTGAGAAGATGTCAGGACAAGTGTGGAGAGCAGTAACTCTCACGGATTAGTTTCAGTATCTGAACTGTTTACAGGGGGAGGTGCACGAGGGAGCCTCCGTGCTCCCTTCCTAGCAGGTGGTGGTGACGATGCGATGTGAGCCCAACCTCCTGCCCAACAAGACCATGGGGATTCCATTTGTACCAGCTCGACACAAAAGGGAGATGGCATCAGGGCCACGGCTTCTAAGTTGTGCCGGGTGGAAACGGAGATGCCAGTGGGTACAAAGTGAGAATTGCCCTTCACTGAACATTGTTCCTTACTCGTTCGGTGGGACATAGATGTTTCAGAATCTCCACACGAGGCATCCTCGCCCTCTCTGGCTCGTATCAGGGTCCAACCCACATAGCGGGGGCAGGGGGGGGGGGGTGGGGGAGGGAACGGATATCGGGCACTCCACCACCCAGCTTGGCCCTTTTTGTCCTATTCCAGGCTGTTCCTCCTGGGAGGGTGGGTGTGGATGGCCCTGCTGTTAGTGTTCGTGATAGTGGGGGACAGGGTCATGGTGAGATGTCTGGAGGGAGTCACTTAACAGTGTTGTATCCACGCAGTGTTATTAGTGTTTGTGGGGGCGGGTGTAAAGTGGAGGGAGAGAGGGGGTGAAGAGAGAGAGAGAGAGAGAGAGAGAGAGAGAGAGAGAGAGAGAGACTCAGAGACAGAGAGAGCGAAGGTGCTTCATGCAGCAGTGACAGTGTTGGAGCATGAGCCTTGTTCGGGGGTCGGTGCTACAGCAGATATACAGTGAGTGTGAGGAAGCAGAGAGAATACGGTGACCCTTCTCCTGACAGAGCAGGAAAGGTTATTGCTGCTTGTCCTGTCTTGTTGGACATTTCTTCAGACCGCAGATCCTGCACTGAGCTGGGTGGTGAGCTCAGACCATGCTCAGTGGGTCTGGTGGTGTGGCCCCCTCTGGGAAGAGAATGGTCCCCCTCTGTACTAGCCAATCCCCCAGGACCTCCGTGCCCCTGTCGACAAACCGTGGGAAAATTGCTCCTTATCTGCCTTGCTCGGGGTAAACTGTGCAGGGCAGCTCCAAGCTGAGAAAGCTCAACCGTGTGCCCATTGGCCTTTTAAAGATGTCACCCGTGCCAAGGATCACGGAATATCCAGGGGCACCCGGGCGATAGTGAGTGCTTCCAGCCATGATGGGTGGGAGAATCGGGCTGGTATTGAATGAGAGGGACACCACGGAGTGGGACGGGTAGTTAATGAGGTGAGTTCGATGTGATAGCAACAGGAAACTAGCTCAGCCTCGTGCAGATAATCCCTCTGTAACACTCAAGGAAAATCATGCAAAGATAAATTATTGTTAGAATCTGCCCAATGAGTCATACATTCCGGTGAAACCAATTCCAGTTACAAAAATGCAGAACAAATGCTCATCTGACCTCACACCAATATCCCTTTTTCCCATCTTTCCTGGGAAGACTGGCTCATTTTACAGGATGCTATCGAAGTGTCGACATTTCAGCATTCTGAAACATGGGAACACATCCTTCCATAACAATGTCTCTCAGTCGCCCCTCTCTGTCTATACCCCAAACCCCTCCCATGTGGTGACGTTTAAACTGATTCCCCCGCCATTTCTCTCTGGCAGTGATGTTCACACCCACAGCACCCCCTTGTCATGGCACAATGGAGGTATGGAGCTGTAAATTGGTGGGAGCTGTAAGTCCTGTAACTTCCAGAATGGGCTGCAAGTTTCTCCACACTCGGCAGGGATCTAACAGTGTAACTGTGAAATACACTGACGTACACAGTCCTACATGCTGGGAGAGCAACTGCTCCTGGTTTACGGATCAAATCACTGGGGCAGTACACAGTCCTTCGTGCTGGGAGGGTAACTGCTCCTGGTTTACAGATCATTTTACTGGGGTGGTGCACACAGTCCTACATGCTGGGAGGGTAACTGTTCCTGGGTTACAGATCAATGCACTGGGGTGATGTACACAGTCTTACATGCTGGGAGGTTAACTGCTCCTTGGTTATAGATCAATGCACGGGTGTGATGTACACAGTCCTACATGCTGGGAGGGTAACTGCTCCTGGTTTACAGATCAATGCACTGTGGTGGTGCACACATTCCTACATGCTGAGAGGGTAACTGCTCCTTGGTTACAGATCAGTTCACTCGGGTGATGTACACAGTTCTACATGCTGGGAGGGTAACTGCTCCTGGTTTACAGATTAATTCATGGGTGATCACTGCACAGGTCGCTGTGCTGGTCAGACTTTCTGGTTGAGGTTTTTCGATAATGCAATTATGTGGTCAATGCAGCTCCCGGTGCTGTACAGGTATGTAGCCCGTGCACAGTAGATCATATTGGTGGGGTGGATAGTTGAGAAAGGTGATGGACAGGTGAAGGAGTTTCCAAGAACATTCTGTCCGCAATATTCTATAACTGACACTGCCCGGAACGTTCTGTCCCTAACATTCTATAACTGACATTCCGCAGAACGTCCATTCCCCAACATTCTATAACCGACATTCCCCGGAACGTTCTGTCCCTGACATTGCTTGTGAACGGCCGGATGTCACTGCATTGAACAAATGATAAGATCACGAGGGAAGAGATCCCGTTCCAGGGAGAAGGAGACAGTGTTCTGAAGGCCCCTCAGGCAGTTAAAGGGGTGAATACGTTTTCCCTCCGTTTACATTTCTTCACGACACGGGATCAACCACAATTTAAACCAAAATACAGGAATTCCCAAACTCCGTTCGTCTTCAGAAAACTGGGAGAGAATCCTTCAGGTCAGCAACATTTCCACCCTCCGTATTAGGCACTGGGAAGGAGTGACTAAGTGTGTGGGAATGTTCTGGAAACCATCTGTCCTTATGGATCTGTCTCTGTGTGTTTGGGGAGGGAGGGTTTCTTGTGGTTTATGTCACATTTTTGTCAGCAATTCCCACCTTCCCATTTGTTATTCCAGCTCCAATTATTTTAATAAATCGCTGAATACAGGGAAACATTTGAAAATCTCACTGGGTCCCCAATCAAACGGGTCCCTTTGCCTCCAGGCTGATGGATAATGGGTTTGTTTTCCTTCCACACAGTGAACGTAGTGACCATCTACATCCTGCTTTATAAAGATTGTGGATTGTCTCCATGTGTCAGACGTTACCTGGGGGCCATGGCAGCGGCGGATCTCCTGGTCATTATCTTCGACCTGATACTGAGACACATTCCCATTGTTTATTGGGAACAGTTTTATTTCCTGAGGGACTCCGTCCCCGTGTGTAATATCCACGCCATCCTGCTTTATGCAGCCACTGACTGCTCTGTCTGGTTCACCGTCACTTTCACCTTTGATCGGTTTGTGGCCATTTGTTGCCAGAAGCTGAAAAGTAAATATTGCAGTGAGAAAACGGCGGCTGTGCTTCTGGGAGCAGTGACTGGGCTGAGTTGTTTAAAGAACATATTCTGGTATTTTATGCTCACGGCTCGGTATTGGCTGGAGAACCGCCCCTGGTTTTGTTCTGTAACAGGCGCTGTTCATTTCTCCAGTGTCTGGGTCACAATCGAGTTCCTCCACCAGATTCTAACCCCGTGTGTCCCATTTCTACTGATTCTGCTGCTCAATGCTCTCACCGTCAGACACATTTTAGTGACCAGCAGAGCCCGCAGGAGACTCCGCGCTCACACCAATGGGGACGCTCAGTCTGACACTGAAATGAGAAACCGAAAAAAATCCATCATTTGACTGTTTGTGATCTCGGCCAATTTCATCCTGTTATGGTCAATGTTAATGCTGTATTCTATCTGGTTCCGGATGTTGTGGATTGTGGATACCCCTGTGTATCTCCATCTCTTTGTCCAGGAATTGGGCTTCATGCTGCAGCTCCTCAGTTGCTGCACAAACACCGCGATTTATGCCGTGACCCAGACTAAGTTCAGGCAGCAGCTGAAGAATGTGCTGAAATATCCCTTCACCCAAATACATCCACCAATCAAATTTCTTCATTAATCAATCCATCCAGGATTTTCTCATTTCAGTTCAGTGTTTCAGCGATGGAGCAGCCTGTCGCTATGGTAACAGACTGAGGGTAGCGCTGGTTTGTCCATCCTTATCCCACAGAGAGGGTTACAGAGATACATTTCAATGTTTTTCACAACTCAGTGGCCACTGACTGTATCCAACACTTCCATTTGTAAACAATAAAAATGTTGATTAAAGCGTGCCGAGCAGCAGAGTGACCGATGTTGTTGTGTGTCTTTGTGTTGGAGAAGCTGAGCCGGAGAGAGATAGACTCCGCCCCAAGTCCTGGTCCTCAGGAAAGGGGAGGGCACCGCGCCCTGAGCTCAGGAGCTGGGTTTAACTCCCTCTGTCCTTACTTTCCCTTCTGGGTCTCCCACTCCAACTTGGCTCTCAGCAGAATTCACCTTGCTCCCTTTGTCACTCTCCCTCCATATATCCCTCCCACTCTCACCCGGCGCAACTGTTCCTCTCTCCTTTTCCCATTTACACACTCAATTCCACTATACTTGCCTTCCCCAATCTCATTCACTCTCTCTCCATCTTATGATCATAACCTCCCAATGTTAGTGTCTTCCTGGAATCCTTCGGTGCTGGGGGAACAGAAGAGGGTTGTCGATCCTCAGACCGATGTTAGGGAACAGAGATTGGGACGACGTGTCAGGCCATTGCAAGGGCAACAGTATGGAGCTTGGGCCAAACGCCATTGCTCGGGGACATAGTGGGTGTGAGAATACGAGCCGTTACTCGGGGGTAACAGGTGGAGTGGCACCATCGGCTGTGGCTGAGACTGGTACGAAAGGATATCACAAACAGAACACATAGTGTGGGACGTACTGTCTGTTACTCAGTGAATAGAATGGGGATGGGGTTAAAGGCCATTTAAAGGGGATCAACTGGGTCGGTGTTCACAGGCAGGAGCTCAGTTTAAGGTGTGTGAGGAGTGTGATGGTGGGAGACTGCGTGGGCATGAGAGGTAACGGAATGAGTGTGAGGGAGTCAGGATAACAGTGATGAAGTGAGTATGGTTGTACAGAGGACGATGATGGACTGAGTGTGAGGAGATCAGTGTGATGGTGATGGAGTGAGTTTGAGGGGATCAGCGTGACGGTGATGGAGTGAGTGTGAAGTTGTCATGGTGAGGTGATGGGGTGATTGTGAGGGGATCAGGATGACGGTGATGGAGAGAGTGTGAGGGGGTCAGGGTGATGGTGATGGAGTGAGTGTGAGGGGATCAGGGAGATGGAGGAACTGAGTGGGACGGGGTACTGTGATGGAGCGAGTGCGAGGGGATTAGTGTGACGGTGATGAAGTGAGTGTGAGGGGGTCAGGGTGAGGGGGATGGAGTGAGCGTGAGGGGGTCAGGTGACGGAGATGGAGTGAGCGTGAGGGGGTCAGTGTGACCGTGATGGAGTGAGTGTGTGGGGTTCAGGGTGCTGGTGATGGAGCGAGTGTGAGGGGTCCAGCGTGACAGTGATGGAGAGAATGTGAGGGGTTCAGGGAGAAGGTGATGGAGATGGAGTGAGGGTGAGGGGGTCAGGGTGACTGTGATAGAGCGAGCGCGAGGGGATCAGTGTGATGGTGATGGAGTGAGTGTGAAGTTGTCATGGTGATATGATGGGGTGATTGTGAGGGGATCAGTGTGACGGTGATGGTGTGAATGTTTGGGGGTCAGGGTGACGGTGATGGAGTGATTGTGAGGGGATCAGGGTAACGGAGATGGTGTGAGTACAAGTGGGTCAGGGTGACGTTGATGGAGTGAGTGTGAGTGGTTCAGGGTGACGGCGATGGAGTGAGTATGAGGGGTCAGTATGATGGTGATAGAGTGAATGTGTGAAGGGTCAGTATGACGGTGATGGAGTGAATGTGTGAAGGTTAGTATGACGGTGATGGAGTGAATGTGTGAAGGGTTAGTATGACGGTGATGGAGTGAGCGTGAGGGAGTGAGTCTGACAGTGATGGAGTGAGTGTGAGGTTGTCAGGGTGATGGCGATGGAGTGAGTGCGAGGGTTTCAGGGTGATGGAGTGAGTGTGAGGGGACAAGTGTGGCGGTGCTGGATGAGTGTGAGGGGTCAGTATGACGGAGATGGAGTGAGTGTGAGGGGGTCAGAGTGACGATGATGGATTGAGTGCAAGGGGGTCAGGGTGACAGTGATGGAGTGAGCGTGAGAGGGTCAGGGTGACGGTTATGGAGTGAGTGTGAGGGGGTTAATGAGACCGTGATGGTACGAGCGTGAGGGGGTCAGGATAACGGGGATGGAATAATTGTGAGGGTCTCAGCGAGAAGGTCATGGAGAGAGTGTGAGGGGATCAGTGTGACAGTGATGGAGTGAGTGTGAGGTTGTCACGTTGACGCTGATGGAGTGAGTGTGAGGTATTCAGGGTGATGGTGATGGAGGGAGAGAGAGTTTGACTGAGTGAGTGTGATGCAATGTGTGAGAGTGGGTTATGGTGATGATGATGGAGTGAGTGCGAGGGGATTATGTGACGGGGATGGAGTGAGTGTGAGGGGATCAGGTTAACGGTGATGGAGTGAGTGTGAAGTTGTCATGGAGACTGTGATGGAGTGAGTCTGAGGGGATCAGTGTGACGGTGATGGTGTGAGTGTGAGAGGGTCAGTGTCATGCTGATGGAGTGAGTGTGAGGGAGTCAGGGAGATGGAGGGACTGAGTGGGACAGGGTAATGTGATGGAGTGAGTGTGAGCTGTTCAGGGTGTCGGTGATGGAGCGAGTGTGAAGGGGTCAGGGTGCGGGTGAGGGAGTGAGAGAGAGGGGGTCAGAGCGATGGTGATGGAGTGAGTATAAAGGGACAGTATGACGATGATGGAGTGAGTGTGAGGGGGTCAGTGTGACGGTGAGGGGGTCAGTGATACGGTGATGGAGTGAGTGTGAGGGGATGAGGGTGAGGGCCATGGAGTGAGAGTGCCAGAGAATCAGGGTGACGGAGGTGGAGTGAGTGCGAGGGGGTCAGGGCGACAGTGATGGAGCGAGTGTGAGGGGTCAGTGTGACGGTGTTTGAGCGAGTGTGAGGGGGTCAGTGTGACGGTGATGGAGTGAGTGTGAGGGGATCTGTTTGACGGCGATGGAGTGAGTGTGAGGGGGTCAGGGCAATGGTGATGGAGCGAGTGTGAGGTGACCAGTGTGACGGTGTTTGAGCGAGTGTGAGGGGGTCAGTGTGACGGTGATGGAGTGAGTGTGAGGGGATCAGTGTGATGGTGATGGAGTGAGTGTGCGCGAATCAGTGACAGTGATGGAGTGAGTGCCGGGGGTCAGTGTGACGGTGATGGAGTGATTGTGAGGGGATCTGTTTGACGGCGATGGAGTGAGTGTGAGGGGGTCAGGGCAATGGTGATGGAGCGAGTGTGAGGTGACCAGTGTGACGGTGTTTGAGCGAGTGTGAGGGGGTCAGTGTGACGGTGATGGAGTGAGTGTGAGGGGATCAGTGTGATGGTGATGGAGTGAGTGTGCGCGAATCAGTGACAGTGATGGAGTGAGTGCCGGGGGTCAGTGTGACGGTGATGGAGTGATTGTGAGGGGATCTGTTTGACGGCGATGGAGTGAGTGTGAGGGGGTCAGGGCAATGGTGATGGAGCGAGTGTGAGGGGACCAGTGTGACGGTGATGGAGTGAGTGTGAGGGGTTCGGAGTGATGGTGATGGAGTGATTGTGAGGGTGCCCCTGTTACGGAGATGGATTGAGTGAGAGTTTGGCCGAGTGACTGTGATGGAGTGAGTGTGAGGGGACCAGTGTGACAGTGATGGAGTCTTGGGATTCTCACAAACCCAGCTGTCTGTACTTGCCATATGACTCCTTCATTTTCTTGACCAGACCCTCAATTTCTCAAGACAGGCAGCATTCCCTACACCTACCAGCCTTGACCTTAACAGGAACATTCTCTCTACATACTCATTGACACAGGCCTATGGAGGCAATGGCAGATGAGGACAGAGAAGCAATCATTCTCAGTAAAGAGGTAGTGTTTGGAAAGATAACAGCCTAAAGGTAGATGGGTCTCCTGGCCGTGATGGAATGCATCCCAGGGGACTAAAAGAGATGACGGCAGGGCGGGACGGGGGTCCGGGGTGGGGGAGGGGAGAGAATAGCAAATACACTCATGATAATTAACTTAAATTTGTTGGATTCTGGCATGGTTCCGACAGATTGGAAGCTGCGAATGTGATGCCAATTTTTTTTTTTCAAAAAGGTCCCATTAGCTTAACTACGGTAGTGGAGAAAATGCTTGAATCTCTCAAGGCAGTCATGGTGAGATATCTGGGTCGAAATTATGTCATTGAGCAGACACAGCATGGATTCATGAAAGGCAAGTCGTGTTTAACGCATTTACTGGAATTATTTGAGGACACAACAAGCGCGTTGAAGGGGGAACCGGTGGATGTGGTGCATCTGGATTTCCAGAAGGCATTCGACAAGTTGCCACACAAAAGGCTGCTGAAGAAGGCAAAGGCTGCACGGCATTTTGGGTAATTCATTACCATGGATAGAGGATTGGTTAATGAACAAAATTAAAGTATGGGGATAAATGGGTGTTTGGAGTAGTGTTGGCACTACAACTGTTTAAATTTTCACAAATGTTTTGGAGTTGAGGACCAAGTGTACGGAGTAAGAGTTCACATTAAGATGAGGTAGAGCAATATGTGCAGAGTCCACTGTGAGTCTGCACAGGGATACAGATAAGGTTAAGAGACTGGGTAAGGGTCTGGCAGATGGAGTATAAAGTTGGGAAACGTGAGGCCATTCATTTTGGTCAGACTAACAGCAAACTAGATAATTAAAATATTGAAAACTTGCACCATGCTGATGTGCAGAGAGAGCTGGATGTCCTTGTGCATGAATCACAGGAAGTTGGTTTGCAGGTACAGCAGGTAATTAAGGCAGCGAAGGGAATATTGTCCTTCATTGCTAGAGGGATGGTTATGCTGCAGCTGTACAGGATGCTGAGGAAGCCACACCTGGAGGACGGTGTACAGGTTTGGTCTCCTTACATTAGCAAGGATGGACTGGCATTGGAGAGAGTGCAGGGGAGGGTCAGTAGTTGGAGTCTGGAGTTGAGAGGGTTGCCTTATGAGGAGAGATTGAGTTGACTGGGATTACAGTCTTTGGATATAGAAGAATGGGAGATGGTATAGGAAAAAAATAAAATTATGAAGGTAATAGATAAGATAGAATCAGGGAGGTTATTTCCACTGGGCGCGGGTGAAACTGGACAGCATAGTGTCAAAATAAGGTGGTATCAAATTGAGGGCTGAGTTGAGGAGGAGCTTCTTCAGCTAAAGGGTTGTGAGTCTGTGGAATTATTTGCTGACTGATGCAGTTGAGGCTAGCATCTTGAATGTCTAAGGCAAAAGATAGATTTGTAAACAGGAAAGGAATTAAAGGTTTTGGTGAGAGAGCAGGAAAGTGGTGCTGAGGCCATGAAAAGATCAGCCCTGATCTTATTGAATGGCAGAGCAGGCTGGAGGTGCCAGACAACTTACTCCTGCTCCTATTCCTTATGTTACGTTCCCACCTTTCAGCTGTCCCTTTACCTGGGAACAGCAAAGAAATATTGAAAGTTCTTGCCCTGTACGTCAAAATTGGCCTTTGTCTAATTTTGAACACCAATTTTTAGATCTCGTCTATTATTTTCCCGAATTATTTTAAAACTTGTAGAAATATCAGAGGATCCCTAGTGTGGAAACAGGCCATTCCGCCCATCACATCCACACTGACCCTCAGATACTCCTACCCTACCTCTGTAACACTGCATTTCCCATGGCTAATCCAACCTAACCTGCACATCCCTGAACACTATGGGGCAATTCAGTCTGGATAATCCACCCAACCTGTACATACCTGAACGCTATGGGCAATTTCACACGGCCAATCCACCTAACCTGCACATCCCTGAACACTACGAGGCAATTCAGCCTGGATAATCCACCCAACTAGCACATCTTTGGACTGCGGGAGGAAACCAGAGCACCCAGATGAAACCCACGCAGACAACCACAACAAGGTGATCATCATGTTCTAATTTCCCAGTTCCATCCAAATAAGTTCACTGGGTGAACCCCCATGCATATCCTCCCTAATGACAACCATAATGTTATCCCTAATCAAAATAACACTGTACCTCCTCTCTTGTCCCCCTTTCTATCCTTCCTCAGGCATCTATACCCGAGAACATTAAGCTGCCAGTCCTGTCCATTCCTAAGCCACGTTTCTGTAATACCCACGATATCCCAGTCCTATGTTCAAAACCATATCCTAAGCTCATCTGCTTTCCCTGTCAAGCCTCTTGCATTGAAATAAAAGCAGTGCAGTGCTATCAAAAGGACAGACTGATGGGCAGGCGGGGTGGGATGGCCCTGTTGATGAGGGATGATATTCAGACCCTTGCGAAGGGGGAGGGGAGGGTGGGAGACAGATTAAGGAGATGTAGAGTCAATATGGAAAGACCTGAGAAATTCTAAGGGTGGAAAGACTCTAATGAGAGTTATCTTCAGGCTCCCAAACACTAGTCTGGATGTAGTGTACAATTTGAATAAGGAGTTGAACTTAGCCTGTTGCAAAGGGATTACTACAGTTGTTATGGGGGATTTAAACATGCAGGTAGACTGAGTTTCAGGATGATACTGGACCCCAAGAAATGGAGTTTGTGGAGTGTCTCTGAGATGGATTCCTAGAACAGCTTGTACTGTAGCCTATCAGGGAAAAGGCAATTCTGGATCTGGTGTTGTACAACGAACCGGATTTGATCAGGGTCCACGAAGTAAAGGAGCCATTAGGAAGTAGTGACAATAATATGATCAGTCTTAATCTGGAATTTGAGAGGGAGAAGGGAGAATCGGAAGTGTCAGTATTGCAGTTGAACAAAGGGAACTGTAGAGCTGGACAAAGTTCCATGGTTCAATCCCCGAACATGGATGGCAGGGGAACAAAATGGCATGTATTTCTGGATATTATGCAGAAGGTGCAGGATCAGTTCACTCCAAAGAGGAAGAAAGATCCTAAGAAGGTGCAAGAAGTTAAGGTCTTTATGAAGATAAAAGAGAAGTATAACAGAGCAAAAATGAGCGGGAAGCCGGAGGACTGGGAAACTTTTAAAGATGAACAGAGGATAATGAAAAAGGCAACATGTGGAGAAAACATGAGGTACAAAGGCAAACTGGCCAAAAATACAAAGGAGGATAATAAAAGCTTTTTTAGGTATAAGAAAAGAACAAGAATAGTTAAGACTAAAATTGGGCCCTGGAAGACAGAAACGGGCGAATTTATTATGGGTTACAAGGAAATGGCAGAAACGTCGAATAGGTACTTTGGAGCTGTCTTCACTGGGGAAGACCACAAGCAATCTCCCAGGTGTAATAGTGGCTGAAGGACCTAGGGTAATAGATGAACAGAAGGGAATTTATATTCGGCAGGAAATGGTGTTGGATAGACGGTTAGTTCTGAAGGCTGTTAAGTCCCTAGGACCTGATGGTTTGCATCACAGGGTACTTAAGGCGGTGGCTCTAGAAATCGTGAATGCATTGGTAACCATTTTCCGATGTTCTATAAATAAAGGATCAGTTCCTGTGGATTGGAGGGTGGCTAATATTGTCCCACTTTTCAATAAGGAAGCGAGAGAGAAAACAGGGAATTATAGACTGGTTAACCTGACATCAGTGGTGAGAAAGATGCTGCAGTCAATTATAAAAAGTGAAATTACGGCACATTTAGAGAGCAGTAATAGGATTCGTCAGAGTCAGCATGGATTTACGAAGGGGAAAACCTTCTTGACTAATCTTCTGGATTTTTTTGAGGATGTAACTATGAAGATGGACAAGGGAGAACCAGTGGATGTAGTGATCCTGGACTTTCAGAAAACCTTTGATAAAAGTTCCACATAGGAGATTAGTGAGCAAAAGTAGGGCACATGGTACTGGGGGCAAAATACTGACTTCGATTGAAAATTGGCTGGCTGTCAGGAAGCAGAGAGTAGTGATAAACAGGTCCCTTTCAGAATGGCAGGTGGTGACCAGTGGGGTACCACAAGGCTCAGTGCTGGGACTGCAACTGTTTACAATGTACATCAATGATATAGATTAAGTAATACTAGCAAATTTCCTGATGATACAAAGCTGGGTGGTTGGGTGAATTGCGAGGAGGATGTTATGAGAATACAGGTTGACTTGGACAGGCTAGGTGAGTGGACAGATGCAATTCAAAGAAGATAAATGTGTGGTTATCCTCTTTTGTGGTAAGATCAGAAAGGCAGATTACTATCTAAATGGAATCAAGTTAGGTAAAGGGGAAGTACAACGAAATCTATGTGTGTTGTACATCAATCATTGAAAGCAAGCATGCAGGTACAGCAGGCAGTGAAGAAAGCTAATAGTATGCTGGCCCTCATAACAAGAGGAATTGAGTATAGCAGCAAAGAGGTCCTTCTGCAGGTGTACCGGGCCCTAGTGACACCAACACCTGGATTATTGTGTGCAATTCTGGTCTCCATATTTGAGGAAGAACATTCTGGCTATTGAGGGAATGCAGGGTAGCTTCACGAATGGCGGGACTATCATATGTTGAAAGATTGGAGCGATTGGGATTGTATACACTTGAGCTTAGAAGGATGAGAAGTGATCTGATGAGATGTGTAAGATTATTAAAGTCTTGGACACTATGGAGGCAGGAAGCTCGTTTCCACTGATGGGTGAGTTCCGAACCAGAGGACACAGTTTAAAAATAAGGGGTAGGCCATTTATAACAGTTGAGGAGAAACTTCTTCATGCAAAGAGTAGTGGACACATGGAATGCTCTGCCCCAGAAGGCAGTGAAGGCCAAGTCTCTGGATACTTTCAAGAGCTGCATAGAACTCTTAAAGTTAATGGAATCAAGAGTTATGGGGCAACTGCAGGAACAGAATACTGATACAAAAAATAGCCTACACCTGCACCTATTGTCTATTGGAACTGCTCAGTCCTACCTCATTCTATGCCTTGCCCTTGCCTGTCTAACTTCTCAACTGTACCATCCTCTTTTCTCACTCTCTCTTTAGGTTTACCCCGACTGGTTTTCTGTCTCCTGAGTAGAACTAGCAAATCTCCCTTCTTGGATATTAGATACTGTCCAATTCAGGTGTAATCCACCCTTCTTATGCAGGTCAATTCTACTCCAGCAGAGATTTCAATGATCCAAAAAAATGTGCTACTGGCGCCCCGACACTAGATCCTTAGATCTGCTTTATCCTGTTATTCCTACTCTCACTCCCGGCTAATTCGCAATATTCTCTCGTCAGGAATCATATTTTCTCTTCCAAAGTCATTGGGTATCAATGTACAATGAGCTCCCACTGATCCTTCTCCTCGTTCAGAGTATTCTGCTCCCTCTGTGAGACATCCTTGACCCTAGCACCAGGGAGACATCACCCCATTCTGATATCTCACTGTCAGCTGCAAAAACGGCAGTCTGTGCCCCTGACTAGGGAGTCCCCTAACATCATTGATCACCTGGAACCTAATATACCTCACATTACATTGGAGCCTGTCTCAGTACCAGTAACTTGGCTGTCGGTGCGACATTCTCCTGAGAGTCTGGTACCACCTACATTTTACAAAACAATATACTTGTTTGAGATGGAGACAGCCAGAGGAGACTCCTGCACTACTTGCTCTCTGCTCCTACCTTTCCGAGGTGTAACCAATGTACCTGACTCGATCTGCGTTTTCCGACCTTTCTGAAACTGCCACCTATCACACCCCCCAACTCTTGTAAATTCCTCATTACCTTTAACCACCGCTCCATCTGATCCATGAAAGCCTATAGGATTTGCATCCACACTTCCTGCAGACCATCAGGATCGTTGAAACTCTCCTTCATCTCCTACATCCAAAAGGAAGAGCGCATGCCTGTACGAATGCCATCCCTGCATCTTAACATTCCACAGACCCAGAAAATGGGACAGTCTACCTCATTCACAAAACACTACTTTAGAATAAATTAGTACCAATATGTTATATTAAAAAACTTAAATATCATCAGATGTGTATTTGAAGAAATAAACCCTCACCTACTGAATGTCGTAACTTTACTAAAATTAAACAGACTAAAATGTATCTTTTAAGAGACTGAAACCCACTGAGCTCTGAGTCACAGATGAACAGCACGAACAGAACCTTTGGTCAAATTTGTCCACGCTGACCAGATATCCTAACCTAATCTCTCCCTTTTCCCAGCACCTGGGCCAAATCCCTCTAAACCCTTCCTATTCATAAATACCGAGATGCCTTTACCATGCAGTAATTATACCAGCCTCGAACACATCCCCTGGCAGTTTATCCCATGCAAATACCACCTTCTGCGTGAAAACGTTGCTCCTTAGTTCCCTTTCATATTTTCCCCTCTCACCTAAACCTATGACCTCTATTTCTGGACTCCCCCACCCCAGGGAAAAGACCATTGTTCTTCACCCTATCCATGCCGCTAATGATTTAATAAACCTCTATGAGGTCACCCCTCAGCCTCTGATGCTCCAGAGCAAAAAAAACGCCTCCACCTATTTGGTCTCTTCCAACAGCTCAAAACCTCCAAAAATGGCAATATTCTTGTAAATCTTTTATGAAGCCTTTCAAGTTTCACAACATCGTTCCGATAGGCGGATAACAGAATATTCCAAAACTCGCCAAACCAATGTCCTGTACAAATGCAAAATGTTTTTCCAATTTCTCTCCCTAATGCTCTGACCAAAAAATGAAAGCATTCCAAACACTTTCTTCAGTATCCATTCGACTTCTAACTCTACTTTCAAGGAAATATGAACCTTCACTGCAAGGTATCTTTGTTCAGCAACACTCTCTGGGACCTTACCATTAAGGTGCATAAGTCCTGCTAATATTCACTTTCCCAAAATGCAGCACCTCACATTTATCTATATTGCTCAGCCTATTGGCCCATTTGAACAACATCCCATTGTAATTTGAGGTAACCTTCTTCGCATGTTGGTGTCATCTGCAAACTTACTAATTATACCTCCTATGCTCATATCCAATCACTTATATAAACGATGAAAAGTCCTGGACCCAACACCGATCCTTGTGGCACTTCACTGATCACAGGCCTCCAGTCTGAAAAACAACCCTCCACCACCACTTTCTGTCTTTTGCCTTTGAGCCAGTTCTGTATCCAAATGGCTAGTTCTCCCTGTATTCAACGAGATCTAACCTTGCTCACCATTATCCGATGGGGAACTTGTCCAACGCCTTACTGAAGTCCATAGATCATGTCCACCGCTCTGCCCTCATCAAACCTTTGTGTTGCTTTTCCAAAAATACTCAAGTTTGTGAGGCATGATTTCCCACGCACAAATTCATGCTGACTATCGCTAATCAGTCCTTGCTTTTCCAAATACATGTACATCCTGTCCCTCAGGATTCCCTCCAACAATTTGCCCAGCACCGACGTCAGGCGCACCGGTCGATAGTTCCCTGGCTTGTCCTTACCACCTTTCCTAAATAGTGGCACCACGTTAGCCAACCACCAGTCTTCCAGCATCTCACCTGTGGCAATCAATGATACAAATATCCCAGCAATCACATTCCCAGCTTCCCACAGAGTTCCAGGGTACACCTGATGAGGTCCAGGGATTTACCAAGCTTTATGCATTACAAAATACCCAGCACCTCCTCTTCTGTAAGATGGGCATTTTCAATATGTCACTGTCTATTTTCCCAATTCTTTATCTTCCAAGTCATTCTCCACAGTTAGCGCCAATGCCAGTTATCTCATACTGATTAGTATCTCCCCCATCTCCTGCAGGTCCACACGTAGGCTACCTTGCTTAACTTTAAGAGGCCCTATTCTCTCTCAAGTTACCGTTATGCTCTTAACGTATTTATGAAAACCCCTTGGATTATACTTAACGTTACTTGCCAAAGCTATCTCATGTCCCCTTTTTGCCTTACTGATTACCATCTTCAGTATACTCCTACTGTCTTTATACTTACAGGAGTTTTTTGGATTTTTGGATGGGAATAAATGCAAAATATTAAATCTTGATAAAACAAATGAGGGCAGAACTTAAACTATTTAAAATTAGGGCCTTGAGTAGTGACATGGAACAAAGAGACCAAGGGGTTCAGGTCTTGAAGTTTGTAGACAGGATGGTTAAGGAGGTGCTGAGCACACTTATCTTCATTGTTCAGACCTTTGAGTATAGGAGCTGGGACGTTACGTTGAGGTTGTACAGGATATTGTTGAGGCTTCTTCAGAAATTCTCTGTCCAGTTCTGGATGCACTGTTATAGGAAGCATATTATTAAATTGGAGCGGGTGCAGAAGAGATTTACCAGGATGTTGATGTGAATAGATGGTTTGAATTATAAGCAGAGGCTGGATAAACTGGGACTTCTTTCATGGGAGCGTAGGAGGCTGAGGGGTGAGGGCTGAGGGCTGAGAGGTTTACAAAATCATGTGGGGCACAGGGAATGTGAATAGCAGGTGTCCTTTCCAGGAGGGGTGCGCAATTTATGACTCCGTATATACTTTTTAAGGTGAGAGGAGAAAGGCATTAAAAAGACGTTTGGGATTTTTTTTTGTTTTTGCACTGTTGATCATGTGTGGAATGAACTTCCAGAGAAAGTGATAGCTGTGAATGCAATTACAATTTCACAGTGGCTCAAAGATTAGCACTGCTGCCTCACAGCGCCAGGGACCCGTGTTCGATTCCAGCTTTGGCCGAATGCCTCTGCGGGCTTTGCACATTCTCCCCGTGTCTGTGTGGGTTTCTTCCCAGTGCTCCAGGTTCCTCCACAGTTCAACGAAATGCAAGATGGGTGAATTGGCTATGGTAAATTGCACAGTGTTCAGGGAAGTGGCTATCTGAATTAGTCAGGGGTAGATGCAGACAAGGGGAATGGGATTCTAAGACATGGACATTTGGACAGCTGCACTTTTGGAACTATCTGGATGGATGTGGACCAAGTGGAGGTGAATGATGGTCGACATGGATTAGTTGGACAATAGGGTCTGTTTCTGTGTTGAATATCTTTGTGACTAACTCTCGCCATCTGTTAATTCCTCTATCCTCACAAATCTATCACTCACCTCATCCAGCCTTACAACTCTTCCTTATCTCTAATTCCTCTCCAGCTTCAAAATTCACACTATCTCTCTAACATCCTCCAAACTCTCAATCCTCCCGAATTCTTCCAGCCTTATTATCCACCCTATCTCTAATCTCGAGTCTCTCCAAGCTCTGCTATGTGCGCCTTTCTTTAATTCCAGTCTTGAGGATACCCCACTTTTATTTTGCACGTGATGATGACACTATCAGATTCCTGCGCCGAGTTCCAGAACTTCCCCCTGAACCTCTCCGTCTCTTTCCTCCCAAAATCAAACAATCATGTGCCATCTAATCTAACATCACCTTCTCTGACCTGATTCCAGATGTCGCTTGTCATATTCCTATAATAAGCACATCAACGGTCTACAGGACAGAAAAAGACTCTGTGGTCCATCAGGTTTGTGACAAAGAAAACCACTACCTAACTATTCCAGTCTATTTTCTAGTACTTGGTCCAAAGTGTTACCTGTCATGGCATTGCATGTGTACATGTAAATACATCTTAAAATGTCATCGGGATTTCTGTGTCTCCCACCCTCACAGTGAGGATTAGTGCAACTGTTGCTCGATGATGACATCACCCACAGGAACACAGAGCAGCTGGGTCTGTGCAAACCAGAGATCCCCCACACATTGGGAAGGATGGCAGGGTCCCTGTGAGGGTGCATAGGAGAATTATCAGGATGGTTCAGGAATGGGGGATTTTGTTGCAGGGACATGGGTGTTGATGATTCACATCAAGAATATCCATCCACAATAGATGGACTCTCCTTCCCAACATCTCCCCTTGCCTGGGCTGTGGTAACCTTCAGGGTAAACCACCAGCAGACATCTCTCCACAATGAGAGAGCAGCCCTATGGTCGGGTAGGACAATGCTTTTACACAGTGATGCCACTGTGCCCCGGGGATGGGGAGAGGGAATGCTGAAGGCGGTGGATGGGACACCACTCAGGCACAGTGCTTTGTCCTGGAGGATGTTCCTTTAATATTGTTGGGGGCTGCACTGATGCAGGCAAGTGGAGAATGTTCCAACACAATCCTGATGTGTGCCTTATAGAGAGCAAACAGACATTGGGGAATCAGGGGTTTGGAAAAACTGAGATTGATCTCCTTGCAACAAAGGAAACTGGGGGGATCCAAGATGGCGGCGACCCAGCAAGTCTGAGTCTACAGTGCTCCTCCCAATACTTGGGCAAAGTGGGCCACCCACCCCCACCACACTCACCAAATCATTTAAAATAGGTGTTTAATTTAATTACCTGCTTAGTATTAAATTCAAACAATCTAATTTTTAGTCATTTTTACTAAAGGGAAGGGAGCCCGCAGCTCTCAGCAAGCAGGAACCCCTCCCCCACCCTCTCTAGCTGCAGCAGCCGCCTCAGGGAACTTACCTACAGTGGCGAGCCTCGTGGAAATCATCTCTAAACTGGATGCGAAGATCGACGCATTCATTGAAGAATCCCGAAGTCGATGGGACTCACTCTCGGCCGCGCTGCAAAAGCACGACCGAGACATTAAAGAAATCGAGCGCCGAGTCGGAGGGGCGGAGCTAAAGGCCGCAACCTCCGAAACTACAGCGCAATCGGCCGTGGATCAGGTCCGGAACTCGAACAGCGAGTCCGGACCTTAGAGAATCATATTGATGACCTCGATAATCGAGGTCGTCGAAAAAATATTCGTTTGCTGGGCCTTCCCGAACGGGAAGAGGAAGGCCAGCTTACAGCGTTTTTCGAGCAGTGCCTGCCACAGCTTTTAAATCTGGAAGCTGGATCAGGCTAGGTAAGGGTGGAATGGGCCTACCGGGTTGCAATACGTGGGCCCGGCTCGAACCAGAGCCCCCTCCCGGTCCTGTTCTGGCTGTAGAGCTGTAGGGAGAGGCAGATACTCCTAGAAGTCTCTAGAAATCTTGGAAAAGATTCCCAAGCCATGATCTATAAAGGATCCAAGATCATGTTATTCCAGGACATTTCCCAAGCTCTGGTTTGAAAGAGGAAGGGCAGAGATTTTTCTTTTTATTCCAATCCACATAAAAGTCATACCAGAATTGATATGTTTTTGCCCCCTCGATTTTTTTTAAATTCCATATCATCCTGTAAAATAGGTAGTATAAAAATTTCCGACCACGCTGTTGTATATATGAAAACCAAGGCGAGGAACAACGGGACATCCCCTCGGCATTGGCGTATTGACCCCTCCCTAATGAAAGACAGTAAATTTGTAAAGTACTTCTCCAAGAATTTAAAACTTTTTTAGAAATTAATTTAGGTACGTCTAGCAACCCATCAATGATGTGGGAGACCATCAAAGCTTACGCGTGAGGTTTGATCATCTCCTGCTCAGCGACCCAGAAAGAAATAAAGGGAGAACAATAGCGTCTGCTCGAAGCTCGCTTAAAAGCAGCTGAAACTGCATACGTTGATAGACCTTCTATGATTAAATTGCAAAGGATTATGGCCCTTAGGACAGCTCTAGACACTACACTTAGCCAAACGGCTAAGAGGAAAATATTATTAGCAAAACAAAGGGTATATGAATTTGGCGACAAACCGGGTAGATACTTAGCATTTCTTGCAAAGAAAAAAAAAAGGCCCCTCAAACTATCAAGTCTATCAAGGAAAGTACGGGTATTTTAACTCATGATCATAAAAAGATTAATGCAATCTTTAGAAAATTTTATTCTGATTTATATAAATCGCAGGATTGTGAAGACAGGACTAGGAAGATGCAATCATTTTTTAAAAAAAATTGACCTTTCCGGGCCTAACTCCGGAACAGGTATCGGTCTTAAATTCTCCCCTAACAGTCCAAGAAATACTTGACGCAATCAGGCAAATTCAGAGCGGTAAGGCACCTGGCCCAGATGGTTTTCAAGCTGCATTCTATAAAGAATTTACAGAAATATTGGCTGGTCCACTTATGGACATGTATAACTATGCATATAGTCAGGGCTGTCTCCCGCCTTCGCGGAAAGAGGCAAATATCTCTCTTATACTTAAAAAAGGAAAGGATCCAGAAGATTGTATGTTATACAGACAAATATCCTTGCTAAATGTAGGTTTTAAAATCATTTCTAAAACGTTAACATTGAGACTAGAAAGAGTACTGCTACATATCATAAAAGAGGATCAGACGGGGTTTATTAAGGGCCGTAGATTATCCAATAATATTAGAAGGGTTTTGAATATGATTAAAGCCGACCATCAGGGAAAGATACCAGGAGTAGTAGTTTCATTAGACACGGAAAAGGCATCCGATAGGGTTGAATGACCATATTTGTTGAACACATTGGAAAGGTTTTGAGTTGGAAAGGTGTTTAGCAAATGGGTCTCAACATTGTATAGTGATCCCAAAGCAGTTGTGGTTACCAATGGATTAGGTTCGGATACCTTCAGTGTGTGTAGGGTCTGCCGTCAGGAATGTCCTTCCTCGCCATTGTTATTTACGCTAATAATTGAACCACTAGCAGAAGCTATACGGGCTGATCTTAATATAACGGCCCCGAGGATTGGTACAGGTAAACATAAAATTACCCTTTATGCAGATGATGTTCTTCTATTCCTCAGTAATCCTCTGATGTCCGTACCTCGCTTCATCCAAGTTGTTCATACATTTAGCGCATTCTCAGGCTATAAAATTAATTTCTCAAAATCGGAGGCTATGCTAATGGGTGGCCTTGCCATGATACCCCACTTAGTGGACGGATCCCATTTTCCCTTTCGTTGGTCCCTGGAGGGTTTCTTATTTTTAGGCATTTTTATTACCCCAGTACTTGGTCAGTTATACAAGGCTAACTTTGTGCATTTACTGGAAAGGATAAGGCAGGACCTCCAGCGATGGGGAGACCTTCCAATTTCCTGGCTGGGTAGAATAGCACTAATTAAAATAAATGTCCTGCCCCGTCTCCTATACCCTATGAGAATGCTTCCGGTGATGCTGTCGAGGCTGGCACTACGCAAATTATATGGCTGGTTGGGTTTCTTTATCTGGAATCGTAGACGGCCCCTCATTGAGCTGAAGAAGCTACAGCTTCCACAGGCAAGAGGAGGATTGGACTTTCCAGATTTTAGGAAATATCAGTTAAGTTCACTATTAAGCTACATAGCTGATTGGGTCTTCTCTGATCCACAATCAATCTGGTTGGACATCGAGGATTCTCAAGTAAAATGCCCACTTATTAACCTTTTATTTTCAGACAAGAGGAAAATCATTACGGATCACTGCAAAAATCCTAAATTACTAAATACGATTAAAGCTTGGAATATAATGCGGCAAAATGAGGGCAACTCACATAAAAACTCCCCCTATGCGCCGATAGTGGGAGCATGGGGATTCCAAACGTTGTTTACAGATGCCACTTTTAAACTCTGGAGATCCAGGGGTATCTCATGTCTAGGGGATCTATTTAAAGATGGGGTCCAGATGTCTTTTGAACAGCTGCGTCAGAAATTTGGATTACCTTACGGAGACCTCTATCGATACTTCCAAATTCGAGACTATATACAGAAGAAGACTACATTATTAGATAGTCTTTATAAATTAGATAGAGAATGTAGAATACTACGATTAATGGGGGTATCCTCCATCAGTACTATTTATCATTTACTACATGATGAAGTATCAGGAGATATGGACAATCTGCTTAAAACATGGGATCAGGAATTGGGACCAGAAATCTCCATAGAATCGTGGAATAATATTTGGGAATACACTAGAAGAATTACCATCTGTAACAGAACTCAGACTATCCAGCTGAAGATACTTCATAGGGCCCACATAGCACTGGATCAATTGGCAAAATGTAAGGCAGGGGCATCTCCAACGTGTCCCAAATGTAAAATAGAGGTGGGCACTCTTGTACATTGCCTATGGACATGTCGTAAGATCCGTAGATACTGGACTTAAGTAGCAAGTGACCTGACAGAAATTTTAGGAACGGAAATTAAAGTAGACCCCGTATCTCTCGTTTTGGGCTTTTTGAACTTACCCTCCCTGAACATGCACGGGAACAGACTATTTTCTATTCTCTCTTTCTGTGCAAGGAAAAATATTTTGGTAAACTGGGTGGCCGATGCCCCCCCCTGGACTTTCAAATTGGCACAGATTAATTATGGAATGTATTCCCCTTGACTTCCTTACAAATATGGTGCACCGAAAGACCGAATTATTTTATAAAATATGGCAGCCCTTTTTGAATTATATGAATACAGATATTTCGGCTATCCTGACAAAAGCTTTTATTCAATTGAGATTACGAACCTGGCTGGTCCAGGGCCCCTTGGGAGAGGAATCCCGCACGAATACGGGTTTTGTTACATTTGATGTTAACACATTCCGAGCATATATTTCACTACCCAATTTCTATGTTATCCGCTGTTTTGTTTTTTCACTTGTTTTTGTTTTCTCTTTCTCCTATTTTAATAATGCAAGAGACTTAAATATGCACTCTGGTTAGTTGTAGGTTAGATTAGTAGTTAGTTCAATTTTTTTTTCTTTCTTTCTCGGTATTTTTCTTTTGTTAAATTCTGGTTATTATATATTTAAGATTTAATTGTATATCAATGTTTGAGGAGAAAGTGAGGTCTGCAGATGCTGGAGATCAAAGTTGAAACTTTATTGCTGGAACAGCACAGCAGGTCAGGCAGCATCCAGGGAACAGGAGATTCGACGTTTCGGGCACAGGCCCTTCTTCAGGAATGAGCAGAGAGTGTTCAGCAGGAGAAGATAAAAGGTAGGGAGGAGGGACTTGGAGGAGGGGCGTTGGAAATGTGATAGGTGGAAAGAGGTCAAGATGAGGGTGATAGGTCGGATTAGGATGGAGGCGGAGAGGTCAAGAAGAAGACTGCAGGTCAGGAAGGCGGTGCCGGGCTGGAGGGATTCGGCTGAGACAAGGTGGGGGCAGGGGGGATGAAGAAACTGGTGAAGTCCAAGTTCATCCCCTGCGGTTGGAGGGTTCCCAGTCGGAAGATAAGACGCTCCTCCTCCGACCGTCGCGTTGTTGTGGTTTGGCGGTGGATGAGTCCAATGACCTGCATATCCCCGGTGGAGTGGGAGGGGGAGTTGAAATGCTGTGCTACAGGGTGGTTGGGTTGGTTCGTCCGGGTGGCCCAGAGGTGCTCTCTGAATCGCTCCGCAAGTAGGCGGCCTATCTCCCCAATATAGAGGAGGCCACACCGGCTGCAGCGGATGCAGTAGATGATGTGGGTGGAGGTGCAGGTGAATCTGTGGCGGATACGGAAGTTTGCTTTGGGGCCTTGGAGAGAAGTGAGGGGGGAGGTGTGGGTGCAAGTGTTGCACCTCCTGCGGTTGCAACGGAAGGTGCCGGGAGTGGAGGTTGGGTCGATGGGGGGTGTGGATCTGACAAGGGAGTCGCGGAGGGAGTGGTCTCTACGGCAGACCACTCCCTCCGTAGAGACCACTCCCTCCGCGACTCCCTTGTCAGATCCACACGCCCCACCGACCCAACCTCCACTCCCGGCACCTTCCGTTGCAACCGCAGGAGGTGCAACACTTGCGCCCACACCTCCCCCCTCACTTCTCTCCAAGGCCCCAAAGGAAACTTCCATATCCGCCACAGATTCACCTGCACCTCCATCCACATCATCTCCTGCATCCGCTGCAGCCGGTGTGGCCTCCTCTATATTGGGGAGACAGGCCGCCTACTTGCGGAGCGATTCAGAGAGCACCTCTGGGCCACCCGGACGAACCAACCCAACCACCCTGTAGCACAGCATTTCAACTCCCCCTCCCACTCCACCGAGGATATGCAGGTCATTGGACTCATCCACCGCCAAACCACAACAACGCGACGGTCGGAGGAGGAGCGTCTTATCTTCCGACTGGGAACCCTCCAACCGCAGGGGATGAACTTGGACTTCACCAGTTTCTTCATCCCCCCTGCCCCCACCTTGTCTCAGCCGAATCCCTCCAGCCCGGCACCGCCTTCCTGACCTGCAGTCTTCTTCTTGACCTCTCCGCCTCCATCCTACTCCGACCTATCACCCTCACCTTGACCTCTTTCCACCTATCACATTTCCAACGCCCCTCCTCCAAGTCCCTCCTCCCTACCTTTTATCTTCTCCTGCTGAACACTCTCTGCTCATTCCTGAAGAAGGGCCTGTGCCCGAAACGTCGAATCTCCTGTTCCCTGGATGCTGCCTGACCTGCTGTGCTGTTCCAGCAATAAAGTTTCAACTATATAAATGTTTGTACTTGAGAGTTCTGTTTATTTTTGTAAACTTGTAAAAATGTTAAATTTCTAATAAAAATATCTATAAAAAAACAAAGGAAATTGAGGGGAGCTGCGAGAGAAGTGTTTACAAAACATATACATCAAGATGGTAAACTTAACACTAATCAGCTCATCACAAAAGTATTACAGAAAACATATTAAAGATTTGGGGGAGATCTATTGAGAGGATGGTTTGATAAAAGGAGAACTTTTATGCAGTTAGTCGAAATGAACTGGAACACAATACTCACACACAATGTAAATATCCAGGTCTTGATGAATTGAGTAATTATGTCAGAGTTTGGCGTTACAATTATTGAGGTTCCCATCTGAATGTCCACAAACTGACCAACAGCTGAATCCAGGAGGTGGGGGTTACTGCCCAGACCCACTCCAAAACCACTATTTCTACATCAGTGACATCAACCAACTCCACCCTAAATTCAGTTCATTTGCTGAATCTCTCATCCATCCCTTTGTTATCTACAGACTTCATTATCCAAACACACTCCTGGCCAGCCTCCCACATTCAACTTACATTAATCTCAAGAATATCTAAAACTCTACTGCCCAAGTTCTCACTTGTACCAAAAACTTCTTGACCATCAAAAGGCTGTTATTTACAAGTACCCTTGATTTAATTCCTGGCCGTGAACATATCTGTTTCCCTGTACAATATAACCTGTGAGACCTCGACAACTCATTTTCTTTCAGACTCCCAATGATATGTTTATTTATTGCTTCACCTGTCTGGCTCTTTCTACACTTGCCAAGGGAACACGGTCTGGAATTCCCACCTTAATCCTCTCAGGTCTGCTTTCCTCCTTTAAGGTATTCTTGAAAACCTGCTTCTTTGGCAATGCTTTTAATCATCTCACCTAATATCTCCATCTGTGGTCTTATGTCAGAAGTCCTCAGCAATATTTTTGTGAAGTTATAAACATGATCAAAACAAAAACACGAACTGTTGTTGATTTGCACATACGTTGTCAATGCTTCACTGACGCTGAGTGAATAATCTAATGTCTCTTACCCAACCACATTGTGGGAGCACCTTCAGCACACACACTGCAGTAGTACAAGGAAGACAAACATCACCATCTCCACAGGCACCTTTGGCATTGATCGCTGGTATCTGTGGAGGGAGAAACATACAACTGATATTTCAGGGAGGACAAAATGAATTACAGGGAATGGAAATGGCGCAGAACTTGATGGTCAGAAAATGTAAGAAAAATACAAATCTTTTCTGGGAATTAGGAATTCTTGACTGGCAAAGATATTCTGGAAAATGTAATCCATTAAGAGGACAGCACATTGTTAGGGGCTGGGCAGCAGTGGAAAACTCATTTACAAACAGTCTGTGAAAGTAATAGTAAAACACTAAACAACCCCAACACCCTGTGTCCGAAGATTTTAACTCCCCTTCCCACTCCATCAAGGACATGCAGGTCCTGGGCCTACTCCACTGCCAAATACAAGGCGTATAATGCCTGGAGGAAGAAAACCTCATCTTCCACCTTGAGACACTCCAACCACATGGGATCAATGCGGATTTCACCACGTTCCTCATGTCCCCTCCCCCCACCTTATCCCAGATCCAACCTTCCAGCTCAGCACTGCGCTCTTGACCTGTCCATCTTCCTTTCCACCGATCGGCTGCTGCCTGACCTGCTGTGCTTTTCCAGCACCACGATTCGACATTGAAAACATCCTGACTCTGACACTCTGCGGAAACCCTGCCCTATCACTCCCTGCCAGGGAAGGCTGCGCATGCGGTCCCCGACAGCTTGCCCCTCACAAAGTCGGCAGCCACACACGTGCCCCGCGGATCACTGCCCCCAATAAAGATGGCAGCGCTCACTCGTGCCATTCATGATTTGAGGCGTTATCCTGTTTGCCGCAAACACAGGCCTGGAATTTTCAAATGTGCATTTTGCGATGTGCACCAAGTTGCTGTAAAACCTCAGTCCATACCAACACCATTCCCCTCCCTCTTCCTGCTGGTCATTTATTTCCTTTACCGTTTAATGTGCCCTGCACAGTCACACATTCCCGTCAACGAGGCAAATCACATAGTTAAGCGCAGCCCCGCCCCTTATTCACTCTGATTGTTTGGAGGACCAACCGGCACTTACAGGTCGTCCAGACACGCCCCCATTCTCGTATTCGTCCCGCGCTGACATCAATCACCAAGGCCCATTCTGGGCTGGAGCATGCGCAGTTCTTCCTGATTTTGCTGCTGTTAATCAGGTATAAGTGAGGGTTCATTCCTGTTTCTTCTAATGTCAGGCAATAACAACAACTACCTGCATTTTATGGAGCCGTCCACATTGATAAATCTCCTGAAGTGCTTCACGAATGATGGAAATGTTGGCTCAGTGCTTCTGTCTGTGTGGATTTTACGCATTCTCGCCGTATCTGCAAGGGTTTCCTCTGGATGTTCCAGTTTCCTCCCACAGTCCAAAGGTGTGCAGGTCAGGCGAATTGGCCACGCCAAATTGCCCATCGCGTTAGGTGCATTAGACAGAGGGAAATGGGTGTGTGTGGGTTACTTTTCGGTGGGTCGGTGTGGACTGGTTGGGCCAAAGGGCCTGTTTCCGCACTGGAGGGAATCTAATCTAATCTAAAGAGAACGATTTTAAGAGACATCTTAAAAGAAGGACAGAGGGGGTTAGGGAGGGTTTTCTAGAGGTTTGTGTCCTCGGCAGCTTCAATCATGGAGGTAGGGAACAGGTTACAACAGAGATAGTTAGCGGCTAACCATAGGTTAACAACCTCATGTTCTAGCCCCCTACCCCACACACCAGGCTTTGTAATCACATAGCCAGCTATTACACACTACTTATGGTTAGCCACTAGCAGCTATTCACCCTCCCAGCCAAATTGTTGTCCATTCCTTTATCCCACCATTCTTCTTGCTCTATCGCCATCTATTTTTTAATCCTTACATCCTCACACTACCCTACCTTCTGCAAATAATGCAACATTTTTTTCTAGGCATCATCAGTTAAGGGTCACTGGATCTGAAAATTTAATTCTGATTTCTCTTCACAGACGTTGCCAGACCTTCTGACCTTTTCCAGACCCTCCTGGTTGTGGTTTCTGATTTCCAGCATCCGTAGTTCTTGTGGTTTTAATTTACCGGGTGTTTTTTTTTTTCCTTCATGTGTAGGGCTACGAGGGAGAGAGGGTCGTGTCCCTCGTAGCCCTAAACACGGAGGGAAAAAAAATTCGACTGGGACAACACATCTACCCTGAGACAGGCTAAGGAAAGACATGCCAGAGAATTCCTAGACGCCTGGCACTCCAACCACAATGCCATAAACAAACACATAGACCTAGATGCCATCTATCAACTCCTCAGAAAATGAACAGGAAATGACATCACCACAAACCACAGGAATCCCATCCAGGAGAAAGATATAAATAGAAAGCAGGAGACAACAGCTTCGCTTCACTTGGAGGTCGCCACTGATGATGTTACCTAGGCAGGTAATGAAACGTCTGGATATCAAAGATACAGCTCAGAGAGCAACCCTACACCCTAAATTTCACAACATCATTCTGAGAACAGGGAGATTGGAATGGAAAACTGAATTCCAGAAGCTCCTTAATCAATGTCTTGCACAGCAACAATATGACGTCGCAACTTCTACATTCAATGCATTGACCAATAACGGAGAGCGTACCAAATGCTGCCTTCACTCCCTTGCCGACCTGCGACTCCACTTTCAAGGAGCAATGAACCAGCACTCCAGCAAGACTCCCGAGGATCTTACCATTAATTGCAGAAGTCTTGCCCTGATTTGCCTTTCCAAAATGCAGCACATCACTTTCATCTAAGTTAACCGTTGTTACCATTCCTCAGCCTCATCGGATCAACATACCGTTTTACTCTGAAGCAACCTTCTTCACTGTCCACTATATCTCCAATTTTGGTATCATCTGTAAACCTACTGACAATACCTCTTATATTCCCATCCACGTAATTTATGTAAGGACTCAGCACACTGCTGCTTACAGGCTTCCAGGCCACAAAGCAACCCTCCATCACCACCCTCTGTATCACTATCTTCAAGCTAATTTTGCATCCAAATGGCTAGTTCTTCCTGCGTTACATGTTATCTAACCTTACTAACCAGTCTCCTTTGTGGAACATCATTGATGGTCTTTCTGAAGTCCATATTGACAACATTCACAGTCTGTCTTCATCAATTTTGTTTGTACTTCTTCAATAGACTCAATGAGGTTAGTGAGACAATTTCCCACGCACAAAGCCATGTTGACACTCCCTAATCATTCTATGCCTTTCCAAACACATGCAAATCCTATTTCTCAGAATCCCTTCCAGCAACTTGCCTGCCAGTGACTTCAGACTCACTGTTCTCTTGTTCCCTGGCTTTCCTTACCATTTTTAAAAAATAATGGCACTTATCTTCCAGTACTTCACCTATCGTTATCAATGAGACAAATATCTCATGAAGGGATCCAGCGATCCCCTCCCTAACTTTACACAATCATCTGGGATACACCTGATCATGTCCCAGGGCGTTATGAATCAGGATGCGTTTTAAGGTATCCAGTACCACCTCCTCTGTAATTTGAACACTTGTCAAATTATCACTATTTATTTCTCCAAACGCTCAAGCTTCCATATCATTCTCCAGTAAAGAAATGATGTCATATACTCATAATATCTCTCCCTCCTGTGGGCCGATAGATGGTCCTCTTGATCTCTCAGGTGTCCTATTCACTGCCTGGTTCCTCTTCTATCCTTGATGTATTTGTATAATCTCTTCGGTTCTCTTTAAACCATTTCCGAAAAAAAATCATGTCCTCTTTTCGCTCTCCTGATATCCTTGATATACTCCTCTAAAAACGTGATCTTGTCCTCCCAATTCCTCCACGTCTGCCATATCTGCTCCCAGGATGAGCAATTCCACCCCACAACATCCCACAATGCTTTCCTATTTCAAGAACTGCAATTACACTCCCACTTGATCAACAATGCCCTCCAATGCATATCCTCCACTTCCCGCACCTCCGCCTTTACACCACCCCTATAACCACAGTAAGAATGCGGTCTTCACATTCCACCCCACTAACCTCCACACACACCGACAATCTCTTGGTAATCTCTGTCATTTCCACCACCTACAGCCAGACCCTGCTACCAGAAATATATTTCCCTCCACACCCGTATCTGCATTGCGCAGAGACCATTCCCTCTGCGACTTCCTTGTTTGGTCACCGTTCCAGAAACATATTCTCCACACCCAGCACACTCCCTTGCCACCGCAAGGGAGTTAAAATCTGCGACCACATCTCACCCACCAGCTCTGTCCAGGGCCCCAAAGGATCTTCTCTAATCAAGCAAAGATTTACCTGCACAACAAAAAACAACACCTTATCTACTGCGTCTGAACACTATGGACAATTTACCATGGCTAATGCACTGAACCTGCGCATCTTCGGACTGTGGGACGAAACTGGAACACTTGCAGGAAAGCCATGCAGACACGCGGAGAATGTGCATCCTCCACACAGACAGTTGCCAGAGGATGGAATCCAAAACAGGTCCCTGGCGCTGACGCAGCAGTGCTAACCACTATAGAACCGGCGTGCACACTTCCTCCTCATCACCCACCCCACCTCCATCCAAGGCCCTATAGAGTCTTTACACATCAGTTTTGCCTGCACATTCCAACACCTCACCGATTGCATCTGGACATTAGTTGGATTAACCATGTTAAATTTCCCATTCCTACACATCTTTGGATTGTGGGAGCAAAATGGAACACCCAAAGCAAACCCTCACAGACACAGGGGAGAATGTGCAAACTCCACACACACAGTCACCCGAGGCTGGAATCAAACCCAGGTCCCCGGAGCTGAGGCAGCAGTGCTAACCACTGAGCCGCAATACTGTGGGATCTTTGGTGCTGATGTGCTGCCCACTGATACCTCAGTCACTCACCCTGCCTCATTTCCCAAGAGAAGAGGCGGTGATGGCCTCATGTTATTATCGCTAGACAGTTAATCCAGCGACCCAGATAACGATCTGGGGATCTGGGTTTGAATCCCATCATAGCAGATGGAGGAATTTGAATAAAAAAAAAACTCTGGAATTAAGAATTGAATGATAACAATGAATCAATCGTCGATTTTTGGAAAAACCTATCTGGTTCACGCGTCCATCAGGGAAAGTATCTGTCTTCCTTACTTGGTCTGGGCTACATGTGACTCCAGACCCACAACAAAGTAGTTGACTCTTAACTACCCTCTGGGTCCAGACAGTGACACCCTCATCCTGTGAATGAACAGAAAAAAAGTTTTGTTCCTAGTCTGGTAGGTACATCTGAGAAGCTGTATCAGAAAACTTTCTCGTACACACTGAAAAAATAGCTTTCTATCCAAGCATTTAACATTTCAGCACCCAGAGGCTCGGTTGGCATCAGTTTTGGAACAGGGGGGATCTGTACCGTTGGGACGGTCTCCACCTGAACCGATCAGGTACCAATGTTCTAGCGAAGAGGATAAATAAGGTGGTCAGTAGGACTTTAAACTTCTGAGTTGGGGGGAAGGGAAAGTGAAAGCAACAGGGAGTATGGAGGTAAATGGCAAGATTAGCAGCAGGATAGAATGTTTCCAGGCGGATTTAAAATTGAAGCAGACTGAGAATGCAGTAAAAAGCAAGGATAACTTAGGACATATGACTTCCAACATCTCTAATGATAAGGAAGTTAGCATTAAGGCACTTTACCTGAATGCTCGTAGCATACATAACAAAGCCGATGAACTAATGGCACAGATAATAGTGAATGATTATGATGTAGTAGGCATCACAGAGACTTGGTTACAGGGGGGTCAGGACTGGCAGTTAAACCTCCATGGTTTTTCAACTTATCGAAAAGACAGAGAGGTGGGCAGAGGGGGTGGGGTTGCCTTGTTAGTTAAGAACAAAATTAAATCTATGGTATTGAATGACATAGCGTCGGATGATGTGGAGTCTGTGTGGGTGGAATTGAGGAACCACAAAGGCAAAAAAAACATAATTGGAGTTGTGTATAGACCTCCTAACAGTGGTCAGGACCAGGGACGCAACATGTACCGGGGAATAGAGAAGGCATGTCAGAAAGGCAAGGTTACATTGATCATGGGAGACTTCATTATGCAGGCGGACTGGGTAAATAATGTTGTTAGTGGATCTAAAGAAAGGGAATTCATGGAATGCTTAAAGGATGGCTTTTTGGAACAGCTTGTCATGGAGCCCACAAGAGAGCAGGCTATTCTGGACCTAGTGCTTTGCAATGAACCAGACTCTATAAAAGATCTTAAAGTAAGGGAACCCTTAGGAAGTAGCGACCATAATATGATAGAGTTCAGTCTGGAGTTTGAAAGGGAGAAGGCAAAATCGGATGTAATGGTGTTACAGTTGAATAAAGGTAATTATGAGGGCATGAGAGAGGAACTGACTAAAATAGACTGGAAGCAGAGGCTAACCGGGAAGACAGTAGAGCAAAAATGGCAGGAGTTTGTAGGTATAATTGAGGACGCTGTACAGAGGTTCATTCCCAAGAAAAGAAAGATTAACCGGGGAGGGATTAGACAACCTTGGCTGACAAAGGAAGTCAGGAAATGTATTAAAGAAAAAGAGAGATCCTATAAAGTGGCTAAGAACAGTGGGAAATCAGAAGATTGGGAGGGATACAAAAGCAAACAGAGGATAACAAAGAGTGTAATAAGAAAGGAGAGGATCAAATATGAAGGTAGGCTAGCCAGTAATATTAGAAATAATAGTAAAAGTTTCTTTCAGTACATAAGAAACAAACGACAGGCAAAAGTAGACATTGGGCCACTTCAAACTGATGCAGGAAGCCTAGTGATGGGAGATAAGGAAATAGCAGGAGAACTTAACAAGTACTTTGCGTCAGTCTTCACAGTGGAAGACATGAGTAATATCCCAAAAATTAAAGGGTGTCACGGGGCTGAGTTGAGTATGGTTGCCATTACGAAAGAGATAGTGCTAGAAAAGTTAAAAAGTCTTAACATTGATAAATCTCCTGGCCCCGATGGGATACACCCTAGAGTTCTGAGAGAGGTTGCTGAGGAAATAGCAGAGGCATTGGTTGAGATCTTTCAAGAGTCACTGGAGTCAGGAAAGGTCCCGGATGATTGGAAGATGGCTGTTGTAACCCCCTTGTTCAAGAAAGGATCAAGGCAAAAGATGGAAAATTATAGGCCAATCAGCTTAACCTCGGTTGTTGGTAAAATTCTAGAATCCATCATTAAGGATGAGGTTTCTAAATTCTTGGAAGAGCAGAGTCTGATTAGAACAAGTCAACATGGATTTAGTAAAGGGAGGTCATGCCTGACAAACCTGTTGGAATTTTTTGAAGAGGTAACAAGTAGGTTAGACCAGGGAAACCCAGTGGATGTGGTCTATCTAGACTTTCAAAAGGCCTTTGATAAGGTGCCACACGGGAGGCTGCTGAGCAAGGTGAGGGCCCATGGTGTTCGAGGTGAGCTGCTGGGATGGTTTGAGGATTGGCTGTCTAACAGAAGGCAGAGAGTTGGGATAAAAGGTTCTTTTTCAGAATGGCAGCCGGTGACGAGCGGTGTCCCGCAGGGTTCGGTGCTGGGGCCACAGCTGTTCGCATTATATATTAACGATTTGGATGAGGGAACCGGGGGCATTCTAGCGAATTTTGCCGATGATACGAAGTTAGGCGGACAGGCAGGTAGTACTGAGGAAGTGGGGAGGCTGCAGAAGGATCTTGACAGGTTGGGAGAGTGGTCCAGGAAATGGCTGATGGAATTTAACGTGTGCAAGTGCGAGGTCTTGCACTTTGGCAAAAAGAATAAAAGCATAGACTACTTTCTAAATGGTGAGAAAATTAATAAAGCCAAAGCACAAAGGGATCTGGGAGTGCTAGTCCAGGATTCTCTAAAGGTAAACATGCAGGTTGAGTCCGTGATTAAGAAAGCGAATGCAATGTTGTCTCTTATCTCAAGAGGGTTGGAATATAAAAGCAGAGATGTACTACTAAGACTTTATAAAGCTCTGGTTAGGCCCCATTTGGAGTACTGTGTCCAGTTTTGGTCCCCACACCTCAGGAAGGACAAACTGGCACTGGAACGTGTCCAGCGGAGATTCACACGGATGATCCCTCGAATGACAGGTCTAACATATGAGGAACGGCTGAGGATACTGGGATTGTATTCGTTGGAGTTTAGAAGATTAAGGGGAGACTTAATAGAGACGTACAAAATAATACATGGCTTGGAAAAGGTGGATGCTAGGAAATTGTTTCAGTTAAACGAGGAGACTAGGACCCGTGGACACAGCCTTAGAATTAGAGGGGGTCATTTCAGAACAGAAATGCGGAGGCATGTCTTCAGCCAGAGAGTGGTGGGCCTGTGGAATTCATTGCCACGGAGTGCAGTGGAAGCCGGGATGCTAAATGTCTTCAAGGCTGAGATTGATAGATTCTTGTTGTCTCGAGGAATTAAGGGCTACGGGGAGAACGCTGGTAAGTGGAGCTGAAATGCGCATCAGCCATGATTGAATGGCGGAGTGGACTTGATGGGCCGAATGGCCTTACTTCCACTCCTATGTCTTATGGCCTTATGGTCTTATAACTCCTTATAATAGGAAATACATTATTCTTACTGATAACTGAGATCTCCTGGGAAATTTGTTTCTCAATTTCCTGCTGACTTTTGTGGGAGAGTCTATAATACAATCCAAATAAGGAGATTATCCCTTTCTTATTTCTCTGTAGCACCCAAATAGCTTGCCTGGATGTACTCTCATGAATATCCTCCCGTCGTCTAGCCGCAATGTTATCCCGAATCAAAACCGCCAGTCTGACCTCAATCTGTGCCTTGGTCTTGACTGGAATTGCTATAATATCCCAGTCACATGTTCAAACCCATACCCTGAACTCATCTGCCTTCCCAGTCAGGCCACTTGCGTTGAAATAAATGCAGTATAACTGGTCAGTCCTACTTCATTCTGTGCCTTGCCCTTGTCTGTCTTGACTGTTTGACTTCTGAACAGTCCCAGCCTCAGACTTACCTCTTTTCACACTCTCTCTTTGGGTTTACCCCCAATCCCTAACTGGTTTAATGTCTCCCGAGTAGCACGAGCAAATGCGGGTACAATCCAGCCTTCTTATGCATGTCAATTCTACCCCACAAGAGATTCCAATGATCCAAAAATGCGAATCATTCTCCACTACACAGCCACTCATTCATCTGCTCCATCCTGCTATTCCTCCTGTCACTAGCACATTGCACCAGAAGTAATCCAAATATTACTATCCTTGAAGACCTATTTTTTAAAACTCCAGCCTAATTTGCTTTCTTGTCATCAGGACCTCATCGTTTTCTCTTCCTATGTCATTGGTACCAAAATATAACAACCTCCCTTTGATAATTTTCCCTTTGAGAGTATTCTTCTCCCTCTCTGCGACATCCTTGACCATGGCACCAGGGAGGCACCATCCCATTCTGATGTCTCACTATCAACTACAAAAACGGCAGTCTCCTGACCGGAGAGTACCTGATCACCAGGAACATGATATACCAATTATTACACTGGAGCCAGCCTCCATAGCAGTAACCTGACTGTCAGTGCTCCATTCCCCTGAGACCCTGTGAACTCCTACATTTTTCAGAACAGTATATCTGTTTTGGGATGGGGACAGCCACAGGAGACCCCTGGGCTACTTTGTTCCCCTTTCCCAAGGAAGGCTTTCCTGGTTATTGTGAGAGCGTAAAGGACGGTCATCAGACTGACTCCTGGGAGGTGGAGATAGTTAAGGACTGCAGATGCTGGAAATCAGAGTCTATACAATGCGGACCTGGAAAAGCACAGCAGGTCAGGCAGCATCAGAGGAGCAGGAAGGTTGCTGTTTTGGATCAGGACCCTTCCTCAGTCCCGATTAATAGTCCTGACCTGAAACGGCGACTTTCCAGCCCCGTCATATTCATGCTGATCATTAAGTACCTATTCATTCTAGTCCCATGTTCTGGCACTCAGCGTAATCGATATTGTAGTGTATGGTGTGATCATCTCAATACTTCAAGGCTGCAAATGTTTCCTGCATCTGTCCCCATTTCAGATGCAGCCAGACCTGCTGAGGATCTCCAGCACTTTTTGCTGAAGCACTTAGCGTCAGAGAGCTGTACAGCTCCATATTGTTTTGACTCTGATCCCTGGGATGTCAGGACTGATGGATGAAGTGGGACTCAATCCTTGTTTAATCCTCCTTTCCTATGGCTTTCTGAGCCGCCGACTACATCACGAATACTCTACCTCCTATTCCTGACCTGAATCTGACCCATCTAAGCCTACACTTTAGATCCCATCCCCCTGCCAGACTAGTTACAACTTCACCAAAGGAACTGGCAGTAGCCCACACCAGGAGATGTCTCCCAGCCCGCCCCAAGGGTAACCGGTCAGGCTAGTACAGGTCCCACCTAACCCAGAAACAGTCCCAATGCCTGAAGAAACTAAACCCTTCTCTGGTACACCATTTCTCCAGGCACACATCCAGCTGATCCACCCTCTTTTGCCTGCTCTCACGAGCACATGGCACTGGGAGTAAGTCTGACATTATTACATTACATTAAAGGAGCTACATTCTAATGTATCCCTGATCTCCGTACATCCAGAGCTCAGGCCCGCATCCCTTTGTTTAGTGATATCGGTGGTAATGACGTGTTCCATATCCACGGGTTGTTTAGCGATATCGTTGGTATCTGCGTGTTCCACGGCCATAGGCTGTTTACCCGCCAGCTCTAGAATGTCCTGTCGCTGCTCAATGATATCGTGATTCATGGAACCAAGGAGGTAATATACCATCCTGGATTCATGTCTGTGGCCACAGAAGTGCCTGTCTGTACGCCTGACCATTGAATTCCCCGTCACTATCGCCCTGCCACTCTCGATCCTCCCGTTCTGTGCAGTAGAGCTATCTGTAGTGCCATTACCTTGACTGTTGATGTTTCCCCCTGAGAGGCCACCCCATCTGCTCCCCCCAAACAGAATCCCAAGCAGTAGATTTGTTTGAGAAGGAGATGATCACTGGGAAGTCCTGCACTCCCTTCCTGTGCCTTTTACTTGTTTTGATGGTCTCCCATTCCCTTTCTGCCTGTGTAACCCTCACCTGCAGTGTGTGTTACTCACTGAACGTGCAGTATCGCAGATGCTCCACTCACAGCTCCAGGTCCGAAAAGCTGTTTACCAGTAGCTGCAGATGGGCGCCCTTCCTGCACACATAGCCGTCAGGGACACTGGAAACATTCTTAATTTTCCACATGGTGTGCTGCTCTTGCACAATGGGTCTGACGTCTCCAGTCACAACGACTCTTTAGTTTCAGCTAGTTAATCATATTAAGAGAATTTAAAATGAGCTAGCGACCTTCCTTCAATTCAAACATTTTCATTATGATGAAAAACTCAGATCATTACTGAAGTTGACATGTTATACTTTAAAAACTGTTAAAAAATACTCCGCAGGTATCATTTACAAACTGGCTGTTTCAATTTGGACCACGTGAATTTCTGAATGGTCTAAACTTAAACTGAATTTGACTTCACCTTCTCCCTGTCACAGTGCAGCCTGTCATTTTCATTGTCTGCTCACAACTACACTGTTCTCAGCCTCCTGTACTGTGCCAATGCATCTCAATGGGAGCTCAGGAACTGCATCTCATCTTTCAATTCAGCCCTTTGCAACCCGAATGTGAACATGGACTTCAGCAGTTTCTGGATGAACAAACATTTGTCAGAATATGGAACATTCCACCGGAAAAGCTGCTTGAATTTGAGTCCATAAGTAATTTGAAAGAGAGGTTTGCAGGGAATTGAAAATAGGGAGCATGCAGGTTAATATCATGAAGTGGGTGATTGGGTCTAAATCTGAGAGTTCCTGCAAAGAGACTAGGTCTAAGTTGGATAAATCTGTGCTCCCTCCCAGTCCAATATCTCCTTCCTCAGCTGCAGGGCCAAGAATTGATCACATACCCCAAAGGTGATCCAACCATGAACTTGAACATCTTTGTGCGTTTTGCTTGACAAAAACATTGGAAATATTTTCCCACAGACAAAACAAACAAACCTTTCTCCTTCCACAGTTAAATGCCAATAATATTCAGATCCTGATGACTCCACTGACTGTAGAAAATTGTTTTTGAGATCCCGGTCTCAATTATTCTCACTTAATATCCTATAAAAAGAATTCACAAAACAAAACTCACAGTCAGTGCAACAAGGATAGTAAAGACAAATATTTATCTTGCTATGTGTTGGACATGCTCCACTTCGAATCGCCCCGCCCCCACCCAGGAAGCAGACATGTGCATGTGCCTCGCTGGACCTTGCCCCCAATGCAGATGGTGACCATAACCCAGGAACTTTCACCGCCTGAGGCCCACAGCTGTTTTCTTATTTGTTGCAAACGTAGAACCAAGACTTTCTAATTCAGGACTAACGCCCTGCACAGCGTGTAATTAAACCCTCTCAGTCTAAAATGTCTCATTCTCTCACGGAATCCTCTGCCACTCCCCCGGGAATCCGTTTCCACCTCCTGCACTCACCAAGGGTCAGTCTGTGTCCAGTGACCCTTCCTTAGAACCAATGGCAGCTGGGGAAGTTAGAATCCCTACAGTGTGGAACAGGCCCTTCGGCTCAACAAGCCCACACCCACCCTCTGAAGAGTATCCCACCCAGACACGTGCCCCTACACTATTACTCACCATTTCTCCGGACTAATCCCTGAACACTACGGGAAATTTAGCTCGGCCAATTCACCTAACCTGCACATCCTTGGACTGCAGGAGATATGGACTATAGAGTAAATCATAGGTGGGGATGAAGGGTAAAGAGAGACAGGAACATTTGTAAAGACAAAGGAGTGGATAATGACCTGGCTGGAAAGGGTGAATAGCTGTTAAAAGAGGGGATAGGAACCTGTGTCTGGCAGCATCTCAGTGGCAGTGATGGATATTGTGGCTGTTGATCTATATTCCGCTTTCAAAGACGACTCCTTTGCTTCCACACGAGTCTGTTCCCTGGCCAACATCTCTGTCTCATGCTTATTGCAGTGTTCCAATGAAGCTTGATGCAAGATGGCAGAACACTCCAGAACATAGCAAATCGCCTCCGATTTCAAGGACTGCAATTTCCTCTCCCATGTGTTCAACAGTGCCCTCCAGTGCATCTCCTCCGCTTCCCGCACCTCTGCCGTTCAATCGCACCCCTCCTATCCCTACAAGGATAGAACACCCGGTCCTCACTGTCCACCCAGATACAATGAATCATCCTCTGCTATTTCCACTACCTCCAGAGATATATTTCCCACCCCTTTCAGCATTCCGCAGAGACCATTCCCTTTGCGACTTCATTAGATACAGGCACAGCACCAACCCATCCTTCACTCCCAGCACCTTTGTTTGCTACTGCGAGGGAGTAAGACCTGTGCCCACACCTCCCCCCTCACCTCCATCCAAGGCACCACAGGATCCTCCCACATCCAGCAGAGATTTTCCTGCACGTCCAAACATCTCACCTATTGTGTCCTTTGCTCTCGATGTGGTCTCCTCTACACTGGGGAATCAGGACGCCAACTTGTGGAATATTTCTGAGAACATTTCTGGGACACATGCACCAACCAATCCCACCACCCTATGGCCAAGCACTTCAACACCCCCTCCGACTCCAACTAGGATATGCCAGTCCTGGGCCACCTCCACCCCCAAATCTGAGCCACCCGACTCGTGCAGGAACACCACTTCATTTTTCACATTGGGACCTTTCAACCACACATTATCAACGTTTCCTCATCTCCCTGCCCCCACCTTATGTCAGATACAACCCTCCAACTCGGCACTGCCCTCTCGAACTGTCCCACCTGTCCATCTTCCTTCCCAATTATCCACTCCACCCTCCCATCATGACCCCCATCTACATCTACCTATTGCCTTCCTAGCTCCCTTCCCCCAACCTCACACACCCCTCCTTTTTATCTCTCAGCCCTCTTACTCCCCCCAACTCCAGCATTCCTGATAAAGTGTGTATCCCTAAAACATCAATTCTCCTGCTCCTTGGATGCTGCCTGATCTGCTGTGCTTTTCCAGCATCACATTTTAATGCAAGCTGGAAGAACCACACTTGATCATCTACTTGGGTACCCTCCATCCCTCTGGCCTCAATATCAAATTCAATAATTTTAGGTCCTGAAATCTCCAATGTCTTAGCCCCCCACCCCACACACCAGGGTTATTACATAGCCTGCCATTACACACTACCTATGGTTAGCCACAACAATCCCCATAAACAGCTATTCACTCTCCCCCAGCCAGATCGTTGTCCACTCCTTTGAAGAACTGCTCCAATCTCTTTCTTTGGTCTCTATCACCACCTATCATTTATTCCTTAACCACTACCTTCTGAAGTATTTTTTTTCTCAGTCACATTATTTCTTACGAAGGGTCATCGGATCCGAAATGTTAACTCTGATTTCTCTTAACAAATGCTGCCAGACCTGCTGAGCTTTTCCAGTAACTTCTGGTTGCTGTGTGTGATTTACAGCACCTGCACTTCATTTGGTTCTAATTTGCCAGGAATTTCTAATTCAAGTCTAGCAGCCTAAAACCGTGTGTTTATAAACTCTCCCAGTCCACACTAACTCCATTTCTCTCCCAGTCTCTGCTGTCTCTCCCCTCCCTTCGCACTTACTGAGTCCTCCTTCACAGTGACACGACGCCTGCACAGCTCATGGTCAGGTGTTCTCCCGCTGGACCCACCCCTCATTTACTCCCATTGGCTGGAGGAGCATACCAACTTTCCTAATAGTCTGAAGCTCCCTCAATCAGCCGTGCCCCATTTTGACATGAATGGTGGACTCCTCCCTTGAGAACCGAAGGCTGAGGTGTAACCTCATAGAGGTTTATAAAATTATAAAGGGCATGGATAGGATAAATAGACGAGGTCTTTTCCCTGGGGTGGGGGAGTCCAGAACTAGAGAACACAGGTTTAAGATGAAAGGGGAAAAGGTATAAAAGGGACCCAAGGGACAATTTATTTTCACACTGAAGTCGGTGCGTGTATGGAACCTTCGGTCAGGGGAAGTGGAGGAGGTTGGTATAAATATACCATTTGGCACCGGGATGGGTATATGAGTAGTAAGGGTGTAGAGGGATATGTGCCAAGTGTTGGCAAATGGGACTAGATTAGGTTGGGATATCTCATTAGCATGGACCAATTTAACCAAATGATTTGTTTTCGTGCTGTACATCTCTATGGCTCTGCTCTGGGAAGAGCTTCAACATTCACATGAATAGGACAGTATCACAGAGCACGGGGGCTATTCAGCCCATCGGGGGTGTACTCTCTCCCTCTGGAGATGGTGCCAGTCTATCCCAACTCACCTCCCATTTGCTTGTAGCTCTCCAAACCCTTCCTTAAAGTTAAATTTCAAATTTGTTTTGACAATAACTACTGAAACCTCATCCAGCTAGCATTCAAACTGTTCCTGACGCTCAGAACGTAATGAGTAAAACAATCTTCACATTTTTACCTGCATTATTTGCCAGTTACCTGAAGGTAGTTACTAAAAATTGTGAAATTAATAATTTCTCCCTGTCTCTCTGTAAATTAGATATCCTGGAAACAAATCTGCTCCTGGTCGAAATCACTGCCTAACTTTCTCAGCTCGAAGGAGAATTTTCTGAACTTTTGCTAACTCTCCATAAAAGAGAAACCGAACTTAATTTTAATTTATTAGAGTCATAGAGACACACAGCACAGAAACCGACCCTTCGGTCCAACTTGTACATGCCGATAAGCTATCATAAATTAATCTCATCCCATTTGCCAGGACTTGGCCCATATCCTTCTAAGGCTTTTCAACTCACATGCATTTTAAATGTTGTAATTGTACCAGCCTCCACACTTTCTCTGGTAGGTCATTCCAGACACGTACCACATACAGCATGAAAACATTGCCTCCTAGATCCCTTTTAAAGATTTTCCCCCTCACCTTAAGCCTATGTCATTTAGTTTTGGACGCACCTAGCCTGGGAAAAGGACCCCAACTGTTCACACTGTCCATGCCCCTCATGATTTTATCAACCTCTAAGGTCACCTCTCAGCATCCGATGCTCCAGGTAAAACAGCCTCAGTCTATTCAGGCTCTCCCTATAGCTGAAACCCTCAACCCTGGCAAAATCTTTGCACATCTTTTCTGAACCCTCTCAAGTTTCACAGTATCATTCCTGCAGCAGGGGGACCAGGACTGAAAGCAGAATTCCAGAAGTGGCTGAATTAATGTCCTGTCCAGGCACAAAATAATGCCAGAACCCCTGTACTCAATGCACTGACCAAGAAAGGTAAGTAATCCAAACACCTCCTTCACTAACTTGACAATCTTATGATTCCACTTTCAAGGAACAATCAACCTGCACTCCCCAGGACTTTCCCGTTAAGTGTATAAGTTCTACTCTTACTTGCTTTTCCAAAATGCAGAACCTCACATTTATCTAAATTAAACTGCATCTGCCACTTCTCAGCTCATTTGATCGGAGTCTCATTGTACTCTCAGATAGTTTTGCTGTCCGCTGCACCTCCAATTTTGGTGTCTATTGTAAACCTACTAACCATAGCTCCTATATTCACATAGAAATCATTTATATAAATGGCAAAACACAGTGGACCCAGCACCCAGCCTAACAACATATTGCTCATCACAGGCTTCCAATCCAAAAAGCACCCTCCACCACGACACTGACTGATTAGGAAGGTTAGAGCGAATGGCATACAGGGAGAACTAACCATTTGGATACAGAACTGGCTCAAAGGCAGAAGACAGAGGATGGTAGTGGAGGGTTGCATTTCAGACTGGAGGCCTGTGACCAGGGGAGTGCCACAAGGATCAGTGCTGGATCCACTACCTTTCGTCATTTATATCAATGACTTGGATGTGAACTTAGAAGGTATAATTAGTGATATGACACCAAAACTGGAGATGTAGCGGACAGTGAAAATGATTACCTCAGAGTACAATGGGATCGTGATCAGATGGGTGAATGGGCTGAGGAGTGGCATTTTGGGAAATCAAATCTTAGCAGGACTTATATACTTAATGGTAAGTTCCTCACGAGTGTTACTGAACAGAGAGAGACCTTGGAGTGTAGGTTCATAGCTACTTGAAAGTGGAGCCACAGATAGATTGAATAGTGAAGGCGGCATTTGGTATGCTTTCCTTTATTGGACAAAGTATTGAGTACAGGAGTTGTGACATCATGTTGCGGCTGTACAGGGCATTCGTTGGGCCACTTTTGGAACATTGCCTACAAATCTGGTCTCCCTCCTATTGGAAAGATGTTGTGAAAATTGAAAAGGTTCGGAAAAGATTTGCAAGAATGTTGCCAGGGTTGAAGGATTTAATCTAGGGTGGGGGTTGAATACAGGTTGAATAGACAGGGGCTGTATTCCCTGGAGCGTTGGAGGCTGAGGGGTAATCTTATCGATGTATATAAAATCATGAGGGGCATTGATAGGATAAATAGACAAAATCTTTTCCCTGGGATGGGGGATCCCAGCACTAGAGGGCATAGGTTTAGGGTGAGGGGGGGAAAGACTTTAAAGAGACTTGAGAGGCAACGTTTTCAAACAGAGGGTGGTACGTATATGGAATGAGCTGCCAGAGGAAGTGGTGAAGTCCATTATGATTACAACATTTAAAAGGCATCTTCATGTGTATATGAATAGGAAGGATATGGGCCAGGTACTGACAGGTGGGACTAGATTGCATTGGGATATCTGGTCAGCATGTATTGGTTGGACTGACGGGTCTCTGTTTCTGTGCTGTACACAAATGTCTCTTTGACCTTCCAGCCAATCCCGTATCCAAACTGCGAGTGCTCCCAGAATTCTATGGTGTTGAACCTGCTAACCAGTGAGTTATGTGAAACCGTGTGTCTTTCTCAAGTCCAAGTTAATGATTTCAATGCACAACGCCATGCTGCCTCTCCCTCATCATTTCTTGCCTTTCCAATGACATGTAAATCCTGTCCCTGAGAATCCCTTCCAACAACTTGCCTGCCACTGACTTCAGGCTCACCGGTATATTGTTCCCTCGCTTTTCCTCACCACCTTTCTCAAATAATGGCACCAGTCTTCCAGCACCTCACCTGTGGCGATCGATGATGCAAATATCGCAGCGAGAGGCCCAGCAATAATTTCCCTAATTACCCACAAAGTTCTGGGATACACCCGATCAGATTCCAGGGATTTATTCACCTTTATGCATTTTAAGCATCCAGTACCTCCTCCTCTGTAATATGTACACTTGCCAAGTTATCACTATTTATTTCTCCAAATTCTCTAACCTCCATATCCCCTTTCAGTAAAAACTGATGTGAAATACTTACAGAATCTCTCCCATCTCCTGCTGTTCGATAGACAGTCTTGTTATCTTTGAGGGTCGCTATTCTCTGCCGAGTTACGCTTTGTCTTTAGTATATTTGCAGAATCTCTTTGGATTCTCCTTAAACCTATTTCCCAAAGCGATCTCATGTCCCCTTTTTTGCCTCCTGGTTTCCCGCGAGTATACTCCTACTGCCCTTATAGTCCTCTAGGGATTCACTCAAACCCAGTGCTCCGTACCTGCCATATCCTTCCTTCATTTTCTTGACCAGCGCCTCAATTTCTCAGTATTGCAGCATTCTCGACACCTCCCATCCTTGGCCTAAACGGGAACATACTATTTGCGTACTCTCATTGTCGCAGGCCTATGGAGGCAATGGCAGATGAGGACAGAGAAACAATCATTATCAATAAAGAGGTAGTTTTGGGAAGCTAACAACTCATCCTTACCTCTATAATTCCTCTCTAGCCTCAGAACTATCACTATCTCTGGTAAAAAAAACACCTCAATCTCTGCAACATCCTCCAATCTCTAAACTCCTCCACTCTCAACACCCTCCCTATCTCTAATCTTGTCCACCCTCACAAATCTCTGTGATCTGCCTTTCTTTAATTCCAACCTTCAGAATAACCCATTTTTATTTCAGATTCCTGAACCCTGAGCTCCATAATGTCCCGTTTAACCTCTATCACATTTTCCTCCAAAAAACATTAATCAATCAAGTATCATCTATTCTAATGTCACCTTTTCTGACCTGGTTTCTATTGTGGCTTGTCATATTCCAATATTATGCATCGGTGGTCTACATGACAGACAAAGGTTTTGTGGATCATCCGGTCTATGATGTAAAGAAATCTCCCAGCTAACTATTTTAATCCCATTTTCCAGCAGTGAGCCCAAAGGCCTGTCAGCCTTGGTATTGCAAGTGTGTTCCTAAATACATCTTAAGTGCCATCGGGATTTCTGTCTCTCACTTTCTTCTAGACGCTGTGGTTTAGTGCAACTGTTGCTCTATGATATCACCCACAGGAACACAGAGCAGCTGGGTCTACGCAAACCAGAGATTGCCCACACATTGGGAAGGATGGCAGGGTCCCTGAGAGGGGGCACAGATTTACTAGGATGGTTCAAGGAATGAGGGATTGTAGTTGCAGAATTTGTGGGGCTTTTTAAACTTTAATTATTCATGTGACTCGCGTGTTGCTAATACACATCAAGAATAACCATCCCCAATTAATAGACTCTCCTTTCCAACTTATTCCCCTGCCTGCGCTGTGGTAACCTTCAGGTTAACCACCACCTGACATCTCTCCCTAATGAGAGAGCAGTCCTATGGTCTGGGAGGACAATGCTGACGTTACCTTTTACACAGTGATGCCACTGTGCCTCGGGAGTGGGGAGAGGGAATGTTGAAGGTGGAGGATGGGAAACCACTCAGGTACAATGCTTTTCCCTGGAGGATGTTCACTTTCTTTAATATTGTTGGGGGGTGCACTGATGCAGACAAGTGGAGAATGTTCCAACACAATCCTGATGTGTACCTTATAGATAGTAAACAGACATTGTGGAATCTGGGGTTTGGAAAAACTGAGTATTCTCCTGGTAGCAAAGGAAATTGTGGGGAGCTGTGACAGAGCGGTTTACAAAAGTTACACGTTATAATAATAAACCTTACACTCATCAGCTCATTATACAAGGATTACAGGACACATGTTGAAGATTTGGGAAGATCAATTGATAGGATGGTTTGATTCAAAGGAGGACTTTTATGCAGCAAATGGTATTGATCTGGAACACAATACCCTCACACAATATGAATATCCAGGTCCTGATGTATTGAATAATCCTGTCAGAGTTTGGCATTACAATTATTGAGTTTACCATCTGAATGTCCATCTGTAATATCCTATAATACAAGTTTATAAAATCTGTCACTGTCAGTTCAAGTTTGAAACTCATACAATCCCTTCCTCCTCGCCCAGGATGACTATACACATTACCCCTGATGGAGGTCAGCAGGCAATTCAGGGGCAAATCTGTGTGGGTTTCTATGAGTTTCCACCTTGGGACTTCATATGACTGAACGTGGGACAGAATGATCCAAGATTCAGTCAGATACGGATTTGCTTCCTTTTCTTTCCTTCCGTGCTGCCGCTGTGCCTCATCAATAAGACATGGGGGTGGTGGTGAAAGACTCATGCAGCTTGATGGGCAAGTTGTTTCCATTCTCACCAAGGGACAGCAAGCTCCTCCCAGTCATTAAACAGAGTATCCCTGAAAAGAAAGCAAGTGAGCATGCTTCCCACTGCCCAGTGCTCCCAGTAAATGTTTCGAATAATGAGGGAGGACATCTGCTAGAAAAGGCATAACAGGAATGTTCCAAGAGGATTATAAACAGTTTACAGAGAGATATTCGCAGGAAAAGTGGGCAACAAGTTGGCAAATGGAATATAACTTGGGATAAACTGTATAAAGCTGCACCAGAAAGGGACCGGGGGGAAAATGAGCAGGAAACACAAAGCTAGCACACAGGTACAACAGGGAATCAGGAAAGGGAATGGAATGCTTTACCTTATTTCAAGGAGTTTGCAATAGAAGAGTTTGGAGTATATATCTTAGGGCAACTAAACAAATGCCGAGTGAGACCACAACTGGAATAACGTGAACAGATTTGGTCGCTTTAGTTAACGAAATAGAGTAGTTTATTGGAGATTTTCAGAGAAGAGCCATTGGGCTGATCCCTGTTTTGAAGGGATTATCCTGTAAGCAAAGGCTGGACAAGTTGGGAATCTACTCACTGGACTTTGAAAGAATCAGATGTGATCTCTTTGAGACATACAGGATTCTGTCGAGGTTTGACAAGGTAAATATGGAGAGGATGTGTCCCATTACGGGTGAGCCTTGAACCATATTCTGGGTCAGTCGCGGAATCAAGGGTTCTGTTTCAGATTTGTCAAGTTAAAGGCAACACGGACACAAGTTAGGGTTTCAGTAGCAATGGAGCTGGGGTGAGGAGGAGACAAGCAACATTTTAGAGATTGAAATTCCTGGTGTTTGTGATTGTGTAGATGTCTGATCAGAAGGTCACCTTGGGGTCAGATATGAGAGCAATATTGGGAAGAATGTAGTTCTGCCTCAGACACTTCCCAGTGAGAGGGAGGGACACAGAAATAAGGGAAATGAATTTGGAATAACAACTGAAGGCATTGGGTTTAACAATTGCAGTGTTTCATTGGCGTGAATTGCAGCTAATGGAAGAGTGGTAAGCAGTTTGATAATTGAATAACAGTGGAGTAATGGAGACAGATGATGGGGAGGGAGAGCTGGACATTGTCAGTGTACGTGTGAAATCTAACACAGTGCTTTTGGGCAATGATACCTCCTGGCAGTATGCAGGTGAGAAACAGAAAGGAGCAAGGATAGATCCTTGAGGGACACCAAATACAAGGAATTCAGAAACGAAAGGGAGAGTGGAGATGGAGCAGGATTTTCCAATGACGGTGAGGTCAAATATTAGTTTTTAGCAGAATGGGAGAGAAGGACATAACCAGAAAAGACAGACAGATCATGAACAACATCTGTGAATTGGCAAGTGGGGGAGGGCGATGACAAGCAGGAGGATGAGAGAGAGATTTGGAATGTCCATGATTTAGCTACACTAGGGTAAATGCTCAAGATGACCTCTAATAAGGCTTGACAAGAGACTCTAGGAAATGCCAGTTTAGAACTAAAATGAGGAGCATCCTTGTGAGGCAGTTTGGCTTGGTGAGCTAGTGGAGAGGGAGGAAAGAAACAGAGGCAGCTGATTGGATTGTCTCAATGTTATTGACAGAGAAACTCCATGTGTTCCTCACTCTTGTTGTTGGAGGTGAGGATGGAGGAGACAGGATAATGGACATTGTTTGCGAAATAAAAACAAAACAAAACCTGTGATAGTGATTCTAAAAATAAGTGAACAAACCTGTCGTATTTATCATTTATCAAGAATATTAAAATATACAACTGAAGTTCAGATTTGATTCCCAAATTGGTAGAGGGTTGCTCTGAAGTCAAGAAAAAAATAACTGGAATGAAGAATCTACTGTTTGCCATGGAACCATTGGGGATGTTTTTCTGCCATTGACAATGTCCTTGAGTGAAATAAACCCGACAGTGGCCCATCAAATCACTCATTGTATTAATCACTGCACAGTCTCAACAAAGGACGGCACGGTGGCACAGTGGCACAGTGGTTAGCACTACAGGCTCACAGTGCCAGAGACCCGGGTTCAATTCCTGCCTCAGGCGACTGACTTTGTGGAGTTTGCATATTCTCTCCGTGTCTGCGTGGGTTTCCTCCGGGTGCTCCGGTTTCCTCCCACAGTCCAAAAATGTGCAGATGAGGTGAATTGGCCAAGTTAAATCGCCCATAGTGTTAGGTGAAGGAGTAAACGTAGGGGAATGGGTCTGGGTGGGTTGCGCATCGGCAGGTCGGTGTGGACTTGTTGGGCCGAAGGGCCTGTTTCCACACTGTAAGTAATCTAATCTAATCTAATCGAAAAGGAATGAAACGGGATGGACCACATTACATCTACCAATGCACTAGCAAATACAACCACAAAATCAGCCCTCTTGACCCTGCAACGTCTTCCTCACTGTGGGCCAACAACAGCAGCAGAACTGTACTCCAGCCCAATCTGAAATCTCATATCCTGATATCCCCCATTCAACCATTAACATCAAGCCAGGGGAATCAACCCTGGTTCAATGGTGAATGCAGGAGGGCATGCCAGCAAAACCAGGCATACCTAAAAATGAGGTGCCAACCTGGGGCAGCTACCAAACCCGCATGCCAAACAGCACAAGCAACACCAAATAGAACTAAGTGATCCCATAACTAATAGATTAGATCTGAGTTCTGCAGTTCTGCCACACCTAGTCAGGAATGGTGATGGACATTTAAACAACACACTGCAGGAAACATCACAGATATCCCACCCTTACTGATGGAGGGGTCTCACACATCCAGGCAACAGATAAGAGGACAGCATTTGCAGCGATTTTCAGCCAGCAGTGCCAAGTGGATGAGCCTTCTCCATTGGTCCCTGACATCACGGATATGAATCGACTTGGTTTAAAACTCATTTCAAATCAGATCAAGAAATGGATAAGCAGTGTAAAGGTATGGGCCCTGCTCATATTCTGGCAACAATAATGTTGGCTGTGCTCCAGAACCTGCTGCCCACCAAGGCAAGTACAGCTCCAGCACTGGCACCTACTGACTTTGTGGAACATTGCTCAGGGATGTTCCAACACAAAAATACAGGGTAGATCCAACTCAGCCAATTCCCCTCCATCAGTCCACTCTTGCTCAGCAGTGAAGTGATGGAAGGTGATATCAACAGTGCTGTCAAGCACCTGCTCAGCAATAACCTGCTCAGTGATGCCCAGTTTGGGTTTGCCTGGGCCACTCAGCTCCTTAGCTTGTTACAGACTTGATTCACAAACTGACAAACAGCTAAATGAGGTGAGGATGACAGGCCAGACCCCTTCCAAGACCACTATTTAGACTTCAGTGATATCACCTGACCTTACCACAGTCTCAGCTCATTTGTTGAAACTCTCATTCATTCCTTTTGTTAACTCTAGATTTCATTATCTCAACCCACTCCTGGCCAGCATCCCACATTCGCCCTCCCGATAATCTCAAGAACATTGAAAACTCTACTGCTGAAGTGCTCATTTGTACTAAAAATTGCTGATCAATCAAAAGACTCCCATTTATAAGCAACAACAATTTACTTTCGCACCTTTGAATTAATTCCTGGCTGTAAGCATTCCTATCTCCCTGCACCACACATCCTTTCATATCACAATAACTCATTTTAGTTCAGATTCTCAATGATGTGTTTATTTTTGAGTTCACCTGTGTGACTGTTTCTATAGACTCCAAGGCAACATGGTCTGGAATCCCCACTCTAACCCTCTAAGATCTACTTTCTTCCTTTAAGGCATTCTTGAAAAACTGCTTATTTGGCAATGGTTTTGGTCACTGGACACAATATTCTCCATCTGTAGCCTTATGTCAAAAGTTCTCAATAATATTTTTGTGAAATTAAAACCATGATGATTTGTACAGATATCTTCTACTCTTCAATATCGCTAAGTGAATAATCTGTAATGTCTCTTACCCAACCACCTTCACCATACAAATTGCAGAAGTACAAGGAAGTCAAACATCACCCTCTCCACAGGCAACAAGGCTTTGGCATTGATAACTGGTCTCTGTGGAAGGAGAAATATACAGTTAATGTTTCAGGGAGTGCAATATGAATTACAGGGAATTAAAATGGTGCAAAATTTGACTGTCAGAAATTGAAGGAAAATGCAGTCGCTTATAGGAAAAAAGAATTCTTGACTGTCAAAGATATTGTGGAAAAAATAACCTGATAATGGAGCAGCATACGGTCAGGAGCCAGGCAGCAGTGGACAATTCATTTACATTCCTGAAGAAGAGCTTATGACCGAAACGTCGATTCTCCTGCTCCTCGTATGCTACCTGGCCTGCTGTGTTTTTCCAGCTCTACATTTTTCAATTCATTTACAAAACAGCTGTGAAAGTAATAGTAAAACACTATACAGAGCAAAAATACACCCATGAGAGATCAAGGAAGCTAGATAATGAACAAGTGGACATCAGAGAGCCCAGAGGTGAACCAGAGCAGAGTTCACTTTTATGATCCCACAGTCAAAGATGTCTAGCACAGAAACAGACTTCTTCGGTCCAACCTCTGCCAACCAGATATCCTAACCTAATCTATCTAAATTAAATCCTATCTGCCACTCCTCAGCCCATTGGCCCATCTCATCAATATCACATTGTATTCTGAGAAAACCTTCTTCATTGTCCACAATACCAACTGTTGGCTGGAGCTTGCGCACTGCTTCGTGGCTTTTGTTGCTGTTTATCAGTTAAAAGAGTGAGGGACAAAGTTAAAAATCACACAACCACCTGATGAAGGACCAGCAAAGTTGTGCTTCAAAATAAACCTGTTGGACTATAACTTGGTGTTCTGTGAATTATAATTTTGTCCATCCTAATCCAACACCAGCACCTCCAAGTCACGAGTGAGGGAGGAATGCATAACATAAGAACAAAAGAACTAGGAACAGGAGAAGACCGTCCAGCCCTTCGAGCCTGCTCTACCAATCAATAAAATCATGGCTGATCATTTTGTGGATGCAGAACCATTTACCCACGTTCTCACCGCATTCCTTAATTATTTATTTCTTTTTTTAAAAAAACTAACTTAGCTTTAAAAACGTTCATTGAGCTAGCATCAACTACTTCCCTGGGCAATGCACTCCATCGAGGTCAAGACGTTCCTTCTCAATTCACTCCTAAATTTGCTGCCTCTAACCTTGTGGTGATGCCCTCTTGTCCTAGATTCACCTGCCAGTGGAAACATCCTCTCTACTTCTATTTTATCCATTCCATTCATTATTTTATATCTTTCAATTCTTCTGAATTCCAATGAATATAATCCCAATCTACTCAGTCTCTTAAGCCAAACCCCTCACCTCCAGAATCAACATAGTTAACCTCCTCTGCACCCCCTCTCGTTCCAGTATATTCTTGAGCAAGTAAGGAGATAAAAACTACATGCAGTACTCCAGGTGTGGCCTCACCAGCACCCACGACAGCTGGAACATAACCTCTGTTTTTAAACACAATCCCTTCAGCAATGAAGGACAAAATTCCATTTGCCTTCTGAATTGATTGTTATACCTGGTGACCAACCCTCCTGCAGAAGGATGTTCAGGTGCCTCGGCATAGCAAATAATGCAACTTTTTTTAAAATTCAAGTAATAATCTTTTTATTAATGTTACTCCAACCAAAGAGTATGACTTTACATTTATGATCATAATATTCCACTTGCCAAACCATTGCCCACTCACTCAATGTATCTAGGTTCCTCTGCAAAGTTTCACAGTCCTCCGCACACTTTGTTCTGCTCCTCATCTTAGTGTCATATGCAATTTTGTCACCCTACATGTGTCCCCAACTCCAAATCATCTGTATCAATTCTAAATAATTGGAGTCCCAACACTGATCCGAGAGGCACACTACTAGTTACTGATTGCCAGCCAGAATAAGGCTTATTTATCCCCACTCTTTGCTTCCTGTTAGTTAACCAATCTTCTATCCATGCTGATACTCGATCACATGCACACTTATATCATGCAACAGCCTCTGGCTCAGCACCTTGTTGAAGGCCTTTTGGAAACCCAGGTACACCGCATCCACTGGGTCCCCGTTGTCCACCTTGCTCGAAATGTCTTCATAGAATTCCAAACGATTTGTTAAGCATGACATACCCTTCATGAATCCATGCTGTCTGCCCAATGGGACAATTTCTATCGAGATTCCCTGCTATTTTTTCCTTGATAATAGACCCAAGCATCTTTCCAACCACAGAGAAGAAACTAACTTGTGTAGAATTCCCTATCTTTTGTCCACCGCCTTTTCTTACAGTCCTTCCTTTTCACTGGAATATACCTTTGCCGACACTCCCTAAAATGTCTTTCAAAATCTTTCATCAACTGACCCACCATAAACCTTTGTTTCCAGTCTACTTTATCCAGGTTCTCCCTCATTCTATTTTAGTTGCCCGTGTTCAAGCACAGGAGCAAGGTATTAGATTTTATCTTCACACTCTCCATATGAATTCTAACTTCAACCAGACAGTGATCATTTCTTCCAAGAGGATCCCTAACTGTGAGGTTATTAATTATTCCTGTGTCATTGCACAGGGGCCAGATCCTGGATAGATTGCTCCTTGTCGGTGCCATTTCATACTGTTCAAAAAAACTATCATGGATACACTTAATGAACTCCTCAAGGCTACCCTGACAGAGCTGGTTTGAAAAATCTACATGTAGATTAAAATCACCCATGAAAATAACCGTACCATTTTTACAGGCATTAGTTATTCACTCGTTTATTGCCCATCCCAATGTGATGTTATTATTTGGTGGTCTGCACACTATGCCTATCAGTGACTATCTCGTTAGAATTTTGAATGCATCATTCCTGTTTCTCCTAATGTTCAGCAATAACAACAACTACTTGCATTGTATGGAAACTTTCACAATGTCAAATCTCTTAAGTTGCTTCATGGATGATCAAAACATTGATTAAGGAGAATGATTTTAAAATACATCTTAAAGGAGGATAGAGAAGGTTAGGGACGGAATTCCACAAACTTCTGCCCTTGACAGCTCCAAATGTGGAGTGATGCAGGTGGAGTGGGTTGGAAAGGGAGCGTGCAAAGTGGAAATGGAGCAGCGTAGGCAGTGCATAAGGTCGTAAGGACAGAGGAGGTTCCAGACTGAGTCTGTCTGTCATAGACAGTATGGCTGCCTCATGGAGTTTGAAGCACCGCGATGGGCCAATGCATGTCATGTTAGTCAAGGATAGTATAACGGTGGCTGACAGAAAATTTGATGAGGACTTGTCTACTGAAGTAGTGTGGGCAGAGGTTAGAAACAGGAGAGGAGAGGTCACACTTCTTGGATTTTTTATAGGCGCCGCAGAGTTCCATGGAGGGGGAAGAGAGGATTAGCAAAATTACTCTGGGTTGGAGTGAAAGTAACATGGTGGTCATTATGGGGGACTTTAATTTCCCCAACATTGAATCGAAATGCTATAACTCTAGTACATAGGATGGATCAGTTTTTTGTCCAATGTGTACAGGAGGGTTTCCTGACACAGTATGTTGAAGGACCGACAAGAGGGGAGGCCACACTGGATCTGGTGCTTGGTCATGATCCAGACTAGGTATTTGATTTAGTTGTAGGCGAGCACTTTGGAGAGAGTGATCATAATTCAGTTATGTTTAGTTTAGCGGTGGGAAGGGAAAGGTACATGCCACAGATGAAGACTTATCGATGGGGCAGTGGCAATTACAATGCGATTCGGCTAGAATTAGGGTGCATAGAATGGGGTGGCAAAATGCAGTGGATGCAGACAATGGAAATGTGGAGCTGGTTTAAGAAACAGATATTGCCTGTCCTTGATAGGTATGTCCCTGTCAGGCAGGGAGGGAGTGATAAGGTCAGAGAACCGTGGTTTACCACAGAAAATGCATCTCTTGTTAAGAAGACGTGAGAGGATTATGTGTTGATGAGGCAAATGGTACAGATGAGGCGATGGAGACTTACAGATCAGCTAGGAAGGATTTAAAGAGAGTTAAGAAAAGCAAAGAGAGGACACGAGCAGTCTTTAGTGAAAAGAATAAAGGAGAACCCTAAAGCTTTCTATAGGTATGTGAGGAATAAAGGATTGGGTAGGAATAGGGCCAATCAAAGATAGAAGTGGGAAGTTGAGTGTGGATACTGTGGAAATCGGAGAGGTGCTAAACGAACATTTCTCATTGGTTTTCACTCAGGAAAATGAGAATATTGCAGACAATAATGAGGTAGAAGATGTTAGACTAGAAAGGATCGAGGTTAGTTACAAACAGGTGTTATCAATTCTAGAAGGATTGAAAGTAGATAAGTCCCCTGGGCTGGATGGGATTTATCCGGGGATTCTCTGGGAAGCTCGGGAGAAGATAGCAAATACATCAGCTTTGATATTGAGTCGTCCTTGCCTACAGGTTCAGTACCAGAGGACTGGATGATTGCAAATGTTATGCCCTTGATCAAGAAGGCCAGTAGAGATGACCCAGGTAATTATATACCAGTGAGCCTTACTTCTGTTCTAGGAAATGTTTTGGAAAGGATTATAAGAGACAATATTTGTAATCGTTTGGCAAACAACAATGTGATTTCAGATCGTCAATATGGTTTTGTGTCTCAGCAAGCTCATTGCGTTTTTTGAGATGGTGACCAAGCATATAGATGAGGGTAGGGCAGTTGACGTGGTATACATGGACTTCAGTAAAGCCTTTGATGAGTTTCCACAAGGTAGGCTGTGAGAGAAAATGCAGCAACATGGAATTGAGTGTGATTTAGCAGTTTGGATTAGAAACTGACTTTCTGAAAGAAGGCAGCGAGTGGTGGATAATGGAAAATAATCAGCATCCGGTGCAGTTATTAGTGGTATGCCACAAGGATCTGTTTTGGGACCACTGCTGTTTGTCATTTCTATAAAAGTCTTAGACGCAGGAATAGGTGGATGGAATAGTAAATTTGCAGATGACACGAAAGTCAGTGGATTAGTGGACAGTGTGGAAGAATGTTACAGGTTACAGGGGGACTGGGATAAACTGCACAATTGGGCTGAAGGTTGGCAAATGGAGTTCAATGCAGCTAAATGTGAGGTGATGCACGTTGTGAAGAATAACAGGAAGGCAGATTACTGGGTCAATGGAAGGATTATTGGTAGTGCAGATGTGCAGAGGGATGTTGGAGTCCATGTATATAGATGCCTGAAAGTTGCCACCCAGGTGTACAGTACTGTTAAGGATGCATACAGTGTGTTAGGTTTCATTCGTAGATGGATTGAGGTCTGGAGCCGCAATATCGTGCTGCAACTATACAAAACACTGGTGCGGCCATATTTGGAATATTGTGTGCAGTTCTGGTGCCCATATTTCGGGAAGGATGTGGAATCATTGGAAAGGTGCAAAGGAGATTTACCAGGATGTTGTGTGGTCTGGAGGGAAGGTCTTATGCTGAAATGTTGAGAGATTTGAACGTGTTCTCATTGGCAAGAAGAAGGATAAGAGAGGTTTTGATAGAGACATACAAGATGATCAGAGGCTTAGATAGGGTAGACAGTGAAAGTCTTTTTCCTTGGATGATGACATCAGTGTGTATGAGGGGGCATAACTACAAATTGAGGAGTGCTAGATTTAAGACAGATGTCAGAGGCAGGTTCTTTACTCAGAGAGTATTTAGGGGATGGAATCCACTATCTACTAATCTAGTTAACTCAGCCACATTAATGAGGTTTAAACAATCCTTTAGAGAAGCATATGTGTGATTTTGGGATAGTGTAGCGGGACGAGCTGAGAATAGTAAACAGGTCGGCGCAACATCAAGGACCGAAGGGCCTGTTCTGTGCTGAATTGTTCTCTGACTATTGTGCTACAAGAGACTTTTACTGTCTTAAACAGAGTGATGGATATTGTATTGTGGGCTTACGAAGTGTCACTGATCTCTACCAAACGTGTACGCGGTAGAGAATGCTTCCTGACCTGCTGCGCTTTTCCAGCAACACATTTTTCAGCTCTGATCTCCAGCATCTGCAGTCCTCACTTTCTCCCTGTATGAGGTAGAGTCAGGGCAATAATAAGATGCTGCAACAGGAGGGGGACAAGTAGCTCCATATAAAATCCGACTCCTTCTCAACTTTTTCAACACAAAAACCGAGCGCCTTCCAGAAAAGCACCTCTATATCCCACCACAACACTGTGCCCCACAATCGTGGTATCTGGCTGTGCATAAGAAGAGTGCAACAGTCTGTATTGGGACCCTGAAACGCTTGGTAAGAGTCAAATCATCTGAGCATTGAGAGCCCCACCACATTGCATGCATTTTCTCTTGTTTTCACTCTGTTCCTGACTCCCCTTAGTTTTCCTAATGAACCTGCTAAAAGTTGTTATTACACACACCTGCACAAGCTGTGAATTGAACCGAGGCCTCTCGGTCCAAGATTAGCGATATTTTCACCGCGTCACAAACATCGACTCTAACTTCCTTTGTCCCTTGCCTGCTAAGTCACGCCTGAATCAACTCTGCAACTGGGAGGAAGAGGCGGAACAGGAGGACCGAGTAGCGGTCTGTCCTCCAACCAGAGTGCGAGAGGAGAGGGGACAAAGCATTCTCGGGAGTGAACGCTTCAAGATTGGTCAGAGAGCAAACTCTTTTGCAGGATTCATCATTCTCACTCCATAGTGGAGCATTAAACCTCTTTCATAAATCAATGTGAGATTTTAAGAAATACTGTAGTTGAAATGTAAATCTGATAACGTACATATTTCAAATCGATTTGCACAACTCGAATAAGAAACTTTTTTTTTAAACGCCCAGAACGATTGGTAATGTACATACCTGGCCGGTATGGTTGATTTGGACCGGACAATCTATTTGCATGCTAGACATCGCTATGTCTGTAACTCGACAGAGTCATTGTTAATGACTAATATTTTACACATCAGTCTGTGCAGATATGAATATTCTCTCTGAACGCACTGAAAACCTCAGACGCACGCGCAGTTTGGTTTCTATGCAGAGAAAACAGAGAGAGAGAGAAACATGGAGCTACTTTCTCCGGCAACGGCTGCGATTGGCTTCAGAGATCGGCGCTCAGAGCCGGTATGTGGGAGCCGCGTAGGGAGAAAGGAGCGGAGAAAATTCACAAGTCCCGGATAAAGGTTAAAACAAACTCAAAAAAGACCCTCCTGGCCCGGGTAAGGAGGTGGCGGTCTCTGATCAAGGAAGGGGACCAGGGTCACGGCCGCCATTTGTTTGAGGGAAGAGGGAGCGCGGGCCAAAGGGCCGCTATCTTGAGAAGGTCAAGGTGCCGGAGGGCGGGGTTATCGGAGTCTGTAGAACAATCAGAGGAAAGGGAAGACCCATTGTTATTGATTCATTCCACGAACACAGCGTCACTGGGCGGTCCCGCAGGAATATCCTCTCTCAGTCCTGCTGGGATGTTTCACCCAGTCAGAACCAGCAGCTCTCCTCCTCTCTCAGCTCCCCTTCTGTTCTTCCTGCAGCATCTGTCCCCTGGAACATTAAGCTGCCTGTCCTGTCCCTCCCTCAGCTGTTGTTTCTGTAATACCTGTGATATCCCAGTCCCATCTTAGATTACTTCCCGAAAGACAGGAATGCACCCGATGGATTTTTCTTAACATCAGCAATTGTTTAATACTCATTTACAGGTTTTTAATTACATCGTTTTTGAAGCATTTACTTCACATTCAATCATTTGCAACGGTGGGATCTGAACCTGTGTCCAGAGAAGACTTGCTGAGTTTCTGGATAAATTGTCACACAATAATGCCACTAGACCATCACTTTGCCTGGTCACAGTTTGTATATCCCAGTGCAACATGAATCAAAACCCTTTCTTCCTGCACAATTGTTTGACCCGGCACTCTGGTGATGTGACTCAGTACCTCTCCACTGTGTGGGTCTAATTGCTGCCTCTGTCAGCGTATCTCACTCTTAAAGCTACTCCAGATCATCAGCCAACAGAATTCTCCACTCCAGAGAGATGAGGCAGCACAGGTCAGAAATGGAGACTGGGATTTTCCAGATCTCTGTTAGCTCAGTGCCATTCTATATGTGTAACCCTCAAAGCATTAGTCTAATTTCCCATTCTGCCTATTTCTTTGTCTTCTACAGGTACTCATGGAGTTCCTGACTCAATAGACTTGCCAACTGCTGGTTGGGACGATGGTTGGTCAGCCAGAAAGACAAAGGTCGGGAGTCTTCAATAAATCCTGCTGCCAGGTAAGATCATTCCAGTGCACAGAGCAGAAAGTAATAAGGGGGATCCAAACATCAGCTAACAAGACATGACATAGAGAAAGTGCTGGAGGGGGAGCACAGTACAGACACACCCAAGGCTCAATCACCACGCCTGCTGCAAGTTCTGTTGTAATGAGACAGCTTCGGGAGTTCCCAGTTATCAGTTCAGGCCTGTGCTTTCTTCGGGAGCATCAGAACAACTGAGGGGAAAGCAGGCATCCCACGAGAGGGTGGTAATGCTGCCTGGGATCTTTCTGTTCCCTATTCTCTCTCCAACACTGTATCTATGGCTTGCGTTGAGGACCAGTGTCTTCAATCATTCTAAATCTTAGAACAGTTCCTATCTCTGTCATCTCCTCCATTCTCACCAATTATTTCACATATTTGAAACCTCCAGTCCAGATGACCATCCATATCACTGTAACTTGCTTCAGTCTCTACAACATGCCTTGTCACGATAGTCTCCTCCTGCAATAACTAGAGACATCGAGTCTGTTTCTGTGCGGCATGATTCTTTAGCCAAGTTTTCCTAAATGGAATGAGTCGCGTTTGCCTGTGTTTGGCTCATATCCCTTCCAATCTACTCCTCTCCACGTGCCTGCCCGAGTGTCTAATCCATGTTGTAATTGTTCTTGTTTTTACCATTTCCTCTGGCGGCCCATTTCGCCTATGCACCATCCTCTGTGGATAATGTTGCCCCTCAGCTCCCTCTTTAAATCCTTGCTCTCTCACCTCACGTTTATGCCTCTAGCTTTGGACTCACCTACCCTTGGCAATTCACCTTACTTAAACCCTAATTGGTTTCATAAACCTTTTATAAGGTCACCCCGTGGCCTCCTCTGCCCAGGAGAAATATTGACGACAATATCTCCAACTCATGTACTCAATGCTCTGACCAATGAAGACAAGTGTGCCAATTACTGTTTTCAACACCCTGTCGGCTTATGATGCCAATCCAAGGAACAATGTAACTGTACCCCTTAGTCTCTCCCTTTTCTACAACACTGTCCAGGGCCCAACCATTACCCCTGTTAGTCCTCCGTGGTTTGTCTTAACTAAATCCAACACCTGAATTAAACTCCATCTTCCATTCCTTCGCCCAGTTGATGAACATCCCCTTCGATAACTATATTCCCTGCCCACTTTTCCCCTAATCTTGGTATCCATAAACATACTAACAGGGAGTCCTATCTTTTCACTCAAATTGTTTATTTAAGTAGTGCACAACAGTGGTCCCAGCACTAATCCTTACAGCACGCTGCTGATGAGGCCTCCAGTCTGAACAACAACCCTCTCCCACCACCCTCTGTCTCCCACTGTCATCACATTTTGTATCCAGTTGGCTAGCTCTCCCTGATCCTTTGTGATCTACCCTTACTAACCAATGTATCATGCTACATCCTGAATAAGGGTTTGTGGAAGCCAGATGCAACGTCTGTTGCTCTGCTTTCATCTATCTTTTTGGTCACATCTTGAGCAAACTCCAGTCAATTTTGTGGGACTTCTTTTTCCATGCACAAAGCCATGCTGGCCGTCCGTAATCAGGCCTTATCTTTCCAAATGCATGTAAGGCCTACCTCTCAGAATGACCTCCAACAACTGATCCACCCTGATGTATCGCCCATCAGTCTGTAGTTCCCTGGCTTTTGCTTGCAGCCTTTCTTAATTGATGACGCAACATTATAATCATAGTCAGAGTCATACCACACTGTTTGGTTAACGCAAACCATATTCTAAAACGGATCTCATTCCACCTGCCTGTTCCTGGATCATATCCCTTCAAACCTTTCCTATTCATATACTAATCCAAATGTCTTTTGAACATTGTAATTGTCTCCATGTTCACCCCTTCCTTGGGAAGTTCATTTCACACATAACCCAGCCTCTGTGTAACAATGTGCCTCTCATGTCTTTTATTTTATATGTCTCTCCTCTAACTTAAAAATATAGTGCCTTGTCTTGAAACTCCCCTGTCCATGGGAAAAGACAACTCCCATTAACTCTATCTATCCTCCTCATGATTTTATAAACTTCTATGAGGTCATCTGTCAACATTCAGGTGTCAGTGAAAAATACCAACCTATGCAGCCTTTCTTTATACTGAAGCCTTTCGTACCCAGCCACATCCCAGTAAATCACCTCCCAACACTTTCCAGCTTAATAATATCCTTCCTATAACTGGTCGACCAGAAGTGGACACAGTATTCCAGAAGAGGACTCACCAATGGCCTGTATAATCTCAATATGACTTCACAACTCCTATATCCAAAGGACTGAGCAATGAAAGCAAGTGAGGCAAGCACCTTTTTTTAAACTATCCTGTCTCTCCATGTTGCAAACTTAAGAGAATTATGTAACTGAACCCTGAGGTCCCTCTGTTCTACAACATTACCGAAGGTCTTGCCATTAATTGTATAAGTCCTGCCCGGGTTTGTTGCACCAAATGCATTACCTCACATTTATTCAGATTGAACTCCATCTACAGTTTTTCAGCCATTCACACAATTCTTCAGGATCCCTTTGTAATCTCAGAAAACCTTCTTCGCTGTCCACAATGTCACCCTCCAGTCTAACAGCCTATCACACATAGCACTCTATCGTACAAATATCTCTGCTGGGGCCCGACAATTTCTTCACCAGCTTCCCACAATGTCCTGAGATACATTTGATCTGGTCCTGGGGATTTATCTACCTTTGTGTATTAAAACCTCCAGCACCTCCGTTTCTATAATGTGGACTCATTTCAAGACATTGAGTCGCAGAGATGTACAGCACGGAAACAGGCCCTTCGGACCAACTCCTGCATGGCGTTTCTAGTCGCAGTTGCAACAATTTTGCCATAATCCCTCTAAACCTTTGCTATTCATACACTCATCCACATGCCTTTTAAATGTATTTCTATCAGCCTCCACTATTTGCTCTGGCAACATATTCCATCCACTCTGCGGGAGCCAGTTGTCCTTTAGACCCCTTTGAAAAGTTTCCCTCGCCTGGGGAAATGACCTTGTCTATTGACCCTGTCGATGACCATCATGATTTTAATCACCTTTTATCGGGTAACTCCTCAGCTTCCCATGTTCAACTGAAAACATCCTCAGCCTATTCAGGCTTTTCCCTGAAGCGCAAGCCCTCCAACCCTGGCAACATCCTTGGTCATTTCTTCTGAACCCTTTCATGTTCCACGACATCCTTCCGATGGCATTGAGACCAGATTGCACAGTATTCCAATAGTGGTCAGGCCAAATACTGTTTAGTTCCCTGAGTGCCCCAGTCTTTATCCACAGTAAGTTCCAAAGTGAAATATTTGTTTTGGACCTTGTAGTTTGACACACCGTAGGCTTCATTGATCATTAAGGATACCGGTTTTGTCCTGAGCTCTTCTTTTGCTCTTAATACACTTGTAGAGTCTCTTTGGATTCTCCTTAACTTTCTCTGCCAAAGTTATCTCGTGTCCCCTTTTTTTCCTGATTTCTATCCTAAGTGTATTTCTACAGCCCCGATGCTCCTGAAGGGATTCCCTTGATCAGCCAGTTATATCTGACATGTGACCCCTTTTTTCTTGACCAGAGCCTCGAAACTCAGCCAGTGTTTCCTAATTCAGTCAGCATTGAGCTGCACACTAACGACATCCTTTTATCTCGGTTTTAAAATATTCCTACTTGCCAGACTTCCCTTTATCTGCAAATAGCCTCCTCAGATCTACTTTAAAAATTCATGTCTAATACTATCTTGCTCCATTGAATAACTTTAACTTGTGGACCAGGCCTGGCCTTTTGTATCGCTATTTTCAAACTAATACAATTGTGGTAACTTTCCAAAGTGCTCCCCCACTAACACCTCAGTCCCGTTCCCTACCTTGTTTCCCAAGGGGAGGTCAGGTCTAGCCTCATTCTCCAGTTGGGCCACTTACATAATGGCTGGTAGTTTTCAGAACACACTTAACAAATTCCTTCCATCCAAATGCTTAACTTAGTAGCAATCCCAGTCCAGGTTTGGAACGGTTAAGATCCCCTCTCATTAGAACCCTATTATTCTAAGAGATATCTGAAATCTCCTGACATATTTGCTCCTTCATCTCCCATTGCCTATCGCTGTAGCACGACCGTAGAAAACTAATGACCAATTTTTATTTCTCAATTCCACTAATATCGCTTAACTGGGTGATCCTACATGAATACCCCCTCTAGGTACTGCTGGTATGTTTCACCCAATCAAAACCACCAGCTCTCCTCCTGTTTTGCCTCCTGTTCTATCCTTCCTGTAGCATCTGTCTCCGGAACATTGAGCTGCTGGTCCTGTTGCTGCCTCAGCTGTGTATCTGTAATACCTATGGTATCCCAATCTCATGATCCCATCCATGCTCTGGGTTCATCTGCCTTATCTGTCTGGCCCTTTGCATTGAAATAACTGCAGTTTAATCCACCAGTTTTCCCTAATTGCCTGCTATGTTCTTGCCTGCCTTGTCTACTTATATTGCTCTCTTGAACATTTGTACCAGCCTCAACTTTCTTTCTGGCCTTACGTTTCTTTGGGGTCACACAGCCCTGCCAGTCGAGTTTAAATCGTCTCGAGCAGCTCCAGCAACGTTCCCCACCAGGATGTGGGTCCCCCTCCTGCTCCCAGTTCAGGTGTATTCTCCACCCTGTCTACCTGTGATGACACCTTCAAACATACAGGGACTTGCCCACCAAGGTCCCTGTGTTCCTCAGTACTCCAGGAGGACCTACCATTCATGATGTATATCATTCGCTGATTCGACTCCCCACAGTGCATTACCTCACAGCGATCAGAAGTAAACTTCATCTGCCATTACTCTGCTCAGTTTATCATCTGATCGATATCAGACCGCAGCCTGAGACCACCCCCCTCACTGTGCCAACACCCTCACCTTTCATGTCATCTGCAAACCTACTAATGTTACCTTCTGCTTTCCCATCCGCGTGATTAATGTCCATAATGAACAGCAATGGCTCCTGCACAGATCCCTGTGCTACACCCACTGGACAAAGGCTTTCAATCACAAAACCAACCCTCCACCAATTGTGGAGCCAATTTACCAACTTGCCTTGGATCCAATGGGCTCTTCCTTTTTGGACCAGCCTTCCATGTGGGACCTTGTCAAAGACCTTAATCAACTCCATATAAACCTCATCATCTGCACTGCCCTCATAAATATCAGAGGACAGTCGTTTAGCAAAGCCATACAGACAATCCCTAATGAAATTGCGGGGGTATCCATTTTTGGCGAATACATTGTAGAGGTGCTCTTCTTCCTCTTTTTGCAGTTCTGGTGTACTGCAGCGTGTTGTGGCCCTTTTGAGCAGTGTCTTGATGCAACTTCTTTTGTGTGTGTTGGGTGGTTGCTTTCGTAGTTTAGGACTTGGTCTGTGTGTGTGGCTTTTCTGTATACCTTTGTGGTGAATTCTCCGTTAGCTGTTCTCTGTACCACCACGTCTCGGAATGGGAGTTGGTTGTCCTTTTCTTCCTCTCTGGTGAATCGGATTCCTGGGAGTGTGGCGTTGATGATCCGGTGTGTGTTCTCTATTTCTGTGTTTTTAATGATTACAAAGGTGTCATCCATATATCTGACCCAGAGTTTGGGTTGAATTTGCGGGAAGACTGTTTGTTCTAATATTTGCATTACCACTTCTGCTATGAGTAGAGAGATGGGTGAGCCCATGGGTGTGCCATTGATTTGTTCATATATTTGGTTGTTGAATGTGAAGTGTGTTGTGAGGCACAGGTCAGTAGTTTGAGTATGCCATCTTTGTTGTAAGGTTCACCGTCCTGTTGTCTGTTCAGTATATCCAGCAGGTTGGCTGTTGTTTCTCTGGCTAGGGTTTGGTCGATAGAGATGAACAGTGCCGTTACATCGAATGAGCCATGGTTTCTTCCTTGTCTATGTTTGTATTTCTGATGATGTCCAAGAATTCCTGTGTTGATTGTATAGAGTGTCTGGATCCGCTGATCAGGTGTTTCAGTTTCTGCTGTAGTTCTTTAGCCAGTTTGTGTGATGGTGTCCGTGGTAGTGATACGATGGGTCTGAGTGGGAAGTCTGGTTTGTGCACTTTAGGTAGTCCATAGAATCTGAGGGTGTCCTTGCTTTCAGTTTTCATTCTCTGTCGGTCAAACCTGGTTCTCTGTCCGTTTTTTGTCGGTTTCTCAGTGTGTTGTTTATCCTATTGGTGAGCTGTGGGGTGGGGTCAAACTCCATGCAATTTCATCCACAGATGCCTCAGGGAAAGACAACGGAATGAAGACATGCCAGGACCCAAAGGACTAGCCACACTACCATACATCAAGAACATTTCGAAACTGACAGCCAGACTACTGCGATCTCTAGGACTCATAATAGCACACAAACCAACAGCCACTCTGAGACAACAACTCACCAGGACGAAGGACTGATACCCAGCATGAGCAAAACCAATGTAGTGTACAAAATCCCATGCAAGGACTGCACAAAACACTACATAGGACAAACAGGAAGACAGCTAATAATCCGCATCCATGAACACCTACTAGCCACGAAACAACACGACCAGCTATCCTTAGTAGCCACACACGCAGATGACAAGCAACGTGAGTTCGACTGGGACAACACTACTGTTATAGGACAAGCCAAACAGAGAACAGCCAGGGAATTCCTCGAGGCATGGTACTCATCCACAGTTTCAATCAATAAGCACATCGACCTGGACCCAATATACCGGCCACTGCAGCGGACAGCTGGAACTGACAACCGGAAGTGACAGATGCAAATCACTATAGTTGTCGGTGGAAAGATCACAGAAGCCCTGAGGATGTCACCTAGACAGGGGACGAAACGTCTGCAACACAAATTCCCAGCTCGGCGAAGAGAACCACAAAAACTAGCACCCGTGCTACAAATCTTCTCACAAACTTTGAAGCCCTTTAGACTCTACAAAGCTCCGTCATGAACATGCCACCATCTCTCTATTTCCTTTGCCTTCTTCAGTGTCTGCAACTTTCGCTCCAGTAACGTTCTTTAGTTCCTGCAGGTCTGCCTAGCTCGCCAGACAACCTGTTTCATCCCCTACTGCTCCCTCAATCACTGTAACACCCTCTGCTCTGTCTAATCCTCCTCTGTCCCACTGTCTTCCAGGCACAATGGCGATCCTGTAAGAGAGCAGTGCGGAATGGGATGTTATAAATCTCAGCTGAGGCTTGATGCCTACCATTACCTGGGAGTCAAAATGGGAGAGAACCTGAGTGAGTGCAGCACAGAGCGGGAGAATATAAATCAGCAGCGAGGGTCAAGGCCGACTGGGACCTGGGGTTGGATAAAGAGCAGAGCAGGAGGCTCGAAATCAGCACCGAGTCACAGAGGGAGTGACCGTGTGAGGGAGCAACTTGGAGCAGGAGCTTGAGGCTGACTCACACCTGGGAGAATAAAAATCAGCACTGAGGATCGAGGCCTTGTTGTACCTGGGTGTCACAGAGACGGTGACCCTGTGAGGGAGAAGACTGGAGTGAGAGTTGGACGATTACACGTCCGAGGAGACACATCACTGTGTGTGCACGTGTCCCTCCATTGTTCTGTGTTTGTGTGTGTGTATGTATGCGTGTGTGTCCCCTTCCCTCGCTGTGTGTGAAACTCTCCTCACTGTGTGTGTTTGTACCTCCCTCGCTGTGTGTGTGCATGTCCCTCCCCCACTCTGTGTGTGTTTGTGCGTGCGTATGTCTGCATGTCACCCTCCCTCACCTTGTGTGTGTCCCCTCTCGCTTTCTGAGCACATGTCCACCCTCGCTGTGTCTGCGTGTCTCTCACTCTTGCAGTGTGGGCGTGTCCCCCTCATTGTGTGTGTGTCCTTCCCTCGCTGTGTGTCTGTGTCCCTCCCGCGCTGTGTGTGCATGTCTCTCACTATTGCAGTGTGTGCGAGTTCCCCACGGTGTGTGTGCGTGTCCCTCCCTCGCTGTGTGTGTGCGTGTCCCGTACTCGCTGTGTGTGTGCATGGCCCTCCTTTGCTGTGTGCGCGCGGTGCCCTCCCTCGCTGTGTGTGCATGTGTCTCCCCCTCGTTGGGTGTGCGCATGTCCCTCTCTTGCTCTGTGTGAGTGTTTGTGTTTGTGTGTGTCCCTCCGTCACTCTGTGTGCATGTCCCTTCCTGGCTGTGTGTTTGTGTCCCTCTCTCGCTGTGTGTGTCTGTAATTTTGTGCTTGCGTATGCGTGTGTGCCTCCCTCGCTGAGTGTGCGTGTCCCCTTCTTGCTTTTTCGTATGTGTGTCCCTGTTGCAGTGTATGTGTATCCCTCTTGCAGTGTTTGTGAGTGTTCTTCCCTCGCTGTGTGTGAGTGTGAGTATGTGTGTCCCTCCCTCGCTGTGTGTCTGCGTGTATCACCCTCACTGTGTGTGTGTTTGCGTGTCCCTCCTTTGCTTTGCATATGTGTGTCCCTGTCCCTCACTGTGTGTGTCCCCATCCATCTCAGTGTGTGTCCCTCCCTCGCTGTGTGTCTGGGTGTATCCCCCTCACTGTGTGTATGTGCGTGTCCCTCCATCGATGTGTGTGTGTGTATTTGTGCGTGTCCCTCCCTCGCTTTGCGTGTGTGTGTGCCCCCTCTCAATTTGTGTGCACATGCCCTCCTCTGTGTGTCCCTCCCGCGCTATGTGTGTACGTGTCCCTCCCACGCTGTGTGTGTCCATGCTCCCTCCCTCGCTGCGTGTCTCAGCCTGTCCCTCCCTCGCTCTGTGTGTGTGTCCCTCCCTCGCTTTGCGTGTGTGTCCGTCCCTTGTGTATGTGAGTGCGTGTCCTGCCTTGCTGTATGCGCGTGTCCCACCCTTGCCGTGTCTGAGTGTGTCCCCTTTCGCTGTGTGTGCGTGCCCCCTCTCAATTTCTGTGCACATGCCCTCCCCCTCGACATGTGTGTGTCCCTTCCTTCGCTGTATGTGTGTGTATCCCTCCCTCGCTTTGTGTCTCTCATAACTCCCTCATTGTGTGTGTTTGTATGTCGCTCCCTCGCTGTGTGTTTGTGTCCCTCCCTCGCTGTGTGCATGCGTCCGGCCCTTGCTCTGTGTTTGTGTGTGTGTGTATGTGTGCGTGTCCCTCCCTCGCTTTGCGTGTGTGTGTCCGTCCCTTGTGCGTGAGTGTGTGACCAGCTTGCTGTGTGCGCGCGTGTGTGTGTGTGTGTGTGTGTTTGTGTATGTATGTGTGCGTGTCCCTCCCTTGCTTTGCGTGTGTGTGTCCGTCCCTTGTGTGCGTGTGAGCATATCCCTCCCTTGCTCTGTGTTTCTGTGTGTATATATGTGTGCGTGTCATTCCCTCGCTTTGCATGTATGTGTCCGTCCCTTGTGTGTGTGTGACCAGCTTGCTGTGTGCACGTGTCCCACCCTTCCTGTGTCTGTGTGTGTCCTCTCTCGCTGTTTGTGTGCCCCCTCCCAATTTCTGTGCACATGCCCTCCCCCTCGACATGTGTCTGCTTGTCCCTACCTTGCAGTGTGTGCATGTCCCTCCCTTGCAGTGTATGTGCGTGTCCCTCCATCGCTGTGTGTCGGCGTGTATTACCCTCATTGTAAATGTGTGTGGTTGTCCCTCCCTCGCTGTGTGTGCGCGTCTCTCCCTTGCTCTGTGTTTGTGTGCATGTGTGTATGTGTGTGTGTATATGTGTGTGTATGTGTGTGTATTTGTGCGTGTCCGTCCCTCGCATTGCGTGTGTGTGCCCCCTCTCAATTTGTGTGCACATGCCCTCCCCCTCGCTGTGTGTGTGCTTGTCCCTCCTTCGCTGTGTGTCCCTCCCTCGCTATGTGTGTGCATGTCGCTCCCTTGCTGTGGGTGTGCGTGTCCCTCACACGCTGTGTGTGTCCATGGTCCTTCCTCGCTGCGTGTCTCAGCGTGTCCCTCCCTCGCTCTGTGTGTGTGTCCCTCGCTCTCTGTGTCTGTGTGCGTGCATGCCCTTCCCTCACTGTGTGTGCATGTCCTTCCCTCGCTGTGTTTGTGTTTGTGTCCCTTCGCTGCGTGTCCCTCTCTCGCTGTGTGTGTGTATCCCTCCCTCGCTGTGTGTATGTGTCCCTCCCTCACTGTGTGTGTGTCCCTCCCTCGCTGTGTGTGTGTCCCTCCCTCACTGTGTTTCTGTGCGTTCCTGCTTGCTGTGTGTGTGTGTCCTTCCCTCGCTGTGTGCGTGTCCCTCTCTCGCTGTGAGTGTGTGTCCTTCCCTCGCTGTGTGCGTGTTCCTCCCTCGCTGTGTGTGTGCGCGACCCCCTTGCTGTGTGTGTGTGTGTGTCTCCCTCTCTTGGTATGTGTCTGTGTGTGTGTGCGTGTGTGTGTGTGTGTGTCCCTCCCTTGCCTTGTATGTGTGTGTCCCTCCCTGGCTGTGTATGCATGTCCCTCCCTGGCTCTGTGTGTGCGTGTCCCCCTCTCACTGTATATGTCTGTGTTTGTGTGCTTCTTCATGTGCATGTCACTCCCCCACTGTATGTGCGCGTCCTTCCCTCGCTGTCTGTGTGTGTGTGCGTGTCCCTCCCTCGCTGTGTATGTGCGTGTCCATCCCTCGCTGTGTGTGCATGTCCCTCTCTTGCTGTGTGTGTCTGTGTTTGTGTGCTGCGTCATGCATGTGTCGCTTCCTCGCTGTCTGTGTGTGTGTCCCTCCCTCGCTCTGTGTGTGTGTGTGTGTGTGCCCCTCTTGCTGTGCGTAGCCATTCCTCGCTGTGTATGCATGTGTAGCCCCCTCGCTGTATGTGTGTGTGTGTGTGTGTGTGTATGTGCGTGTCTGTCCCTCCCTCGCTCTGTGTGTGCATGTGTGTCCCTTCCTTGCTCTGTGTATGTGTGTCCATCTCTTGCTCTGTGTATGTGTGTGTATGTGTGTGTGTGTGTGTTTGTGTGCGCGTGTCCCTCCCTCACTGTGTATGTGTGAGTCCCCCCCCCTTTCTGTGTGTGTGTGTGTCCCTCTTGCTGTGCGTGTGTGTGCGTGGCCCTCCCTCGCTTTGTGTGCATGTGTCGCTCCCTCGGTGTGTGTGTGCGTGTCGCTCTCTTGCTGTGTGTCTGTGTTTGTGTGTGTCCATGTCCCTCCTTGGCTGTGTGTGTGCGTGTCCCTCTCTCACTGTGTGTGTCTGTGTTTGTGTGCTTCCTCATGCGCATGTTGCTCTCTCACTGTGTGTGCCTGTCCGTCCCACGCTCTGTGTGTGTGCATGTGTGACACTCCCTCGCTCTGTGTGTGTGTGTGTGTATGTGTGTGTGTGTGTGTGTGTGTCTCCCTCGCTGTCTGTGTATGTGCCTGTCCCTCCATTGCTGTGTGTGTGTCTTGCTGTGCATGTGTGTGTGGCCCTCCCTCGCTGTGTGTGCGCGTGTCCCCGTCTTGCTGTGTGTGTTTGTGTGTGTCCATGTCCCTCACTGGCTATGTGTGTGCGTGCCCCCCTCTCGCTGTGTGTCTGTGTATGTGCGCTTGGGCATGTGCGTGCTCTTCCCTCGCTGTGTTTACCTGTCCCCCTCTTCCTGTGATTATGTGTGCCAATCTTGCAGTGTATGTGAGTGTCCTTCCCTCGCGCTGTGTGTGTGTGTGTGTGTGTGTGTATGCATGTGTGTCTGTCCCTCCCTCACTGTTTATGTGTCAGTTTCCTGCCCTCTGTGTTTGTGTGTGTGTTACTCTTGCTGTGTGTGTGTGTACGTGGCCCTCCCTCGCTGTTTGTGCGTGTGTCCCTCTCTTGCTCTGTGTGTATGTGTGTGTGTGTGTGTGTGTTTGCGTGTGTCCATGTCCCTCCCTGGCTATGTGTGTGCGTGTCCCTCTCTCGCTGTGTGTCTGTGTTTGTGTGCTTGAGCATGCGCATGTCCATCCCTCGCTGTGTGTGCGTGTCCCCTCGTACTGTGAGTATGTGTGACCCTTTTACAGTGTGAATGTCCTTCCCTCGCTGCATGTGAGTGTGTATGCGTGTCACTCCCACACTGCTGTGTGTCAGTGTGTATGTGTGTGTGTGCCTCCCTTGCTTTGTGCGTGTGTGTATGCGCCTCTTGCTGTGTGTGCGAGTGTCACTCCCTCGCTCTGAGTGTGTGTCTCCGTTCCTCGCAGTGTGCGTGTCTCTCCCTCGCTGTGTGTCTGCGTTATCCCCCTCACTGTGTGTGTGTTTGCTTGTCCCTCCTTCGCTTTGCGTGTGTGTGTCCCCATCCCTCGCAGTGTGTGTGTGTCCCTCCCTTGCCGTGTGTCTGCGTGTGTCCCCCTCATTGTGTGTATGTACGTGTCCCTCTATCGCTGTGTGTGTGTATATATATATATATTTGTGCGTGTCCCTCCCTCGCTTTGCATGTGTGTGCCCCCTCTCAATTTGTGTGCACATGCCCTCTCTTGCGGTGTGTGTGCTTGTCCCCCCTTCGCTGTGTGTCCCTCCCTCGCTGTGTGTGTGCATGTCGCCCCCTCGCTGTGTGTGTGCGCATGTCCCTCCCTCGCTGTGTGTGTGCATGTCCCTCCCTCGCTGTGTGTGTGCATGTCGCTCCCTTGCTGTGTGTGTGCATGCACCCTTCCTCGCTGCGTGTCACAGCGTGTCCCTCCCTCGCTCTGTGTGTATGTCCCTCCCTTGCTGTGTGTGTGTGTCTGTGTCCCCTTGGTGTATGTGTCCCTCTCTCGTGTGTGTGTGTGTCCCTCCCTCGCACTGTGTGTGTGAGTTACCCCCATGCTGTGTGTGTGTGTGCGTGTGTGTGTGTGTCCCTCTTGTTGTGCATGTGTGGGTATGTGGCCCTCCCTCGCTGTGTGTTCACGTGTCTCCTCCTCGCTGTGTGTTCGCGTGTCCCTCTCTTGCTGTGTGTGTGTGTGTGTGTGTGTCCATGTCCCTCATTGGCTGTGTGTGTGCGTGTCCCTCTCTCGCTGTGTATCTGTGTTTATGTGCTTGAGCATGAACGTGTCCATCCCTCGCTCTGTGTACGTGTCCCCTCTTGCTGTGAGTATGTGTGACCCTTTTATAGTGTATGTGAGTGTCCTTCCCTCGCTGCGTGTGTGTGTGTATGCGTGTCACTCCCGCACTGCTGTGTGTCTGTGTATATGTGTGCGTGTGACTCCCTTGCTTTGTGCGTGTGTGTATGCGCCTCTTGCTGTGTGTGCGAGTGTCACTCCCTCGCTCTGAGTGTGTGTCCATCCCTTGTGTGTGTGTTTGTCCCTTCCTCGCTGTATGTGCGCGTCTCTCCCTTGCTCTGTTTGTGTGTGTGTGTGTGCATGCGTGCGTGTCCCTCCTTCGCTTTGTGTGTGTGTGCCCCCATTCCTCGATGTGTGTGTGTCCCTCCCTCGCTGTGTGTCTGCGTGTATCCCCCTCACTGTGTGTATGCGCGTGTCCCTATATCGCTGTGTGTGTGTGTGTGTGTGTATTTGTGCGTGTCCCTCCCTCACTTTGCGTGTGTGTGCCCCCTGTCAATTTGTGTGCACATGCCCTCCCCTTGCAGTGTGTGTGCTTGTCCCTCCTTCACTGTGTGTCTCTCCCTCGCTGTGTGTGTGCATGTACCCCCCTCGCTGTGTGTGTGCATGTCCCTCCCTCACTGTGTGTGTGCATGTCGCTCCCTTGCTGTGTGTGTGCATGTCCCTCCCTCACTGTGTGTGCATGTCGCTCCCTTGCTGTGTGTGTGTGTGTGTCGGTCCCTCGCTCTGTGTGTGTGCATGTCGCTCCCTTGCTGTGTGTGTGTGCATGTCTGTCCCTCGCTCTGTGTGTGTGCATGTCCGTCCCATGCTGTGTGTGTCCATGCTCCCTTCCTCGCTGCGTGTCACAGCGTGTACCTCCTTCGCTCTGTGTGTGTGTCTCTCCCTCGCTCTATGTGTGTGTGTCCCTCGCTCTCTGTGTATGTGCGCGTGCATGTCCTTCCCTCGCTGTGTCTGTGTGTGTGTCCCTTCGCTGCGTGTCCCTCCATCGCTGTGTGTGTGTGTCCCTTCCTCGCTGTGCGTGTGTGTGTGTTATCCCTTGCTGTGTGTGTACGTCCCCCTTGCTCTGTGTGTGCGTGTCACTCCCTTGCTGTGTGTGTGTGTGTGTGTGTGTCCGTCCTCACTGTATATGGGTGTGTCCCTCCCTCACTGTGTGTGTGTGAGTGCGTGTGTGTGCGTGTCCCTCTCTCGTGTGTGTGTGTGTGTGTCCCTCCCTCGCTCTGTGTGTGTGAGTTACCCCCATGCTGTGTGTGTATGTGTGTATGTGTGTGTGTTTGTGTGTGTCCCTCTTGCTGTGCATCTGTGGGTATGTGGCCCTCCCTCGCTGTGTGTGCATGTGTCTCCTCCTCGCTGTGTGTCCGCGTGTCCCTCTCTTGCTGTGTGTGTGTGTTTTTGCGTGTCCCTCTTTTGCTGTGTGTGTGTGTGTGTTTGTGTGTGTCCATGTCCCTCATTGGCTGTGTGTGTGCGTGTCCCTCTCTCGCTGTGTGTCTGTGTTTATGTGCTTGAGCATGAACGTGTCCATCCCTCGCTCTGTGTACGTGTCCCCACTTGCTGTGAGTATGTGTGACCCTTTTACAATGTATGTGAGTGTCCTTCCCTCGCTGCGTGTGTGTGTGTGTCCCTCCTTTGTTGTGTGTCTGTGTGTATTTGTGCGTTTCCCTCCCTTGCTTTGTGCACGTGTGTGTGCGCCTCTTGCTGTGCGTGCGCTTGTCACTCCCTCGCTCTGTGAGTGTGTGTCCGTCCCTTCTGTGTGTGTGTCCCTCCCTTGCTCTTTGTGCATATCCCCACGACTGTGTGTCTGCATCGCCCCTCGCTGTGTGAGTGCCTGTCCCCCCTTGGTGTGTGTGCGTGTGTCCCTCCTTCGCCATGTCTGTGCATGTCCCCTCTCGCTGTGTGTGCGTGCCCCCTCTCAATTTCTGTGCACATGCCCTCCCCCTCGCCGTGTGTCTGCTTGTCCCTCCTTCCCTGTAAGTGTGCGTGTCCCTCCCTTGCTGTTTATGTGCGTGTCCCTCTCTCGCTCTGTGTGTTTGTGTATATCCCTCCCTCGCTGTGTGTGTGCATGTCCTTCCCTCCCTGTGTGTGTGTGTGTGTGTGTGTGCGTGTGTGTGTGTGTGTGCACGCGCGTGCGTGTCCCTCCCTCGCTGTGTGTGCATGTCCCTCCCTGGCTGTGTGTGTGCGTGTCCCACTCTCACTGTGTGTCTGTGTTTGTGTGCTTGCGCATGCGCGTGTCGCTCCCTCGCTGTGTGTGTGTGTGTGTGTGTGTGTGTGTGTATGTATGCGTGTCAATTCCTCACTGTGCCTGTGTGTCCCTCTCACGCTGTGAGTATGTGTGTGTGTGTGTCCCTCCCTCGCTTTGTGTGTGTGTGTCACTCTTGCTGTGTGTGCGTGTCACTCCCTCGCTGTGTGTGAGTGTGTCCCTCTCCCTTGCTCTTTGTGTATATCTCCCTCGCTGTGTGAGTGCATGTGTCACTCCCTCGCCGTGTCAGTGCGTGTCCCATCTCACTGTGTGTGTGTGCCCCCTCTCACTTTCTGTTCACATTTCCTCCCTTCGCCGTGTGTGTGCTTATCCCTCCTTCCCTGTGTGTATGTGTGTGTGTGTGTGTGTCCCTCCCTCGCTGTGTGTGTGTGTGTCACTGTCTCACTGTGTGGGTACGTTTCACTTCCTCGCTGTTCGTGTGTCCCTCGCTCGCTGTGTGTGTGTGTGTGTCACTCTCTCACTGTGTGTGTACGTTTCACTCCCTCGCTGTTTGTGTCCCACCCTCGCTGTGTATGTGTGTGAGTTTGTCCCTCTCTCAGTGTGTGCGTGTCCCTCACTCTCTGTATGTGCGTGTCCATCACTCGCTGTGTGTGTACATGTGGGTGTGTGCGCGCAAGCGCATGTCCTTCACTTGCTGTGTATGTGTGTGCCCCTCCCTTGCTGTGTGTATGCGTGTGTCCCTCCATTGCTCTTTCTGTATATTCCTCTCACTGTATGTGCGCATCTCCCCTCGGTGTGTGACTGTGTGTGTATGTGTGTATGTATACGTGCGTGTCCCTCCCTCTGTGTGTGTGTGTGTGTAAGTGTGTCTCCTTCCCATGCTGTGAGTGAACATCTCTCCCTTGCTGTTGTGTGTGTGTGTGTGTGTGTCACTCCCTCGCTGTGTATGTGTGAGATCCCTCCCTTGCTCTGTGTGTGTGTGTGTGTGTCCCTCTTGCTGTGTGTGTGTGTGCGTGGCCCTCCGTCGCTGCGTGTGCATCTGTCTCCCCCTTGCTGTGTGTCCGTGTGTCCCTCTCAGGCTCTGTGTTGGTGTGTGTGCGTGTATGTGTGTATCCCTCTAGATGTGCACGCGTGTTTGTGGTCTTCCCTCTTGTGTGTGCCTGTGTCTCCCCCTCGCTGTGTTTGCGAGTGTCCCTCTCTTGCTGTGTGTGTGTGTGTCCCTCCCTTGCTGTGTGTCTGCGTGTATCCCCCTCACTCTTTGTGTGTTTGCGTGTCCCTCCTTCGCTTTGCGTGTGTGTCCCCGTCCCTCGCTGTGAGTGTCCCTCCCTCACTGTGTGTCTGCGTGTATCCCCCTCACTGTGTGTGTGTGCGTGTCCCTCCCTCGCTGTGTGTGTGTGTGTGTGTGTGTGTGTGTATGTGTGTGTGTGTGTGTGTGTGTGTGTGTGTATTTGTGAGTGTCCCTCCCTCGCTTTCCGTGTGTGTGCCCCCTCTCAATTTGTGTGCACCTGCCCTCCCCCTTGTGGTGTGTGTGCTTGTCCCTCCTTCGCTGTGTGTCCCTCCCTCGCTGTGTGTGCGTGTCGCTCCCTCGCTGTGTGTGTGCGTGTCCCTCCCACGCTGTGTGTGTCCATGCTCCCTTCCTCGCTGCATGTCTCAGCATGTCCCTCCCTCGCTCTGTGTGTGTGTCCCTCACTCTCTGTGTATGTGTGTGTGCATGTCCTTCCCTCGCTGTGTCTAGGTGTGTGTCCCTTTTCTGCGTGTCCCTCCCTCGCTGTGTGTGTCCCTTCCTCCCTGTGCATGTGTGTGTGTTCTCCCTCGCTGTGTGTGTACGTACCCCATGCTGTGTGTGTGCGTGTCCCTCCCTTGCTCTGTGTGTGTCCCTCCTCACTGTGTGTGGGTGTGTACCTCCCTCACTGTGTGTGTGTGTGTGTGTGTGTGTGTGTCCCTCTCTCGCTGTGTATGTGCATGTCCCTCCCTCGCTGTATATGTGTGAGTTCCCCCCTTGCTCTGTGTATATGTGTGTGTCCCTTTTGCTGTGCATGTGTGTGTGTGTGGCCCTACCTCGCTGTGTATGTGTGTGTGTGTGCGTGTTTGTGTGTATCCATGTCCCTCATTGGCTGTATATGTGCGTGCCCCTCTCTCGCTGTGTGTCTGTGTTTGTGTGCTTGAGCATGAGCGTGTCCATCCCTCGCTGTGTGTACGAGTCCCCTCTTGCTGTGAGTATGTGTGACACTTTTACAGTCTATGTGAGTGTCCTTCCCTCGCTGCGTGTGTGTGTGTGTGTGTGTGTGCGCGCGTGTGTGTGTATGCGTGTCATTCCCACATTGTGTGTGTGTGTGTCCCTCCCTTGCTGTGTGTCTGTGTGTATGTGTGCGTGTCCCTCCCTCGCTCTGTGTGTGTGTGTGTGTGTGTGTCCCTTCCTTGCTGTGTATGTGCGTGTCCCTCCCTCGCTGTGTGTGTGTGTGAGTTTCCCCCCTTGCTCGGTGTGTGTGTGTGTGTCCCTCTTGGTGTGCGTGTGTGTGCTTGGCCCTCCCTCGTTGTGTGAGCATGTGTCTCCCCCCTCGCTGTGTGTGTGCGTGTCCCTCCCTTGCTCTATGTGTGTCCCTCCTCACTGTGTGTGGGTGTGTACATCCCTCACTGTGTGTGTGTGTGTGTGTCCCTCTCTCGCTGTGTATGTGCATGTCCCTCCCTCGCTGTATATGTGTGAGTTCCCCCCTTGCTCTGTGTATATGTGTGTGTCCCTTTTGCTGTGCATGTGTGTGTGTGTGGCCCTACCTCGCTGTGTATGTGTGTGTGTGTGTGTGTGTGTGTGTGTGTGTGTGTGTGTGTGTGTGCGCGCGTGTTTGTGTGTATCCATGTCCCTCATTGGCTGTATATGTGCGTGCCCCTCTCTCGCTGTGTGTCTGTGTTTGTGTGCTTGAGCATGAGCGTGTCCATCCCTCGCTGTGTGTACGAGTCCCCTCTTGCTGTGAGTATGTGTGACACTTTTACAGTCTATGTGAGTGTCCTTCCCTCGCTGCGTGTGTGCGCGTGTGTGTGTGTATGCGTGTCATTCCCACATTGTGTGTGTGTGTGTCCCTCTCTTGCTGTGTGTCTGTGTGTATGTGTGCGTGTCCCTCCCTCGCTCTGTGTGTGTGTGTGTGTCCCTTCCTTGCTGTGTATGTGCGTGTCCCTCCCTCGCTGTGTGTGTGTGTGAGTTTCCCCCCTTGCTCGGTGTGTGTGTGTGTCCCTCTTGGTGTGCGTGTGTGTGCTTGGCCCTCCCTCGTTGTGTGAGCATGTGTCTTCCCCCTCGCTGTGTGTGTGCGCGTCCCTCTCTTGCTCTGTGTGTGTGTGTGTGTGTGTGTGTGTGTGTATGTGTCCATGTCCCTCACAGGCTGTGTGTGTGTGTGCCCCTCTCTCTGTGTCTGTTTGTGTGCTTGAGCATGAGCATGTCCATCCCTCTCTGAGTGTAACTATCCCTCTTGCTGTGAGTATGTGTGAGCCTTTTACAGTGTATGTGAGTGTCCCTCCTTTGCTGTGTGTCTGTGTGTATGTGTGCGTGCCCCTCCCTTGCTTTGTACGCGTGTGTGTGTATGTGTGTGTGTGTGTGCGCCTCTTGCTGTGTGTGCGCGTGTCACACCCTCGCTCTTTGAGTGTGTGTCCGTCCCTTGTGTGTGTGTCCCTCCCTTGCTCTTTGTGCATATCCCCACCATTGTGTGTCTGCATCGCCCCTCGCTGTGTGAGTGCCTGTCCCCCCTTGCTGTTGTGCTTGTGTTCCTCCCTCGCCATGTCTGTGCGTGCCCCCTCTCAATTTCTGTGCACAAGCCCTCCCCCTCGCCATGTGTCTGCTTGTCCCTCCTTCCCTGTGTGTGTGTGTGTGTGTGTGTGTGTGTGTGTGCGCGCGCGCGTGTCCCTCCCTCGCTGTGTGTGTTTGTGTATGACCCTCCATCGCTGTGTGTGTGTGTGTGCATGTCCTTCCCTTGCTGTGTGTGTGTCCCTCACTTGCTCTGTGTGTGTGCATGTCCTTCCCTCCCTCGCTGTGTGTGTGTGTGTCACTCTCTCACTGTGTGTATGTTTCACTCCCTCGCTGTTTGTGTGTCCCTCGCTCGCTGCGTGTATGTGTGTGTCCCACCCTCGCTGTGTGTGTGTGTGTGTGTGTGTGTGTCCCTCCCTTGCTGTGTGCGTTTGTCCCTCACTCACTGTGTGTGCGTGTCCATCCCTCGCTCTGTGTGTGTGCATGTCCTTCCCTCCCTCACTGTGTGTGTACGTTTCTATCCCTCGCTGTTGGTGTGTCCCTCTCTCACTGTGTGTGCGTGTCCCTCACTCTGAGTGTGCGTGTCAATCCCTCGCTGTGTGTGTTTGTGTATGACCCTCCATCGCTGTGTGTCTGCATGTCCTTCCCTCCCTCGCTGTGTGTGTGTGTGTGTGTGTGTGTGTGTGTCCCTCACTCACTCTGTGTGTGCGTGTGTGTGTGTGTGTCACACTCTCGCTGTGTGTGTCCCTCGCTCGCTGTGTGTGTGTGTCCCACTCTCGCTGTGTATGTGTATATATGTGTGTGTGTGTCCCTGCCTCGCTGTGTGTCTGCGTGTATCCCCTTAACTGTGTATGTGTGCGTGTCCCTCCCTCGCTTTGTGTGTGTGTGTCCCTCCCTTGCTCTTTGTGTATATCCCCCTTGCAGTGTGAGTGCATGTCCCCCCTTTCTGTGTGTGTGTGTCCCTCCCTCGCCGTGTCAGTTTGTGTCCCCTCTCACTGTGTGTGCGTGCTCCCTCTCAATTTCTGTGCACATTTCCTCCCCTTCGCCGTGTGTGTGCTTGTCCCTCCTTCCCTGTGTGTGTGTTTGTGTGTGTGTCCCTCCCTCGCTGTGTGTGTGTCCCTCCCTCACTGTGTGTGTGTGTACGTTTCACTCCCTCGCTGTGTGTGTGTGTCCAACCCTCACTGTGTATGTGTGTGTGTGTATGTGTGTGTCACTCTCTCACTGTGCGTGTCCCTCACTCTCTGTGTGTGTGTGTGTGTATATGTGTGTGTGTGTGTGTGCGAGCACGCGTGTCCTTCACTTGCTGTGTATGTGTGTGTCCCTCCCTCGCCGTGTGTGTGTGTGTCCCTCCCTCGCTGTGTATGTGCATGTCTGTCCCACGCTGTGTGTGTGTGTGTCCCTCCCACGCTGTTTGTGCATGTTCTTCCCTCCCTAGCTCTGTGTGTGTGTGTGTTTGTCGGTGTCCCTCTCTCGCTGCGTGTGCATGTCCCTCCCTGGATGTGTGTGCGCGTGTCACTCCCTTGCTGTCTGTGTGTGTCCATCCCTTGTGTGTGTGTGTGTCCCTCCCTCGCTGTGTATGTGCATGTCTGTGTCTCGCTGTGTGTGCGTGTCCCTCGCACGCTGTTTGTGCATGTCCTTCCCTCCCTAGCCCTGTGTGTGTGTGTGTGTGTGTGTGTGTGTGTTTGTAGGTGTCCCTCCCTCGCTGTGTGTGCATGTCCCTCCCTGGATGTGTATGCGCATGTCACTCCCTTGCTGTCTGTGTGTGTCCTTCCCTTGTGTGTGTGTGTCCCTCCCTCGCTATGTATGTGCATGTCTGTCCCTCGCTGCTTGTGCGTGTCCCTCCCACGCTGTTTGTGCATGTCCTTCCCTCCCTAGCCCTGTGTGTGTGTGTGTGTGTGTGTGTGTGTGTGTGTGTCCCTCCATTGCTCTTTGTGTATATCCCCCTCACTGTGTGTGCGCATCTCCCCTCGCTGTGTGAGTGCATGTCCCCCTCGCTATGTGTGCGTGTCCCTCCCTCGCCAGGTCTGTGCAAGTCCTCTCTCGCTGTGTGTGCATGTCCCCTCTCAATTTCTGTAAACATGCCCTTCCCCTCGCCATGTGTGTTCTTGTCCTTCTTTCCCTGTGTGTGTGTGTCCCTCCCTTGCTGTGTATGAAGGTGTCCCTCTCTCGCTGTGTGTCTTTGTGTATGTCCTTCCCTCGCTGTGTTTGCGAGCCCTTCCCACGCTGTGTGTGTACATGTCATTCCCTCCCTCGCTCTATGTGTGTGTGTGTGTGTGTGCGTGCGCGCCCCCTCCCTCGGTGTGTATGTGTGTCCCTCCCTCGCTGTGTGGGAGTCTCTCGCTCACTGCGTGTGTGTCTCTCGCTCGCTGCGTGTGTGTGTGTCCCTCCCTCGTTGTGTGTGCATGTCCCTCCCTCGCTGCGTGTGTGTATGTGTCCCTCCCTCGTTGTGTGTGCGTATCCCTCCCTCGCTGTGTGTGCGTGTCCCTCCCTCTGTGTGTGTGTGTGTGTCTCGCTCGCTGCGTGTGTGTATATGTCCCTCCCTCGCTGTGCGTGTGTGTATGTGTCCCTCCCTCGCTGTGTGTCTGCGGACAACCCCCTCACTGTGTGTAGTGCGCGTATCCCACCCTCGCTATGTGTGTGTGTGTGTCCCTCCCTCGCAGTGTGCGTGTGTGTGTGTCCGTCCCTCGCTGTGTGTGTATTTGTGTGTCCCTCCCTCGCTGTGTGTCTGCGGGTAACCCCCTCACTGTGTGTAGTGCGCGTATCCCACCCTCGCTATGTGTGTGTGTGTGTCCCTCCCTCGCAGTCTGTGTGTGTGTGTGTGTCTGTGTGTGTGTGTGTGTGTGTCTCCCTCGCTGTGTGTGCTCGTGTCCCTCCCTTGCTCTGTGTGTGTGTGGATCTGTGCATGTCCCTCCCTCCCTTTGCGTGTGTGTGCGTGTCTCTCCCTTGCTCGGTGTTTGTGTGTGTATGTGTGTATGTGTACGTGTCCCTCCCTCGCTTTGCGTGTGTGTTGAGTGTGTGACCAGCTTGCTGTGTGCGTGTGTCCCATCTTTGCCATGTCTGTGTGTCCCCTCTCGCAGTGTGTGCGTGCCCCCTCTCAATTTCTGTGCACATGCCCTCCCCCTCGACATGTGTGTGTTTGTCCCTCCCTCGCTGTGTGTGAGCATCTCTCCCTTGCTCTCTGTGTGTGTGTTCCTCCTTCACTTTACGTGTGTGTCCCCGTCCTTCGCTGTGTGTATGTGCGCGTCTCTCCCTCGCTGTGTATGTGTGTCCCCGTCCCTCGCAGTGTGTGTGTCCCTCCCTCGCCGTGTGTCTGTCTGTATTCCCCTCTCTGTGTGTGTCTTTGCGTGTCCCTCTCTCGCTTTGTGTGTGTGTGCCCCCTCTCAATTTGTGTGCACAGGCCCTCCCCCTTGCGGTGTGTGTGCTTGTCCCTCCTTCGCTGTGTGTCCCTCCCTCGCTATGTGTGTACGCGTCCCTCCCACGCTGTGTGTGTGCGTGTCCCTCCCTCGCTGTGTGTGCGTGTGTGCCTCCCTCGCTGTGTGTGCGTGTCCCTCCCTCGCTGTGTGTATGTGTCCCTCCCTCGCTGTGTGTACGTGTCCCTCCCTCGCTGTGTGTGCGCTTCCCACACTTACTGTGTGTGCGCGTGTCGCTCCCTCACTGTGTGTGTGTTTGTCCCTCCCACGCTGTGTATGTGCATGTCCCCTCCCTCACTGCGTGTCTCAGCGTGTGGTTCCCTCACTGTGTCTGTGTGTGTGTGTCCCTTCGCTGCGTGTTTGTGCGTGTCCCTCCATCGCTGTGTGTGTGTGTTCTCCCTCGCTGTGTGTGTGTCCATTCCTCGCTCTGTGTGTGCGTGTCTCTTCCTCGTTGTGTGTGCGTATCCCTTTCTTGTTGTGTGTGTATGTGTGTGTGTGTGTGTGTGCGTGTCCCTCCCTCGCTGTGTCTGTGTGTTCCTCTTCGCTGCGTGTCTGTACGTGTCCCTCCCTCGCTCTGTGTGTGTGTGTGTGTCCCTCCCTCGGTGTGTGTGCGCGTCCCTTCCTCACTGTGTGTGTGCGTGTCCCCCTCGCTGTGTGTGTGCTTGTTCCTCCCTCGCTGTGTGTATGTATCCCTCCCTCGGTGTGTGTGTGCGTGTCCCTCCCTCGCTGTGTGTATGTGTCCCTTCCTCGCTGTGTGTGTGCGTGTCCCACCTTTGCTGTGTGTGCGTGTCCTTCCCTTGCTGTGTCTGTGTGTGTGTGCATATGCTTGTCCCCTCCTTCGCTGTGTGTGTCCGTGCCCTTCCCTCGCTGTGTGCTTGTATCCCTCCCTCGCTTTGTGCGTGTCCCTCCCTCGCTGTGTCTGTGTGTGTCCCTCCCTCGCTGTGTCAGTGTGTGTCCCTCCCTCACTGTATGTGTGTGTGTCCCTCCCTCGCTGTATGTGTGTGCGTCCCTCCCTCGCTGCGTGTGTGTGTGTCCCACCCTCGCTGCGTGTGCGCGTGTCCCATTCTCGCTGCGTGTGTGCGTGTCCCACCCTCGCTGCGTGTGTGCGTGTCCCACCCTCGCTGCGTGTGTGCGTGTCCCACCCTCGCTGCGTGTGTGCGTGTCCCACCCTCGCTGCGTGTGTGCGTGTCCCACCCTCGCTGCGTGTGTGCGTGTCCCACCCTCGCTGTGTGAGTGTGTGTCGCTTCCTCACTGTGTATGTCCCTCCCTCGATTTGCGTGTGTCCCTCCCTCGCTGTGTCGGCGTGTATCCCCCTAACTGTGTGTGTGCATGCATGTCCTTCCCTCGCTCTGCGTCTGCGGGTATCTCCCTCACTGGGTGTATTTGCGTGTCGCCCCCTTGCTGTGTGTCTGCGTATATCCCCATCACTGTGTGTGTGTGTGTGTGTGCACGTCCTTCCCTCACTGTGTGTCTGCGTGTAACCCCCTCACTGTGTGTGTGCATGTCCTTCCCTCGCTATGTGTCTGCGTGTATCCCCCTCACTGTGTGTGTGTGCATGTCCTTCCCTCGCTGTGTGTCTGCGTGTAACCCCCTCACTGTGTGTGTGTGTGCATGTCCTTCCCTCGCTGTGTGTCTGCGTGTATCCCCCTCACTTTGTATGTGTGCATGTCCTTCCTTCGCTGTGTGTCTGCGGGTAACCCCCTCACTGTGTGTGTGTGTGTGTGCATGTCCTTCCCTCGCTGTGTGTCTGCAGGTATCTCTCTCACTGTGTGTGTGTGCATGTCCTTCCCTCGTTGTGGGTCTGCGTATATCCCCATCACTGTGTGTGTGTGTGCATGTCCTTCCCTCGCTGTGTGTCTGCGTGTAACCCCCTCACTTTGTGTGTGTGCATGTCCTTCCCTCGCTGTGTGTCTGCAGGTATCTCTCTCACTGTGTGTGTGTGTGTGCATGTCCTTCCCTCGCTGTGTGTCTGCGTATATCCCCATCACTGTGTGTGTGTGTGCATGTCCTTCCCTCGCTGTATGTCTGCGTGTCACCCCCTCACTGTGTGTGTGCATGTCCTTCCCTCGCTATGTGTCTGCGTGTATCCCCCTCACTGTGTGTGTGTGAGTGTGCATGTCCTTTCCTCGCTGTGTGTCTGCGTGTAACCCCCTCACTGTATGTGTGTGTGCATGTCCTTCCCTCGCTATGTGTCTGCGTGTCACCCCCTCACTGTGTGTGTGTGTGTGTGTGCATGTCCTTCCCTCGCTGTGTGTCTGCGTGTGTCCCCCTCACTTTGTGTGTGTGCATGTCCTTCCTTCGCTGTGTGTCTGCGGGTATCTCCCTCACTGTGTGTGTGTGTGTGTGTGCGTGTGTGCGTGTCCTTCACTCGCTGTGTGTCTGCAGGTATCTCTCTCACTGTGTGTGTGTGTGCATGCCCTTCCCTCGCTGTGTGTCTGCGTATATCCCCATCACTGTGTGTGTGTGTGCATGTCCTTCCTTCGCTGTGTGTCTGCGTGTAACCCCCTCACTGTGTGTGTGCATGTCCTTCCCTCGCTATGTGTCTGCGTGTATCCCCCTCACTGTGTGTGTTTGCATGTCCTTCCCTCGCTGTGTGTCTGCGTGTATCCCCCTCACTGTGTGTGTGTGTGTGCATGTCCTTCCCTCGCTATGTGTCTGCAGGTATCACTCTCACTGTGTGTGTGTGCATGTACTTTCCTCGCTATGTGTCTGCGTGTAACCCCCTCACTGTGTGTGTGTGCATGTCCTTCCCTCGCTGTGTGTCTGCGTGTAACCCCCTCACTGTGTGTGTGTGTGCATGTCCTTCCCTCGCTGTTTGTCTGCGTGTATCCCCCTCACTGTGTGCGTTTGCATGTCCTTCCCTCGCTTTGTGTCTGCGTGTATCTCCCTCACTGTGTGTGTGTGTGTGTGTGCATGTCCTTCCCTCGCTGTGTGTCTGCGTGTATCCCCCTCACTGTGTGTGTTTGCATGTCCTTCCCTCGCTGTGTGTCTGCGTGTATCCCCCTCACTGTGTGTGTGTGTGCATGTCCTTCCCTCGCTGTGTGTCTGCGTGTATCCCCCTCACTGTGTGTGTGTGTGTGCATGTCCTTCCCTCGCTATGTGTCTGCGTGTATCCCCCTCACTCTGTGTGTTTGCATGTCCTTCCCTCGCTGTGTGTCAGCGTGTATCCCCCTCACTGTGTGTGTTTGCATGTCCTTCCCTCGCTGTGTGTCTGCAGGTATCTCTCTCACTCTGTGTGTGTGTGTGTGTGCCTGTCCTTCCCTCGCTATGTGTCTGCGTGTATCCCCCTCACTGTGTGTGTTTGCATGTCCTTCCCTCGCTGTGTGTCTGCAGGTATCTCTCTCACTGTGTGTGTGTGCATGTCCTTCCCTCGTTGTGTGTCTGCGTATATCCCCATCACTGTGTGTGTGTGTGCATGTCCTTCCCTCGCTGTGTGTCTGCGTGTAACCCCCTCACTTTGTGTGTGTGCATGTCCTTCCCTCGCTGTGTGTCTGCAGGTATCTCTCTCACTGTGTGTGTGTGTGTGCATGTCCTTCCCTCGCTGTGTGTCTGCGTATATCCCCATCACTGTGTGTGTGTGTGCATGTCCTTCCCTCGCTGTGTGTCTGCGTGTAACCCCCTCACTGTGTGTGTGCATGTCCTTCCCTCGCTATGTGTCTGCGTGTATCCCCCTCACTGTGTGTGTGTGAGTGTGCATGTCCTTTCCTCGCTGTGTGTCTGCGTGTAACCCCCTCACTGTATGTGTGTGTGCATGTCCTTCCCTCGCTATGTGTCTGCGTGTAACCCCCTCACTGTGTGTGTGTGTGTGTGCATGTCCTTCCCTCGCTGTGTGTCTGCGTGTGTCCCCCTCACTTTGTGTGTGTGCATGTCCTTCCTTCGCTGTGTGTCTGCGGGTATCTCCCTCACTGTGTGTGTGTGTGTGTGTGTGTGCGTGTGTGCGTGTCCTTCACTCGCTGTGTGTCTGCAGGTATCTCTCTCACTGTGTGTGTGTGTGCATGCCCTTCCCTCGCTGTGTGTCTGCGTATATCCCCATCACTGTGTGTGTGTGTGCATGTCCTTCCTTCGCTGTGTGTCTGCGTGTAACCCCCTCACTGTGTGTGTGCATGTCCTTCCCTCGCTATGTGTCTGCGTGTATCCCCCTCACTGTGTGTGTTTGCATGTCCTTCCCTCGCTGTGTGTCTGCGTGTATCCCCCTCACTGTGTGTGTGTGTGTGCATGTCCTTCCCTCGCTATGTGTCTGCAGGTATCACTCTCACTGTGTGTGTGTGCATGTACTTTCTTCGCTATGTGTCTGCGTGTAACCCCCTCACTGTGTGTGTGTGCATGTCCTTCCCTCGCTGTGTGTCTGCGTGTAACCCCCTCACTGTGTGTGTGTGTGCATGTCCTTCCCTCGCTGTTTGTCTGCGTGTATCCCCCTCACTGTGTGCGTTTGCATGTCCTTCCCTCGCTTTGTGTCTGCGTGTATCTCCCTCACTGTGTGTGTGTGTGTGTGTGCATGTCCTTCCCTCGCTGTGTGTCTGCGTGTATCCCCCTCACTGTGTGTGTTTGCATGTCCTTCCCTCGCTGTGTGTCTGCGTGTATCCCCCTCACTGTGTGTGTGTGTGCATGTCCTTCCCTCGCTGTGTGTCTGCGTGTATCCCCCTCACTGTGTGTGTGTGTGTGCATGTCCTTCCCTCGCTATGTGTCTGCGTGTATCCCCCTCACTCTGTGTGTTTGCATGTCCTTCCCTCGCTGTGTGTCAGCGTGTATCCCCCTCACTGTGTGTGTTTGCATGTCCTTCCCTCGCTGTGTGTCTGCAGGTATCTCTCTCACTCTGTGTGTGTGTGTGCCTGTCCTTCCCTCGCTATGTGTCTGCGTGTATCCCCCTCACTGTGTGTGTTTGCATGTCCTTCCCTCGCTGTGTGTCTGCAGGTATTTCTCTCACTGTGTGTGTGTATATCCTTCCCTCGCGCTGTGTCTGCGTGTATCCCCATCACTGTGTGTGTGTGTGCATGTCCTTCCCTCGCTATGTGTCTGCGTGTATCCCCCTCACTGTGTGTGTTTGCATTTTCTTCCCTCGCTGTGTGTCTGCACGTATCTCTCTCACTGTGTGTGTGTGTGTGTGTGTGTGTGTGCATGTCCTTCCCTCACTATGTGTCTGCGTGAATCCCCCTCACTGTGTGTGTGTGTGCACGTCCTTCCCTCGCTGTGTGTCTGCGGGTATCTCCCTCACTGTTTATGTTTGCGTGTCGCTCCCTTGCTGTGTGTGTGTGTGTGAGTGTGTGTGTGTCCAAAAGTTGCACCATCAGTGAATTGGCCATCATGTATTGACTGTGGTATTCAGGAATGTGTGGTTTAACTAAGTTCACCACGAGAAATGCAGGGTTTAATGTATAGGTAGAGGGGTGGGTCTGGGTAGGACGCTCGTCAGAGTTTTGGAATGGACTGGTTGGGCCGAATGGCCTGGTTCCACACTATGGCGATTCTATTCAGGCTATTGTCCAGCCATGTCAACCATTCCCATCTCTTAAACCTTGCCTTATCCCCAATATTCTCCTTAACACTATAATCTCCTCCAGACTCTAAAACACTCCTTGGCGATGTAAGCTTCTCCAGTCCTTGCAAAGATCGATATGTCTGCCACCTCTTCCTGCTTTTAGAACCCTCCCTATAACTATTGCCATTTGGTACAGCACTCCCAATCATTGTTCCCTCTTGAAACTCATCTGGACTGTCTCAACTTCCCCTTGATAGTTGCATGCTGAGACCTGCTCTATATCAGTGAAGTAATTAAGTCTTGGCAACACTCACTGTTATAACTCCCCTGCAGCCTTACAGCACTGAGGATCTGTAGAAGCTCTTCTCAACCTGACAGCCATCTCTGTGTCTGTAATCTCCTCCACTCCTCATAATACATCCTCTCTGAGCTCTTCTGTCGTCCACTAAACACCCCCTAACACTGTCAGTATCAGTGTAACCTTCACCAAAAATACAACCTTCCCTATCTGTGTAAATCCCTTCACCAGTCCCTGTCCCTCTCAGATCCGTCGAACAATACAACCCTCCATGTCTATGTATTCACCTTCAGTCCCTACTCACCTCCCTATCTGTGTAACCTTCTCCATGCATTTTTGCTTCTGTCTCTTCAACTGTCCCTGCCAGTGTAATCTCTTCCAGACCCGAAAACTCCCCTCTCTTTAACTTCCTCAGGCCACATACCCCTCACTATCTGTAAGCTACTCCTATCTGAGAAACCTACCTCTGCAAACTGTTCCAACTCATCAACTCTCCATAAACTCCTGCAGCTCTTACAGCCCTCCCTATCTACAAAACCTCTTCTAGTCCCTAAAACACCAACAGTCTGTGGAGACCCTACCACCATCCCGAGCAGTGTAATCCTATCAAGTCCCTGCAGTAATCCTGATCTGTCGAACTCACTGAAATGCGGGTGCCTCTCCCAATCCAGTTCCTACAAATCCCACTATCTATTTAACACCATCCTGTCAGTATCACCCCCCGCCGTCAATGTAAGCTCCTCCTGTGTCTCCACCATCTACCCATCTCCATAACCTTGTCCAGCCCTTACACCACTATCTGTTTAAACGTCACCATCCCCTACAACTTCCTCCTGTTTGTGCTATGCTCCCTTACCTGTGAAACTGTCTCCAACCAAAATTGCTATCACAATCTCTGAAATGAAATCCAGATTCCACAACCTCCATAACCCCAAGAACCTAAGCCTTTCCTACATCCATTAACACCTACAGTCACGACTACCCTGCATATCTCTGTTTGTTCTTCTAGTCGATACAAGCATCTTTATCTCTGTAATCTGCTCAGCTCCCTAAAACACTCCCTGTCGGTGATCCAGCCCTGTCCTACAAACATTCTTATCCCTGTAAGCTTCTCCATCTCTCCCAACATTCCCAACTCCATGAATTCCTGCAGGCCCTATAGCTCTCCACATTTCTGTAATTGCCTGTGGCTCTATGGCCCTTCTTCTCTGTGTAACCTCGTTCAGACCCCATAATCTCCTGCTTCCTGAATCCTCTTCCTACATTGCCAAACTTAGATGAAAGCAGAGCAGTCAACGTTGTCCACATGGACTTTAGCATCTATTCAAGAGGAAGAAGGAAACTTACTTAAGGTTGAGGAAGAAAGGATCAGACAGGGCTCCAGAGACTTGCATTGGGTGGCATGGTGTCTCAGTGGTTAGCACTGCTACCTCATAGACCACGGACTCCATTTCGATTACAGCCTCAGGCGACTGCCTGTGGGGAGTTTGCACATTCTCCCTGTGGGTTTCCTCCAGGTGCTCCAGTTTCCCGCCACAGCCCAAAGATGTGCCAGTTTGGTGACTCAGCCATGCTAAATTACCCAGAGTGTTCAGGGATGGGTAGGTTTGGCGCATTAGTCAGGGCAAATGGAGAGTAATAGGATGGGGGAATGGGGCTGGGTTGGATACGTTTGGAGGGTTGATGTGGAGTTGTTGGGTCAAATAGCCCGTTTCCACACAGTAGGGATTCTCTGAAGGTACCAGGAAGGAACTGAGGAATGGATTTAGGGCAACTAGAAGGGGGCATGAAAATGCTTTGCTGGGAAGGATTAAGGAAAACCGTGAGGCATTCTCCACTTATGGAAGGAACAAGAGGATGGTCATAGTGAGGATAAGGCCAATCTGGGATAGTGGAAGGAACTTGTGCGTGGAGTCACAGGAGGTAGGGGAGGTCCTTAATGAATACTGTGTCTTAGTACTCACGGCTGAGAAGGGTCGTGTCGTTTGTAAGGACAGCTTGAAATGGGCTGATGTACGTGAACAGGTGGATGTTAAGAAGGAGGATGTGCTGAGAATTTTGTAAAAGATAAGGATCGATAAGTCGCTGAACCAGACTGGATGCGTCCGAAGTTAACACACGAAGTGAGGGAATGAATTTCTGCGCACTTGGTGATGACCTTTGCTCCCTCACTGTCCACTGGAGTCGGACCAGATGATTGGAGGCAGGAAGATATTATTCCCTTGTTCAGGAAAGTGAATAGGGATAACCCTGGGAATTGCACACCTGTCAGTCTTATGTCTGTGGTGTGCAGATTATTGGAGAGGACTCTGGGAGACAGGATTTATTAGTCCTTGGGAAACCATAGTTTGATTAGAGATTGTCAGCATGGTTTCTAAGGGGCAGGACATGCCTTAGAAGTCTTATTGAATCTTTTGAGAATGTGACAGAACACCTTTATGGCTCATTCAGAAAGTACGGAGGCACGGGATACAGGGAAACCTGTCTGTCTGGATACAGGATTACTGGCCCACAGAAGACAGAGGGTGATGATAGGATGGAAAGCATTCTTCCTGGAGCTTAGTGACCAGTTGTTTTCTTCAGGGAGTGGTTACAGGACCTCTGCTCTTTGTGAGTTTATGAATGGCTTGGATGTGTGAGTGGAAGAGTGGGTTAGTAAGTTTGCCAATGACACAAAGGTCGGTGGAGTGGTTGATAGTGTGGAGGGCTGTTGTAGGTTGCAACGGTACATTGACAGGATGCAGAGCTGAGCTGAGAAGTGGCAGATGGAGTTCAATCTGGAAAAGCGTGAAGTCATTCATTTTGAAAGATTGAATGCAGAATGCAGAATGCTGGGTTAAAGGTAGGATCTTTGGCAGTGTGGAGGAACGGAAGGATCTTGAGTTCCAAGTCCCTAGGTCCCTCAAAGTTGCCACCTGAGCTGATCGGCTTGTTAAGAAGGAATATATTGTGTGGGATTTCATTAGTTTGGGGATTGAGTTTTAAATCTGTGAGGTTATGCTTCAGCTCTATAGAGCCCTGGTTAGACCCCACTTGGAATATTGTGTTCAGTTTGTATCCCCTCATTACAGGAAGGAATTGGAAGCATTAGAGAGGGTAAAGAGGAGATTTGCCTATAATGGAGGGCATGTCTTATGTAGAAAGGTTGAGGGAGCTAAGGCTTTTCTCATTGGAATGAAGAAGGGTGAGGGGTGACTTGGCAGAGGTGAACAAGGTGATGAGAGGCATAGTTAGCGTGAATAGAGAGTTTTTGTTTTAACCTGACATAAATAGCTATTACAAGGGGGTATAATTTTCCAGTGATTAGCGGATGGTGAAGGGGAGATTTCAGAGCTAGGTTCGTTACATACAGAGTGGTGGCTGAGTGGAATGCACTGCCAGCGTTGGCAGTAAAATTCGACGCATTCGAGACATTTAATATACTTCTGGATAGGCACATGGATGATAATAAACTGAAGGGTATGGAAGTTAGAGTCATAGAGATGTACAGCATGGAAACAGACACTTCAGTCCAACCCGTCAATGCCGACCAGATATCCCAACCCAATCTAGTCCCACCTGCCAGAACCTGATCCATATCCCTCCAAACCCGTCCTATTCATATACCCATCCAAATACCTCTTAAATGTTGCACTTGTACCAGCCTCCACCACTTCCTCTGGCAGCTCATTCCATACACGTACCACCCTCTGCATGAAAAGGTTGCCCCTTAGGTCTCTTTTATATCTTTCCCCTCTCATCCTAAACCTATGCCCTCTAGTTCTGGACTTCCCAACCCCAGGGAAAAGACTTTGTCTATTTACCCTATCCATGCCCTTCATAATTTTGGAAACCTCTATAAGGTCACCCCTCAGCCTCCAACGCTGCAGGGAAAACAGCCCGAGCCTGTTCAGCCTCTCCCTGTGGCTCAAATCCTCCAACCCCGGCAACTTCCCTGTAAATCTTTTCTGAACCCATTCAAGTTTCCCAACATTTTTCTGATAGTAAGGAGACCAAAATTGCACGCAACATTACAACAGTAGTCTAACCAATGTGTTGTACAGTCGCAACATGACCTCCCAACTTCTGCACTCAATACTCTGACCGAAAGACGAACACATACCAAACGCCTTCTTCACTATCCTATCTACCTGCGACTCCACTTTCAAGGAGTTATGAACCTGCACTCCAAGGTCTCTTTTTGTTCAGCAATACTCCCTACGACGTTACCATTAAGTGTATAAGTCCTGCTAAGATTTGCTTGCCCAAAATGCAGCACCTCGCATTTATCTGAATTAAACTCTATCTGCCACTTTTTTTTTTATCTTACCGTCAGATAAAAGATTAGCATGTCATCATGGCAGGAGGGTCTTGTTCTATACTGTTCTCCATAGTCTGGAATCCATGTGTCATATGGTAAACTGGGTAATAAGCTCAGATCAGTGTAAAAGGTGATGGCATTCAGGAGGAGCTAGTCAACTGGACAGAAAATTGGGCCTGATGGTAGGAGACAGAGGGTGATGGGAGACATGTTGTTTTTCTGACTGGAGACATGTGACCAGCGGTGGAGTGGGTCTCCTGTTGTTTGTCATTTGGATAAATGGTTTGGATGGGAATATTGTTAAGTAAGTTAAGTAAGTTTTTTGGGTGACACTGAAATTGGTGGTAAACTGGACAGTGATGAAGGTTATCTGAGATATAACAGGATGAACAGTACGCTGGGGTAGTGGGCTGAAGAATAGCAGATGGAGTTTAATTAGATAAATGGGAAGTGTGCCATTTTGCTGAAACAAACCAGGGCGGAACTTGTACAGTTAATGTTCGGGCCCTGGGTAGTGTTGTCAATCAGTGACCCAGGGATGCAGGTACACAGTTCTTTGAAAGTGGTGTCACACGCAGACAGACGGGTGAAGCAGGTGTTTGGGATGGTTACCTTCATTGGCCAGAGCATTGAGTGTAGGAGTTGGGATGTCATGTCGTGGTGGACATTGGTCAGGCCACCATAAAAGCATTGTTGATCAGTGAGAAGAACTCATCTGGTTCACTGACCACCTTTTGTGTAGAACATCTGACATTCTAACCTTGCCTGGCTAACATGTGACTCCAGACCCACAGCAATATGGCTGACTCTGAGCTGTCCTCTGGGTAATTAGCAGTGATACCCACATCCCATGAATGAATAAATAAAAATACATATGTCCCTCCCTACCTCTGCAAACCTCTCCAGCTGCAGCAATCCGTACAGCAATTCAGGCCCTGACCACTCTCTGTAACACTCTTACCACCTCCAGCACCTTCACCTCTCCTTGTTCCTTTTGCGACATTAAACCCTGACAATGATTCCCCTTCCCACTGCCCTCCTCCTGATAGCAGACCGTTTGCAATACCTTTAAAACTTACTCCTAAAACACTCTCATTTCATGATTTTAAGTATTTTCTTGGTGATCCTCAAAGCCTCCGAATCTCATATGATGCATTTTGTCCTGAGAGAGGGGCCGGTGGGAATTTCTTGCTGAGGTTTTGTCTGTTTCAATGGAATGTTCTTTTGTTGAGTGATTTACACTGTCCCTTCAAATGTTTTCCACTGTTCATTAACAGGCACATATTTCAGTCTGTTTAGCCTCTTTACCTTGGTCAGTTCTCCTCTCAAACCCATGTAATTGGCTGTTTTTGTTTCTAGTTGTAGCTTGTCCTTTCTGTGATTCACTTTAAAACTTTATATTTCTTTAAGCTGAACTTTATCACAATTTCCCTGAAGATCATTCCAGGTGACATTACTCATTCACTAAGTTTCATCACACAACGGTCGCTCTGAGATAGTTATGTCCCGAGCCAGTTGCACATTTTTTTATTCAAAGAAACACTGAAAAAAAATTATCTGACTCCTCTTTCAATAACACTGTCAGTGTGACTGTCCCAGATTATGTGAATATTGAAGTTTCCCAAAATTATCACAATGTGTTTGTTAAAAAATTCTAATGGCTTCCTGTTTAATTCAGTGTCGAGCAGTGAAATGCTGTTCGGTGATCTAAAACTGTGCTGTTGCTTGTGTCCTTTGCAAGTAGTAACCAGAATTTACATTCAGACTGACTCTACTTCATGATCTGAGGCCAAATACTTTCTCTGTAATACCTTTATTATCCATTATTGTTAGCGTTACCTATTTTGCCTGAATTTGCACAAGGTTGTGATCCATTGAATATTTATGTTCCACCTTTTGTTCGCCCTGTAAACACATCTCTCTGGTGTCTAAATCTCTTTTATCTCTGTGTCACAAATCAATCAACCTTATTGATGAGACATCATCCATTCCAAAAAGAAAACATAACTTACTCTTTCCCACAATTTCCTGTCACAAACCGATTCCCTGATGCACAGTCTGAGTTAAACTCTGTCCCTTCTTGTTCCTTTCTGCTTGTCTTCAGCCACATTCCCATGCTGCTCCCATATTTCACCTTTTCCGTTTGGATTTGGTAAGCTCCTTTCACCTAAACCCTGTCCCTGCATCCTCTCTGTCAGTTGAAAGCCCTGTCCATAAAACTAACGACATGATTGGCCAGGACACTGGTCCCAGCACAGTTCCAGTGGGACCATCCTAATGGATTATTTTTTTAAATCAGGTATGGGATGTGGGTGTCTCTGGCTGACCAGCCTTTCTTGCCCAGCTCTAGCTGCCTTCGAGCTGAGTAACTTGCTCGGCCATTTCAGAGGGTAATTGAGAGGCAAAATTTTGCTGTGGGTACGTCGTGCAGACCACGTGTGGATGAGCAGATGTCCTTATCTGAAGGACAAGTGTTTGTTTTTTTTGTACATCAGCAATGGTTTCATATTTATTTATGGATTGTGAATTACTATTTTTAAAATTATTGATTTCAAATTCCACCATTTCTGATGGTGGGATTCAAACCCACTTCCCCTGGATATTAGCTGAGGTTTTGGATACATGCTCTAGCAATAATACCATCACTTCACCTGCTCACTGGTTGCTCATCCCTGAGCACTGATACCTGGGCATCATGAAGCTAAACCCATTCTTCCAACATGACCGTGTGATCCTGAGGTCTTCCAGCACTCTAATTATATCATTCAGTCTCTCTCCATGTGGTATCCCTCACGGTGTGGATCTTATTGCCGCCTCTGTCAGCGCCTCCTGCTCTTGCAGTTACTCCAGATCCTGAGCCAACAGAATTCTCCACTCCAGAGAGAGATGCAAGAGCACAGGCCAGGGATGGAGTGGGATTTTACAGATCTCTGTGGGACTCATTTCCATTCTCCATGTATAACCCTCACTGCATCAGTCTAATTTTCCATTCTGTCTATTTCTCTGTCTCCTGTAGGTACTTAGGAAGTTCCTGACTCAATAGACTTTCCAATTGCTGGGTGGGTCGTCCAGCACCTCATGAGGATGATTGGTCAGCCAGAGAGACAAAAGGCAGGGAGATGTGGAGCCTTCAATAAATCCTGCAGTGAGGTAAGATCACTCGGTGCATAGAGCAGAGAGCAATGAAAGGCCTCCTAACATTGCTAACAAGACATGATATAGATGCAGTGCTGGAGGGAGAGCACAGTACAGTACAGACGCACCCCTTGCTCAAACACCACGTCTACATTAACTTACTTTGCACTGAGACAGCATGGGGAATTCATAGTTATCAAACTGGGCCTGTGAGCATCAGGACAACAGAGGGGAAAGCAGGCCTCCGATGAGAGTTTGGGAATGCTGCCTGGGATCTTTCAGTTCTGTGTTCTCCCTCCATCACTGTACTAAGACTCATTACTCTGCAACTCTGTACCTATGAGGTAAAAACCATGCGGCTGATGCAGCTACCACCCCCACGCTGATTGATGATGTCACTTCTGCCCCCATCATGGCCACGCCCACAGCCACTTCCGGCCCTCACATCATCGCCGATGCCACAAGCTCAGTGAATTCCGCAACCCCGACTGCTGTGTCTGCCACCACTTCCGCCCCCACCAGCGCCACTCACCTGCATTCTGCTGACACGCCCCCCACAGACCCCACTGTCACTATTCCCACCCCCCAGAACCCCGAGGGGAACACTACCCCTGCTCATGACTCTACCCCCATTACCCCACCCTCACACCCACTCCAGGTACTGGCTCCAAACCCACTCCTAGCTCTACACCCACACCAGCTCCCAGCTCCCAGCTCCCTACCCTGCCGAGTTTTCACCATCCCTCCTTACCTCCCCCTCACTGAGGACGAACGATCAGTCCTCAGCAAAGGACTCACCTTCGTCCCCCTCCGTCCACGCATCAATGAATGTAATACACGCCGTGACATCGAACAATTCTTCTGTCGCCTCTGCCTCTGAGCTTACTTTCACAATCAGGATTCCCGCCCATCTTCCGAGGACCCCTTCGCCCACCTCCAACACACTGCATCCACCTGGACACGCCGTGCTGGCCTATTACCTGCCCTCGACCTTCTCATTTCCAACTGCCGCCGGGACATTAGCCGCCTGTCGACCCCCCTCCCCCACTCCAACCTCTCACCCTCACAACGCGCAGCCCTCCAATCCCTCTGCTCCAATCCTGACCTCACCATCAAGCCAGCGGACAAAGGGGGCGCAGTGGTAGTCTGGCGCACTGACCTCAACATCGCTGAAGCCAAACGCCAACTCGAGGACACCTCTTCCTACCGCCCCCTTGACCATGACCCCACCCCCCATCACCAAACCATCATCTCCCAGACCATACAGAACCTTATCACCTCAGGAGATCTCCCACCCACAGCTTCCTACCTCATAGTCCTGGAACCCCGCACTGCCCGGTTCTACCTGCTTCCCAAGATCCACAAGCCTGACCACCCTGGCTGACCCATTGTCTCAGCATGCTCCTGTCCCACTTAACTCATCTCTACCTACCTCGACACTGTCCTATCCCCCCTAGTCCAGGAACACCCCACATATGTTCGAGACACCACCCACGCCCTCCACCTCCTCCAAGACTTCCGTTTCCCCGGCCCCCAACGCCTCATCTTCACCATGGATATCCAATCCCTCTACAGCTCCATCCGCCATGACCATGTCCTCCAAGCCCTCCGTTGTTTCCTCTCCAGACGTTCCCAACAGTACCCCTCCACCGACACTCTCATTCGTTTGGCCGAACTGGTCCTTACCCTTAACAATTTCTCCTTTGAATCCTCCCACTTCCTCCAGACCAAAGGGGTAGCCATGGGCACACGTATGGGCCCCAGCTATGCCTGTCTCTTTGTTGGCTACGTAGAGCAGTTGATCTTCCGTAATTACACCGGCACCACTCCCCACCTCTTCCTCCGCTACATTGGTGACTGCATTGGCGCCAGCTCGTGCTCCCGCGAGGAGGTTGAGCAATTCATCAACTTCACCAACACATTCCACTCTGACCTTAAATTTACCTGGACCATCTCTGACACCTCCCTCCCCTTCCTGGACCACTCCATCTCCATCAGTGAAGACCGACTTTACACGGATATTTTTTACAAACCCACCGACTCCCACAGCTACCTGGATTACACCTCTTCCCACCCTACGTCTTGCAAAAATGCCATCCCGTATTCCCAATTCCTCCGCCTCCGCCGTATCTGCTCCCAGGAGGAGCAGTTCCACCATAGAACACACCAGATGGCCTCCTTCTTTAGAGACCGCAATTTCCCTTCCCACGTGGTTAAAGATGCCCTCCAATGCATCTCGTCCACATCCCGCACCTCCGCCCTCAGATCCAACCCCTCCCCTGGTGCTCACCTTCCACCCTACCAACCTTCGCATAAACCAAATCATCCGCCGACATTTCCACCACCTCCAAACAGACCCCACCACCAGGGATATATTTCCCTCCCCACGCCTCTCCGCCTTCCGCAAAGACCGTTCCCTCCGTGACTACCTGGTCAGGTCCACGCCCCGCTACGACCCACCCTCCCATCCTGGCACTTTCCCCTGCCACCGCAGGAACTGTAAAACCTGTGCCCACACCTCCTCCCTCACCTCCATCCAAGGCCCAAAAGGAGCCTTCCACATCCATCAAAGTTTTACCTGCACATCCACTCATATCATTTATTGTATCCGTTGCTCCCGATGCGGTCTCCTCTACATTGGGGAGACTGGGCGCCTCCTAGCAGAGCGCTTTAGGGAACATCTCCGAGACACCCCCACCAATCAACCAAACCGCCCCGTGGCTCAACATTTCAACTCCCCCTGCCACTCTGCCGAGGATATGGAGGTTCTGGGCCTCCTTCACCGCCGCTCCCTCACCACCAGACGCATGGAAGAATGCCAGGGCATCAATGTGGACTTCAACAGCTTCCTCATTTTCCCTTCCCCCACCTCATCCTAGTTTCCAACCTCCAGCAAAACTGTCCCCTTGACTTGTCCGGACTTGTCCGAACTGCCCAGCTCGTTTTCCACCTATCCACTCCACCCTCTCCTCCCTTACCTATCACCTTCATCTCCTCTTCCACTGACCTATTGTACTCTATGCTACTCTATCCCCACCCCCACCCTCCTCTAGCTTATCTCTCCACGCTTCAGGCTCTCTGCCTTTATTCCTGATGAAGGGCTTTTGCCCGAAACGTCGACTTTGAAGCTCCTCGGATGCTGCCTGTATTTCTGTGCTCTTCCAGCACCACTGATCCAGAATCCAACTCTGTACCTATGGCATGGCTTGTGCACCAGTGTCTTCAGTCATTTTTAACTCCTATAACAGTTCCTGTCCCTGTAACCTCCTCCCTTCCCGATAGTCCCACCACATATTTGAAACATACTGCATTCCAGACTCCCATTCCTATCGCTGTAACTTGCTACAGCGTCTACAACATGCTTTATTTCGCTACTGTAATCCTCTTTAGCTGGATACAGAGTGATACAGCGCAGAAACAGAACCTGTGTGCAACTCATCAATGCTGCCCATGTTTCATGTACTGAATGAGTGTCATTTGCCTGCGTTTGGCCCTTAGCTCTTCAAACCTTCTCCTCTCCATGTTCCTGCCCAAATGTCTTTTCCATGTTGTCATTGTTCTTGTTTCTCCATGTGCCCCTGACAATCCGTTCTGTCTGTGCACCATCCTCTGTGGATAATGTTGCCCCTCAGCTCCCTCTTTAAATCTTTGCTCTCTCACCTCCCGTTTGTACCCTAGAGTTTTGGACTCCCTTACCCTTGGCTATTCACCATTCTTAGGCCCAAACCTTGTGGCACTCCACTGGTCACAGGTCTCCAGTCTGATAAGCAATCCTCCACCACCACCCTCTGTCTTCTACCTTTTGAGACAGTTCTGTATCCAAATAGCTAGTTCTCCCTGTATTACGTGAGATCGAACCTTGCAAGTCAGTCTCCCATGGGGAAACTTGTCGAACGCCTTACTGAAGTCCATGTAGTTCACATCTACCGCTCAGCCCTCATCAATCCTCTTTGTTACTTCGTCAAAAAACTCAATCAAGTTTGTGAGACATGTTTTCCCGCTCACAAGGCCATATTGACTATGCCTAATCGGTCCTTGCCTTTCCAAACACATGTACATCCTGTCCCTCAGGATTCTCTCCAACAACTTGCCCACCACCGACGTCAGGCTCACTGGTCTATAATTCCCTGGCTTGTCTTTACCACCCTTCTTAAACAGTAGCATCACGTTTGCCAATCTCCAGTCTTCCGCCACCTCACCTGTGACTATCGATGATACAAATATCTCAGCAAGAGGTCCAGTAATCACTTCTCGAGCTTCCCACAGAGTTCAAGGGTACACCTAATCAGGACATGGGAATGTACCCCCCTTTATGCATTTCAAGACATCCAACACTTGCTCCTCTGAAATATGGACATTTTGCAAGGTGTCACCGTCTATTTCCCTACATTCTATATCTTGCATATCCTTTTCCACGGTAAAAACTGATGCAAAATAGTATCTCTGTCTTTTAAACGTTGTAATTGAACCCACATCCACTCCTTCCTCAGGAAGCTCACTCCACAATCAAAACATCCTCTGGGTAACAATTTGCCCCCATGTCTTTTTTTTTGAACATCTCTCTCTTCTAACCTTAAAAATGTGACCCATTCTCTTGAGACTCCCCCATCCTGCGGAAAAGGCAACTACCACTAAATAGATCTATATACCTCATTTTAAAAATAACCTTTTATAACATCACGTCTCAACCTCCAGGCTCCAGTGAAAAAAGACTCAGCCTATCCAGCCATTTTTCAGAACTCAAGCCTTCCATGTCCAGCAACGTCCTGGTAAATCTCTTCTGAACCCTTGCAGCTTAATAATATCCTCCTATAACTGGGCGACCAGAACTGGATGGAGTATTGCAGAACAGGCCTCACCAATGTCTGCGCAATCTCAACATGACGTTCCAAATCCTACACTCAATGGACTGAGCAATTAGATTACTTACATTAGATTACTTACAGTGTGGAAACAGGCCCTTCGGCCCAACAAGTCCACACCGACCCGCCGAAGCGTAACCCACCCATACCCCTACATTCACCCCTTTACCTAACACTACGGGCAATTTAGCATGGCCAATTCACCTAACCTGCACATCTTTGGACTGTGGGAGGAAACCGGAGCCCCCGGAGGAAACCCACGCAGACACGGGGAGAACGTGCAAACTCCACACAGTCAGTCGCCTGAGTCGGGAATTGAACCCGGGTCTCTGGCGCTGCGGGTTCAATTCCCGACTCAGGCGACTGACTGTGTGGAGTTTGCACGTTCTCCCCGTCAGGCATGCCAAGCACTGCCTTATCCATCCTGTGATGCAAGCTTCAAGAATTATGTACCTGAACCCGGAGGTCACTCTGCTCTGAAACACTAACCGAGGCCAGAACATTAATTGTATAAGCTCTACCTTGTGTGTTTTACCAAGTGCATTACCTCGCATTTGTTCAGATTGAATTCCATCTATAGTTTTCAGCCCATTCACTCATCAAGATCACTTTGTAATCTCAGAAAACCTCTTTCACTGTCCACTATGCTGCCCTCCAGCCTTTCCAGCACATCACACATGGCTGTCAATGGTACAAATACCTTTGCTCGGGGCTCCAAAATGTCTTCCCTAGCATCGCACAATGTCCTGTGATACACTTAATCAGGTCCTGGGGCTTTCCATACCTTTGTGTATTAAAACCTCCAGCACCACCTCTTCTATAGCATGCACTCTATTCAAGTCATAGAGATGTACAGCATGGAAACAGACCTTTCGGTTTTACTCGTCCATGCTGACCAGAAGACGTAAATAAATCCAACCCATTTACTAGCATAAAAAGCTGTCCCTTCAGTGCCGTTTAAACCTTTCCCCTTAAACCTTAAACCTGTGCACTCTAGTTTTGGACTCTCCAACCCCGAGAAAAGACCTTGAATGTTTACACAATCCATACCCCTCATGTTTATATAAACCTCTGTCAGGTCACCACTCAGTCTCCGATGCTCCAGGGAAAATAACCCTAGCTTATTCAGCGACAACCCTGGCAACATCTTGTAAATCTTTTCTGAACACTTTCAAATTTCACAACATCCTTCCTATAGGGGGGATACTGGAATTGCAGAAAACTCCAAATGTGGTCGAACATATTACTCTTGTTCCCTGAGTTCCCCAGTCGTTGTTCACAGTACGTTCTGGAGTAAAAAAATGTGTTTAAGGTCTTAGCCATATCCTATGGTTCCACACATCAATTGATCTTTAAGGGACGCTACTTTGTCTCGAGTTACTCTTTTACTCAATATATTTATGCAAACACTTTTGGATTCTCCTTATCATTCTCTGTCAAGGCTATTTCATGTCCCCTTTCTGCATTCCTGATTTCCATCCAAGGAGTATTCCTACAGCCCCTATGCTCCTCAGGGATTCCCTTGGTCCAGCTGGCTATAACTGACATGTGCTCCCTTTTCCTTGACCAGACCCTCAGTATACAGCCAGTGTTTCCGAATGCTGTCAGCATTGAGCTGCACACAAACAGGAACATGCTGGTGGTGATCGCTCAATTTACCTCACGTTTAAAATATTCTCACTTGCCAAATTCCCTTTCCCTGCAACTAGACTCCCCAATCACGTTTTGAAAGTTCCTGCCCATTACGATCAAGATTGGTCTGGCCCCGTTTTATAACTTGAACTTGTGGACCAGGCCTGTCATTTTCCATCACTGTTTTCAAACTAGTAGAACTGTGGTCACTTTGACAAAATGCTTTCCCACTGATACCTCAGTCCCTTTTCCTACCTTGTTTCCAAAGGGGAGGTCAGGTTTTGCCCCTTTCTCTTTTCAGGCCATTTACATATTGATTGGCAGTTTCTGGAACACAATTATCAAATTCCTCCCTTGCAAGCGCTGAACATTGGCAGTCCCAGTCTCAGTTTGGAAAGTTTAAAAACCCCTACCATAATAGCCCTATTATTATGATTGATATTTGAGATCTCCCGACATATTTGTTCCTCAGACTGCCACAGATTATTCGGGGTTAGTGGCACAATCATGTCAGAGAAATGACCCATTCTTATTTCTCAGTTCGACTAACATAGCTTCACTGGGTGATCCCACAGGAATATCCACTCTAAGTACTGTTGGGATAATTCTTGCAATCAAAACCCACGACCACGCGTCCTCTCTTTTCTCCCCTTCGATGCTTCCTGTAGCATCTCTACCTTGAAACATTGAGTAGCCAGTCCTGCCCCTCCCTCAGCTGTGTTTCTGTCATAACTATAATACCCCAGTCCCATGTTCCAATCCATGCCACGAGTTCATCTGTCGGACCTCTTTCATTGAAATAGATGCAGTTTAATCAAGAATTTTTCCACATTCTCTGCGATGTTCTTGCCTGCCTGGGCTGTTGAATGTTCTCTCTTTAACTTGTGCACTGCCTTAATCTTGTTTCTGGCCTTACGGCTGTTTAAGGTCCAACACCCTGCCAGGTTATATCCTCTCAAGCAATTCACCCAACCAGTGTATTGGTCCCCCTCCCGCTCCCGGTTCAGGTGCCTTTCCCACCCTGTCTTCCTGTGTTGACACCTACAGGAATATAGGCCCTGTCCACTAAGGTCCCTGTGTTCCTCAGTACTCCATCAGGATCGCGCATTCATTATGTCTGTCCTTCGCTTATCATACCTCCCATAGGGTATGACCTTACATTGATCAGAACGAAACTCTGCTCAGATTATCATCTGATCGTCATCAAGCTCGAGCTGGAGACCATCCCCCTCACTGTGAAGAACACCCTCATCTTCCATGTCATCTGCAAACCGACTAACGATACCGTCTGCTTTCACATCAGGGTTATTATTCCATAGAATAACCAGCAATGGTCCCTGCACATATCTCTGTGGTACACCCGCTGGTGAAAGAATTTCAAACACGAAGACGTTTATACCCCAATTTTGTATCCAAATTACCAACTTGCCTTGAATCCCATGGGCTGTTCCCTTTTGGATCAGCCTTCCATTTGGGACCTTGTCAAAGGCCTTATTCAGGTGCATGTAAACCATATAATCTGCACTGCCTTTCTCAATACTTTGAGAGACTAATTCAAAAAACACAACTGAATTCTGTGGCGGTATCTTCCTCTACCAAATCCGTGATGACGCAGCCAAGTTGACGTTTGCCTTTGCAAGTGTTGATTCATCCTCAGAATATTTTCCAATAATGTCCCTCCTCCTGCTGTCAGACCCTCTGCTCTGTAATTACCTGGCCTACCCCTGCTGCCCATCTTGATCAAAGGAAACAGATTAGCGATCCTCCAGTCATTCGGCACTTCACCTGTGACCAGCAAAGTACCCACCAGGGCCCCAGCAATCTCCTCCCTTACTTCCCATAGCAGCCCAGGATATATTTCATTGGGTACTGGGGTTTTTTCCACCTTTATCCTTGTGAAAGCGTTTAATACCTCCTCCTTATTGGTCATCACATGTTCGAGAACCTTACCATCCTCGACTGAAATCCCTGGCTACAATGCCTTTCTCCTGTGTGAATAAGGACAGGAGGTATTCATTGAAGACCTCACCTACGTCCTCTGGCTCCATGTACAGATTGTTCCTTTGGTTTTTAACAGGCGCAACCCTCTAACTGTACTGATGAAATACCTCGTGGCCTTTCCTTAACAGTATCTGCCAAGGATATTTCATGTCCATTCTTTGACCCTCAATTTGAAGGACCCCATTTCATGTTCTATACATTTGAAGGGCTTCGCCTGTTTTCATCGCAGTGTACTTTCTTTATCAGGATCACGACATCGCTTGATCAGTATTTGCTGGAGTTACTGCCTTTGGCATTCACTCATCGGGGACCACACCGGACCTGAATTCACACCATATCACTTTAACATACTTCCTTTTTCCGAATATGAGCCCAACTGCAGATAGTTCCTCCCAGTCTGTGTTTGCCAGGTGCTGTATCATGATCGTGATAATGCCCAGTGACAGTGATATTCTAATGATTAGGGGGCTTCCCCAAATTTGGAATCTTCACTTCTGCACTATCCTTATCTCTTTCCAAAATGACCCTGACACTTAGTGTTATGTCCGCTATCCCCCAAACGTACTAAAATCATTGTGTGTGTCATCTTGCCCAGCACCTACAGCCCACAATGTCTGTAAATGCCAGCCCTTACCGAGGGCTCCAAACATCGGCTAACAAGACATGATATAGATACAGTGTTGGAGGGGGAGCTCAGTACAGACACACCCAAGGCTCAATCACCACTCCTACTGTACGTTCTGTTGTACTAAGACTCACTACTCTGCAACACGGTATCTGTGGCATGTCTTGTGGACCAGTACCTTCAATAGTTTGTAACTACTATAACAGTTCCATTCCCTCTAACCTCCTCCCTTCCTGATAGTCCCTACACATATTTGAAATATACTGCATTCCAGACGACCATCCCTATCGCTGTAACTTGTTTCAGTGCCTATAACATGCCTTATCTCATTAAAAATCACACAACACCAGTTTGTAGTCCAACAGGTTTAATTGGAAGCACACTAGCTTTCGGAGCGACAGTCCTTCATCAGGTGATAGTCACCTGATGAAGGAGCGTCGCTGTGAAAGCTAGTGTACTTCGAATTAAACCTGTTGGACTACAAACTGGTGTTGTGTTATTTTTAACTTTGTACACCCAGTCCAACACCGGCATCTCCAAATCATGCCTTATCTCGGTAGTCTCCTCCTCCATTAACAGGAGACAGGGTCATGCAGCACAGAAACGGTTCCTTCGATCCAACTAGTCCATACTGAACAGAGTCGCTGAATGAGTCACGTTTCCCTGCATTTGACGCAAATCCATTCAAACCTTCTCCTCTCTCTGTACCTACCCAAATGTCTTTTACATGTTGTTGTTGTTGTTGTTGTACATTTCTCTACCACTTCTCCCAGAAGCTCATTGCATACCTGCACCATCCTCTGCGTGAAAAATCTTCTCCTCCGATCCCTTTTTCAGTTTTTTTCTCTCCCATCTCACACTTATGCCTTCTGGAAGACAGAACATAGAACATGGAAGCGCGGTACAGGCCCTTCGGCTCTCGATGTTGCGCCAACCTGTGGAACCAATGTGAAGTCCATCTAACCTTCCCTATTCCAATCTCATCCATGTGCCTGTCCAATGACCGTTTAAATGCCCTTAAAGTTGGCGAGTCTACTACTCTTGCAGGCAATGCATTCCATGGCCCTACTATTCTGAGTAAAGAACCTACCTCTGGCATCTATCCCATATCTATTAATTAATATTAATATTAATTACGACCATAATTTAAAGCTATCTCACTTCGTGCTAGGTATCGCCATCCGAGGGAAAGGTCTCTCACTGTCTAACCTATCTAACCCTCTGACTATCTTATATGTCTCAATTAATTGGCCTCAAATGTCTTCTCTCGAACAAAAACAGATTCAAGTCCCTCAGCCTTCCTCATAAGACCTTCCCTCCAGACTTGGTAAAATCCTAGTAAATCACCTCTGAACCCTTTCCAAATCTTTCACATCCGTCCCCTAATACGGTGACCTGAGCCATAGGCAACACTCCAAATGTGGATGCACCAGCGTTTTGGACAGCTGCAGCATTATCTCATGGTTTCGAAACTTAATGATTGTACCAATAAAAGCTCATGCGCCGAATGCCTTCTTAACAACCCTATCAACCTGGGTGGCAACCTTCAAGGATCTATGTACATGGACAGAGAGATATCTCTGTTCACCTACACTACCAAGAATCTTACCATTATCCCAGTACTCTGTGCTTCTGTTACTTCTTCCAAAGTGAATCACCTCACACTCTCAGTCCAGTTCTGCAGCTTATCTATGCTTCTCTGTAACCTACAACATTCTTCGTCACTATCCACAACTCTACCGACCTGAGTGTTATCTGCAAATTTGCTAACATATCCTTCAATGCCCTCACCCAAGTCATTTATATAAATGACAAACAATAGTGGTTCCAAAACAGATCCTGGTAGTTCCAACTAGTAAGTGAACTCTAGCATGAGTATTTCCCTTCAACCACGACCCTCTGTCTTCGTTCAGCGAGCCGATTATCCAATTCTCACAGCGAAATCACCCTCAATCCCATGCCTTTGTATTGTCGGCAATAGCCTACCATGGGTAACCTTAACAAACACCTTACTGTAATCCATATGCGCACCAACTGCTTTACCCTCATCCACCTCTTTAGTCACCATCTCAAAGAACTCAATATGGTTTGTGAGGCATGTCCTACCCTTCAGAAAACTGTGCTGAATATCCCTAATCAACTTATCCATCTCCTGCTGATTATAAATGCTAGCTTTTACAAGCCTTTCCAACACTTTACCCAGAATCGAAGTAAGGCTCTATAATTACCAGGGTTGTCTCTATTCCCCTTCTTGGATAAGGGGACAACATTTGCTGTCCACCAGCCTTCTGGCACTATTCCTGTACATAATGATGTCTTAAAGATCAAAGCCAAAGGCTTGGCAATCTCCTTCCTGGCTTTCCAGAGTCCAAGGATAAATCCCATCTGGCCCAGGGAATTGTTTTTTTTACACTTTCCAGAATTGCTAACACCTTCTCCTTCTGCAATTCCATCCATCTAGTTATGGACTCCACGACCCTGGGGTAAAGACATTGGATAATCACCTTACCTGTACTCCTCATGGTTTTCTAAACCTTTATAAGTTCACCCCTCAGCCACCTACGCCCAATAGAAATGCGAAAGACAATAATAAAAATATTTCTGCTCATGTCCCTGCCACTACTTTGTCACAATGTTCTGGGATACGCTTGTTTAGGATCTAGCACTTTCTCTACCTTTGTGTTCTAAGACCTCGACTGTAATCGGGACTCTTTACAAGTCATCACTGTTTATTCCCTTTGTTTCCTTGTCTTTGACCACAGTACGTTCTGACATGAAATGCTCATTTAGGGTCTCGCCCATCTCCTGTGGTTCCACACATGGATGGTCACATTCATCCATGTTCTACCCCTAGTTAATCTTCTGTTGTTAATATACTTGGAGACTGTCTTTGGATTTTCCTCAGCCTGATCTGCCAACCCTTTCTATGGTCCCCTTTGGTCCTTCCTAATTTCCCTCTTAAGCGAATTACTCCACCCGCAATGTTTATGACACCTGCCCCCTTTTTCTTGACCAGAGACTTAATAACCCCAGTCATCCAGTGATTCCTACTTGTGATCGGCATTGTCCTTCACTTTAACAGGAATATGCTGGCCCTGAACTCTCATTTTATCTCCCTTTTGAAAGCTTCCCACCTGCCTGACGTCCTTTACCTGTGAATACCCTCAACAATCAATTGTTAAAACCTCTTGACAGGAGGGAGATTTGCCAGTGTTATGCAGTGAGGATTTAATCTAGTTTGACAGGGGGTTTGGACTCTGAATAAGAGAGGTCCCTTCGACCAGTCAAGGGAAAAATGCATCAGCCATCAAGAGCAAGTTTCCTATCCAGGATATCCTGGGGCACAGTCAAGGGAGGGAAAAGACTTCTGGTTTAAAGGGCATTCATTTCAACGCACGATGCCTGACTGATAAGGCAGACAAGCTCAGATCATGGATTAGCTCTGGGGACTGGGATATTATAGCCATAACAAAAACATGACTGAGAGAAGGGCAGGACTGGCAGCTCAGTGTTCCACGATACAGAAGCTACAGGCGGGACAGAATGACAAGTAAGTGAGGAGGGGGAGCTGCCCTTGTGAGAAGGGATGATATAACAACAATGATTAGGATACTTTTTTGACGTGATCAAATGAGGTCATATGGTGAGAAGTTAGAAACATAAAGGGGATGGTCAGTCTGCTGGGATGGTGTTCTTGACCCCAAATAGCCAGCGGGTACTACAGGGGCAGATGTGTAGAGAGATTGCAGGTACCTATAGAAATAGTAGGATAATATTGGTTTAAGATTTTAACTTCCCTTCTAGTAACTTGGCCACCCAGAGTGTAAAAGGCCCTTTTGGAGTGGAATGTGTCAAATGTGTCCAAGAAACTTTCCTAAATCAATATGTAGAGGGCCCAACTCTACTCAGGCGGGTGCAACACTGGATCTGCCCTAAGAAAAGGAGGTCAGGCAACTGACTGAAGTGTCAGTCGGAGACCACTTTGAGTCCAGTGAACACAACTGTCTTAGTTTTAACATAGTTGTGGGAAAAGATCAGACAGGTCCACAGATTAATGTCTTTAACTGGAGCAGGGACAGGTTTGGGGCCATGAGGCAGGATCGAGCAGAGGTCAATTGGGTGAAGTAAAAATCACACAACACCAGGTTATAGTCCAACAAGTTTATTTCAAAGCATTAGCTTTCAAAGCCCAGGTGATCAGCCTAAAAGCTAAAACTTCCACTAAATGTGTTTGATATTATATTCCATGACACTGTTATCTTGTTGCTATAAATTCTGTGCCTTAAGATTGTGCTCCACAACCACCTGATGAAGGAGCAGCGTTCAGAAACCTAGTGCCTCTAAATAAACCTGCTGGACTGTAAGCTGGTGTTGTGTGATTTTTAACTTTGCCCCTCTCCCCCCCGTCCAACACAGGCTCCTCCACATCATGCTCCCATCAACTGGATGAGTCTGTTTGAAGGAAATGGAATGACGGACAAATGGGAGGCTTTTAAAAGTGTGATCTCAAGAATCCAGGGCCAATGTGTCCCTGTTAGAGTGAAGGGAAAAGCTGGCAGGTTTCGCGATCCCTGGGTCATGAAGGATATTGAGGTTCTGTTCAAGAAAAAGAAAATAGCGTACATTGTCTTCAATGTTTCCGTATCTACGTAACCTATTCCAGTCCTAAAGACAAAATCACTCGCTGGAGACTCGACAATCCTTTCAGGTGCCTGCAGCATTCCCGGTCTGCAGAACACACTGAAAGCCTGTAATTTTCCCGACCCAGTTCCTACAAGAATCACTGTATGTGTGACATCCTCCTGTCGCCAGCACCCACCCTATCAATGTAAGTTCCTCCTGTATTGCCATGCATTTACTCATCTCCATGACCTTCCCAGCTCTTACACCCCTATCTGTGGAAACGTCACCCTCCCCTACAACCCTTCCCACTATGACCAAACTGGAGGAGGTTACAAATGCTCTCTTATCTTTGAAACTGTCTCCAACCAAAATTACTGTCCTTCGAGAAAATCTGTCAGACTCCACACCCTCCATGTCTAAATAATGTGCAGAGGTAAACCTTCCTATATGAAGAACATCTTAAGTCATGACTACCCTCCATCTCTGATTGGTCCTCCAGTCTATACAACCCACTTTATCTCTGTAATCTGTTCCATTCACCACACTCTGGGGGAAAAAGCTTCTTGCTATCCACCCTGTCTGTACATCCCATGATTTTGTAGACCTCAATCAGGTCCCCAGTCAAACTTTGTCTTTCTAATGAAAATAATCCGAATCTATTCAAACTTTCTTCAAAGCTAGCCCCTTCTGTGCCAGACAACATCCCGGTGAACCTCCCCTGCACCCTCTCCAATGCATCCACATCCTTTTGTTAATGTGGTGAGCAGAAATGTACGTAATATTCCAAATGTGGTTGAACCAAAGTCCAAAACAACTGTAACATGACCTGCCAACTCTTTTACTCATTATCCCCTCCAGTGAAAGAACGCATGTCGTATGCCGCCTTGACCACTTTACTGACCTGTGTTGTCACCTTCAAGGAACAATGGACCTGAATATCCAGATCTCTCTGTACGTCAGATTTCCCCAGGACCTTTCCATTTAGTTTGCTCTTGAATTGGATCTTCTGAAATTTGCCCGGATTGAACTCCCCATCTGCCATTTCTCTGCCCATCTCTTCAATCTATACAGTGCTGTATTCTCTAACAGTCCCCTTCACTGTCTGCTATTCCGCCAATCTTAGTGTCATCTGCAAACTTGCTAATCAGGCAACCGATATCTTCCTCCAAATCATTTATGTATATCACAAACAACAGTGGACCCAGCACGGAGCCTCGTGGAACACCACAGGGCACAGGTCTCCATTTTGAGAAATTCATTTTACTCTCATCCATATGCATATGGAAAAATTAATTAAATATCCGTAATGTAACTGTCTCTACCACCAACACTGTCAGTGCATTCCACATACCCACCACTCTCTGTGTAACGTACCTACCTCTGACATTTCCCATAAACCTTCCTCCAATTACCTTAAACGTATGCCCCAAGGTTATAGCCATTTTTACAATGGGAACAATCTCGGGCTATCCACTCTGCCTCTCATCATCTTGTACACCTCTATCAAGTCAGCTCTCATCCCTTTTCATTCCAATGAGAAAAGCCCTGGATTCCCCAACATTTCTCCGTTAGATCTGCCCTCCAATCCAGATATCATCCTGATGAATCTCTTATGCACCTTCTTCAAATCTTCCACATCTTTCTATAATGAGGTGACCAGAACATAAACAATATTCCAAGTGTGGACTAACCAGGGCTGTATGGAGCTGCAGCATAACCTCACAGGTCTTAAACTCCATCCCCTTGCTAATGAAAGCTAACACATCACACGCCTTCTTACCACCCCTATCAACATGGCTGGCATCTTTGAAGGATCTATGGACGTGGACCCCATGAAACTTCTGTTGCTCCACACTACCAAGACTCCTGCCTTTAACCCAGTAGAGGTTTTCTGCAGAATCCTTCAATCTTTCACCCTCCCTGTTTTGGTACCTTGCTCCAGTCCCCACAAAACTCATAAACTGTGAAGCGTCTTCCGGTCTCTATAATCTTCCTTAGCTCTGTAACCTCCTTTATTGATGTGAACCCACAAAACTACCAAAGCCAATTTTAGCCACTTCAACATTACTAATAACTGCAAAATCCTCCAGTCCTGATATTCCTCCTAACTCTGTAATCCTCACCATCCTCCAGTACCCTTCTGGGGAACATTGCAGAGGAAGGAAGAGTTGTAGAGTCCGGGTCATGTTACGGGGGTAGGAAGGGCAGCAGAACCTGGAGGATGGGAAAAATGTTGGAAGGGACGGGGATCCTTCAGGAGGTTAGGGGTAGCGGGATTCATTTAACCTGCAGGATGGGACCGAGATTGCGTTGTGGAACCTGAAGGATATTTTAATCTGAATGACTCTTTTTTTTATGAGACTATTGATCCGATCTTGACGACCTAATTTTGCTGATGTTTACCAGAATTGTCTGTGCACAGCTTCAAATTCCCAGGCTGGGAAATGTGAGTTCAGATGTGAATTTATTTGCCCATTCTGTCTGTGTGCCTGACACTGACCTGGTGCTGCTCAAAAAGAAAGTACTCTCCGTGTATCTGGTAACCTCCAGATCGATAGGACTGACCAGAGCTCACCTCATCCAAGCCTTCGTTTAGAATGTTCTTCTTTTTTTATTATTTTCAAGTGACAGTTTCATGAGATGCAGAATTGGGGTGATTCCATTTTAAGAGAATGAAACCTTTATCGTTGGAGATTGTGAAGCCTTCAAAAATGAGATAACGGCTTTCCAGAGACAGTACATAGTATTCCTGTTAGGGTGGAAGGAAATGCTGGTGGGTGTAGGGTATGCTGGATGACGAGAGAATGAAGATTTTGGTTATGAAAAAGAAGGAAAAAAATGTCAGGTATAGACATGAGAAATCAAGTGAATTCTCAGAATATAAAGGCAGGAGGAGTATACTTAAGAGAAATCAGAAAGGTAAAAAGGGGAAATGAGATAGCTTTGACAAATAGTGTTGAGGAGAATCCAAAGGGTTTTTATAAATACATAAACGGCAAGAGGGTAACTCGGGAGAAAATAGAGCCCATCAAAGATCAGCAAGGCAGCCATTGTGTGCAGCCGGAGGAGATGGTGGCGATACTATATGAGTATTTTGCATCAGTGTTTACTGTGGCGAAGGAAATGGAGGATACAGAATGTGGGGAAGTAGATGGTGACGTCTTGAAAAGCGTCCATATCGAAGAGGAGGAGGTGCTGGATGTCTTGAAATGCATAAAAGTGCATAAATCCCCAGGATCTGATCAGCTGTACCTTGGAATCTGTGGGAAGCTAGGGAAGTGATTGATGGGCCCTTTGCTGAGAAATTTGTATCATTGATTATCACAGGTGAGGTGCTTGAAGACTGGAGGTTGGCTTACCACCATTTAAGAAAGGTGGTAAGGGAAAGCTAGGGAACTACAGACTATTGAGCCTGACATCAGTAGTGGGTAGATTGTTGAAGGGAATCCTGCGAGATAGGATTTACATGTATTTAGAAAGGCAAGGAATGACTAGGGATAGTCAGCATGGCTTTGTGTGTGGGAACTCATGTCTCAAAAATTGATTGCGTTTTTTGAAGAAGCAACAAAAAGGATTGATGAGGGCCAATCATTGGATGTGATTTCTATGGACTTCAGTGAGGTGCTTGAAATAGTTCCTCATGGGAGATTGGTTATCAAGGTTAGATCTCATGGAATACAGGGAGAACTGGCTGTTTGGATACAGAACTGGCTCGAAGGTAGAAGACCTTCGAAGGTAGAACGTGGTGGCGGAGGGTTGCGTTTGTGGGCGGCACGGTGGCACAGTGGTTAGCACTGCTGCTTCACAGCGCCAGAGACCGGGTTCAATTCCCGCCTCAGTCGACTGACTGCGTGGAGTTTGCACATTCTCCCCGTGTCTGCGTGTGTTTCCCCCTGGTGCTCCCGTTTCCTCCCACAGTCCAAAGATGTGCAGGTCAGGTGAATTGGCCATGCTAAATTGCCCGTAGTGTTAGGTAAGGGGTAAATGTAGGGGTATGGGTGGGTTGCGCTGCGTCGGGTCGGTGTGGACCTGTTGGGCCGAAGGGCCTGTTTCCACACTGTAATGTAATCTAATCTAATCTAATCACACTGGAGGACGATGGTGTGCCACAAAGATGGGTGCTGGTGTCATTATGTTTCGTCATTATATTAATAATTTTGACATGAACATAGGAGGTACAGTTAACAAGTTTGCAGATGACGCCAAAATTTGAGATATAGTGGGTAGTGAAGAAGGTTACCACAGATTACAACGGGATCTGGATCAGATGTGCAAATGGGCTGAGGAGTGACAGATGGAGTTTAATTTCGATAAATGTGAGGTGCTGCATTTTGGGAAAGCACATCTGAGCAGAACTTGTACACATAATGGGGAGTTCCGAGGGAATGTTGCTGAACAAAGAGACCTTGGAGTTCATAACTCCTTGAAAATAGCGTCGCAGGTAAGTGGATAGTGAAGACGGTGTTTGGTATGCTTTCCTCTATTGGTCATAGCATTGATTATAGGAGATTGGGGGTCATATTACAGCTGTACAGCACACTGGTTAGGACACTTTTGGAATACTGCGTGCATTTCTGGTCTTTTTCCTATTGGAAGGATGTTGTGAAACTTGAAAGTGTTTAGAAAAGTTTTACAATGATATTGCCAGGGTTGGAGGATTTGAGCTATCGGGAGAGGCTGAAAGGACTGGGACTGTTTTCACTGGAGCGCCAGAGGTGACATCTTTGAGGTTTATAAAATCATGAGGGGCATGGATAGGATAAACAGACAAGGTCTTTTCCCCTGGGGTAGTGGAGACCAGAAATGGAGGGCATAAGTTTAGGGTGAGAGATGAAAGATTTAAAAGGGACCTAAGGGGCAACCTTTTCACGCAGATTGTGGTTATGTATGGAATGTACTGCCAGAGGAAGTGGTGGAGGCTGGTACAATTGCAGCATTCAAAAGGCATCTGGATTGGCATATGAATAAAAAAAGGTTGAGTGGGATATGGGCCAAGATGGGACGAGATTACGATAGGATATCTGGGTGGCGTGGACGAATTGGACCGAATGGCCCATTTATGTGCAGTACGTCTCTGGGACTCTCTGGGTCTAAATGTTTTCCACTGTTCATTTACAGACTGACATTTCAGTCTGTTTCCCCGGTTTACCTAGGTCAGTTCTCTCTGAAAATCATGTAATTGGCTTTGTTACTGATGTTTGGGTGTGCTTTATGGTCACTTTAAAGTGTCATAATCTCTTTGAATTCCGATATAATTTCCTGGAGGATCTCGGTATGATATTACTCATTCACTCAGCTTCATCACACAACGGTCGATCTGAGATAGTTACATCCCTAGCTATTTGCACAATGTGTTAATCAAAGAAACACTGACAAAAACATTCAAGGAGGATCTCGGATAATATCACTCCTGCCAATGTGTCTGTCCCAGATTATACAAAGATTGAAGTCTCCAAAAATTATCTCACCACCTTTGCTACAAATTCTAATGAATTCATGTTTAATGCAGGGATGAGCAATGACATACTGCAAGGCAGCATAAAAACTGTTATCCTGCTTGTGTTTTTGACACACAGCACCCAGAACTTACATTCATGCTGATTCAGCTGCATAATCTGAGGCCAAATGCTTTCTCTGTAATCCCTTTGTTATCCATTAGTGTCAGGGTTCCCATCTTGCTTTTCCATTCTGCCTGAGATCCTGTAAGGTTGTTTACTGTTGAATATTTATGTTCCACCTTTTGTTCAACCTGTAACCACGTCTGTCTTGTGACTAAGTCTCATTTTTCTCTGTGCCACAAGTCTATTACCTTATTGTAGATACTTTGCCCATTCCAAAAAAATGATACTTTCCTATTTCCCACAATGTCCTGTCACAAACCGATTCATTGATGTACAGTTTTCGTTAAACTCTGTCCCTTCCTGTTCCTTTCTGCTTGTCTTCAGCCACATTCCCATGCTGTTCCGAGGCTTCACATTTTCCCTTTGGATTTGGAAAGCTCCTTTCACCTGTACCCTGTCCCTGCACCCTCCATGTCAGTTTAAAATCCTATCCATAAACCTACCGACATGACTGGCCAGGACACTGGTCCCAGCAGTGTTAGTTTTAATTCACTCGTGAGACAGCAGAGAGCGGCGCGAGCTGGGCGGAAGTGAGGTTGGAGCGCAGAGCTGGTCGGGAAGGTAAGCGATTGATATTTGAGTGGGTGTGTTCTAGGTAGGAAGAGGGGTGGGGAGGTCATTCAAGATCTCAGGGAGTTAGGCTGGAAGCTAAAAGCTAGGACAGACAGAGTCGTAATCTCTGGGTTGTTGCCGGTGCCACGTGACAGTGAGGCAAGGAATAGGGAGAGAGTGCAGTTGAACACGTGGCTGCAAGGATGGTATAGGAGGGAGGGCTTCGGGTATTTGGACAATTGGACTGCATTCTGGGGAAGGTGGGACCTGTACAAGCAGGACGGGTTGCACCTGAACCACAAGGGCACCAATATCCTGGGAGGTAGGTTTGCTAGCACTCTTCGGGGGGATTTAAACTAATTTGGCAGGGGGATGGGATCCGGACTTGTAGTCCAGCAAGTAGGCTAGCTGTTTGTCAGGATGTCCAAGAATGTAGGGAGGCTGTGGAGAAGGTAGCACTGACAGGGAATACTTGCGGACACAGAGAGAGGGGTTCAAGTGCATATACTTCAACGCAAGGAGTATCAGATGTAAGGTGGGTGAACTTAAGGCGTGGATCGGTACCTGGGACTACGATGTTTTGGCCATCACAGAAACGTGGATAGAAGAGGGACAGGAATGGTTGTTGGAGGTTCCTGGTTACAGATGTTTCAGTAAGATTAGGGAAGGTGGTAAAAAATTAGAAATGGTATAACGGCTGCAGAAAGGCAGTTCGAGGGGGATCTGCCTTTGGAGGTAGTATGGGCTGAAGTCAGAAATAGGAAAGGTGCAGTCACCTTGTTGGGTGTTTGCTATAGGCCCCCAATAGCAGCAGAGATGTGGAGAAACAGATTGGAAACAGATTTTGGAAAGGTGCAGAAGCCAAAGGGTAGAAGTCATGGGCGATTTCAACATCCCAAATATTGATAGGAAGCTCTTTAGATCAAGTAGATTGGATGGGGCGGCGTTTGTGCAGTGTGTCCAGGAAACTTTTCTAACTCAGTATGCAGATTGTCCGACTAGAGGGGAGGCCATATTGGATTTGGTACTTGGTAACGAACCGGGGAAAGTGATGGGCTTGTTAGTGTGTGAACATTTTGGTGATGGTGACCACAATTCTGTGACTTTCACCTTGGTTATGGAGAGAGATAGATGCGTGCAACAAGGTAGGTTTTACAATTGGGGGAAGGGTAAATACGATGCTGTAAGATAGGATCTGAGGAGCATAAGTTGGGAGCATAGGCTGTCAGGGAAGGATGTCGTGGAAAGGCGGAACATTTTCAAGGAACAGATGCGACGTGTCCTTGATATGTACCTGTCAGGCAGGAAAGAGATGGTCGTATAAGGGAACCTTGGTTGACGAGGGAGGTTGAATGACTTGTAAAGAGGAAGAAGGAGGCTTACATAAGGTTGAGGAAACAGGGTTCAGACAGAGCGTTGGAGGGATACAGGATAGCCAGAACGGAATTGAAGAAAGGGATTAGGAGAACTAAGAGAGGGCATGAAAAATCTTTGGCGGATAGGATCAAGGATAACCCCAATGCATTTTATGCGTATGTGAGAAACATGAGAATGACGAGAACGAGGGTAGGTCCGATCAAGGACAGTGGTGGGAGACTGTGTATTGAGTCGGAAGAGATAGGAGAGGTCTTGAATGAGTACTTTTCTTCAGTATTTACGAATGAGAGGGACCGTATTGTTGAAGAGGAGAGTGTGAAACGGACTGGTAAGCTAGAGGAGATACTTGTTAGGAAGGAAGATGTGTTGGACATTTTGAACAACTTGAGGATAGGCAAGTCCCCCGGGCCTGACGGGATATATCCTAGGATTATGTGGGAAGTAAGAGATGAAATTGCAGTAACGTTGGCAATGATCTTTTCGTCTTCACTGTCAACGGGGGTGGTACCAGGGGACTGGAGAGTGGCGAATGTTGTGCCCATGTTCAAAAAAGGGAATAGGGATAACCCCGGGAATTACAGGCAGTTAGTCTTACTTCGGTGGTAGGCAAAGTAATGGAAAGGGTAATGAGGGATAGGATTTATGAGTATCTGGAAAGACACTACTTGATTAGGGACAGCCAGCACGGATTTGTGAAGGGTAGGTCTTGCCTTACAAGTCTTATTAAATTCTTTGAGGAGGTGACCAAGCATGTGGATGAGGGTAGAGCAGTGGATGGAGTATACATGGATTTTAGTAAGGCATTTGATAAGGTTCCCCATGGTAGGCTTATGCGAAAAGTCAGGAGGCATGGGATAGAGGGAAATTTGGCCAATTGGATAGAAAACTGGCTAACCGGTCGAAGTCAGAGAGTGGTGGTAGATGGTAAATATTCAGCCTGGAGCCCAGTTACAAGTGGAGTTCCGCAGGATTAAGTTTTGGATCCTCTGCTGTTTGTAATTTTTATTAATGACTTGGATGAGGGAGTCGAAGGGTGGGTCAGTAAATTTGCAGATGATACGAAGATTGGTGGAGTTGTGGATAGTGAGGCGGGCTGTTGTCGGCTGCAAAGGGACTTAGATATGATGCAGAGCTGGGCTGAGGTGTGGCAGATGGAGTAGAACCCTGCCAAGTGTGAGGTTGTCCATTTTGGAAAGACAAATAAGAATGCAGAATACAGGGTTAGTGGTAGGGTTCTTAGTGAGGTGGAGGAACAGAGGTATCTTGGGGTCTATGTTCATAGATCTTTGAAAGTTTCCACTCAGGTGGATAGAGCTTGTAAGAAGGCCTATAGTGTATTAGCGTTCATTAGCAGAGGGATTGAATTCAAGAGTCGTGAAGTGATGTTGCAGCTGTACAGGACTTTGGTTAGGCCACATTTGGAGTACTGTGTGCAGTTCTGGTCGCCTCACTTTAGGAAAGATCTGGAAGCTTTGGAGAGGGTGCAGAGGAGATTTACCAGGATGTTGCCTGGAATGGAGAATAGGTCGTACGAGGATAGGTTGAGAGTGCGAGGCTTTTTCACATTGGAACGTCGAAGGATGAGGGGTGACTTGATAGAGGTTTTCAGATGATCAGAGGAATAGATAGAGGAGACAGTCAGAAACGTTTTCCCCGGGTACAACAGAGTGTTACAAGGGGACATAAAGGTTACAAGGGAAGATGTCAGGGGTGGGTTCTTTACCCAAAGAGTGGTGGGGGCATGGAAAGCGCTGCCTGTGGGAGTGGCAGAGTCAGAATCATTGGTGACCTTTAAGCGGCAATTGGATAGGTACATGGATGGGTGCTTAAGCTAGGACAAATGTTCGGCACAACATCGTGGGCCCAAGGGCCTGTTCTGTGCTGTATTGTTCTATGTTCTATATCCTGTATTGCTGTCTCTGGCTGGCCATCATCGCATGCCCACACTGACCAGCCTTCGAGCTGAGTGGCTTCCTGAACCAACAGAATTCTCCACTCCAGGGAGACGCAGCAGCACAGACCAGGGATGGAGACTGGGATTTTCCAGGTCTCTGTGGGACTCGGTGCCATTCTCCATGTTTAACCATCACTGCATCAGTCTGATTTCCCATTCTGTTCATTTCTCTGTCTCCTGTAGGTACTCAGGATGCTCCTGACTCCGCAGAATTCCCAATTCCTATTTCGTCCACCACCACACTGAAGATAGTTGGTCAGCCAGAGAGATGGAGACTGAGATCTGGAGCCTTCAGTAAATCCTGCAGTGAGGTAAGATCACTCACAGTGAACAGAGCAGAGTGTATTTAATACATCGAACTTTGGTCCAGAAGACATGACACAGATACAGTGTTGAAGCACGAACACAGAGCATGATGGTCCCAGGCTCAATCCCCACCCTCTTGTTTACTTTCATCTCTGCTGTGCTGAGCCTTCCTGTGTCAATATAGGAAGTTGACAGTTATCAATCCAGGCGTGTGCTGTCTTAGTGAGGATCAGTACAACAGGGGGGAAAACAGGTCTCCCTCAAGGAGATGGTATTGAACCCTGGGATCTTTCTGTTCTATATTCACACATTGTCTCTTGTCATGTGATAGAGTCATACAGGAAGGAAACACGCCTTTCGGTCCAACTCATTTGTGCCAGTGTCTGGAATACTTGTAATTCCCAGAAAATTTCCTGTTTCTCTAACCTCCACCCTTCCCATATTCCGGCTGTATATTTGAAACCTACACCAATGCTGACGATTCTCCCTGTGTGTAAATTGCTCCAGTGTCGATAACATGCCCATTCTCACGAATCTCATCCTTCACTCAGTACAATAATTCCTATTTCTGTTGTCTTGCACAATACTTACGTGCCCCCGTCTCTGTACACTCCTCCAGCCTGGACCAAAATACCCTTCTGTGTACCTTCCTCAAGCCCCAAGAGAACATAATATCACTGTAACCTTCTGCCCTATAACACTCCTGCCTACTGGCCTATAGCACCACATGACCTCAGTAACCTTCTCCCAACCTTACTGAGTTCCTTATCTGCATAAACACCTCCAGACACTTTTCAACCCACAACAGCACTCCACATCTCTGTTTGCTCCTCCATTCCCTATAGTCCTCCCAGCACCACAAACATTGTCTCTATGTAATTCTGCAATTTGGGGCAGCACGGTGACTCAGTGGTGAGCAATGCGGCCTCACAGCACCAGGGACCCAGGTTCGATTCCAGCGTTGGGTGACTGTCTGTGTGGAGTTTGCACATTGTCCCCGTATCTGCACGGGTTTCCTCTGACACTCCAAAGATGTGCAGGTCAGGTGAATTCGCAATTCTAAGTTGCCCATAGTTTTAGGTGCATTGTCAGAGAGAAGTGGGTCTGGGTGGGTTACTCTTTGGTGGGTTGGTGTGGACTTGTTAGGCCGAAGTACCTGTTCCCATGCTGTAGGGTTTTTAATCTAAACTCTCCCTCTGCGTTCCATATTATTGCCCCTAAATATATCCCTCTATCCATAAACAGCCCCAAACCGTTCCAATCTCTAAGTCTGTGTGAACTCCCACAACTCCAACATCCCACCTTCACTGTGTCACCTTTTTCAGTCCTGAAAGTGTGGACATCCTACAATCCTCCCTATCTGCTTAATACTCTCAGGTCCCTGCAACACCCTCGATCTGTGGAAACAACTCCAATGCTTGTGACTCTCCCGATCAGTTTCTACAAGACTTATGTAACATCCTCCCGTCGCTCTCACCAGCCCTGTCAATGTAAGCTTCTCCAGTCTCCCCATCAATCTAATCATCTCCATAATCTTCTCCAGCTCTTACACCCCTATCTGTGTAAACGTTACACTCCCCTACAACCATCCCTAAAGCAGAAACCTCCTCCAGTGTCTGCAATTCTCCTTATCTGTGTTAGTGTCTCCAGGCTCTATTGCTGTTCCTGTCTCTGTAAGCTCTGACAGATTGTCCAGCTTTCCGGTCCATATAATTTCCAGAACCTCAGCATCCGACATCAACAAATGAAATCATTAACTACAGCCTTCCATATCTCTGTTCGTCCCTGAATTCCATCCAACTTCACAGTCTCTGTAAATAGCACCATTCCATAAAATACTCCCTGTCTCCGTAAGCTACCCCAATCCTATACTGAGAAGCCTCACTGTCCTTTTGATCACCTGTGGTCCCTTCAGATCTCCCTGTATCTTCCCTGACTCCATTGAATACAGCTCATCTCATGTTATAACTCCTCTAACTCATATGTTACTCCCCATCTCTGTGATATTCTTCAGTTACTGCAATTCTAATTCTTTATCTCCAGAGCTTCCAATCCTCCTGATCGATGTAAGGTTATTGATCTCCTACAACATGTTTAACACCTGTAGCAGCCTCCAACTCCTCAATGCATCCTGTTGCTGTAACCTCCTCAAATACTACAGCTCACAGTCTTTGTAATATCTTCCAGTATCTGCAAACCTGTTGATTTTTGAAACCTCCTCCAGAACAGCACTCCACATCTCTGTGTAACTGATGGGAATGCTGCAAACCTGCCTTCACAGTCCTCACTAACTCTCTGAACTCCTGCAGTCCTACAACCCTCAGTATCGCTGGTTCCTCCAATCCCTACAATTCTCCCTGGCTGTGTGAACTGATCCAGCCCCTTAAACCCTCCCTATCTCACTCACTCCTGCAGCTCCAACTACTGTCCATTTCAGTGTTATTCCCGGCACCACCAATCCTCCCGGTCTCTATAAACTCCTGCAGCTCCAACTACCACCCCAATCTGTGTAATCTCTACTCCGTCCAAACCTCCCTTTCTGTAGCTCCAAATACCACCCAATCTGTCTAATCCCCAGTGCCTCCAACCTTCCCTTTCTCTAAAATCTTCTATAGTTCCAATTACCACCAATATCTGTGTAATCTCCAGTCCCGACAACCCTCCCAGTCTCTGTATCTTCTGAAGCTCCAACTACCACCCCTATCTGAATAACCTCTAGTCCCTATATTCCTCCCAATCTCTGTAACTCCTTCAGGACTGATAACCCTGTCACTCTCCTTGACATCTTTCAGCCCGACAACCGATCTGAACTCGAATCATCCCTGAAATCTTTCTTGGAAACCCATTTCTCGTACCCATTCACTTCCTTTGTCCAGACTCTTAATGTATAACGCATGGAGTGTCGTCCCAACACAGACCCCTGCGGAGTTCCCCTCAGCGCAGTTCCCATTGTGAAAAAGACCCTTTTTTCACACTCTCTGCCTTGTGCCAATCAGACAAATCCTCTATCCAAGCTAAGCATGTTGTTCTGAAACAGAAATTTCATTTCACACCCACTGCTGGATTTATTTTTTCTGTCTGGCTGTAAACAGCAGAGTTTCACATTACCTTCCCATCCATAATTCCCTGGAGAAGGTGGTGGGGAGCTGCCTTCCTGACCCACTGCAGGCCTTTGTGTGTAGGGGCAGACACAGTGCTGGGAGGATGGAGCGTGTCTTGGAGGGCACGTTGGAAATGCTGGTTTTCCCGTGCACCTGGAACTAATGTACTTCCAGTGTATAGTGTTTCCGGGTTTATGAAGTACTGTTGAAAGAGCCTTCCTCAGTGATCTCTGTGCTACTTGTAGATCTTTTATTCCTTCATTCATTCATGAACATGAGCTTTGTTAGCTGAGCCAGCATTTATCGTTGAGTTTGAGTTGTCCCTGAGAAGGTGGTGGTGAGCTGCCTTCCTGAGCCACTGCTGTTGTTATCTGTGTACCCTCCAGCAGGCGCTACAACACTCCTCATGTCTGTAACTGCATCGAGAGAATGCAGCTCTCCCTTTCATATCTGACATCCTCCCCGCCATATAAATCTGACAGTTCCTCACAATATCTCACCTCCTCCATTCCCATCTGTGCTAGAGATCACTAAAATTTCTTTATTCTTGTTTAAACTTCTAATCACCCAAAATCGCTCCCTTTTCAAAATTGTAACTCCTTCAGTTTATGTTACTCTCCATATAACTGTAATTATTAACAGCACAGGTTCCCTTCCTAAATGTCTATAATTACAATGGTTGTATGTGTTAAATTGGCAATTTTCTTACTCCTTTTCCATCTCAGGAATTCCAATCCCTTCAATCCCACTATTTGGAATCCTCCCATTCTCTGCACCTCCTCATGTTCTGACGATCCTTGAAAACCGCCAGTGCAACAAAGGTTTATATTCCCCCAGCTACTGCAAGTCTTCTCACTCTGTCACATCCTAGTCTCCATCCAAGTCTCCAGGACCAGACAACACTTGCTGGATGTCAATTTGCTTTTATTGAAGTCTACACATCACTGTAACCAGTTCAGAAAAAACCCTTTAGACTCTAGAAAGCTCCGTCATGAACAAGCCACCATCTTTCTATTTCCTTTGCCTTCTTCAGTGTCTGCAACTGTCGCTATATCTTCCAGTAAACTTCTTTAGTTGCTGCAGGTCTGCCTAGCTCCCCAGATAACCTGTTCCATCCCATATAGCTCGCTCAATCACTGTAAAACACTATGCTCTGTCTAATCCTCCTCTTTCCCACTGTCTTCCAGGCACAACAGCGATTCTGTAAGAGAGCAAGGCAGAATGGGATGTTATAAATCTCAGCTGAGGCTTGAGGCCTACCATTACCTGGGAGTCACAAAGGGAGAGAACCTGAGGGAGATCAGCACAGAGCGGGTGAATATAAATCAGCAGCGAGGATCGAGGCCGGTTGGGACTTGGAGTTAGAGAAGCAGCAGAGCAGGAGGCTCGAAATCAGCACCGAGTCACAGAGAGAGTGACCATGTGACGGAGCAACTTGGACGAGGAGCATGAGGCTAACATACCTGGGAGTTACAGAAGCAGTAACGTGGGAGGATATAAATCAGCACTGAGGATCAAGACCTTACCGTGCCTAGGAGTCACAGAGACGGTGACCCTGTGAGGGAGCGGAATGGAGGTGGAGCTGGAGTATTACACGTACCTGGGAGTCACAGAGACGGTGACCCTGTGAGGGAGAAGAGTGGAGTACAAGCTGGAGTACTACTTGCACCTGGAGTTACAGAGACGGTGACCCTGTGAGGGAGCAGAGTGGAGTACAAGCTGGAGTACCAAATGCACCTGGGAGTTACAGAGACGGTGACCCTGTGAGGGAGCAGAGTGGAGTACAAGCTGGAGTACTACTTGCACCTGGAGTTACAGAGACGGTGACCCTGTGAGGGAGCAGAGTGGAGTGCAAGCTGGAGTACTACTTGCACCTGGGAGTTACAGAGACGGTGACCCTGTGAGGGAGCAGAGTGGAGTACAAGCTGGAGTACTACTTGCACCTGGGAGTTACAGAGACGGTGACCCTGTGAGGGAGCAGGGTGGAGTACAAGCTGGAGTACTACATGCACCTGGGAGTTACTCAGACGGTGACCCTGTGAGGGAGCAGAGTGGAGTACAAGCTGGAGTACTACATGCACCTGGGAGTTACAGAGACGGTGACCCTGTGAGGGAACAGAGTGGAGTGCAAGCTGGAGTACTACTTGCACCTGGGAGTTACTCAGACGTGACCCTGTGAGGGAGCAGAGTGGTGTACAAGCTGGAGTACTACATGCACCTGGGAGTTACAGAGACGGTGACCCTGTGAGGGAGCAGGGTGGAGTGGGAGCCGGAGGATTACACACACCTGGGAGTCACAGAGATAACTTTCTTTTGCTGGGACCTACCTGCACTGAGTTTGAAAGAAATGCAAGAGCCATCACAGAAAAGGCTGTAATGTCACTGGCTGATAAATACACTGTTATTAGTGACTGTCAGTTAATTGTTGGAAGTCTGCAAATTTATTTTTTCAACTTCTGAAATAAGGGTTGAACACAGAAATAAGACGGACAAGTGAAATTGTGAGCCAATATAATAAATTACCCTGAGTAAGCCACAGTTGAATAAGGGACTTAACCATATTGCTATTTCCAGAATATTAACTTCAATCTAAGTAATTAATTAAGTTACTCCAGGCATGTTGTATTTTAAGACATGGTAAGACATACTTGTCAGATGGAAAATGTGTTCTGTTACATTGGGAAGTCATAACCCCCTGCTCGTGACCGAGATGGACACTGGGTCATGGAGCTCAGACAGTGACTAGAGACTCTAAGGGAGAACTGTGATGCTGAGAGTTAGGTGGATAACACACACGCAGAGGAGATCACCCTGCAGACATGACGGCCTGGAAGAAGGAAGGGTCTGGGGAACAAAGCAATCGGAGAGCAACTGTCAGGGAATACAAGAATATCCTGGTGTCTCCCTCCCAATTCAGATTCCCAGTTTGGAAGCTGATGAAGGTATTGGCTGCTCAGAGGAGTGAAGTCAGAGCCATGTCTGTGGCCCCATAAGCAGCCTGACTGTACAGGAGGAGAGGGAGAAGGAAGGAGAAGCAATAGGCACAGGGGAGTCAGGAGAGTGAAGAAGGTGTCAGTGTTTCTGTAATTCCAGGATAGTGGGGTTAAGAATGTCACGGTGGCTGCAGGACATTCGTCTGGGGGACAGTGAGCAGACAAAGGTCATGTCCATGTTGGTATGAATGACCTTGGTAGGAAGGGTGAAGTGGTCTGGGAGTCAGAATTTAGGGAGCTAGGTGGATGGTTAGCAAGCCAGTCCGCAAATGTAGCAATCCCTAGAATACTCCCAGTGCCGTGTCCAAGTGAGAACAGGACTCGGAGTTTTAGGTAGATGAGAGTGTGACTGGAACGATGGTGCAGCAGGAAGGGCTTCAGATTCCTGGGACTGGTTCTGAAGAAGGCAGCAACTGTACAAGCTGGATGGGCTAACGTGACAGAGCTGGGACTGAATTCCTTACGGGGTGTGTGGGAGGGATTGTAAATAATTTGGTGTGTGCTTAGGATCCAAAAATGAATATTAGAGGAGACTCCCAGGATTCTCAAAATAATGGGAGATACAGTTTGGTACTAATTTACAACAACAAGTTTATCAGTGGAAGATGGAGTAAGAAAGAAAGCCGGAATCTGAGGTACTGTGCATGGACGTGAATACTCGAAATGTGCGGAGTTCCAGATGCATATTGTGGAAATCAGATGGACGGATCACCGAGAGCTGGCTCAAGGAATGGCAGGACTGGGTGTTAAATATTGCTGGGTATAAGGGATTCTGAAATGATAGAAGGGAAGGGAAAGGATGAAGGTAGAAGTATTGGTTTAGATTAGCGTTAGTTAAGGAGACCAAGAGAAAGAGGATCCGTCCAAGAACAGAATGAATTTGGCTGGAGCTACAGAACAATAAGTGTACAATTACACTGAGGTACAGTCTGTCGGCCAGCAACCATGGGAAAGGATGGAGAGAATAAATAGGCAGGTTCATTTGAGACCGATGACAATACTACAGATCGGTTATACTGAGAAACTTAATGTTTCCAGATATAGACAGGGATACTGGTGGTGAAAGGTCACCAGGGGCAAGTGTTCCTGGGTTACATGGAGGAGGGCTGACTGCAGGAGTATGCGTCCAGCCCAATAGGGCATGTACTGTTGGACCAGGTCCTTGGGAAAGAGGTGGGGCAAGTGGATCCAGTGTCAGTAGGGGAACGTTTTGGGGCGCAGCGATCATTTTATTGTAAAGATCAGGGTGATGGTAGAGAATGATGTGCAATAATTGAGAGTGAGAAACATTAGTTGACTGCGAGCAGCCTTCAATGGAGCAAGAATGAAGGCCTGTGAAATTGTAGCTTTAAAATAGAGTGAACCAGGTCCGATTGAGCTGGTTATGGGGATGTGGCTGCAGTGTGACCATGACTGAGATCTGAATAAACAAAGGTTTTCCCCATTTCTATAGGAAGGGTAAATAGGCCAACACAGTGAAGTAGCATTGTGTATAAAGGATAGGATCAGTATTATTGTGATTCTAATCAATTTACACACTGTTCCTCCCTGCCCTCAATCCTCATCCCTGCGTACTGATCTTGTCAAACATTGGTAATCTTTGAAAAATTCAGTATAGAGGAGATCACTCTGTCCACTCTCTGTTTTGGTAAAGATGTGACGATGTTTTTTAAAGCCCTAGTTCTGTCTCCCCGAACAGTGTAGGACTTCAAGTGCAGATCCAGGCACATTATTAAAATGGTTTGAGTTTCTGCCTCTACTCCGCTTCCATGTGTGACACCCAGATCCCGACCATACTCTGGGTGAAATAACAACTTTCCTCACCACTTCTCAAATATTTCAACAAATTACATTAAATATTCGACGCTCGTAATTGAGCTCTTCAACAGGAACAAGGTGTTCTCTCCCTTTCTAACCAGGCTCCTGACAATATGTGCACCCCAATAAGATCTCCTGTCGGCATCCACCATTTCAATTTTTCCTCGTACCTGCACTTCCACTGTCACAGGATAACGAATCTCCTCTGTACCCTCTCCAGTCCAATTCCATCCTTCCATGTGATGGGGTGACCAGAACTGTACACAGTGCCCAAGCTGTGACTGAACTCATTATTTATACAGTTCCTGCATAAGCTTGCTGCTTTGAAGTTCCGTATTTTGTCTGATAGAGGAAATAATGCCATTTGCTATATTAACAAGATTATTAATGATTCCAGCTTCCTTCTGCCCACACTGACTATACTGTCATTTATTGTACATATCTCTCTATTGTTGATGTCCCCAAATGCCTTGCCTTGCACCTCTCTGGGTTGTTTGCTCCATCACCTGGATCCTATAGTTTCTGTTTTTAAACAGTCTGCCATGGAATCTCTCATCAAATCCAAGGAAGTCACATGCAGTTACAGGTTACTGCCTCAGACCGACACAGTTAGATTAATTACACATGATCTTCCTTGAACAAACCCAGACCGACCGTCCTGGAGTCCCAGGGACATCTTCAGTGACCGTTTATCCACTGTCTCAGAATTCCAGCCGCGACCTATTCAGTCAGTCCCTTGCTCCACATTAAACAAAGCTGCGGTGTTAGCCATTCTCCAGTCTTCCGGCACCATCCCTGCATCCAGTGAGGATTGGAGAATGTGGGTAACTATAAGGCAGGGGATTTTCCCCGGCTCCTTTTAACTGTCTGAAACATTGTGTTACCCCTATTTTAAGGATTTGAATCTCCTGTAAAATTCTCCGCTCCAAGTTTGTTGCTCCCAATATTTCACACTGCATCCCTATTTTAGTTCAGACAGACAGAGGCCTAAGCCATGTAATGATTTGGTCAAGTCTCATTTTAGACGGGTTTCATGGAGGGTTTCTCTCCACAAGCTGAAGTGCATTTCTCATGATACCATCCCCAATCTGTCTCATTAACTACCTTCCCTGCCCACACGGTCTTCGTCTCATCTGACACTAAGCGGATGTTTTTTTTCCCCTTTGTCATAACAACTGCCCATTGCCTGGATATCCCAGTATGCACCAGCCTTCCTGTTACAGGGGCCATCTTTAAAAAGTCATTATACTCTTGGATTGTCAATCCAAAACTGGCCTGGACATGGCAGAGGGGGTAAAACTGGGGCTTCACTATGAGACAAAGCCACTGAGGTTCTGGTGGATGGCATGGTGCAAGAGAGGGACATTATCTTCCTCCAGGACTGGCAAGGGAGGCCATGACACTACACCCTGCCAGCTTGGTTGGAGGTTGATCCCTGTGTCAGTGAGGTGCCAGCGTTCATGGTGAATGCCAAGCAGTGTCGGAAGGAGGTCAGTGACCATCTCCACGTCACCATTGTAAGTGCCACCATCTGCATTTTGTGACCTCGCCCTCACTGTCTCTCTGTTACTGCACCCACCTCCTACAAAGGCTCATGTTCTCCCACTGTCACTGAATACAGCAACTTCTCTCGAATTGTACCAACTGTTACAAGCAATTCCACCTCCTTAATACCGCTTGGTAATTGTCACATTTCGGAAGGAACCACCCCACACGAGAGCAGAAAGAGCCAAGAGGGATAGGGGTTTCCCAAACATTAGGCTCCTCACCCCATCAAAGGGGAAGGATCCTGACCCTAACAACCATGAAAGGCTGACTGACCGTGTCCAAGCTGTCAGACTGGGATCTGAGACACCTCTTGTCTCACTGCACTGGGCACCGTGACTGACTGTGGACAATGATATCAAGCTTCCTGGGTTTGTGTCTGTGCTTAACACCAAAACAATGCAGCAGGCGGGTGATCCTGGTAGCTCTGGCTAAGGGGAAACACTGCTGAGGGCAGGGTAAGGCAATGCAATAATTCTGTGAGTATTCAAGTCAGTTCAAAGTGAGTGTGTACAAACACCGAATGAGCAGCCCAGAGGGACAGACCATGAGCTGGGTGTGTATCCCTGAGCACAGTGTCCTTGCAGCAGCATTGAGTGTGTACAAACACCTTGCAGGAGTATTGCAAGGAGAGTTGTCAGTGCACCCTGAGCTGCAGCATTGAAATACAGAAGCGTACTGTCAGTGTGTCGGAAATGTGCTGGGATGGCATGGTGAGGCTGGCATGTGTCAGATGCCAGCATTGGTGGGTGTGGAGTACATGCAACTTCTGTCTGTGAAGTGTCCACTGAGATGTCGGTGTCCAAGATAAAAGGCTGCAGGAGCGAGGGGCGTGATGGGATCACCAGTTACCAGTTCGGACTTTCACGTCCAATTATTCATATTGATTTTCCCTGCCGTGGGTGGGAGGGTATGAAGCTGCAAGTTGTTCAAAGATCCACTGAATGTGGCTGTTGATCATCAGTCATCATTCAGTCAACATCTTGCCACTCCCGCACTCAAATCTTGTTTTAAAGAACAGCCCAGCACAGGAATATGCCCTTCATCTCAGCAAGCCCGCACTGACACATTATGCCATTCTAAAGTTAAAATAAAAGTTTTTGCTCCGATACTTTCTATGTCATTCTATTCCCTACTTACTAATACTTGTGCCAACATGCCTCTTAAACCTTGCTATATTGGCTTCTTCACCTCTATCAGTGCATTCCATTCTGTCTGGAACAGCAAAATAAAACTTACCTATCACATCTCCTGAACTTTCTCCCTTTTACCTAAAACCTAACTGTCCTTCTATCTATGTCTCTGATAATTTTGTAAATATCTATCAGGTGGCTCCATAGCCAATGATGCTCAGCTGCACACAAACCACGTTTGTTCAATATCTCCTTCTGGCTAATACCCTCCAGACCAGACAATATACTGATAAAACTTTTTCCATACCATCTCCAACACTTCCATATCGTTCTGCTGGTGTGGCAACCAGTACTGTACACAACATTCTAAATGTACCTCGAACTAAGTTTCCCTACAACTGCAATATGACCTGCTAATGTTCATATTGCATGCTGCGGTGTATGTCTGCAAGTTTGCCGTCAGTCTTCTTGATCACCCTCTCCACCCGTGTTGCCACTTTCAGGGAACTGAGGAGCTGTGCACCCAGATCACTTCGGATGTTGATGCGGCCAGTAATTTTCCATCCACTTTATATTTCTCTCCTGCATTAGACCCTCTAAAACGCATCACGTCGCAACTGCCCAGATAAAGTTACATCTGTGTTTTCTCTGTCCAAGTCTGCAGCTGACCTAAATCCTGCTGTATTCTCTGGCAATCATCCTCATAATTTGGAACTCCGCCAATCTATTTACACATCTCCAGTCACAAATACACTGTTCCATCACTACTCTATCTTCTATGACCAAGCAGTTCTCTATCCATCTTACTAACTGACCGCTGATCCCATTTCACTTCATCTTCTGCATGAGCCTGCCATAAGGAACCATATCAAAGGCCTTGCTAAGGTCCAAAAGGCCAACATCGAGTCCCATGCCCTCATCAATCAATTTTGAGATTTCCTGAAAATAATCCATCACGTTTGTGAGAGAGGATATTCCCCACACAACTGTATTGCCTGTTGGGTGGTATGTTGAGCCATGACAGTGACTGTACAGTGGGAGCTATGATGGGCCGTGATGGTTACTGTACAGTAGAGAGAATGTCGGGCCGTGATGGTTACTGTACAGTGCGAGGTATGTCGAACCATGACCGTGACTGTACAGTGGGAGGTATGTTGGGCCGTGATGGTTACTGTACAGTGGGAGTTATGTCGGGCCATGATGGTCACTGTACAGTGCGAGGTATGTCGAGCCATGACTGTGACTGTACAGTGGGAGGTATGTTGGGCCGTGACAGTGGCTGTACAATACGAGGTATGTCGAGCTGTGATGGTTACTCTACAGTTTGAGGTATGTCGCGCCGTGATGGTTACTGTACAGTGGGATGTATGTTGGGCCGTGATGGTTACTGTACAGTGGGGGGGCGGTATGTCGGGCCGTGATGGTTACTCTACCCTGGGAGGTATGTAAGCCAGGATGCTTACTGTACAGTGGGAGGTATGTCGCGCCAGGATGCTTACTGTACAGTGGGAGGTATGTCGCGCCAGGATGCTTACTGTACAGTGGGAGGTATGTCGCGCCAGGATGCTTACTGTACAGTGGGAGGTATGTCGCGCCAGGACGCTTACTGTACAGTGGGAGGTATGTCGCGCCAGGATGCTTACTGTACAGTGGAAGGTATGTTGGGCCGTGAGGGTTAAAATACAGTGGGAGGTATGTCAGGCCATAATGTTTACTGTACAGTCGTAGGCATGTCAGGGCGTGATATATACTGTATTTTGGGAGGTATGTCGAGTCATGACAGTGACTGCACAGTGCGAGGTTTGTTGGGCCGTGATGTTTACTGTACGGGGTGGGGGAGGGGGGTGTGGTTGTATGTTGGGCCGTGATGGTTACTCTACAGAGGGATGTATGTCGGGCCATAATGGTAACTGTACAGTGGGAGGTATGTCGGACCATAATGGTAACTGTACAGTGGGAGGTATGTCGGGCCTTGATGGTTACTGTACAGTGGGAGGTATGTCAGGCGTTAATGGATACTGTACAGTGGTAGGTATGTCAGGGCGTGATAGTTACTGTACAGTGGGAGTATTGTCTCTCTGTGACGGTTACTGTACAATGGGAGGTATGTCGGGCCGTGATGGTTACTGTACAGTGGGAGACATGTCGGCCCGTGATAGTTACTGAACAGTGAGAGGTATGTCGGGCCGTGATGGTTACTGTACAGTGGGAGGTATGTCGGGCCATGATGGTTACTGCACAGTAGGAGGTAAGCCGGGCCGTGATGGTTACTGTACAGTGGGAGGTATGTCGAGCCGTGATGGTTACTGTGCAGTGGGAGGTATGTCTGGCCGTGACAGTTACTGTACAGTCAGAGTTAAGCCAGGCCATGAAGGTTACTGTACAGTGGGAGGTATGTCGGGCGTGAGGGTTACTGTACAGTGGGAGGTATGTTGGGCCGTGAGGGTTACTGTACAGTGGGAGGTATGTCGGGCCGTGACAGTTACTGCACAGTAGGAGGTATGACGGGCCGTGATGGTTACTGTGCAGTGGGAGGTATGTCGGGCCGTGACAGTTACTGTACAGTCGGAGTTAAGCGAGGCCGTGAGGGTTACTGTACAGTGGGAGGTATGTCGGGCCGTGATGGTTACTGTACTGTGGGAGGTATATCGGGCCGTGATGGTTACTGTACAGTGGGAGGTATGTTGGGCTGTGAGGGTTACTGTACAGTGGGAGGTATGTCGGGCGTGATGGTTACTGTACAGTGGGAGACATGTCGGCCCGTGATAGTAACTGAACAGTGAGAGGTATGTTGGCCCATGATTTTACTGTACAGTGGGAGGTATGTTGGGCCGTGAGGGTTACTGTGCAGTGGGAGGTATGTCGGGCCGTGACGGTTTCTGTATAGTGGGAGGTATGTCGAGCCATGACTGTGACTGTACATTGGGAGGTATGTTGGGCCATGTGACAATGGCTGTACAATAGGAGGTATGTCGAGCTGTGATGGTTACTCTACAGTGGGAGGTATGTCGGGCCATGATGGTTACTGTACAGTCGTAGGTATGTCAGGGCGTGATGGATAATATATTTTGGGAGGTATGTCGAGCCATGACAGTGACTGCACGATGGGAGGTTTGTTGTGCCGAGATTTATATTTTCCGGGGGGATTGGGGGGGTGGGGGGGGTGGTTGTATGTCGGGCCGTGATGGTTACTCTACAGAGGGATGTATGTTGTTCCGTGATGATTACTGTACAGTGGGAGGTAAGTTGGACCGTGATGGTTACTGTACAGTGGGAGGTATGTCATTCTGTGACGGTTACTGTACAATGGGAGGTATGTCGCCCAGTGATGCTTGCAGTATAGTGGGGGGTATATCTGGCCATGATGGTGACTGTACAGTGAGAGGTATGTCTCTCTGTGACAGTTACTGTACAGTGGGAGGTATGTCGCGCCGTGATGGTTGCAGTATAGTGGTGGGTATGTCGGGCCGTGATGGTGACTGTACAGTGGGAGGCATGTCGGCCCGTGATAGTTACTGAACAGTCAGAGGTAGGCTGGGCCATGATGGTTATTGTAGAGTAGGAGGTATGTCAGGTCGTGACAGTTACTGTGCAGTGGGAGGAATGTCAGGCTGTGATGGTTACTGTGCAGTGGAAGGAATGTCAGGCTGTGATGGTTACTGTACAGTGGGAGGTATGTCAGACCGTGATGGTTACTGTACAGTGGGAGGTATGTCGGGCCGTGATGGTTACTGTACAGTGGGAGGTATGTCGGGCCATGATGGTTACTGTACAGTGGGAGGTATGTCGGACCGTGATGGTTACTGTACAGTGGGAGGTATGTCGGGCCGTGATGGTTACTGTACAGTGGGAGGTATGTCGGGCCGTGATGGTTACTGTACAGTGGGAGGTATGTCGGGCCGTGATGGTTACTGTGCAGTGGAAGGAATTTCAGGCTGTGATGGTTACTGTACAGTGGGAGGTATGTCAGACCGTGATGGTTACTGTATAGTGGGAGGTATGTCGGGCCGTGACGGTTACTGGACAGTGGGATGTATGTTGGGCCGTGATGGTTACTGTACCGTGGAACGTACATAGAGCTGTGACTGTTACTTTACAGTGGGAGATACGTCGGGCCATGATGGTTACTCTATCCTGGAGGGTATGTCGCGCCAGGATGCTTACTGTACATTGGGAGGTATGTTGGGCCGTGAGGGTTAAAATACAGTGGGAGGTATGTCAGGCCATAATGGTTGCTGTACAGTCGTAGGTATGTCAGGGCGTGATATATACTGTATTTTGGGAGGTATGTCGAGCCATGACAGTGACTGCACAGTGCGAGGTTTGTTGGGCCGTGATTTTTACTGTACGGGGTGGGGGAAGGGGGTGTGGTTGTATGTCGGGCCGTGATGGTTACTCTACAGAGGGAGGTATGTCATGCCATAATGGTAACTGTACAGTGGGAGGTATGTCGGGCCGTGATGATTACTGTACATTGGGATGTATGTTGTTCCGTGATGGTTACTTACATTGGGAGGTATATCGAGCTAAGACTGTTACTTTACAGTGGGAGGTAAGTTGGGCCATGATGGTTACTGTACAGTGGGAGGTATGTCTGGCCGTGACGGTTACTGTACAGTGCGAGGTATGTCGGGCCGTAATGGATACTGTACAATGGTAGGTATGTCAGGGCGTGATGGTTACTGTACAGGGGGAGGTATGTCAGGCGTTAATGGATACTGTACAGTGGTAGGTATGTCAGGGCGTGATGGTTCTGTACAGTGGGAGGTTTGTCTCTCTGTGATGGTTACTGTACAATGGGATGTATGTCGGGCCATGATGGTTACTGTACAATGGGAGGTATGTCGGGCCGTGATGGTTACTGTACAGTGGGAGACATGTCGGCCCGTGATGGTTACTGTACAGTGGGAGGTATGTTGGGCCATGATGGTTACTGTACAGTGGGAGGCATGACAGGCCGTGACGGATACTGTGCAGTGGGAGGTATGTCAGACCGTGATAGTTACTGTACAGTGGTAGGTATGTCAGGGCGTGATGATTACTGTACAGTAGGAGGTATGTCGCGCCATGACAGTGACTGTACAGTGGGAGGTTTGTCTCTCAGTGACGGTTACTGTACAATGGGAGGTATGTCGGGCCGTGATGGTTACTGAACAATGAGAGGTATGTTGGGCCATGATGGCTACTGCACAGTAGGAGTATGTCGGGCCGTGACAGTTACTGTGCAGTGGGAGGTATGACAGGCAGTGATGGTTACTGTACAGTGGGAGTAAAGCCGGGCCGTGAGGGTTACTGCACAGTGGGAGGTATGTCAGGCCGTGATGGTTACTGTACAGTGGGAGGTATGTTGCGCCGTGAGGGTTACTGTACAGTGGGAGGTATGTCGGGCTTTGAGGGTTACTGTACAGTGGGAGGTATGTCGGGCCGTGAGGGTTACTGTACAGTGGGAGGTATGTCGGGCCGTGATGGTTAGTGTAAAGTGGGAGATATGTCGGGCCGTGATGGTTACTGTACAGTCGGAGGTATGTCGGGCCGTGACGGTTTCTGTACATTGGGGGCAATGTCGGGCCGTGATGGTTATTGTACAGTGGGAGGATGTCATTCTGTGACGGTTACTGTACAATGGGAGGTATGTCGGGCCGTGATCGTTGCAGTATAGTGGGGGGTATGTCTGGCCGTGATGTTGACTGTACAGTGAGAGGTATGTCTCTCTGTGACAGTTACTGAACAGTGAGAGGTATGTCGGGCCATGATGGTTACTGTACAGTGGGAGGTATGTCAGGCTGTGATGGTTACTGTACAGTGGGAGGTATGTCGGGCCATGACAGGTATTATAAAGTGGGAGGTATGTCGGGCCGTGATGGTTACTGTACAGAGGGAGGTATATCGGGCCGTGACGGTTACTTCACAGTGGGGGCAATGTCGGGCCGTGATGGTTACTGTACAGTGGGAGAGATGTCGGACCGTGATGGTTACTGTACAGTGGGAGTTATGTCGAGCCATGACTGTGAGTGTACAGTGGGAGTGTTTTTGGGCCGTGTGACAGTGGCTATACAATAGGAGATATGTCTAGCTGTGATGGTTACTCTACAGTGGGAGGTACGTCGGGCCATGATGGTTACTGTACAGTGGGAGGTATGTCGGGCCGTGATTGTTGCTGTACAGTGGGAGGTATGTCGGGCTGTGATGGTTACTGTACAGTGGGAGGTACGTCGGGCCGTGATGGTTACTGTACAGTGGGAGGTATGTCGGGCTGTGATGGTTACTGTACAGTGGGAGGTATGTCGGGCCGTGATGGTTACTGTACAGTGGGAGGTATGTCAGGCCGTGATGGTTGCTGTACAGTGGGAGGTATGTCGGGCCATGATGGTTGCTGTACAGTGGGAGGTATGACGGGCCATAATGGTTACGGTACAGTGGGAGGTATGTCAGGGCGTGATGATTACTGTACAGTAGGAGGTATGTCGAGCCATGACAGTGACTGTACAGTGGGAGGTATGTTGGGCCGTGATGGTTACTGCACAGTTCGAGATATGTCGGGCCATGACAGTGACTGTACAGTGGGAGGCATGTTGTGATGTGATGGCTACTGTACAGTGGTAGGTACGCCGGGCTGTGATGGTTACTGTACAGTGGGCGGTATGTCGGACCGTGATGGGTACTGTACAGTGGGAGGTATGCCGAGCCATGACTGTGACTGTTCAGTGGGAGGTATGCCGGGCCATGATGGTCACTGTACCGTGGGAGGTATGTCGGGCCATGATGGTCACTGTACAGTGGGAGGTATGTCGGGCCATGATGGTCACTGTACAGTGGGAGGTATGTCGGGCCGTGCTGGTTACTGTACAGTGGGAGGTATGTCGGGCCGTGATGGTTACTGTACAGTGGGAGGTATGTCGGGCCGTGATGGTTACTGTACATTGGGAGGTATGTCGGGCCGTGATGGTTACTGTACAGTGGGAGGTATGTCGGGCCGTGGCGGTTACTGTACAATGAGAGGTATGTCAGGCCGTGATGTTTACTGTACAGTGGGAGGTATGTCAGACCGTGATGGTTACTGTACAGTGGGAGGTTTGTCGGGCCGTGATGGTTACTGTACAGTGGGAGGTATGTTGGGACGTGATGGTTACTGTACAGTGGGAGAGATGTCGGACCGTGATGGTTACTGTACAGTGGGAGTTATGTCGAGCCATGACTGTGAGTGTACAGTGGGAGTGTTTTTGGGCCGTGTGACAGTGGCTATACAATAGGAGATATGTCGAGCTGTGATGGTTACTCTACAGCGGGAGGTACGTCGGGCCATGATGGTTACTGTACAGTGGGAGGTATGTCGGGCCGTGATGGTTGCTGTACAGTGGGAGGTATGTCGGGCTGTGATGGTTACTGTACAGTGGGAGGTACGTCGGGCCGTGATGGTTACTGCACAGTGGGAGGTATGTCGGGCTGTGATGGTTACTGTACAGTGGGAGGTATGTCGGGCCGTGATGGTTACTGTACAGTGGGAGGTATGTCGGGCCGTGATGGTTGCTGTACAGTGGGAGGTATGTCGGGCCATGATGGTTGCTGTACAGTGGGAGGTATGTCGGGCCATAATGGTTACGGTACAGTGGGAGGTATGTCAGGGCGTGATGATTACTGTACAGTAGGAGGTATGTCGAGCCATGACAGTGACTGTACAGTGGGAGGTATGTTGGGCCGTGATGGTTACTGTACAGTTGGAGATATGTCGGGCCATGACAGTGACTGTACAGTGGGAGGCATGTTGTGATGTGATGGCTACTGTACAGTGGTAGGTACGCCGGGCCGTGATGGTTACTGTACAGTGGGCGGTATTTCGGACCGTGATGGGTACTGTACAGTGGGAGGTATGCCGAGCCATGACTGTGACTGTTCAGTGGGAGGTATGCCGGGCCATGATAGTCACTGTACCGTGGGAGGTATGTCGGGCCGTGATGGTTACTGTACAGTGGGAGGTATGTCGGGACGTGATGGTTACTGTACAGTTGGAGGTATGTCGGGCCGTGATGGTTACTGTACAGTGGGAGGTATGTCGGGCCGTGCTGGTTACTGTACAGTGGGAGGTATGTCGGGCCGTGATGGTTACTGTACAGTGGGAGGTATGTCGGGCCGTGATGGTTACTGTACAGTTGGAGGTATGTCGGGCCGTGATGGTTACTGTACAGTGGGAGGTATGTCGGGCCGTGGCGGTTACTGTACAATGAGAGGTATGTCAGGCCGTGATGTTTACTGTACAGTGGGAGGTATGTCAGACCGTGATGGTTACTGTACAGTGGGAGGTTTGTCGGGCCGTGATGGTTACTGTACAGTGGGAGGTATGTTGGGACGTGATGGTTACTGGACAGTGGGAGGTATGTCGGGCTGTGATGGTTACTGTACAGTGGGAGGTGTGTCAGACCTTGATGGTTACTGTACAGTGGGAGGTGTGTCAGACCTTGATGGTTACTGTACAGTGGGAGGTATGTCGGGCTGTGATGGTTACTGTACAGTGGGAGGTGTGTCAGACCTTGATGGTTACTATACAGTGGGAGGTATGTCTGGCTGTGATGGCTACTGTACAGTGGGAGGTATGTCTCTCCGTGGCGATTACTGTACATTAGGAGGTATGTCAGGCCATGACGGTTACTGTGCAGTGGGAGGTATGTCGGGCCATGATGGTTACAGTACAGTGGGAGATATGTCAGGCCATGATGGTTACTGTACAATGGGAGGTATGTCAGGCCATAATGGTTACTGTACAGTGGGAGGTAAGTCTGACCGCAACGGTTACTGTGCAGTGGGAGGTATTTCAGACAGTGATGGTTACTGTACAGTGGGAGTTATGTTGGGCCGTGATGGTTACTGTACAGTGGGAGGTATGTCGGACCGTGATGGTACTATTACAGTGAGAGGTATTTGGGGGTGTGGTGGTTACTGTACAGTGGGAAAGATGTCGGACCGTGATGGTCACTGTACAGTGGGAGGTATGTCGGACCGTGATCGTTATTGTACAGTGGGAGGTATGTCGGGCCGCGATGGTTACTGTACAGTGGGAGAGTTATTGTACAGAGGGATGTATGTCGGGCCGTGATGGTTACTGTACAGTGGCGGCAATGTCGGACCGTGATGGTTACTGTACAGTGGGAGGGATGTCGGGGTGTGACGGTTACTGTATAGTGGGAGGTATGTCGAACTGTGAGTGGGGGATATGTCGAGCCGTGTTGGTTACTGTACAGTGGGATTTCTGTCGGTCCAGGAAGTTGCAGACTGTATGAGTTGTACAGAATATGATTGTGCTGCTGCCGTTCGTCCATTGTACCTCATGGATGCATCGTCATTGGTTGCTTAATCTGTTTAAAGTCTGTACCATTCAGTAGATAGCATGGTGTGGAGGGTCTGCAAAATGTGAAGTTAGCCCTTGTTCCCCGTCAGGACTGTGCAGTGACCATTCTTACCGATTTATGAAATGGAGGAGTGTGTCTGCAGCAGGCAGATCGGTGATGATGTCGTCAATTTTTGGTTTCCCTTTTATTGGTTCCCCATAACCTGCCGCAGAGCAGTCTAGCCGCCACAGGATCCAACATCAATGCTGAGCACTAGGATTATTTTAGATTTTGTGGGAACAGACCCTTCTGCCCAACCATCTCACGCCAACCCCCTCCAAAGAGCAATCCGCCACCATGGCCAATTCACCTGATCTGCATTTCTTTGGACTGTGGGAGGAAAGCCATGCAGACACGGGAAGAATGTGAAAACGTCACACAGGCAGTGGCCCAAGGCTGGAAGCAAACCTGGGTCTCTGGTACTATTAGGCAGCAATGCTAACCATTGAGCCACCATGCCTCCCCATATTGACTATATGTCAAGGAGCTGTCCGCCAGTGCCTGGCTGTGTCCTGTCAGTGGGACAGAACCGACCACAGAGGATGGTGATGTTGTCTGGGACATAGTCCTGTTCACATAATCTTGTTTTCCAGACAATATTTGATTGTTGCTTGATTAGTCTGTGGGAAATATACAGCAGGTCACTTTTACATTCTGTATAATGATGAGTTAATATCACTTTATTTCTTACATATTTTAAAATAAACCAAACATCATTGTTTTTCAGTTGAATGCAATTGAAGTGAACAATAATGGGCTTACCAGAATGCACACCTAAGTATTACAGTTCAGTGACTATAGTAAACAGCCAATTCATGTCCAGTTCAGTGAACACACCATCTTGCAGACAGAAAAGCTGTTGGAAATGACATTGAGAAAAAACCTACATTCAGGGACAGTTTTACTGGCCCTCACCACGACCTCCAAAAACATTTCCATCTCCAAAATCTGTTCAGTGAGTTTCCTAACTTGAGCTGGGCAGTTAGTCACACAATCCCTCACAATAGACTGGTTAGATACATACCTGAAGAACAGGGAGATGTGTATGGGTCAGACTGGTCAATGGACGAGCACATGGCACTGGTCCACATGCAGTTGAATATTTGTAACAATGACCAGTAAACAACCATGTCTTGCAAGTATATCCCTTCTGGTGTGCCACCTAAACTCTGTAATTTTGTACCTTGGACCCAATCCTGAATGAATGTGTTATAAAGATGAAGGGTTCCTGCAGCACATGGCATCTTACATTGAATCCCTCATAAACCATATTCAGTGTATGTTATTTCCACAATGTCAGTATCCAAACAGAATTGTGCAGCTCCATTTATGGCTGGCATCAGCCAAGTCCAACATTCTTGTTTGTGACTTGAGCTGGAAATCTCTGTGTAAATGTTTGCACCATTGTTCTAACCATTAACGGCAAAGTCTTTTTTTACTGAAGGTCCGACATCCTTTCATAATATCAACTTTTAGATAGTCCAATAAACACAAAATCCTCCTTTTATTCAGTTCATCTTTAGAATAATATGTTGAAAACAGTGCACAACTCACAGTGTGGAGCATTAAAATGATGGGTCTCAGTTCCACAGCCAAGTTATTATTTGGTACAAGGACTTTGGAATAGAGCATAGAACAGTACAGCACAGAACAAGCCCTTCAGCCCACGATGTTGTGCTGACCGTTGGAACTCATGTATGAATCCTCAAATTTCTGTGACCATATGCATGTCCAGCAGTCTCTTAAATATCCCCAATGACCTTGCATCCAGTACTGCTGCTGGCAACGCATTCCATGCTCTCACAACTGTCTGTGTAAAGAACCCGCCTCTGACATCCCCTCTATACTTTCCTCCAACCAGCTTAAAACTATGACACCTCGTTTTAGCCATTTCTGGCCTGGGAAAAGTCTCTGGTGTTCGACTCTATCTATGCCTGTCATTATCTTGTATACCCCAAATTGGCTCCCCTCTCCTCATCCTTTTCTCCAATGAAAGAAGTCCGAGCTCAGTCAATCTCTCTTCATAGGATAAACCCTCCATTCCAGGCAGCATCCTGGTAAACCTCCTCTGAACCCTCTCCAAATCATCCACATCTTTCCTATAATAGAGCGACCAGAACTGGACGCGTTATTCCAAGTGCGGTCTAACCAAAGTTTTATAGAGCTGCAAGAAGATCTCATAACTCTTAAACTCCATCCCCCTGTTAATGAAAGCCAAAACACCACATGCTTTCTTAACAACCCTGTCCACTGGGTGGCCATTTTAAGGTATCCATATACCTGCCTACCAAGATATCTCTGTTCCTCCATACTGTCAAGAATCCTATCGTTAATCCTATACTCAGCTTTCAAATTCGACCTTCCAAAATGAATCACCTCGCATTTATCCAGGCTGAACTGCATCTGCCACCTCTCAGCCCATCTCTGCATTCTGTCAATGCCCTCTGAAGCCTACAACAGCCTTCTATACCGTCAACGACGCCTCCAACCTTTGTGTCGTCTGAAAACTTGCTGTCCCATCCTTCAAGCCCCTCATGCAAGTCATTAATAAAAATTACAAACAGTGGAGCCCCATGGACAGAGCCCTGTGGAACACCACTCAACACTGACTTCCAGGCAGAATATTTTCCTTCTATTTCCACTCGCTGTCTTCCGTAGGCCAGCCAATTCTGTATCCAGACAGCTAGGTTCCCCTGTATCCCATTACTCCTGACCTGCTGAATGAGCCTACCATGGGGAACCTTATCAAATGCCTTGCTGAAGTCCATATACACCACATCCACAGCTCGACCCTCATCATGACCTGCCCCTCACAAAGTCGTGTTGACTGCATTAATCAAGCCATGCATTTCCAGATGGTCATAAATCCTATCCCTCAGCATCCTTTCTAACACCTTGCAGACAACAAACGTGAGACTGTCTGGACTGTAATTGCACGGGAATTCACTATTTTCTTTCTTGAAGAGAGGAATTACATTTGCCTCCCCCCAGTCCTCAGGTACGACTCCAGTGGAGACCGAGGATGCAAAGATCTTCGAGAGTGACGAAGCAATCATATTTCTCGTTTTCCAAAGCAGCTGAGGACAAATCTTATCCGGGCATGGCGACTTGTCAATCTTAATGTTGCTCTTCGGAGGGTCTGTGCGGACTTGCTGGTCCGAAGGGCCTGTTTCCACACTGTAAGCTAAAAGGTGCTGTAAGCTAAAAGTGTGTGTGTCATCATTTTGATTCAAACCTCGTCCCTCAAAGCCTCATTTGAAGACCCTTCCAAGATATTGTCCATCCTTTCAGCAGTAACTGACTTGTTAATTCATAAAGCAACACCACATCCTCTTTAACATCCTGCCCTGTTCTGCCTATAGTTACAGTACAGTTGTTAGCCCTGACCTCCCTCAAATGCGCCTCTGTGATGGTAAAAATGTCACACCTCCACATATCAACTCATTCCTTTATCACATCTGTCAGCCTGTCTGAAAATACTCTCAGCATTAACGTAAGCTGGACTATAATACCTGGAATACCCTGTACCTCGGAGTTCGTCAGTCATATCCTGTTTGTTATCAAGCTGCTGAAACCATGAATCACAACTCTAACTCTAGCACTGAATGAATATCTGTGGAATTGTAATTTCCTTTTTAAAAAAAATGTATTTATCAAGTGCAACTTTCCAGAACTGAGCAGTCAGCTCCACATACAATGAATCCTGATGGTTAATTCCCCCCCTCAGTGTGCAGAGGGGACAGCCCTCAGTTATGGAGAAACTGAGGTCTGCAGTTGGTGGAGTTCAGAATCAAAAAGTGTGGTGCAAGAAAAGTACAGCAGATCAGGCAGCCTCCGAGGGGCAGGAGAGTCGATGTTTCGGTCATAATCTCTTCATCAGGAAGGCATTGGTGCATTCCTTTATTTTTTAATTCCATGATTCACAGAATGTTGTGAACTGTACTTACTCAGGAAGGCCGCACTGTATGCTGCGCTGAAATGGAAAGCAATCAATCAGTTGGTTGGACAGTGTGTAGAAAAGTTGAAGGGAAATATACACTGATTGAATGAATTACAACCATAAGGATAGGTGAACCCCCTGGGCCAGATGGGCTTACACTAGGTTACTCCAGGAAGTGATGGGAGAGACTGGCGTACCTTTGGCGATGATATTTGCGTCCTCACTGCCCACTGGAGCAGTGCCAGCTAGATGTTTGGAGGGTGACAAATGTTATTCCCTTGTTCGGGAAAGGCAATAGGGATAACTCTAGGAATGACCGAACAGTCAGTCTTACATCAGTGGTGGGCAAAGTATTGCAGACGTTTCTGAGAGACAGTATTTACAATTACATAGAAAACGATATTTTGATTTCAGATAGCCAGCATGGCGTTGTGAGGAACAGGTCCTCTGTCAGAAACCTTATTGAATTCTTTGAAGATGTAAAAAAACACATTAATAAAAGTTGCCCAGTAGATGTGGTCAACAAAAATTTTAGCAAGGCATTCCGCATTGTAGGCTCATTCAGAAGGTACGGAAGCATGGGGCGCAGAGAAATTTGGCTGTATGGATACAGGCGTGACTGGCTCATAGAAGACAGAAGATGGTTGCAGATGGAAAGTATACAGTATGGAGCTCAGTGGCCAGTGGTGTTCCAAAGGGATCGGCTCGGGGACCTGTGCTCCTTGCAATTTTTATAAATGGCTTTGATGAGGAAGTGGACAAGTAAGTTAGTAACTTTGCCGATGACACGGAGATTGCTGGGCTTTTGGATAGTGTGGAGGGCTATTGTATGTTGCAACAGGATATTGACAGGATGCAGAGCTGGGCGAATAAGTGGCAGATAGAGTTCAACATTAAAAAGTGTGAAGCAATTTATTTTGGAAGGTTGCATTTGCATAAAGAATACAGGGTTAAAAGCAGAATTCTTGGCAGTCTGGAGTGACAGAGGGATCTTGGGGTCATTGTCCATAGATCTCTCAAAGTTGCCACCCAAGTTGATAGGGCTGTTCAGAAGGAATGTGGTGTGTTGTCTTTCATTATCGGGAGATTGCGTTTAAGAGCAGCGAGGTTATTCCTTCGCTCTATAAAGCTGTAGTTCAACCACACTTGGAATATTGTGTTCAGTTCTGTTGCCTAATTATAGGAAACACGTGGAAGCGTCAGAGAGTGTGCAGAGGAGACTTACCAGGGTGCTGCAAGGACTGGAGGGCATGTCTTACAAAGAAAGGTTGTGCGGCTAGGGCTTCACGCCAGCGGTGATAGCAGTGTCAGATAGATTAGGAATATTTAAGTCTTGGATAGACACACGAAAGTGAGTGCATTGAAGGTTATGTAGGTTAGTCTGATCTTAGAGTAGGATAAAAGCTGGCAAAACATTGAGGGCTGAAATGCCTGCACTGTGCTCTACTGTTCAATGTTCCAAATTTCATCAGATTGTGGATTTTCGTCAGTTGGTGAATGTGTGAGGGAGTGAGGTGTGTGAGGGAGTGAGGTGTGTGAGGTCAGGAAAGTGGGGAGGGGCGTTAGACCAAGACTACCAATTTTGATGTAATTGTTACATTCATCTGAGTGTCAGCAGAGTATGTGTGGTTATCTAGACCAGACAAAATCCACCAAGTTCAGTTCGTAAAGCGATTTTTGGCTTGCAAGGTTTGTTCCTGGTTTCTTCAGATACATTCTGTTGGGTGACCTATGAATTAGTATCTGACTATCCACAGGCATTTATAATTTTATTTTGATACTGTTGAATGTGAAGGTACACTTATTGGATATAGTTTCAGAGGGTTCACCGTGAGACACAAAATACTGCAATAGACTGTCAATTGTGAACGCTTTCACGCAGTGTCTGGTCCAGGGTGCAGATGTATGGAGTCTGGGGGACATGCCAGATGGCATCATCATAAGTAACTTGTGCGATGTGATTCTGATACTCCATGTTCATACATCTGCTCCATGAGCCAGGCTCTGACTGAGGATGAATTTATAAGGCCTGGTTCCTGGTCAGTCATTGGTATCTAATTTAGACAGCATTTGTACCTACACTGAGAGTAGTGATAGCCTGTTAGCTAGTTTCCTCCTGCTCAAGGTGAATTCCAAGTGATTCTCTGTGAGGGAATGTTTGAATGACTGCTCTAACCCAGGTGGGAAACTCTCTTCACAGATTCAGGACCAGGCCAGTGTCTCTCTGAGTGCTACATGCAGTTGTGAGGTCCAGTAACACTGTACATGAATTCACCCTTTTGGAATCCACTTTTAATGTTGGTCATGATGCAAATTGATGGGTTTGCTAACCTGAACAATAATCAGGGGTTTGCCATGTTTGTGAATTGGGCAATAATAAGGTATGAGCTACAATTATTCAACTGAACAATAACTGCATCAACTCTGAAAACGATAACATTGATTCTATATTGATGGAATTAAAATATAAACACCGAACAACCTTTTATGATACAAAAGTAAAGAATGCACATTTTGCTTTTATCGAAAAAGAACATGTTGTCTCACTATGCTGGTGATCACAATTACACATTGAATCTCAGTATTCAAATGCCTAAATTGTCGCTCTATCATTTGCAAAATGGTTGACCTCTGACTGATTGAATATTCATAGTGAGCAAATTATTGAACAATCAAATAGAATTATAACGCTTACACATTTAAATATAATCAATCGATTTAATTTCTCACCTGAAATGTTAACTTCAGTTATTTTCCAACAATTCTATTAGTTTTAATATAATGATGGAAAAGGATAGTCTAGATCTAAAAGTTGACGTTCTAAATTGGAGAAAGGCCAATTTTGACGGTATTAGGCAAGATCTTTTAAAAGCTGATGGTGGCAAATGTTCGCAGGTAAGCGGACGGATAGAAAATGAGAAGCCTTCAGAAATTAGATAGCCGGAGACTAGAAACAGTATATTCTTGTTAGGGTAAAACGAAAGGTTGACTAAAGAAATTGAGAGTCTGCTTAAGAATAAGAAGGAAGGATATGATAGGCACAGGCAGGATAGATAGAGTGAATTCTTAGAAGAGTATAAAGGCAGAAGGAGTATACGAAAGAGGGAAATCAGGAAGACAAAAAGGGGACATGAGATAACTTTGGCAAATAGAGTTAAGGAGAATCCAAAAAGACTACAAATACATTGAGAACAAAAGGGTAAACAGGGAGAGAATAGAGCCCTCAAAGATCAGAAAGGTACATTTGCGTGGAGCCGCAGGAGATGGGAGAGATACTAAACGAGTATTTCGTATCAATGTTTACTCAGGGGAAGGACATGGGAGATGTAGATATACGGAGAAATAGATGGTGATATCTTGAAAAATGTCCATAATACAGAGGAAGAAGTGCTGGATGTCTTGAAACGCATGAAGGTGGAAAAATCCCCAGGACCTGATCGATCAGGTGAAACTTGAAAAGGTTCAGAAAAGATTTACGTGCATATTGCCAAGGTTGGTGGGTTTGAGCGGCACCTGGAGGTTGAACAGGCTGGGGCCGTTTTCCCTGGAACGTTGGAGACTGAGGGGTGACCTTATAGAGGTTTATAAAATCATGAGTGGCATGGATAAGGTAAATAGACAAGGTCTTTTTTCTGGGTTAGGGGAGTCCAGAACTAGAGGGCATCGGTTTCGGTTGGGAAGGGAAAAATGTAAAAGAGATGTAAGGGGCACTTTTTTCACTCAGAGGGTTGGACATGCGTGGAATGAACTGCCAGAGGAAGCGGTGGCGGTTAGTACAATTGCAACATTTAGATGGCGCCTGGATGAGTATATGAATAGAAAGTGTTTAGAGGGATATGGGCTGAGTGTTGGCAGGTGGGACTAGATTGGGTTGGGATATCTGGTTGGCGTGGACAAGTTGGACCGAAGGGTCTGTTTCATGCTGTACATCTCTTTGACCCTGTGACTGTAATTTAGAAATGACAATAATTTGACATGCACTATCAAATAAATAAATCATTTACATTATTAAATTGTAGCAAACAATAAGTTGAAAACTTGCTATTTTTAGAATGAATGATAAAGAACAAAGAGCATTCCAACACAGGAACAGACGCTTTGGCCGCCCAAGCCAGATCCCCTATTTTCAAAACCTGCCAACTATTTTCTAAGAGTCTGTATACCTCTGATCCCTGCCCATTCATGTATCTGTCTAAATACATCTTAGATAATGCTATCGTTCCTGCTCCTACCACCTCCGCTGGCCACATGTTCCAGGCTGCCACCGCCCTATGTGTAAAGAACCTCCCAAATATATCTGCCCTAAACCTTTCCCCACTCACTTTAAACTCATGACCCCGAGTAATTGAGTTCCACAATCTGGTGAAAAAGCTTCTTGCTATCCACCCTGTGTATATCTGCCTTGATTTTGTAGACCTCAACCTTCATCTTTGTAATGAAAATATTCCTAATCTACTCAATCTTTCTTCATAACCAGCACCGTCCATCCCACGCAGTATTGTGGTTAACCTACTCAGTACCCTATTCAAAGCATCCACATCCTTTTGGTAATGTGGTGACCAGAACTATATGCTGTATTCCAAATGGCCAAACCAAAGTCCTATGCAACTGTAACATGACCTGCCAACGTTTGTACTCAACATCTGATCCAATGAAGGAAAGCATGCCATATGCCACCTTGACCACCTTACTGACCTGTGTTGGCATCTTCAGGAAACAATGGAGCCGAACACCCAGATCTCGCTGTAAATCAATTTTCTCCAGTGCTTATCCGTTTACTGCATTGTTCACGCTTGAACTGGATCTTTCAAAACGCATCACCTTGCATTTGCACAGATTGAACTCCATCTGCCAATTCTGTGGCCATCTCTCCAATCTATCTATTTTCTGCTGTATTCTCTGACAGTCCCCATCACTATCTGCTACTCCAACAATCTTTGTGTCACCTGCAAACTTGCTAATCAGGCAACCGATACCTTCTTCCAAATAATTAATATATATCACAAACATCAGCGATCCCAGCACGGATCGCTGTTGCACACCACTGGTCATAGGTCTCCATTTTGAGAAAACCCCTTCTACTACTACTCTCTGTCTCCTGTTGCCCAGCCAGTTCTCTATCCATCTAGATAGAACAATCTGGACCCCATGCGACTTCACCTTCTCCATCAGCCGACCATGGGGAACCTAATAAAACGCCTTCCTCAAGTCCCTCAGTATCTGCTCCAGCAGCTTCCCGACCACTGATGTCAATCTTGGCGGTCTACAATTACCTGGATTATCCCACTATCATTCTTAAACACGGGGACAATATTTGGAATTGGCCAGTCCTCCGGGGCCTCACCCATGTCCAATCATCCTGCAAAGATATATGTTAAAGCCCCAGTTATTTCCACACTCACATCCCTCAGTGACCTGTGGTTGATCCCATCCGGACTTGGGGGCTTGTCTACCTTAATACCTTTTAGAGTATCCAAAACTTCCTCCCACTTTATGTTGACTTGACCCAGGGTACTCAGAGATCTATCCTTAAACTCAACGTCTGTTATGTCCCTCTCATTGGTGAAGACAAATGCAAAGTACTCACTACAAAACTCACCCATTTTATCTGACTCCATGCATAACTTTCTTCCTTTGTCCTTGTGTGTCCCAAACATTTCTCTAGTTACACTCTTGCTCCTTATATATGAAAATAACTCTTTGGGATATTCCTCAACCCTGTTTGCTACTGATATCTCATGACCACTTTTGGCCCTTTTAAATCCTCGATATTTACTATGAAATGTGGCTAGTGAAAAGAAAATAAACATTTGTTCCTGGGAGTGGGAACTCAGACCTTTTCAAAGTGTTTTTCGCCAAAAAATATTTGACATCCATCTCAGTGCAAATAAAAAGCAAGAGAAGAAACCTCTTGGGAAAAATAATTTTCAGCCACTGTCACCTCCCCCCCCCCCCCCCCCCCCCCCCACAGTACGTCTGAGGTAGAAATGAGTGGGGGATTGTAGGAAGGGCAGAACAGTAACTATGGATGGTTTAAACATGCAAATCGGCTCAATAGATCAACTTGACACTGATATCCTTGAATAAAGATTCATAGAATGTATGAGAAATTATTTCTGAGAGCAGGACTTCATGGAACCAACCAGGGAATGGGATGGCACGGTGGCTCAGTGGTTACAACAGCACCAGGGTCCCAGGTTCGATTCCAGCCACGGGGGATTGTCTACGTGTAGATTGCACATTCTTCCCCGGTCTGCGTGGGTTTCCTCCCACAGTCGGAAGATGTGCAGGTCAAGTGAATTGGCCGTGCTAAATTGCCCATTGAGTTAAGTATATTACTCAGAGGGAAATGGGACTGGGTGGGTGATTCTTCAGAAAGTCAGGGTGGACTTGTTGGGCCGAAGGGCATGTTTCCATACTTTAGGGAATCTAATCTAATTTAGATTTGATATTATGTAACAAGGAAGGAATGGTAGATGATCTTTGCCTTGGAATAACCACAACATGCTGGAGTTTCACATTCAGATTGAAAGAGTGAAGATTGAGTCATACATGAGAGTTTTAGTGTTAGGCAATGATAAGGAAGGACTTGGCTGTAGTTGTCTGGAGGGAGAAAAGAACAGTCAAAGGCAGGACAGCTGAAGAAATTTGGCTAAGGACCGAAGAGGAATTGCATTACGGAGAAAAAACATCCATATCTTGATAAGGAAGTCAAGGATGACATGAAGGCAAATCCCATTGCATGTCATACTGCACACGTTAGTCACACTGGGGAGGATTTTAGCAAGTCAATGGCCTCATGGTGTTATCATTGAATTCTGATGTGATAAACCCATATAATGTTCGAGTGACCTGGCTCCAAATCCTCTCACAGCAGGTGGCGAAGTTTGAATTCAAATCTGGAATTAAGAGACTGACGGTGGTTATGAATAGATTGCCAAGAAAAACTCACCTGGTTCACTGACGTCCTTTAGGGGAGGAAACTGCCATTCTACCATAGATTCACCACTCTCAAGCTGAAGACGTTTCTCCTTATCTCTGTTCTAAAGATGTTCTCTTGACTCTCAGACTATGTCCTTGAGTCCTTTCTCTCCTAACAGTGGAAACATCTTCCCAAAGTCTACTCTAACCAGGCAACCAGTATTCTGTATGCTTCTAATAGATCCCCCTTCATCCTTATAAACTGCAGCGAGTATAGACCATGGGACCTCATATTTTGAGCTTGTAATTCCGAGGACCATTCTTATGAAGCTCCTCTGAACACACTCTGGGGTGGTACATCATTCCTGAGTTATGGGTCCCCAAACAGTACACAATACAAAAAATGTGGTCTGACCAGAGTCTTATAGAGCCGCGGAAATCCATCCATTCAAGTCATCACAAAAGAAATGTCATCACTGTATTTGCCTTTCTGACCAGATGGGCCACCTGAAATAATAATCTTACGATGGACAATAATAATTTTACCATGGAGTTACAAAAACGAACAATGATTAAAGCATGCTGGGAAGTAGAACCCAGCCTTGACCAAAGTCTCTGTGCTCATCCACATGCAGCAGAATGCAGACAGGCTGCAGCTACCCACAAATGGTTGCAAACAAACCTGACAGCTACAGACCCTGTAATACACACCTGAAGTTGGACCTGAATGGGACCATATAATGTCGCCCTTGGGCCATTAATGTGACAACCCCAGGTTGGACCTGATTGATCAGGGTAAATGAACCTGATCATTCCATTGGCACATTCTCCACACCATCCCAAAAGGTGTGAAGACTTGGGAGGATAAGAATCACTGTAAAACCCCTCAGAGAGTGGTAACTCGAGAATATCCACTGAAAGACAAGACGCCTACAAGACCATTAGAAGAACAAGGTTAACTGCTGGTGGGTGGTATGTGATCATTCAAACTTAAGTTAAACCATAAGATAGATTGTAGAGATTTTCTTTACAGTATAATACGTTTTATTGTTCTAATATTAACAAATATCATTGTTTATAAGAGTTGACTCAGTTCTTTTGCTGAATATAAGATTTCAAACACACTGTGTGGCAGATACAGCACCTTGCTAACTACTGACACAACCTGCACATTTACCTTGAGACAATCCTGAATGGAACTCGCAACACTCTGCACATCAGACTTCTGAATTTTCTCCCCAGTTATAAAATAGTCCATGCATCTCTTCTTCCTACTAAAGTGCATAACCTCGCACTTTACCAAGTGTACTCCATTTGCCACGTCTTTGCCCACTCTCCTACCCTGTCAAAATCCTTCTGCAGCCTCCCTGCCATCTCAATGATACCTGGCCCTCTATCTACCTCTGCATCATCTACAAACCTCGCTGGATTGCCTCAGTTCCTTCATCTAGATTGTTAATGTACAAAGTAAAAGGTTTTGGTTCCCTTGCGAAACCCCTGTTGTCATTGGCTGCTATCCTGAGAAGGACATTTTTATTCCCACTCTCTACCTTCTGCCAGACAGTCAAGCTTCTGTACACACGAGTACCTTGTCTCTGACACCATGGGCCCTAATTTTACTCAGCAGCCTCCTGTGAGGCACCTTGTCAACGTCCTTCTTGAAGTCCAGATACATAGTATCCATTACTTCTCCTTGGTCTAACATGCTTTTAACATCCTCAAAGTGTTTTAACAGATTCATTAGCATGACCTCCCCTTGATGAAACCATACTGACTTCGTCCTACTTAATTATTCAGAAATCTCATCCTTCACAATGGATTCCAGGAATTTACCCACGATCGAGGTTATGCCTTATTCCCCTTTTAAACAGGGTGTCAGCGAGATCCAAGATGGCGGCGACCCAGTAGATATGATTCTGCAGAGCTCTACCCAAGACTCAGGCAAAGTGGGGTACCCACCCTCACCTCACCTGCTAAATTGCTAAAATATTTTTTGCCAGCATCCTTGATCATTCTACATCAAACTTTAGCAGTCTGATGCTTTTTTTTAAAATGACCAGAGGTAAAGGCTCCCGCAGTTCACAACAAGCAGGGACTTTTCCCCCAATACCCCTTCGCAACAGAGAGGTCTGCAGCCGCCCCGGGGGCCTGGCCTGCTGGGGAGAGCCTAATCTCGGAGTTTCTTAAACTCCGAGAGAAGATTGATGAGTCCATTGAAAAGACGCTGTCCAGGTGGGAATCAATCTCGGTCATGCTGCAGAAACATGGCAGAGAGATCGAGAAACTCGGGCAGCACGTAGGTATGGGGCGGAGCAACGGGCCGCGGCCTCCGACACCATGGGTCACCATTCATGGGTCAGGTCTGGGCACTGGAACATCGTGTCCCGACCTTAGAGGGACATATTGATAACCTCGAAAATCGAGTTCATCAGCCTTCCCGAACAGGAGGAGGAAGGACAGCTTGTTGATTTCCTGGAGCAATGGCTCCCACAACTGCATAAACTGGAGTCAGAGCTGGGCCGGGTGCAGGTTGAGCAGGCCCGTCGGGTTGCTGTGCGCCGCCTCGAGTAGGACCAGCGCCGCCGCCAGGTCCCAGTTCAACTCAACATTAGAGGGAAAAACAGATGCTGCTAGAGTCCACCAGTGTGTTGGGGAAGGATCCCCATGCCATGATATACAGGGGCTCCAGGATAATGTTGTTCTCTGCCTGTGGTCCGCAAGACGAAGGAATGTGATGAGGCCAAGAAGCGTCTGAGGGATTTAAATATTCAATATCCGGCAACGCTATGCTGCAGTCATGGAGGATCTGTATATGACTTCAGATCACATAGGAAAGTAAAATAATGCCTGGATGCTCTCAACTAGACTGCAGGATTTGAACTGTATGGATAATGACTTTATTTTGCCCCTCTTTTCTTTTTTTTCCTCCTCCTTTCTTTCTTTATTTCTCTTCTCGATCTTTCCGTGGTGATGGGGGAGGGTGAATGTTAGTTCCTTATGCTTTCTATGGACTCTTATCTATAGCTCGTGCAGTTTATTTTATTATTGGGGGACGTTTCTGATTTTTTAAACTTTCGTTGCTTATTACTTGCTGGGATTGTAATTTTGTAATTTTATGTATTTTAATCTGGCGTTGTTTTGCTAAGTGTATCGAGGTATTGGTGTGGGGGGTCGCCCACATTTAACTTCTGTCTTATAAGATGTTGAAATTTACTTACTCTACATTGTAATGCCTGGGCCGAGGGCATGCCTCTGGCAGGTATCGTGGGATTATTGGAAGGTAGTAGTGTCTCCTCTGAACAAGGGGGAAAATCTCATTTTAAATAATTTTTATGTTATTTGTTTTTAGGAATAATTCTTAGTTGTTTTGATTTAGCTGTATTAAAGAGTATTTTATGTGTGAATCATGTTTGGTTTTTATCCAGTGTCTTTTGGGACGGTATCTCCCTCCTGGGGGGGTCTCTGGTTTGCTTGAATCGTCATTCGTTTAGGTGGTGCACCTGGAATGTCAAGGGGAGCCACTCACCAATCAAAAGGAAAAATATATTATCAAGTCTTTAAAAATGTAAGGGTGGGTGTAGCCCTTTTACAGGAGACACATCTACTTGATAAGGAGCATTGGAAGCTGCAACAGGGTGGATTTGGTCAGGTATTCTTTTCATCTTTCAGCAAAAAAAGTAGGGGAGTTGCCAATCTTACTGGGAAGAATCTTCCCTTCCAAATGCTAAGCCAGATAAAAGATGAGTCTGGACAATATATATTAATTAAAGCCCTAATGTAGGGAGAGGGATATGGGTTTTTGAATCTATATTGTCCCCTGGTGCACCCTTTTAAATTTGTGATGGAAGCGTTCTCCAAGTTGATGGCTCTCGGGGTGCACCATACAATTATAGGGGGAGATTGTAATTGTATCATCGACCCGGGGTGGACAGAAAACATATGTGCTCTGTGGCCATATCTAAGGGATCTAGGCAGTTGGCGGATCTGAGTAGAGAGTTGAGGCTGGTGGATGTGTGGAGGTGTCTTCACCCGGAGGGTAGAGATTTACATTTTATTCTAACCCACAAAAGTGTCATACCAGAAGCGACATGTTTCGGTCCACTCGATCTGTTTGAACTCAATATTGTTTTGCAAAGTAGGTAATATAACTATTTTCGACCATGCCGCAGTAAATATGGAGGTTAAGACCAGCGATGACGAGATAGCTTCCCGACATTGGCGTATGGACACTTTCCTATTGAAGGATAGTAAGTTCACAAAATATTTCTCGCAGGAATTTAAAACATTCTGGGATATCAACTCAGGCACGGCCAGTAACCCTTCGGTGATGTGGAAGACTGCTAAGCCATATGCGTGAGGCTTGGTCATCTCATGTTCTGCGACTCAGAAAAGACAAAAGGGAGAACAATAGTGTCTGCTCGGGGCTCGCCTGAAGGCGGCTGAGACAGTGTATGTTGATAGACCCTCCGTTACTAAACTACAGGGGATCACAGCCCTTAGGGCAACTTTGAATCCCAAACTTACTCAAACAGCAAAGAGGCAGCTATTAATTGGGAAGCAGAGATTATTTGAGTATGGTGACAAGCCTGGCAGTTATCTAGCATACCTTGACAGAAAGAAAAAGGCTCCCCAAGCCATTACGTCTTTAGAAAGAGTGCTGGTACCTGACTTGTGATCGTAAAAAGATCAATGAAGCCTTTAGAAAGTTCTATTTCGAATTGTATAGGTCACAGGGCTGTAAGGATAGCATGAGGAAGACATTTAAAAAAACCTGCACTCCCGGGCCTAACCTCGGAACAGATGTTGTTCTTTAATGCCCCCTGGCAAACCAGGATGTACAGGAGGAGGTGAGGCAACTCCAGAGTGGCAAAACGCCTGGGCCAGATGGATTCCAGGCTGAGTTACTTAAAGACATGATTGGGGAATTGGTCGGGCTACTTATAAATATGTTTAATTATTCACATAGTCAGGGCTGCCTCCCGCCTTCTCTGAGAGAAGCAAATGTTTCTCTCATTCTTAAGAAGGGAAAGGCCCCAGGTGACTGTTCTTCCTATAGACCTATATCCTTGTTGAATGTGGATTTTAAAATTATCTCAAAAATGTTGACATTAAGACTGGAGAGGGTTTTACCTTTCATTATTATAGAAGACCAAATGGGGTTTATAAAGGGTCGCAGATCAACTAATAACATTAGAAGAGTCTTAAATATGGTACAAACCTGCCAGCAGGGAGTGATACTGGAATTATTTGTCTCCCTATGGGCAGAGAAGGCATTCGATCGGTCAGAATGGCCATATCTCGTTTATCTGCTGGAACGGTTTGGTGTTGGAGAGGTCTTTACGAAATGGGTTATAGTATTATATAATGATCCCAAAGCAGAGGTGATCACCAACAGTTTAAGTTGAGATAGCTTTAGCGTTGGCAGAGGTTGTTGTCAGCAATGCCCTCTCTCGTCATTATTATTTATGCTAGTGATTGAGCCGTTGGTGGAAGCTATATGAGCTGACCCTAATATAATGGCTCCAGAGGTTGGATCAGGTAAGTACAAACTTGCTCTCTCTGCAGTTGATGTCCTTGTTTTCTTAAATGATCCATTGAAATCAACGGTTAACTTATTTGTCATGTTCTCAGGTTATAAAATCAATTTGTGAAATCGGAGGCCATGTCGCTGGGAGGTCTTGCCAGTATATCCAATTTTCCAGATCAATCCAGTTTCCCCTTTCGGTGGTCACTGGGAGGTTTTCTTTACTTCGGTATTTTTAATACTCTGGCATTTGGTCAGCTATATAAAGCCAATACACATTTATTGGAGAAAATATGATAGTACCGACAACGATGGGAAGATCTCCCGATATCTTGGCAAGATAGAATAGCTTTGTTCAACATGAACATCCTACCTGGCCGTTCATACCCTATGATAATGCTCCCCTTGAACCTGCTGAGACAGGCGCTGTGTAAACTTTATGGTTGACTCGGCTCCTATATTTGGATTCATAGACGGCCCCTTCTTAAATTAGAAAAGCTGCAGCTTCCACTAGTAAGGGGTGGGCTGGATTTTCCGGATTTCAGGAGGGACCAATTGAGCTCTCTATCATCCTTCGCAGCTGGTTGTGTGTCTTGTGACCCACAATCAATCTGGTTACATAATGAGGCCTCCCAAGCAAATATCCCCATATCAATCTCCAATTTATGGACAAGTTGAGAGTTATTACGGATTATTGTAAAAATCCTATTGCATTAAATACAATCAAAGCCTGAAGGATAATGTGACAGGATGAGGGTAACCTACAAAAAACCTCACCTTTATCCTCTACAGTGGGAACATTGTGATTCCAGCCAGGGCTCACATGCTGTATTCAAAACCTGGGAGTCCAGAGGTATCTCCTATTTGGGAGATCTTTTTGATGGGGAGGTCGTGATGTCCTTCGAACAGCTGCATCAGAAGTTTGGGCTGCCGAGTAAAGATCTTTTGTGATATTTTCAAATACGACTTTATACAAAAGAAGACCACATGGATAATTAATTCTAATAAATCGCATAAGGAAAGGAGATTGATTCGGCCAATGGGTTTTCTCGTGGTCAGTACTCTCTACCATAAACTATTTAATAAGGTATCGAAGGACATGGAGCGGTTATATAAAACTTAGAGTCAACAATTGGGGATGGAAATCTCCTTAGAGAATTGGGAGAACGTCTAGGAAAACAACAGAAAGATCTCTATCTATAATAGAACTCAGGCTATCCAAATGAAGATATTTCAGAAGGCTGACATGGCACCTGAGTGACATACAAATTGCAAGGCAGGAGCACTCCAGTGTGTCCTATATGCAAAATAGAAGTTGGTACTCTCACTCATTGTCTGTGGACATGCCATAAGATCTGCAGGTATTGATATAGAGTGGCGAATGTCTTGGCAAAGATTTTGGCTGCGGAGATTGGGTTAGACCCAGTGTATCTCCTTTTTGGCTCCCCAAATTTCCCCTCTTTGGATGTATGCGGCAGGAAATTATTCATTAACCTTTCCCTTCTGGGAAAAACATTTTATTGAATTGGGTATCCGAAGGATCCCCCAGGACTTTCAAATTCGTACAGAATAGTCATGGAATATATCCCCCTTGACTTCCTTACGAATATGGTGCACCAAAAAACGGAATTATTTTATAGAACATGGCAGCCCTTTTTGAACTACGTTGATACAGATATATCAGCCACATTGTTCAGGGCCTTTGCTTAGCCGTAGGGATGGTTCTGGATGGTTCAGGGGCTCCCGGGAGGAGAAATCCAGTATAAATACGGGTTTTGTTAATACTTGATATAAATGTATTTTAAATGTGTATCTAGTTATTTATTTACTTATTTGTTTTCTTTTCTCCTTTTGTTTATGGTTAGTTATGCAGGCTATCCTATTTCATGTTTTGGTGGTTTGTAGAGTAGATTGTAGTTTGTTTTTAAGTTCTATATTAGGGTTGTTTATATTATAAAGCAGAAAACACTAGTTTTACTATTTTTGTAATTTTGTAAAAAAAAATCAAAAATGTTCTTTTTTCAATAAAAAGTATCTACTTAAAAAAACAGGGTGTCACGTTCGCAATTTTCTCATCTTCTGGGACCCTCCCTGATTCTCGTGATTCCTGGAAGATCACCATTAATGACTCCATCCAACTTATTTATCCATTTATTTTTTCATGCAACTTCTAGATTAGATTAGATTACATACAGTGTGGAAACAGGCCCTTCGGCCCAACAAGTCCACACCACCCCGCCGAAGCGCAACCCACCTATACCCCTACATTTACCCCTTACCTAACACAACGGGCAATTTAGCTTGACCTGCACATCTTTGGACTGTGGGAGGAAACCGGAGCACCCGAAGGAAACCCACGCAGACACGGGGAGAACGTGCAAACTGAGGCGGGAATTGAACCCGGGTCTCTGGCGCTGTGAGGCAGCAGTGCTAACCACTGGGCCACCGTGCCGCCCACAATCAGCTCTGCCTTCTCACTCTCTTGATTTTTTGGAATATTGTTCATATCTTCCACCATGACATCTGATGTGAAATAATTATTTAGTTTCTCATCTATTAGTATTCCACACTATTATCTCTCCAGCGTCATTTTCCAGTGCCCCAATATCCACTTCTGCTTCAGAGTCCTACAGCATACAAACAGGCCTTTCACCCAATACATCTACGCCAGTCAGAAAACACTAAACTACATTATTCCTAATTACCTGAAAATCTATAGCCTACTATTCCCTGGCATTTTGCGTTTAATTGCTGCATTACCGTGTATCTGTGACCTGAGCATTTTTGTTCTTCCAATATATGCACAAAATGGTTTCACAGAAATAGATCACACTACTTCAAAGACAGCGACAAGCTCATCAGATCAATAAAAATCTCTACAATTTTCAATAATTATAGAAAATCTGATTGTCTTTTCAGTTCATTTTAATGGAGCTAGACTAGCATTAATTGTCCTTGAGAAGTTCCAGTCCGGTTGACGTTGGTCCATCCAAGTGGCTGTTGAAAGGGAGTGCCAGCTGTGCATCTCATGTGCTGGTTTAACTGGGAGTAAATATTACTGGTGGTGGATGGAGTGTTACACAAGCCCCCATGCTGTGATGTACAGCTCGCAGGATAACAGATCATTTGTCAATATGAATATATGGGAAGGAATTTATTAGTCTTCAGAGAAATAACACTCTTCCAACAGAAGTCTATATAATAATGATGTGCAGTCTGTTTATTTGTTTTTGGTGTCCTTAAAATAATGGTATCAAATAGCTGGAATAATGTTGATGCTGTCGTTGAACGATTCTGCCCCTGAGCATGTGAAATATCCTGGATGTTTTCAGAGATGGCTGGACTGTCCTAGGTTTAATAAATTCTGATACTCAATGGGATGATGCTGGTTTGTAATCTCGCCATTTACTGAGCACAGTGCGATGGACCAAACCAACAAGTCCCTGTGGCTGCTGCTTCAGAATGTATCAGAGCTTTCATGGCTGCCACCACATGAAATCATGCAATAAAGACAAGGCCCATCGAGTCTGCACCGTCCAATGCTGATACAAGTGCTTTATAAAGTTCGTGGAGTTACCTTTCTTATCCACCATCACAGGCAATGCATTCCAAGCACAATCCATCCTCTGGGATCAAAATAGATTCCGCAAATACTCTCGTAATGTCTTGTCTTTCATTTTAAACGTCTTCCTCCTTGTTTTTAACACTTTGACGAAGGGGAACAGCTGTTGTCTGTTCATTCGGCTCATGCTTCTCATTCTCTTATATACCTCTGTTAGGTTCAGTTTCCTCCCACAGTGCACACAGGTTCAGTAGAGAGACCATGCTAAATTACCCATCATGTGCAGCTATGTGTGTTAGCTATGGGAGACGCAGGGAGATGGTAGGGGACGGGCTAGTCATGGGAAATGCAGGAATGGGGTATGAGGTGGGTCTGGGTGCAATGCTCTACAGGGGGCCTGTGTGTACTCGACGGGACAATTTTCCATAAAATAAAATAAAAAAGGTTAATTCAAAAATAGATACTGGGATTCTGAAGCAAAAGGGAACAGGAGTGCTGGAGAAACGGAGCAGGTTTGGCAGCCTCTGTCGAGAGAAAAGTAGAGTCAGCATTTTGAAAAACTCACCATGCATCAGATGTGACAACAGCTGAGATATAGTGTAATATGCGTTGGTAGAGTGAGTTGAATATATGGAGAAGTAGAGATATAGAAAAAAATAAATAAAGGGACTGTGGGTAATCCGTTGATATGGAAATACATTGTGAGACCATTTTCATTTATTTTTCACTTTTTCCCATATTCCTGAGTAACATGCCCATGTAGGTATATATCCAAGTCCCTATCTCTCTATCCTGGGTTTGGTCATCTTCTTTTCTTCATTAATGGGACAGGGCTGTTGTTGTCTGGGCCAGTATTTACTTCTCTTTCCGAGTTGTTTTTGGGAAGGTGCTGGGGAACTGCCTTTCTGAACACTGCACTTCGATGTGCTGTAGGCCGACATTGCTTCAGTCTGTCTGGTTTCACTTCTTTGAGACCTTGTAGTGTTATAACTGAATGGCTGGCTTGACCATTTCAAAGGGCATCTGAAAGTCTACCACTGCTGACGGTCTGGAATCACATGTAATCCAGACCAGTGAAGATAGCAAATTTCCTTCCCTGAAGGATACTAGTGAGCCAGATGTTCTTAGCTTTGACAACCAGCAATATTTCATTAAATTGTTAATTCCAAATATTTAATGAATTCAGATTCCACCATCTGCTGTGGAGGGATCAATGTCTGGGTTTGGGTCATTACCTGGGAAAGATATACCATTGGGAAATATTTGTGGAAATCTCAGAATTTTTAGTCTAGAGAAAATACCGCTAAACCATCACCTCCCCAGTATCTCCACCATCAATAGCAGTTTTACTGCTATCGTGACTGAGGTGCAGGAAATTGTGCAGTTTCATTGACAACGCTTTCCATGGAGAGCAGAACTATTCATATTTCAGGGACTGCACAGAAATATAACAGTTTATCAGCCAGAAATAGAAACATAGGAGAGGTAGGCTTTTCAACACTGAGTGGATCTGCCATATATACAAACATTGATTTGCTTCTGACATTGGAAAATCAGTGGAGGTTCTGTGGATGGTTTTCTTGAATTTGTGTTGTCAGCTGCTGCATTGATTCAGGGAGACCAGAGGGCCTAGTATTCTTACTCTGTGCAAGGTATGGGGGTAGATTTTACAGTGTATCTGGGTCTGCAGTGACTGCACAGGGCATTGACAAATATTTGCCAATAGTATACTTTACCAGGTGCAAAGAATGAAGCTAGTTTATTTCAACAATGAAGAGGTCACAGAGTTGTGCATTCTCACTTCAGGGAGAAGATGTACTCAAAATTGCCCATCAACCATTTTGATTCTGGAACTTGACAGACAGAAGTGGGGGACATATCAATCATGCCAGAGTCCCATCTTCTCACGTATTCACGAGGTGACAGAGGCCATCTCTGTCCAGTGAGGTGAATACATTGGTTGTGTCCAAACAGAAGGAGCAACAGAAATTATGTTTGGAAATGTTAGAGAACAGGGTGACTGACAAAAGTGAGGAAGTTACGAAATTTAGAATTAGTAAAGTCGAGGTACTGGAAAAAATATTGTGTTGAAGGTTGGTAAGCTGATGGACCAGATGAGTGATGGATTTAGAGGGCTACAGAGATAGGGTTGGAGAATTGAGCTCGCTGGATAACTCTTTTCAGAGCTGGTGCAGACACGATAGATCAGTGGCCTCCTTCTCTCCTGCCTTTTTCTTAATTCTATGAGGGAGGTCAAAAGTCTATAGATTCTGTAAAGGATCCTTGAGACTGGAAAGCAGGTATTATGACCACACATACTTACAACAAGATGGAGGGTGAAAATAGAAAACCAACTGGGGGATAAGTTCATGTCAGTTGTGAGGAAACTATGAGCAATTTTTGTAAATACTCAGAAATAGATCATTGGAGAACAATGATATAATTGAGCAGAGTCAATCTAGATTCCGGACAGTAAAACTGTATTTTATGGAGGATGTTGTTTGTGACATCGACGAGTGAGAATAGTGCATTTAAATTGTCAGAAGAAGGTTGACACGGTTGCACACAGGTAAGTGAAGAAAATTACAGACCTTGGGTAAGGGAGAGATATCCTACATGGATTGACAATTGGGTAATAGAGAGAACACTGAGACGAGCGTCCTCCTTTGGACAGAATGCCACGACTGATTGTGTATCACTTGTATCAGTGCTTGGAACACCGCTATTTATAATGCAGAGAAATGATTTGAAAGTGAACAATATATACAACCTTTTTCATGTTGGATTTATGAGAAGGTGAGCGGTTGGGAAGTGCTTTTGGCAAAAAGGACCGGAATGCCCTTGGTCATAAGCCAGGAACAGAATTCATGCAGGGCATCCGTTAATCAGGACAGGAAATGAAATGCCAGCCTTCATTACAAAATGAATCATGTTTAGGAGTAAAGACAGTTGTGGAGTATTGTTGAGACAGTATTTGGGCTATTATGGACAGACATTCTTTCTTATATAAATCCACGACCTCCCTGTCACAGAGACAATGGAAAGGAGTTTTATCAGAATAATCACTGGGATGATGGTAGCATGAGGAGAGTGTGAAGGAATTGGATGTTAATTTGTAGCACGGTGAGAGAATAAGAGTTGACTACATTGGAACTTGAATATCATGGACAAACATACATTATTTCCAGTGAAAGGCATTGGTGGCAAGAGAAATTGCATTTTTCCCATGACACGTGCTTCTTGGTAGTTTATGTAGCTCTGTGGAGCTCCCATGTTGATTGAGAGAGAGAGCTTCAGGCTTTTACTGAACTCTTACTGCCTCAATGTGCAGTTGGTGTGTGACCCTGCACTGAGTGTCACATTGTTCACAAACTGTCAGCAGCTACAATACCTTACTTCTGAAACAGTTAGCCATTCCCAACTTCCTTCCAAAGAGAACACCACTCTACCTTCTCGGAGATGGAAGATGCCTCGTTGAGACTTCACATGAAACATTTGTCTCCTCTTCACCGTCAAAATACCACATTAATGTATCAATTGCATACCATGAGCAATGGAGCCAGAAGGAACACCATGGAGCAGTCTATCAGTGCAGTTTCTACTTCATTGGTTTGTCATGTTGGGGCGTTGATAACATCCTTCTATTTCTGTACAAGGGACTTGGGTGGCTGTTTGGGCAATCCTTGGCTCCTGTTTAACAGTTCAATGTGTTAGACTGGGCTCCTTAACTTCCTGTGTAATAGGCAGGAGGTAATGAATGGGCTATCGCTATTCTTATCCAATAGTGTTTATGGGCTGAATGAGCTCATCACATTGCTGTGAAGTGGGCTTTGGTGCTGAATAAGCTCCTTCTTTTATTGTGGTAATGCACAGTGTCCAGCAGTACTGTTACATGAATGTTACCGGCACTCTAACAGCACAAGCCTTAATGCTGCCCGGGGTCTTGTTGCGCACGGACACAGACTGCTACAGGAGCTGAGGGAGGACACATTATTCTGAACATTGTGTGGTCTTCATTGATCTTTCCGACTTCTGAGCTTATGATGGTGGTGGTGGGGGCGGGGGGGAGACATTGAGGAGCAATTGAAGATGCTTGTGCTGTGGATCTCTCATAGAGTTGTCCCGGGACTGAGGTGGTGGTGTTCGCATATTTTGCTGATGTCAAAAGTTCACGCTTATGTGTGCTGTATGTTTCCTTCTCACAGAGGGGAGTGACCGTCGGGACCTCTCTATCTCAGACAGGTAGGGGAGAGAGATGACTGAGATAGTTGGAATACAGAGATAGATGGATGTTTGACACGTCAAGGACTGTGGGAGTTGGGGCCTCGAGCAGATCAGCCATGATCCTATAGAAGGGAAAGGCAGGCTGTCTAATCTGAATGACCTACTCCTGCTTCTAATGTTCTTGCAATCTGTCATTGGATGTTTCATCGTTGTTATTTTCCTGGAAGTCCTGTGAAGGATTGTTGCAGTCAAAAAGACCAGAGGATTATGTGAGCAATATCTGGTTACAGAATGGGGGCTGTAATCACTGTGAATCTAGGTCAACAAAATGACTAATGAATGGAGACTGGGGAACTTCTGTAAAGAGAAGGGAAGGGACTGTTTCACAGTAACACCCACTCTTTTCCCAAGAAAGTTTTCCAATCCACAACAAGTCATGTTTGACTGTATTCAGGGGCTGAATGGTCTCCTCTATTTCTGTGCACCAGGTAGTAGGAGCAAGTGAACTTCAACTGTTCCTGTGTAGCAGATTGAGGTGTTGAATGGAATGGAGCAAAGTAGGACTGACGAACAGAGGTGGGTCCCTGCCACCAGGCACTAAGATTATGGCTGACCAGATTGTAGTCTCAGCCCACTTTCCTTTCTGCAGTTCATTATCATTGAGTCACTTTCCCCTCAAATATTTAAATAACACACCTTTGAATAAATGCAAACACACAGGTATTACAAATCTATGGGGCAGAAAATTCCCACTTTGAGAATTCCTCCTTATCCCTGTTCCTACTAAGGTTAGAAAGTCATTGTTTCTTTTTATAGTCCCACTCCTCGAGAAGTCACGAGAAATTATCAGTGTAATTAAGTGTGTAATTTGGTAACTGATATCCGTCTCAGACTGGGTCAAGTTCAATGTTAGGAAGAAGTCAGATACGTTTCTTTAATTTGTAAAAATAACTCATCTAACACCCAAGGAAAGTTACTGGAATTACAATGGATACATAAATGATATACCATTTGGACATTGACAGTATATACATCAACGTTTATTTTTCTATAAATCTGAGACACAGAAACTTGCACACAAAGACACACACAGACACATACACACACAGACAGACAGACAGACAGACACACACACACACACACACACACACACACACACACACACACACACACACACACACACACACACACACACACACACACACACACACACTCACACGTGAATGCAAACAGAAAAAAAAGAAACTCTGCAGTATATTAGTTTGGAGAGGTTTTTACCAAATAACAGTTAATTTTATGAGAAAAGCAAAATTGAAAATGTTTCAATCGTTATTCTGCCTCACAGAAGCTGCTAGCACTGGGGTTTCTTCCTGGAACAGTTGGATTTCATTAAATTCCCTTCTCTGCAGGCAGTGGAGAGATTCCAATGAATCCTCAACAGGAACCCTCAAAGAGTGCTAATGATGGCTGATTGGTTTTCAGCTCGCATATGTTGCTGTAGAGACGTACAAGTAGATATAGAGAAAAAAACGTTTGCTTCTACGACAGGTTACATTTTCTCCCTGTCTGATCTGAAACATGCAATAATGTGACCCGAACACCATGTATAAGGTCTGGTGGAACATTTCCCTGATTGGATGACTCCATCCCTGTTATATGCTCCATTTTGGAATAATTTGTAATATATAATTTGAAGGTATGATTAGATGTATCTGCATTATTTTTGTACAATAAATTCATGTCTTCATAGTACCTGTATTAAAAAGAATATCTTGTCTTCGAAAACTGAATGCTTAGTTTTATTCTCTCATCCATTAACTACACTCCAATAAACTCTCCTCACGGGCTTATATGGTTCAATATGAACATGTCTCATTCTCAGGCTTGAAGTGCTCTGACCTTGTAGACGCCATGAGGGGCATGGATTCAGGGAACAGCCAAGGTTATTTTCCAAGGCTGAAGGAGTCCAAACCATAGAGTCGTGATTTAAGGTGAGAGGGGAAAGATTAAGAAGATACCTGAAGGGTAACTTTTTTTTACGCAGAGGGTAGTGCGTGCATGGAGCGAGTGGCAGCGAAAGTGGTGGAGGCTGGTACAATTACAACATTTAAGAAACAATGGATGGGTATATGAATAGGAAGCGTTTAGGTGGTTATGGATCTAATGCTGCTACATCAGATTGGTACTACATCAGATTGGAATAGCTGGTCGGTGCAGATGAGCTGGACTGAATGGTCTGTTTCTGTGCTGTATAACACTATGATTCCATCAGGGCTTCATTCCAGCAAGAAGTAAAGTAAATCATCTGTGAAAAGCTTCTAAAACAATTGCATGTTTTCTTTCAGTTTAGGGGTTCATTACTACACACAAGATATTCGATGAAGTCTCAGCATTGTCATCTACAGATGCAGTAAAACATCCCAATGATTATACCCAATAGCGTTTTCATGAAACAGCATCATTCGATACACTTTCCGAATCACTTGCTGAATCTGCTGACTAGGTTTATCTGACTCATGTAAGAAGACATACAAATCCCTCTGTAACAATGAGTTCATCGATGTTCTCTCCATTTAAGTAGGTTACTGATATTTTACCTGTTCAACACAGCACTGATTTCCCTTTCCCACATTATACTATTTTCTGCCAAAGTGTTGCTCACGAACTTCCCCTGTCTGTTTCCCATTGCAGAGTCTCCATATCCAGTTAAATGACTACCTTGGTGAATGAGCTAACTGATCTCCACTCCAATCAGTCCCCTCATCCAAATCATTGGTATAGATTGTAAGTAGTTGATAATCTCACACTGATCCCTGAGGCACTCCACCAAGTTACAACGTTTCAACCTGAAAATAAACATTTATCCCAAATGTTTATCCCTGATAGTTAACCGGGTTTCCCCTGTTGCTGGGCAGCAGGCTAGGAAGGTTGGATGGCCTCATCCTATGTTGTGTAATGTACTTAGCGGCTGAATGACATCAACCTATTCCTGCATAAATCCTTAGAGGACAGAATGGTCTCCTCCTGTCTCATTATAACGATGCTGACTGGCTGAATGAGATCTCCCTTTACCTCTGTAACATTACTGAATGCTTGAGAGAACAACACATGGGTTAGTTCCAGCAGCTGGCCATTCAGCCCCTGCTGCACAATTCAGAATGTACATTGTTGATGCGATTGTAACTAAACATCCCTTTCCTGTCTGCTCCCAAGAGTAACCCAACCAAACCAGTTCAAATGATATCCTACGTGGACCCCTGACTAATGCCCCTAACCTACACATCCCTGGGCACTATGGACAATTTATCGTATCCAATTCACATAACATCCACATTGTTGGACTGTGGGTGGAAACCAGAGCACCCGGTGGAAACCCACACACACACGGGGAGAATGTGAATCTCCACACAGACTGTCGCCCAAGGGTGGAATTGAGCATGGGTGCCTGGCACTGTGAGGCTCAGTGCGAACCATCGAGTTTTATGATTAGATTCATACAATACCTCCCTCTGCTGACCTCCCCACACCACTGCATCAGTTGCACAGTTTTTAACTCTCTGAGAAGATAACAAGTCCTTTGCTGTGAATCTCTCAAATTAGACAACCATTTGATTTTTGAAATAATATCTTTGGACGCACAGAGCAGTTTTGTCTGATACTAAGCAATGTTGTTCCTGCGTCATTACCAACACTACTGGGCCTTTTTCGGGACTTTTCAATACATTCTCACATATTTTTTAAGCATTGCAAGTCACAGAATGTGAAATCAATTCATCTCATCTCCTGACAAAACTGTTCTCTCAGATGTGAGCATTTCCATTCTGACAGGCCTAAGTATATTTGCAACCCTCCACCTTCTACCAGCATTGTGTGTGAGTATATGTGTGTGTGTGTGTGTGTGTGTGTGTGTGTGTGTGTGTGCGTGTGTGTGTGTGTCTTGTGTGTGTGATGATGATGCTGTCAGTTTAGATCGTGCTGTGAGCTGCTGCCCTCTCTTCCACCCATACTGAATCTTCGAAGGTTATCACCCTCTCATTGTCACTGCAGTAAGGTGTGGAGGCCAGCTGAGGGAGCGATTGTGTCATTTTAAACACCACAGAGACTGTCGGACCTGCACCCACGTATAGATGCCCACAGAGTCAAATACAGACACACAGGTAAAGGGGTTGTGGGTGGGGAGATGGATATCGGGCACTCTACCACCCGGCTTCACTCTTTGTATCCTATTCCGACCTGTTTGTCCTTTAATAAGAGACTGGAAAGAATGGAGTGAGGGTGAGAGTGGATGACCCCGCTGCTGTTAGGACTGTTGTAGGTGAGGGAGGGGGGGAGGTGTCCAGAGGGAGTCAGTCAAGAGTGTTGCATCCAAGCATTGCTATTAGTGAGGGAGATATAGTAGAGGGGAAGGAGAGAGAGGGGGAAGATGCTGCATGCTTGGTGGTGAGCTCAGACCATGCTCGCTATGTCTAGTGGTGTGGCCCCCGCTGGGAAGAGAATGGTCCCCCTCTGTACTAACCCATCCACCAGAACCACCGTCTTTCTGCCGACAAACCATGGTGTAATTGTCCCTTATCTGCCATGGTCAGGATAAACTGTGCAGGGCAGTGCCAACCTGAGAAAGCTCAACCATGTGCCATTTAAAGATGGCACCAGTGCCAGGGATCACGGAAGACCAAGGGGCATGCGGGTAATGGTGGTTATCTACAACTTTGATGGGTGGGAGCATCGGGTGGTATTGAATGAGAGGGATACTATGGGGTGGGGTGGGTAGGTAATGAGTTGATGCCGATTAGATAGCACCAGGAAACTAGCTCAGCCTCGTGCAGACAATCCCTCTGTCACACTCAGTGAAAATGGCATTGAGACAAGTTATTGTTCGATTCAATCCAATGAGTCGAAGACCTTGCTGACAAAAATCCCAATTAAAACGCTGCAGCTGCTTGGCCAATGCACTCCATCACAGAGAAGGAGCAAAACGTCATCTTAACTTGGGAAATAAGGCAGTGGGGAGGGGGTGGTTGAGGTATCATTGGGGGAGCATTTTATGCAAATCATCATAATTATATTAGTTTTAAAATAGAGATGGAAAGGATGAACCAGGTCTAAAACTCAAAGTTATAAATTGTTGAAATCCAATTTTGATGACATTAACTAAGAATTTTCCAAATTCGATTGGGACATATATTCTCAGAAGAGGGAGTCATTTTGTAAGTGGAAGCCTCCAAAAGTGAGATGTCAGGAGTACAGAGACATTATGGCCCTGTTAGGGTGAAGGGTAAGGCTGGTACGTGTAAGGAATGCTGGAGAATCGGAAATGTTGAGGTTCTGGTCACGGATAAAAGGGAAGTACATTTCAGGAATTGAGGGTTGTTTCTTAATTCATTCACAGGATGAGAGCGTCCCTGACTAGGCAAGCATCTATTACCTATCCCTAATTGCCCAGAGGGCATATAGCAGTCAACCACATTGTTGTGAGTCTGGAGTCACTTCTCGGCCAGACCAGGTAAGAATGGCAGTTTGTTTTCTTAAAGCATGTCAGTGAACCAGATGGATTTTTCTGACAATCGAAATGGTCATTATTAGCCTCTTAATTCCTGATTTAAAGTGAATCACTAGAAGTGTCTGAAGGCAACAAGAGTATACTTAAGAGGGAAATTGGGAGCATAAAAAGGGGCATGTGATAGCTTTGGCAAATAGACTTAAGGAGAATCCAAAGGAATTCTACAAATACGTCAAGGATAAAAGAGTAACTGTGGAGAGAATAGGACATCCTTAAAGATCAGCAAGGCTGCCCATGTGCAGAACGACAGAAAATGGGGGAGGTGCTGAACTAATACTGTGGATCAGTATTTACTGTGAAGGAGGATATGAAAGCTAGAGAACTTGGAAAATAAGTAGTGACATCTTGGAAAGTGTCTGTATTACAGAGGAGCTGCTGGAGGTCTTAAAACATACTTAGGTAGGAAAATGTCCTGGTATTTATTCGATGTACGCTAGAACTCTGTGGGAAGCTACGGAACTGATTGTTCGGTCCCTTGCTATCATTGATAGCCACAGGTAAAGTGCCGGAAGACTGGAGGTAGGCTAATGTGGTGCCACTACTTAAAGGATTTAAGAAGGGTAATAAGGAAGAGCCAGTAAGCCTGACGTCAGTGGTGGGTAAGTTGTTGGAGGGGATTATGAGGCATTTGATGTTCATGCATTTTGAAATGTAACAACGGATTAGGGATAGTCAATATGGCTTTGTGCAAGCAATTTTGTGTTACTGACTTGACTGAGATTTCTTTGAACAAGCAACTAAGAAGATTAATTGAGATAGGGTGGTGTACATTGTCGATATGGATATCAGTAAGGCGTTGAACAACATTGTGCATTGTCATCTGTTTAACAAGGTTGATTCATGTGAAATACATGGAGAACTAGCCATTTGGTTCAAAGGTCGGAGACAGAGAGTGGTGGTAGAGGGTTGCAATATCCTGGCAAAGGTTTGCAATGCCCCCTATGCTGTTCAGATAGTCCAGTTAAAGGAGTAGTCCACCAGCACGGTCTGCATAGCTCTCCATCTTAGCCGTTACCTCAGTTTATGGTGTCTGAGCTGGTTCTGTGAAGCAGATTCAAAATTTGAGGCAATGGACCATTCCAGATGATCTTGCAATGTCTTTCAACGTGTGCATTCTTGTGATTGGACCCACTGTTGTCTCACTTATCCAGTTATTCCAATCCCCCCATCTCCTTATCCACATTTTCACCAAGTTATCAGTTAATTAATTATTTGACTTTTTTCTGTATCTTTCCCTGGCTTTGGCTTTTGACTTTCTCGTGTATCGAGTGCTGGCATGGTAAACCTCAGAAACAGTGAAATGGTGTGTGTCAGGCTGTTGTTCACTTCTCGATATGTCCCATGTGGTGCTCCATGGACAGGTTTTCCAGGAGCTTTGACTCGCGTTTTTCAAACTTGGTGTGCGCCTGCCTCTGTTTATCTCTCTCAGTTGATTGCGCGGTCAGTAACACGAGGAAGACTCTTGAGTATAATTGTAAAGGACCAGGCATCTAACTTGAAGCTGAAGGGTTTGTGACTGACTCCTGTTATTGAAAAGTTAATGGAGGGGCTGGAGATGGTTTGCTGGAGGTTGTGCTGTGAGCTGCCTCAGACATTTAGGGAGTCCTGAGGATTTGGTGACCAACTCTGGATGGAGCATGGGGACTATATTTACAACATCTGGGTCTGTAACATGAACAACAAATGGAAAAGAGGCTGCAGAGAGGGGAAGCTAGTGAGTGTGTGTGGGGAAAGTGATCAGCCGTATCAGTCTGTATCTTAGCCTGGACAAGCAGACACTCTCACTCTCCCCGTAACATACAATGATGCACACTCTCCATAACCGCCCCTCACACACATTCACACTCCCCCTCTCTCACGTTCCACACATGCACTCCACTCTGTCACACACGCATACACACATAGTCTCTCTCCCTCCCGCACTCATACGCACACTCCACCTCACTCACATATGCACACGTGCTACTCCTACTTTCTAAATAAAACCAGTCAAGACACAGACAGATTCCAAACAAGACCTCACGCTTAGAATACATTGTCTGATCGTAAGTGTTACTCCATTTGCATCGATAGTACCTGAAGGTATCCCCAGGCAGTGACTTGAAATAAATTCTGCGATTTGCATATTAATCAATCAAACTCGCACCTCCGCAATAACTGATTAATTACTTAAGAGCCATCTTATTTGTGTGGACAATTCATGTGCATGAGTTGTACAAGCCTTTCATATTTCCCTTATGACTTCTGTGCTTAAGGTTTTCCTCTCTCTTACACCTGATGAAGGTTCCAGCACAATGAAACCTTGTGTTTACTAGTTGACCCATTGGACTCTATCCTGGTGTCATTTGATTTTTGTCCTTGTCCAACCCAGTCCAAAACTAGTGGCTCCATATCATGTCTTTTACTGATTAGATAATCCTCTCCCCATCAAGTAAATTGTTCCTAACCCCATGCGTTCTTGTTTTGCCTATTAATCTTTTGCGATGCACGTTACGCACTGATGTCATACATCGATAGGATCCCCATTATTCATCTTGCTTGTTACGTTTTCTTTAAAGGAAGTTAGTCAACTCATTCAAACATGATTTATCCTTCATAAAACTATGTTGACTTTGCTGGATTGTGGCTTGGCTTTGGAAATCTCCTGTTATTAATTCCTTCATGACGTATTCTAACATTTTGTCTTCAATCCCAATAGTTTTTTCACTACTTTTCATTTCCCAGTGAAGCTGGTTATTCGAAGTCCTTCCCTTTCTATAACCTCGACGTTCCTTTTCACAATTCCTGTGTAACAGGTACAAGGATGTAAAAAATCTGTTCCAGTTGCTTTACAAGAGGGATGAGTGACTAAATGGACCCATTATGTTCTGGCTTTACACACACGAGGGACTGAAAGTCCTCCTGGTGTTCTGACATTAGTCCTGATCGCCTGAATGTCCTGCACCTGTTTCTGACCAAGCCGCTCAAGACCTCAATGTCCTCTTCCTGTTGCTCAATGACAGGTTTGGGGAGTTATGAAAACTCCTGGCTCAAATGTCACTTTTCAAGGACTGAACTGTGCAGGCAAGTTGTGTTCCCCACACTAGGTAACATCGTGTTTAGCATTGCTGCCTCACAGCACCAGGGATTCAGATTCAATTTCAGTCTCCAGATTCCTCCCTCAGTCCCAAGATGTGCATGCTAGGTGGATTGGCCACGCTAAATCATCCATACTGTTCGGAGATGTGGAGGCCATGTGTATCAGTTATGGAAAATACCAGGTTACAAGGTTAGGTGGGATGGGTGGTGGAATTGGATGGGATGGTCTTTGGCGGATCAGTGTGGAGTCGATGGGTCAAATGGCTTGGTTTCACACTGTAGAAATTTTATGATAACACCTTCATTACAGTTGAGGGAATAACCTCTGAGTTAATTCCAATATCCTTTCCTCAGGGAGGAGATTAAATCTGTGCACAGTACTCCAGTTGTGATCTCACCAAGATTCGGTACAGCAGCAGCAACGCTCTACCAGCCTGCTGTAAGATCGCCAGGTTAGAGCAGGCTCAGCTGTCTGGGGGAATACACAGCATTGTTGAAAGATCATTGCCCTTCTCTACTTCACCAGCATAACGGGAGATCTGGAGAAAATCTCACAATGACATTTGAGAGGAACGGGTAAGATGTGGTGAGATAATTTAAATGATGAGATATGCCTCGTCAAACATCTCGCCTGAATCTACCATTAATGTCCCTAGAGCCCACGTCACTCAGATTCCACAGAATCTGGTGAGGTGGATTTTAGGAATAGCAAGGAGAAACAACGTTCATGGGAGTTGTGTATCAAAGTGAAAGCTGCAATACAAATATAGATATGCCATAAAACAGGAAATTAACATACAGGTTTGTGGGTACTGCAGTAATAATGGACAGCTTGAAGTTACTTCTACCCAGTGTTAACCAAGTGAATGTTAATGTTGAGTATGTATGAGGTGGCTTGCTTTAGTAGTATGTTGAGCAACGAGCTGTTAATCAGGCAATTTTGGAGTTGGTGTTGCGTGATTAACAGAGCAAAACGAAGAATTTCCTGTAAAGGAGGTTTTGGAAATAGTGATCTTTATATGTTAAATTTTATATGACGTCTGAATACAAAAAAAGTTTTTTTCTTATATTTCGGGTATATACCTGAGTCATGCAAGCCATTAAGAGATGAGAATAAAGTTGGCTTTAGTGAATTTGAAAAGTACATTAAATGAATTAATGAAAGACAGGCAATGTCTGTTATTTACCGAAACACTGTAAGGTCTACTTTATACATATATCCCTCCAAGGCATAAATCGCAAAAACGAAAGTTGATTCAACGATGGCGAACAAAAGAAGTTAAGAATTGCATTAGTCCGATGAAAGTGCCTTAGAAAAGAGTCATATATTGTGGATTCATTGAAATTTTGGACGCAACGAAGGAAGACTGATAAACTGTTAAGTAAATTAAAAAGAGAACAAGAACGCAAATTAACCAGAAGCAAGAAGACTGATGAAAAACTGCCATCAATATTTGAAAGGAAAATAAAAGCAAAGTCAAATGTGGAACAGTGAATGTGTGGACAGGATAATTTATTGTGGAGAACAGAAAAAAATGATAAGGAAACTAAACAGTTACTTTATGTCTGTATTCACGGAGGAAGGTCCAGAAAATCTCCCAGAAATACCAAGTGGCCATGGGACTTGTGTAACTAAAGAGTAAAATCATTCATATCCGTAAGGAGGCAGCATTTGAAAACATAACTGTATGTATAAGTCTGACAGACCAAATGTACTTCATACCATAATTTCAGAGAAAGCAGAAATGGGTATAATAGTTGCATTGGGAGTCACTGTATTTTTCCATATTCAGTTTGGAAGGTTATAAGCGCATTCCAAGGATTTACAAAGTAAAGAAGTGGGAGAATGGTGAACTACAGACGAGTTAACGTATTGTTCACAGTGGGGAATCTGTCGGAATTTATTATACAGAATGTGATATTGGAAACTTAGAATATTATAGCAAATGTCTAGAGAATGATGCTAGATTTCTGAAAGGGAAGACAACATTTACAAAACTTTTGCTTGAAGATGTCCCTTGTCGATATAAATAATGGAGAACAAGTGATATGGTATAGTTGTATGTCAGGAGAATTTCTTAAAAATTCATACGGTAAGTTAGCCCTAAAACAATAAAGCAAATTGTATTGGTAAGAACATATGCAAATGGGGGAAGGTAAAAGTCAAGTTTCATTTTTTTTAAGGGAATCAGAATATAGACGATGAAGAGCTCTGTGCTTTCTCTCTCTACACGGATGCTGTCTAACTCGCTGTGAACTCTAGCATTGGTTTCAGTACAGATCCCAGCTTCTGTAGTAATTCGCTCCGAGTAGAAGTGAAGTTCTACACCAGTGACACATCGTGTTGGTGAGACTGTAGCTGGAGTATTGTGTACAGTTTTGATTTTCTGATCTAAGTAAAACATACCGATCCCATACACTGAATGTACATTATCTAGATTAATCCCTCGGGTGACAAGATTGTCCGAGGAGGGAACTCTGTATTATGTAGATTTTCAGAAACTGAGAGGTGATGGAAAAGTTGCTTGAAAAAATTCACACAGAGGGCAATGAAGAACATAGGGGCTTTGAAAAGTGCGAGCAGGATTAATGAGCACCCTAAGATATTCCACAAGGACTTCAAGTAGGAGAGAATAACCAGGGAATAATTACAGCCCATTAGAAACCAAGAAGATAATCAGTGTGCGAAGCTGGAGAACATTGATAGATTGTGACATGAGAGATTAACATCTGTTTTACTCAGGAGAAAGAGGAGGCGTGGTTCAAGAAGATGGACCGGGAAACTCGTGAGCAGATTGATATGAAATGCGAGCAAGGATTGCTAGTTTTGGCTGGTATTCAATTGGACAAGTCCACAGGTTTGGCTGTTTGTATCACAAGCTGCTGTCGGAGCAGGGCCCTGACTCAAATGTTTAAGTAAATTCTGGTCACAGGGCAGGAGCCAGTGGAACGCAGAACACCTTTTACAGAAACAGTGGGTGCAGGTAGACCAGGGAGCTATAGATCAATGAGTATCAGATCAGTGTCAGTGAAACTATTGGGGAAACTAGGGTGGGAGAAAATGGATCTTCATTTAGAGAGGGATAGTCATCAGAGGTTAGTCATGCCGAACGAATTTTATTGATCTTTTTTCGAGATGGTTGACCATTTGTGTTTTTTCAGCAAGGCTTTTGATAAAGCCCCACATGGGAAACTGATAAAGAAAGTAAATTCTCATGGTATCAAGGGTAACTTGGTAAGTGACATTAACAATGTCTTTCTGGCAGAAGAAAGAGTGTTGTTCTGGAAACTGTGTGAATCGATATCAGTGTCCAGTGGTGTTGTATACGGGTCAATGGTGTGACCCTTATTATTTGTGATACTCATAAATAATGTAGATATAAAAGTGGAAACCGTGGGGAAGTGTGGTATGTGAGTTTGCGTTTATCACAAAGATTGGCCGGGTGGTTGGCAGTGAGGGGGTAGGTCTTACGTTACTGCAAGATACAGATGGAATGGCCAGATAAGCAGATTGATGGCATATGGAATGTAACCCAGATAATTGTGAAGAGGTGCACTTTGGAAGAATGAACCAGACAGGGGAGTACTCAATGAATGGCAGCACACGAGGAAGCTCAGAGCGTGCTTCTCCACACATCCCTGATTGGGACTGGACAGGGTAATAGTGGAGTTAACAAGGCGTTTGGAATAGTAAACATAACCTTTACACCCCGAGACATAGATTACTAGAGTAATACAGGACTTTGGTTAGGCCAAGAAGTACTACTGTGTGGTATTCTGGGAGCCACATGACAGGAAGGATGTGATTGTACTGGAGGGGGTGCAGAGGAGATTCACCAGGATTTTCCGTGGGATGGAGCATATCAGCTATGGAGAGAGGCTGGGTAAACTCGGATTGCTTACATTGGAGCAGAGAACTCTGAGCGGAATGTGATTCTGAAGGATAACATTATGAGGAGCATGGACTGGGAGGATAGACAGCAGCTGTTCCTTTCGTCCGAGGGCCAAGAACAAGGGAGCACACTTTTAAAGCGAAGGGTCTGAGATGTAGAGAGGATTTGCTGATTGTTTTTCACCCAGAAGATTTTGTAGTCTGGAATGTACTTCCTGAGAGGGGAGTTATTGTGATAACTTCATAACTGCTAAAAACCTACTTATGCGAGCTCTTAAAGTGTCATAAAGTTCCCGGCTATGGGCCTGGTGTAGGAGAGTGGGACTAATATAGATTGTGCTGTATTTCTGACGGTGCAGGTTCCATGACCCTCTGATTATATGGTGTGGACATGAATTGCTGAATTTTTGAAAACAACATTAATAAGAGTTATAAGGTGAACTGTCAATGGAAAAGATAAGAGAAAACAAATGCAGCTTCGTTACACTCTGAACCCAGAGAATAGAGAATGAGAGCAGAGAAATTGCAGAACTATTAATCAACTACTTCAGTTCTGTCTTCACATAAGGAAACAAACGAAACAAATTAAATCTTCCCAGCAAGACTGGGAAGGCTAACTCTCGTCAGCAAAAAAGAATGAAATTAGGAAAAAAAATGTTTTGGGAGAAATTATTGGATTGAAAGTATGGTTGAATTTAGAACACAGATGGAAGGTGAGAAGGTAAAATCCTATATCAAGGTCTTGTGTTTAAACAAAGCAGATGCCAATAAAATGAGACAGGAGTTGGCTAAAGATGGCTGGGAGTGAAGACTTTATGGTGGAGCCGTTAATGAACAGTGGAAGGCTTTCAAATTAATTTTTCAACGTTCTCAGCAACAGCATATAAGAGTGAAATGGAAGGACTGTAGAAAAAAAGTAATCTGCCGGAAATGTCTCCGGAAATAAGGGAGGCTATAAAATTAAAATAAATGGCATAAATAATGGCAAAGATCAGTGGGAAAATAGAAGATTCGGAAAATTTTAAATATCAAAATAACGCAACAAAAAAGGTATCGAGACCATCAGATAGGTTATGAGAGTAAACTACCTAAGAATATAAAGGCAGAAAGGAAAATATTCTACAAACATACAAAACGAAATGAATGGCTAGGGTAAGCAATGGTCCTTTAGAGAAGGGGGATCCAGTAATGGGATATGAGGAAATGGATGAGGAGTTGAAGAGTTATTTAGTCTATCTACACAATGAAGGACAGTAATAACATGCCAGCAATTGTCAAAGAGAGGAACGTAAGTGAGGAGTACCTGGAAACAACAATTCCAAAGATAGAGGTAATGTGGGGAGTCTAATGGAACCAAAGATAGATAAGTCTCCTGGCCCTGATGGAATGTATACAAACAGGTGATGAGAGAAATAGCAACTGCGTTTGTGGACATTTTTCTGAATTCACTGAACTCTGATGCAATTCCAGCAAATTGGAAAACAGGTGTTCGCAGACCACTGTTTAAAAAGAGAGGTAGACAAAAAGTGGGGAATTATAGACCAGTTAGCCTGACATCTGCAGGGGAATATATTTCAATCTGTAATCAAGGAATAAATGGCACTTCATCTTGATAGAAATTGTCCCGTTGGGCAGACACAGTGATTGTTCATGAAAGGCAGGCCACGTGTAACTAACCGACTGGAATTCTATGAAGATATTACAACTGCAGGGACCCAGTAGGTGTGGTGTACTGAGATTTCCAAAAAACATTCGATATAGTGACGCCAAAAAGGCTGTTGCGTAAGGTGTGGCATTACGAGTAATGTATTAGCGTGGATACAGGATTGGTTAACTAACATGAAGCAACGAGTGGGAATACATGATTTTTTCTCTGGTTGCTGATCAGTGACTAGTGGAGTGCCTCAGAGATCGGTGCTGGGACAGCAATTATTCACAGTTTGCATAAATCATTGGGAGTAGGGGGCCACGTGTAGTGTCTCAAAGATTACAGATGATAATAAAATGAGTGGCAGAGTAAAGTGTGCAGAGGAGTGTTAAACTTTACAAAGGGACATAAATAGTTGAAGTGAGTGGGCAGATGGAGTTCAATTATATTAAATGTGAAATCGCCCATTTTGATTGGAAAAATAGTAAAGAGGACTCTTACTTGAATTGTTTAAAAAAGTAGCATGCTCTTGTGCAGAGGGACCTGGGCGTCCTTGTGCATGAAGCACAAAAGTTGGTCTGCTGCGGCAACAGCAAATTAACGAGGCAATTTGAGTTTTGTCCTTCATTGCGAAAAGGATTGAGTGTAAATGCGAGGAGATTATGTTGCAGCTGTACAGGGTGCTGGGAGACCACACCTGTAGTACGTGTAGTTTTGGTCTCCCTACTTGAGAAAGGAAAAACTGGCACTACAATGGATGCAGAGGGGGCTCGTTAGGTTGGTTCCAGAGGTGAGGGGGGTGGTTATCAGGAGAGACCTAATAGATTGAAATTATACATTGATTGGAATTTGAAAGAATGAGGGGGGAAAGAATAGAAACATATATATTTGTGAAGGGAGTAGATAAGATAGAACTACAAAGGATGTTTCCAGAAGCACGTGAAACTAGGACAACAGGGCAAAGTCTCAAAATTAGATAGAGCAGATTTAGGACTGAATTGAGAAGGAACTTCTTGACCAAAAAGATTGTGAATCTGTCGAATTCTTCACCCAGTGAACTAGTTGATGATTTGACAATGATTATGTTTGAACTCAGATAATATTTTGAACTGTAAAGGAATTAAGGATTATGGTGATTGGGCGGGTAAGTGGAGCTGAGGCCATGAAATGATCAGCCATTATCTTATTCAATGGTGGAACAGGCTTGAAGGGCCAGATGGCCTACTCCTCCTCCTAGTTTGTCCGTTCTTATGTAATGGGTAAATATGAAATGGGGTTCATATTTGAGAAATTGACTGGTCAATACATAGAGAAGAAATGGATGCAATGCAATTAGATTTTCAGAAAGATTTTGATAAAAACTATGACCTTATGAGCAAACTCAAAAGTTACAGGATTGGGACTAGAATATGAGCATTGTTTTAGATGAGGAGAATTGACACGAAGCATTCAACAGCTTTGAAATGGAAGGATCATGTCAAGCATTTAGTTGAAGGAATCAAATGCAATATTTCCCAGTCTGCTGACAGCATTAAACGATGTTGGATTGTTAGTGGGTGAGGAGGATATAAAAAAAAAGCTCCAATGTGATTGAGACAAGTGGACTGAATGGGCAAATGCGTGGCAGATGACGATGTGACGGTGTGTCCTTTCATGGGAACAAAGAACAGCAACCGATTATTTGAAAAGGGATTGTATGAAACATGTTGGTCTTTGAAGGGATTTATGTTCTTTTTATTTTCCTGCTGTGACCTCCGAGGTCAGTGCAGGGCAGTGAGTTCTGAAGGCAGAAGTCAATACTGGGAATGGCATTGGCACGCTGACCAGTGTGCACAGACCCACCAAGTGGGGAACTGTAACATTGGAAAGGATCTGGATCTCCCTGTAAACCAGTCACTGAAAGCAATATTGCAGGAGCAGAAAGCAGGCAGGAAGATAAATGGTGTGTTGACCTTCATTTCTAGGGGCTTGCCTTACAGGAGTAAGGGTGTCTTACTGCAGCTGTACAGGGCCTTGGTGAGAGCCCATAGAACATCGAACAATACAGCACAGAACAGGCCCTTCGGCCGACGATGTTGTGCCGAACATTTGTCCGAGCTTCAGCATCCATCCATGTACCTATCCAATTGCCACGTAAAGGTCACCAAAGATTGTGACTCTACCACTCCTACAGACAGCGCATTCCATGCCCCCACCACTCTCTGGGTAAAGAACCTACCCCTGACATCCCCCCTGTACCTTCCACCCTTCACCTTAAATTTATGTCTCCTTGTAACACTCTGTTGTACCCGGGGAAAAAGTTTCTGACTGTCTACTCTATCTATTCCTCTGATCATCTTATAAACCTCTATTAAGTCACCCCTCATGCTTCGCTGTTCCAACGAGAAAAGGCCTAGAACTCTCAACCTATCCTCCTACGACCTATTCTCCATTCCTGGCAACACCCTGGTAAATCTTCTCTGCACCCTCTCCAAAGCTTCCACATCTTTCCTGAAGTGAGGCGACCAGAACTGCACAGTTTTCCAAATGTGGCTAACCAAAGTCCTGTACAGCTGCAACATCACTTCACGACTCTTGAATTCAATCCCTCTGCTAATGAACACTAATACACCATAGGCCTTCTTACAAGCTCTATCCACCTGAGTGGCAACTTTCAATGATCTATGAACATAGACCCCAAGATCCCTCTGTTCCTCCACCTCACTAAGAACCCTACCGTTAACCCTGTATTCCGCATTCTTATTTGTCTTTCCAAAATGGACAACCTCACACTTGGCAGGGTTGAACTCCATCTGCCACTCCTCAGCCCAGCTCTGCATCATATCTAAGTCCCTTTGCAGCGACAACAGCCCTCCTCACTATCCACAACTCCACCAATCTTCGTATAATCTGCAAATTTACTGACCCACCGTTCGACTCCCTCATCCAAGTCATTAATAAAAATTACAAACAGCAGAGGACCCAGAACTGATCCCTGCGGAACTCCACTTGTAACTGGGCTCCAGGCTGAATATTTACCATCTACCACCACTCCCTGACTTCGACCGGTTAGCCAGTTTTCTATCCAATTGGTCAAATTTCCCTCTATCCCATGCCTCCTGACTTTCCGCATAATACTACCATGGGGAACCTTATCAAATGCCTTTCTAAAATCCATGTATACGACATCCACTGCTCTACCCTCATCCACATGCTTGGTCACCTCCTCAACGAATTCAATCAGACTTGTAAGGCAAGACCTACCCTTCACAAATCCGTGCTGGCTGTCCCTAATCAAGCAGTGCCTTTCCAGATACTCATAAATCCTATCCTTCAGTACCCTTTCCATTACTTTACCGACCACAGAAGTAAGACTAATTGGCCTGTAATTCCCGGGATTATCCCTGTTCCCTTTTTTGAACAGGGCACAACATTCGCCACTCTCCAGTCCCCTGGTACCACCCCCGTTGACAGTGACTGTTAGCTCGAGCCTGTTGCTACAGCCACTCAATTCGAAAATTGCGCACGTGGCAGGTCATGAAAACATGATTTCCAATGCATTGTTGAGACTTGAGTGACAAATGGAGACACTCAATGATGGAAGTAGCACACACTGAATCTGGATGTAATTGTGCATGTTTGCATGTTTATAGTAAATGAAGGCACATGCGCATTGCAGAGTACGAACTACTATTTTTTGTGAGTTTTGAAAACTGAAGCTATCTTGGATATTGAAGATTCAGTTATATATTGGGGGAGGTGTCACACAGGTAGTATCTTTACAAGTTTATGTTGTCCTTGATTTTTTTTTTCAGAGAGATTCTAGACGACCCAATGTTCCAACATGTCTCAATATTGAATGCTTCATTGGGGTCCTTTGTTTTTTGCAAACAGATAATGCCTCAAACAGAAGTCTTTCAAGCCTTTTAGGAAAACTGGTGTAATCAAGAGGATGTGGCCAGTTCTCCAGCTGCACAGGTCAGTTCATTTCGAGGGTTAGTTGAGTCAGGGTCACAGTTGAAACTGGATCATCTCCCGCTCCTTCAGTCCTCTGACTTTGTAACCTATAAGCTCTTTTGTGTAACTTTTACTCTTTGTACTCAAGAGTTTGTTTATTGGATTGTTGCAAGTGATTTGGATCAGCATCCTTAAGGTAGCATTTCAGTTTTAGACAGGATGGATTATTCAGGTGTGGTGTTTTTGGTTCGTTGTATTTCATTCCTTATTTTTACAAATACATTCTGTTTGTTCAAAAGTAGGCAGTCGGACCAACTAATTCACTCTGGGAATATTCACTATACACATACCTTCAACAAATGGCAACATTACGGACTGAGGTACGTGCTTCAGAATGTTTTGAGTGGTTCTGGCCTAGCCCATAACAATGTACAATAACCTTGTTTATTAAAGTAATGAGTAAGGGATGGAATGAATATGATAATGGCTATGAGACAGAAAGGGCTGCGGCCAGTGGCTGAGGAGACCTGAGGGGAATGCAGTAATATCTCCCAGTCACGAGTATTCTGCCATCACTGTTTCTGACAAATGGAATGAAATGTAGTGCAGAGCAAGACAACAGAATGACCTTTGGTACATGGAATGCTGAACGACAATGTGAACGGAATAGGACAATTTTAAATGTGATGTATATAATTATATTTTTTATATAGACTGTTTAATCACAGGTTATGCAGTTTGTTAAGATTGTTTATATTGGGACGGGATATACAGAAATAAAAACAGACACAGATTACAAAATGTGTTGGGTTACAGTGAGTTCAAGCAGAGTAAGAGTGAAGACACAGCTTATACTGAGCTGGTACAGAGATGATGGGCTGCATGACAACCATCATAGTTTTAATTATTCAGAGAAACGTATTGAAAATGTTCAGAGACTGAGGAGACATGCCTAGTCATAAAACACACAGACAATATCATAATTAATAAACTATTCCTACTTTTCATCAGGTGTAGCTGTCTCTAAAAGGCCTTTTAAATCAAAATCACATTGGTGAGATCCACGCATTTATTTTCAGAACTTAAAGAAGAATCAGACTCCAGTGCAATACTTGTGTCACTGACACAAGTGATAGGAACAGGAATGGAGCATATTGTCCAAATATAACCAACATCCAGACCAATCAAGAAAAAGCAAAATATTAGAGATAGTGGAAATCTGAAATGCAAATGCAAAATGATGGAGAAATGCAACAGATGACAAAGGATCTTGGCAGAGAACCAGAGTTAACATATCGAGTCTTATATGACCCTATCTTGAACAAGTTACGTTGGACTCAAAAAAAGTTAATTCCACGTTTCACTACTCCGATATTGCCTGAACAGTGGGATTTCTCTCCAGCACTTTCAACTGGTGCAATGGCAGGAAACAGAGTAAGGGTGGGCGGTTGCCTTTCGAACTGAAGGCTTGTGCCCAGCAGTGTTCCACAGAGGTTGGTTCTGAGTTTTCATTGTTTGTCATTTATGAAAATGAATTGCGTGAGAATATCGAAGGCATGGTTCGTAAGTTTGTGGAGGACACCAAAACTGGTGGCACAGTGAACATTGAAGAAGTTTTTCTACGAATGCAAATGGATCTTGATGACATGGGTCAGTAGATTGACAGATAGCAGACAGAGTTCAATCTGGATGAATGTGAGGTGCAGGTGATAGTGTGAGTTTGTTGCTGTTTGTTGCACCAGGAATGGGATGATTTTATTCCCCATCTCCTGGGTTCAAAACATCGATATCCTTCATGATCTTGGAGAGGCCTAACCCTCTCTGTGGTTACCCTCTTGCTGTTAATATGGTTGCACTATATTTTTGGATTATCCTTAACCTTATCTGCCCATGCTATCTCATATCTCCTTCTTGCTTTCCTGATTTCTCTCGAAGTACTGCCCCACACTCTTTATATTCACTAAGAGATAAAATTGAATAACGTTGTCTATATCTAAAGTAAGGTTTTCTTTGATTCTTGAATAAAAGCTCAATAACTGTTGTTGTCCATTGTTCCTTAATCTTCCCTTCACTTTAACAGGAATATAATGCCTTTCAACTCCCGTCGTCACACTGTTGAATGCCTCCCATTTGTCAGTCATTTTTTTTACCTGCTCACAGTCTACTCCAATCAAACTTGATAAGTCCTTGTCCCATGCCATTAAAATTTATGGTACTCCAATATAAAAAAAATGAAAGGCTTATTCTTTTCCACAACCATTACGAAATTAATAGAATTATGATTGCAATGCCCAAAACATTCCCTCACGTTTACTTCAGTCACTTGATCTGCCTAACGCACAAAAGAAGGCCTAGTTTTGCTCCTTCTCTGTTAGAATCATCCGGATATTGATGAAGAAAATTTTCGTCAACATATTTGACAAATTCATCACCATCAAACCATTTAACGCTGTGGTAGTCCCAATTAATTTTAAGAAAATTAAAATCCCCCATTATTACAACCTTATTAAGCTTATATATATCCGAGATCTCCCTACATGTTTGTTTCTCAATTTCTTTCTTACTGTTGGAGACCATATGTACAATACAATCAACGTGTTCTTTCCTTTCTTATTTTTAATTTCGATCAATATATTTTCACAGGACGGTTTTTCACAAAAGACCATTTAGTGCAATTTGTTCAAAGTGGACTTTTTAAAACTTTTAATACTACCTGCATATTTTAACTGGATCATTTTTCAGAAATATCGCCCCGAGTTCCAACAGTAATTTACTCCTTAATCAAAAATGGCAGACCGCCCCTTCCCTCTGCAGATATTTTCCACCCTTTCTATGAAACTTAATAGCTGGAACATTGAATTGCCAGTCTTGAGCATTTTTCAGGCGAAACTGAGGACTGCAGATGCTGGAAGTTAGAGTCGAGAGAGTGGTGCTGGAAAAGCACAGCAGGTCAGGCAGTATCCAAGGAGCAGGAAAATCAACGCTTCAAGCAAGAGCCCTTCATCAGCCCATTCCTGATCAAGGGCCTTTGCCCAAAACTTTGATTGTCCTGCTCCTCCCTGACCTGCTGTGCTTTCCCAGAACTACATTTCCGAGTTGAACATCTCTCAACCAATTTTCTGTAATATATATGATGTCCCGAACCATGTTCTTAAACATGCCCCGAGTTCATCAGCCTCCCCTGTAAGACACTCACATTGAAATAAATGCAATTTCGTGTTTCTGAATTACTATATACTTTTGACTCTCTCGTTTTTCTTTTCTAATTGATGTGCTCTTCTCACATTCATAAACTTCTCCATCCATCCTACCATTTATAATTCTACTTGGAATATCACCCTTGTCAACTCTATCAACATAAAGTCTCCCTACATAGAAGGATCAAATCTCTCCGCTAAGATATTGGCTGCTTTCCAGTTTAGATTAGACCAATCCTTCCTGAACAGGTCATTTCTATTCTAAAATAGATTCCAATTTCCCAAAATCGAAATCTCTCAACAACATAGTAGCTCTTCAGCCATTGGTTTTTCTCCGTTAACCTTTTGTTCCTTCCCAGTTGGGTTTGGCATTGGGAGGAAACCAGAAAGTATTGTTTTAAAGGTTTTATTATTAATACTCTATCTCACCTCTTAAGTTCACTCTATACTGCTTTAACCTTTCCCTAAAAATATCATTCCTGCCAATAACTACAATGATGTTTCTCTACTCAATCTCACCTTTAACTAGTGCTTGAAATGTTTCGAGACGTTCTCAATCTTAGCACAGGGAAAGCAACAAAGCATCCTGAGTTAGCGGTCACTGCCACAGAATCTTCTGTTAACGCCCCTAATAGAAAAGTCCACTGCAGCAATAATTCTACTAAATCTTCTCAAACGCTGCTGAACATAAGAATCATTCCAAGTGTCCAATAATTGATTGTTCTTCCATTTTCCTTATGATACGATATCCTTCAGTTGTTCGAAAAGCTGAAAAAAACATTTTGAATGAGAAATAGCCACCGGAGACATTTGAGCTATTTTGTTATCTTTCCAGAGAGACACACATCTATATGACTGATATGCTGGACAATATTTTGTTTCTAAATCTTCCAGCCATTCACTCTGGGCCTTATATGTGATCTTAATAATATTATGCTGAAAAGCAGAATTTTTATGACACCTTTTGTTAGCTACAGACAATAATGTTAAAATCGAAAAAATATATACATATACGTATCAGACATAGAAAAATTAAACAAAATCAACCATTTAGCTAAATAAATTAATAAACATATTCCTCTTCAATTAAGTCTGAGAAGAAAATAGTCTTCTCCAGAGCTAAAACTGTGTAGGGTTCTCCGGAAGGAAGGTACACCTCCTTATTTTAATTAATTAATTTTGCAAAACAAAAAAAAACTTCTTCAGTGTGATAAAATAAACATTTTAAAACATAAAAAGACGTTTCTTTTTTTTTTGTAAACCACCCTTTAAAAAACCTCTTTTAAAAAAAAGGTTCGTTTGAAAGAAAATCGTGAGGTTTTTTTCCTGTTTTGTTTGTTTTTGAATGTTAATATCACAGGAACACGAGTGGTGACTCTTACCTCCCACATTCTGCAGAAGGAACATTCAACTGCCCTCACCTCCATTCCCATGATTCTAAATTCTCAAAGAGACTGTTGAAAAATAAGGAATAAAAATTAAACTCGCTACCTTACAAATCTGGCGCACAGAAGTATTTGTTTTGGTCAGAGGAGGAGATGGGTGGGAGACATTACCCGTGTAGTGTTTAGAGTAACGCAACCACACAAATATATGACTTCCCAGAAGTCGTTCGCTCCTCCCTCACACATCTCAGCAAATGGAGGCCCGAGTCCCCAGGTAAGTCACTTTTAATTCTTTTTTAGGTCTAGGCATGTCAAGGAACGGGCACGTGTTGGTCTTTGGATAATGTTAGGAAAATGTACCTGTGTTTGAGCACAATGACGAGTGGAATGGAAAAACCAGTGTCTTATTTCAATCAATTCAGTTCAATGAATTATTTCCTTATTATTGAGCCTTCGAGTCAGGGGAAGAGTTACTCTTTGTTTTCCTTGTCTAGACCCCTCATGTTGTTAAACAATTCCATCAGGAGCACCTCTCAGCCTTCTTTGCTTAAAAGTAAAATCAAGTAAACCCAGCCCCTCTTCAGTTTGAGTACACTCTTGTCTTGTTACTTCTGAAAGGTATCAGTGTAGAATTTCATTAGCGATTGATCTGTCCACCTGAACAACCGGTTTATACCCTCCTGTACCATCACATGTTCCTCCTCACTGTGAACCACCAGCTCATCTTTGTGTCATCCACAACATTATTTATCATTCCCTCCAAACGCCATCCCTCCCATTCTCATCATCATCGTTTATGAAGTTCACAGCTAAACCCGGATTTTCTCCCGTTCTCCAGATTTTTTTCACAGGGAAAGCATTGAGAATTCCATTCACTTGTTTTTCCTATTTTGGGGAATTTACAGCGTGATAGAGTTGAGTTATTTTTTCCCGAGGGAGCCACAAATTTTATTTTGGATATGGAGCTGAATTCTACTTTTATACTATGCTCCTCTGTATGTTTTATCAATTAAGCTTGGACGTAATTAGTATTGGATTAGGATTAAATGGCTTTCACTGCAGCATCTGTGTTCCATATGGACCTGGATAATGTTTTTTGTATTGTTTCCTGCAATAGTCAGAGCTAAAGGAAGTTTCTGTTTCTACAATAGAGTCAGATTCATAATTTTGTTTGAAAGAGTTGGAGTGATGAGGATAAAAATTCAACTAAATTCTATATCTCGACTCACAGCAGAAGATAAAATCATATCGTCAAGTCTACCTTGAACTGGAAAGAAATTATTTCATATTGTAAAAACATTTTCAAAAAATGTTCTTAGAACAGCATGGATCTTATAGCTGCTCCTGGGATTGCAGGCAGTTAAATATTTAAAGTACTCTTTTTGCAGTTGATATTATTGTTTATTAATTTAACGTAATTATTTCGATTTTGTTTTATTAACATTCAAAAACAAACAAAACAGCTAAAAATACTCACGATTATCTTTCAAACGAACCTTTTTTTTTAAAGAGTTTTTTTTAATGGTGGTTTACAAAATAAAGAAAAGTCTATTTATGTTTTAAAATGTTTATTTTATTGCACTGCAGAATTTTTTTTTGTTTTGTACAATTAATTAATTACCTTCCTTCCGGAGAACCCTACACATTTTTAGCTCTGGAGAAGACTATTTTCTTCTCAGACTTTATTGAAGAGGAACATGTTTATTAATTTATTTAGCTAAATGGTTGATTTTGTTTAATTTTTCTATGTTTGATACGTATATGTATATATTTTTTCGATTTTAACATTATTGTCTGTAGGTAATGAAAGGTAACAGAAGGTGTCGTAAAAATTCTGCTTTTCAGCGTAATATTCTTAAGGTCACATATAAGGCACAGTGTGTATGGCTGGAAGATTTAGAAAAAAAATATTATCCAGCATATCAGTCATATAGATGTGTGGCTCTCTGGAAAGATAAGAAAATAGCTCAAATGTCTCCGGTGGCTATTCCTCGAACAAAATGTTTTTCAGCTTTTAGAACAGCTGAAGGGGATTGTCTCTCTGAGGAAAACGGAAGAGCATCAATTATTGGACACTTGGAATGATTCTTGTGTTCAGCAGCGATTGAGAAGATTCAGTAGAATTATTGCTTCAGTGGACTTTTTTATCAGGGGCATTAACAGAAGATTCGGTGGCAGTGATCGTTAATTGAGGAGGGTTTGTTGCTTTCCCTGTGCTAAGATTCAGAACGTCTCGAAACATTTCAAGCACGTTGTTAAAGGCGAGAATGAGTAGAGAAACATTATTGTAGTTATTGGCAGGACTGACAGTTTTTAGGGAAAGATTAAAGCAGTATAGAGTGAACTTAAGAGGTGAGGTAGGGTATTAAAAATAAAACCGTTAAAACAATACTTTCTGGTTTACTCCCAATGCCAAACCCAACTGGGAAGGAACAAAAGGTTCACGGAGAAAAAACAACGGCTGAAGAGCTACTATGTTGTTGAGGGAGTTTCGAATTTTGGGAAATTGGAATCTATTTTAGAATAGAAGTGACCTGTTCAGAAAGGATTGGTCTAATCTAAACTGGAAAGCAGCCAATATCTTAGCAGGGAGATTTGCTGCTTTTATGTAGGGAGACTTTATGTTGATAGAGTTGACAAGGGGGATATTCCGAATAGAATTATACATGGTAGGATGGATGGAGAAGTTTTAGAATGTGAGGAGAGCACGTCAATTAGAAAAGAAAAACGAGAGAGTCAAAAGTATGTAGTAATTCAGAAACACGAAATTGCATTTATTTCAATGTGAGTGTCTTACAGGGGAGGCTGATGAACTCGGGGCATGTTTAAGAACATGGGATCGGGACATCATATGTATTACAGAAAATTGGTTGAGAGATGTTCCATTCGGAAATGTAGTTCTGGGAAAGCACAGCAAGTCAAGCAGCATGTGAGGAGCAGGTTAATCAACGTTTTGGTTAGCAACAGGCTCCAGCTAAACAGTCCCGCATTTTTGTCCTAACATTTCTCAAAAAGACTTCATTGAGTTATGATCAGTGTAAATGGTTGTCTGAGATACGTTGCTGTTAATATAAACACTGAAATGTTGTCATACCAACACAAAGCTCACAGTCTCTTTCTCAATTGTTGAATATTTCTACTAATGAACATTGAACTTCTTGGAGGAATACCCAGCAGATCTCTCTGTCTTCTCGTCATCTGCCTGCAAGATCCCAACACCGAAATCCACAGCATTCGCATTTAAATCCACCTTGAATGGTTTTGCATAATCGGGTGTGTCTGATCGTGTGGCAGTGGTTAACACATATTTCAAATGCCTCAAATGCCTTCTGACAGTCCTCTGTCCCCTGAAACCTCTTGCCTTTCTTTAACAATTCAGTGAGTGGAGCAGTCACACTGCGAAAATGAGGCACAAACATACGATTAAATCGACTTGATCCCAGTAACTGCTCCTTTTTTCAACAGAATGCGAAATTCCCAAATTGCCGTCAGTCTTAAATCTCATTTTATCTTTTATCTTTCTGCTGTAACTCAATTAGTTTAAATGAACTAAAATATTTGAACAATGCCCTGTTGGCTCAATAGTTTTTTTCACAACTATGTGATGGAACAAAGTCCCTGTAAATGCCACTTCAGCTTCCTTATCTTTGCATTTTTTATATCTCCTGTTTCAACTGGTGACATTGGGGCTTCGTTACCCACACTCAGGAAACTTCCAGGATAAGAGTCCTGCATTTCTTCCGTTGCCTGCGTCTCCAATGGCTTTTCAACCAGTGTAGGCAGTACTCCTACCGCTGAATCAGCTGTATTTTTTGCAAGGATAGATTGTATTCCTGGAGCTGAGAGTTTGTCCAATACTCCAACCACAATTTTTCCACATTTTTCTGGACACTCTATCCTCACTTTACATCATTATACGCTTTTTGTCTCAAGATGAATTCCCTTTAGCAGTACCTTTTCTGGAAATAGTCCTTCTGGAGTATATATCTCTTGATCTTTCAGCATCACGGACTAAGACGGTCCTGTGTCCCATAATATTGCATCCTCTTTACATGCCCTATGTCTGTAAACTTTCCGTTTGCATTTATATTTTCTAAAAGGATCTGCCACTTCTTCTTCCACAAACCTCTGATCAGCTTATACACACTGATGCAGCTTTCTAGCTTCCACTGTGCTTTATGTTACCACTCCAACAAAACTTCCAAGCTTATCCTGTTTTCCTGCATCAATATTTGTTTTCTGAACCCACCAGCTCAGTGATTTCACGTGACCTAATTTATTGCAATGAAAACGCCGGACCTTTTTAACTTATTTGTTTCTTTCCTTTTTAGCCTGTGCGAAGTTATCCTTATGACTTTCTTCGAGATCTACCCTTCCCTCCCACGTGAGGATTTCTTTTTGCCCCAGTTTCTATCCCTCATGGACTAAAATTGATTCTCGATGCCAAACCATATTTTATGGACCAATTCATAATCATCAGCCACTTCAGCTGCCAGCCTTGCCGTTTTAACTCTCTGTACTTCCAAATGTGTTTGCACTATGTCAGACAGTGAGTCTTTGAACTCCTCCAGAGTAATTGTCGCTCTCAGAGCATTGTAATACTCTTTTCCAGCTATCAAAATTACTTTGATCCTTTCAAACTCAATATATGTTTGATCAAGATCCCTCCTTATATTCGTGAAACGTTGTCTGTCGGATTCTGGCACAAGCTCATATGCACTTTCTTTACCTCCTTGTACACTCCAGATCCCTCATCTGATAGTGTTGTGTTGCGAATACTTGCCGAACTCAACCTACAAGTTTTATTTGGATCAAGAAAACCCACCTGGTCACTGGCCACTGCAATTGTTTAGCCACTTTTTCAAATGAAATGGAAAAGGTTTCCATATCCTACTCATCAAATTTAAGTAAGGCGTGAATATACTTAAAATGTTTCTCACCAGGCTTTTAACTACCATGAGTCACTCATCCTCACTCTGTTCTTCACTAAGCTCACCTTCAGACTTCATCCCGATCCTTTTAAGCTAACTTTCCATTCTAAGTGTCCATCTCAGAAGCACAAACCCTCTCTATTTTTCTTTCTCTCCTACGAAGGACATTCATTACTTTTTCTTTCTTCTGCTAAACCTATTCATTCTCTTTCTTTGTCTTCTGATTTTAGCCGTAATTCAAACTGCTTCATTTCCGCTTTTATCTCAAGCTGCGTCATTTGCAATTGAAGTTTGCTCATCTCTGCAGATCCTGATGGAGATTCCAGCAATTTGGAATGCTGAGCTACTGCTGCAATCATCTCATCTTTCCTCACGTTAGGAGGTAGCTTCAACGCAAGCTTGTCTACTAATTCCCGCAGCTTGGACTTATGTGCATTCTGTAAAAAACCCACGGTCACTTCTTCCACCTCCAAACCATCCTTGGTTCCTGCAAGAGCCATTGCTATCTAAAGCTCTGAATCCCCACCAAATCAGCACACGGAATAGGAGACACTAATACTTGCCACTCGCTTCCTAAATCCCGCAAATGGCCCCCATTCTATTTTGGAACAGGCCCGACTCCACAGAACATTTTAAGCAACTAGCCCAGACCGTAACTTGGTTAATTCTTTAAAGTTAGTGTAGAATGGATCTTCCTTGAGTGAACTAGCTGGTCACTAGGAGGGAGTTCAACAGATAGATTAAGAGAGAGATATCGGGAAATAAGAAAATAGAGGGATTGTTGATGACCAGCTGGAATGGAAATATAAATCAGATTAATCTTATTTATTTTTCTCCTGTTGCCATATTAACGAAAATCCTGTCCATGTATGGTATACATCAAAGTCACGGTTTGAAGTGAGTTATGTCCCTTTGTCTCCCTTTCCCAAGAGTAATAATATTTTTAAACATTCATTAATGGGATGTTGGGACAGCATGCAATTCCGTATCCACGTTGTCCTTGAGAAGCTGTTGGTGAGCTGCCATCCTGACCACTGCAGTCTGTGGGCTGTAAGCATTTAATGCTTAGTTTCGTATGGTTTAATTTCTTGGAGACTTTATAATGAGTGATACAACTGAGTGGTTGGGCTTGGACATTTCAAACGGCATCCGAGAGTGAACAACATTGCTATGGGTCTAGAGTCACATGTAAGCCCGATCAGGTGAAGATGATAGATTTCATTCCTTGAAGGGCATCAGTGTGCCAGATAGGCTTTTTCTGGCAATCGTTTCATTGTATCTTAATTCGTGATATACGATTGAACTCAAATTCCAATATTTGCTGTGGTGGGAATTGAATCTGTGCTCTGGGTCATTACATGGGTCGCTGCATTAATAATCCGGAGATAATGCAGCTAGGCCATCGCCTCCTCAGCATCTCCAAACATCTCCAATGGCAGTAGTGATGTTGCTGTTGGCGTGGCTGTGCTGGAAGTACAGCGTTTCTCAAGGCAAAGAAATTATTTTGCAAGACATACCATCCTTCTCATTTTGTATTAATGAGAAGGTGAGATGATGGGAAGTGCTCTTGCTGAAAAGGAGCTGAATGCCCTTGGTCATGAGTCACTGACAGAATTCAGACAGAGCAGCAAGTAATCAGCACAGTAACTTGTATAATGTCCTTCATTGAAAAATGATTCAAATATAGGCGTGAAGACACCTCCCTGCAGTTGTAGAGAGATATTGAGACAGTACGAGTGGCACTGTGAAAAGATTTTCTCTCCATTATAAGGAATGATCTCCTTGCCACAGTGAGATAGTGTAAAAGAGTTTAATCACTGCAGTGATGGTACCATGAGGAGAGTCTGAAGGAAATGAGTAATTAATCTGTATTGCTGCAAAAGATTAAAACGTGATTGCAATAAAACTTGAACGTTTTGAACCGGACTCATTATTCACAAAACAAAACAATTATAGCGTGAAATATCATGTCTTTTCCTGCAGTATATGTTTTCATATGTATACAGATGTGTTGATAGGAAAGGTTTAGCAGGACATGGGCCAGGTGTAGGGAAATGGAGTTAACATGAGTGGACATTTTGGTTGGCATTTCCAATTTGGGCTAAAGGCCCTGTCTCCCTGCTGTTAAACTCTATGAATCTCTGATAGTTTACACTCTCTGTGGAGACCACATGTTGGTTGTGAGAGAGCTGCAGATTCTGGATGAACTCTCACCATCTCAACGTACAGTTGGAGTGAGATCCTGCACTAAGCATGATGTGGTTCACAAACATGTCAGCAGATACACACTGATAGTGTTGGCCATTCCCAAACGTTTCTGATCTCCATGCAGAAGACGAGTCTGTCTTCTCGGAGATGGCAGATGCCTCCTTGCGACTTGGGACAAGCCATCCGATGTGCTCCTCTCCATCAGCAAACACATTAATGTAACACATGTGTAGCATTAGCAATGGAGCCAGGAGGACCGACTTGAGCCAGTCTGTCTGTGCAGTCTCTGCTTCATTGGTTTGTCGTGTTGCAGCATCAATGACATCCTCCTATTTCAGTGTAACAGTTTGGAGGGGCTGAATGGTCTCTTCTTTTCGTGTGGCAGCGTCTCGAGGGGTTGCATATCCTCCTCCTCATCCCAGGAAAGAGGATCATTATTGGGTGAGTCTAGTTGTGCTGACTCGACTCCTTATCGTCCTGTGTAATAATAGACAAACAGGAGGCTGGAGAACGGAACAAGCCAGGCAGCATCAGGAGGTGGAGAAGTCAATATTTCCGGTATAACTATTCTTCAGGATTGGGGGTGGGGGTGGGGAGAGCTGCAGATAAAGAGAAAAGGAAATGGTCGGGGCTGGGGAGAGCAGGGGAAGGGGAATTGACCTGGGTGGTGACTGGGAGCTCACGTCGGTCCCTTTAGGCCCGGCTGCGATGATTGGGAAAATGTGCCCTTAGTTTATGTGTGGTCTCCCCAGTGTAGGGAAGACCACATCGGAAGCACCTGATGCAGTACACTAGGTTGGAAGGGAGGCAGGTGAATCTCTGTTTCACCTGGAAGGACTGTTGGGGCGCTGGTTCGAGGTGAGGTAGATTGGGTGCCAGCAGGAGATGCATCTTTTCCGTTTGCAGGGGCAGTTGTCAGTGGGGATTGGAGGGTTTAGTGGGGAGTGGGGAACGAACCAAAGATTAGCGAAGGGAATGGTCCTTGTGTAAAATGGGCCAGGTGTTGGGATCCAACTTGGTTTACTGTATCTGGTACTCCCGATGTGGTCTTCACTATATCGGCGATCCCATGCCTAAACTAAGGGGATATTTTGCTAAGCCTCTCAGCTCGGCCCGTAAGGGCTGAGCTGACCTCCCAGTCACTGCCTATTTCAATTCCCCCGCCCACGCCCTTTCCAACGTGGCCATCCTTGACTTCCTCCTTTCCCACTATGAAACAAGCCGCAAATTGGAGGAACAACACTTCATCTTCTGCCTGGGCAGCCTACAGCCCGGGTTACTCAACATTGAGTTCTCCACTTTCAAATAACCTTCCCTCCAATCTCCCAAATACATTCCCAGCCCCTCCTCCTCCCTTCCATTCCTCTGATCAGCCCTTTTTCCATCTCCCAACTGGATTCATTCCTCCCATCGACCAACCCGGTCATAACTTCGACTTTTGTTCACCTATTCCCACCTCACCATCCTGTCTCCTCCTCCCCCACTCCGCCTCTTTAAATGTAGACCCCCTTAAACCACTCCCCCCCGCCACACCCCCAGTCCTGAAGAAGGCTTTTACTCATGTCATTGACATCTCACCTCCTGAAGCCGCCTCTTTTGTTGTGTTGTTTGGGCGTCCTGGCTGTCTACTTTGAATTCTAACATTTGCAGCTTTTAAAATAAAACTCTTCTTGTGTAAGAAACAACAGAATGAATGGGCTGTGTCTCTTCTTATCGAATAGTTTCGATGGGCTGAATGGCTTTCTCACATTCCAAGGAAACCAGCTTGATATGCTGAATGAGCTCCTCTTTCCATACTGTGGAAAAGTTCAGGGTCCAGCAGTGCTGACACACGAATGTTACCTGCACATTAACAGCTGAAGATATTTTTGCTGAGGAAGCTACCCTGAGGATCACCCACAGAGATATCCAGGGAGTGAGAGGATTGATGTCCACCAGCCACATCATGTTCTGAATGACCCAAACAGTGGGGAGTTTCCAACTGATTCCTATTAAGTTCAATCTTGTTCCGACCCTTTGAAACCTTGCTGATTCAAATCTTGATGTAATGTCAGGGCCAGTCACTCTGACGCTGTGTTCATATCTTTTGGTCATGTCAGTAGGCCAAGGTATATGTGTGGGGAGTCTTTCCTTCTCTCAGAGGATAGTGATTGTTGGGACTTCTCTATCCAAGACAGTTGCATCCCTGAAATGATTTGGAGAGGGTGAGGAGGGTGTCAATTGATTTTGAGAGAGTCGAGGGCTACGAAGATTATGGCATGAAAGAGAAATTGCTGCCAAGAACAGATCAGCGCTGTCCTTACTGAAGGGAAGGGCAGATTTGAGGAGCCAAAGAGCCTCGTTATATCCCAGCATTCCCCAGAGTCCAGTCAGTTTGTGGTCTCTTCCATTTCCTGTGTTACTGATCTGAAGTAGCTGAATAGACTGATCCTGTCGCTGCATAACAGGATACTGATGCTGCATGATATAATCTCGGTACAATTGTATACGTTCGGTGGACTGATTGGCCTCCTCCTGTAACTGTATATCAGGCTCCCGGGGTTGAAAAGCCTTATGTTGTCCTGGTGTAACTGAAATCCATATTGACTAAATCTACCAACCTAGCAGAAAGTGAGCACTGAAGATGCTTGAGATCAGAGTCGACAAGTGTGGTACTGTCAGGTCAGGCAACATCCGAGGAACAGGATAATCGATGTTTTGGATATTCCTGATGAAAGGCTTATGCCTGAAATGTCGATCCTCTTGTTCCTGCCTGACCTGCTGTGTTTTTTTCAGATCCACACTTTTTGACGTCTATCGCCCCGACCGAACAACCTTCCTGGTCACATCATCAAATAACTTTAAGAAATTTTTCAAGCACATAGCCATATTCAATATTCCTAATCAAACCCTGTATTTCCAAATTAATGTACATTTTGTCTTTCATAATTTCTCAAGTAATGTACCTACCACAGAAGTTAAACTTTCTGCTCCATAGTTTGAAGACTCTTTTTTCTGTCCTTCTTAAGTAAGGGCACAATATTTGATATTCTCCAGCCTTCTCGGATCTCAACTCTGGTTAATGATGATCAAAACCATCAGCTAGGTCCCATGCAAATGCTTCTCTAGCTCCTTACAGTGCTCTTGGATATATCTGTTAAGGAACGTGAGATATATCCAACCTCAAGCAGTCTAGTATGTCCAGTACTTCCGATACTGTGATGTGGACAGTCCCTAAGAAATCAGCACGAACTTCACCAAGTTCCTAAGTATTCGTGTCTTTCTCCATGTTAAACACAGAGGAGAAATTCAAAGTTTGGGAGAAGATTTGTAGCTTGCATGCTCGTTGTTGTGGTTCTGTTCGCCGAGCTGGAATTTGTGTTGCAGACGCTCCGTCCCCTGTCTAGGTGACATCCTCAGTGCTTGAGAGCCTCATGTGGAGTGCTTCTGTGATGTCGGAGTAATGCCAGAGGAAACCTCATAGAAGCGCTTCACATAAATATGTGAAATTAATAGAACTATGGCCATTGGTTCCAGTTGGTATCACACTGTCACCTCCGTCACCTGTTCTGTCTTATTTCCTAAGAGTGGGTCGAATTTTACCCCTTTCCGAGTAGGCATTACATACTGCTTGTGGGAATTTTCCTGATACAATTAATGGATTCCACCACACTACATGCCTTAACGCTCTGGCAGTCAGTCAATGTTATAAAAAATAAATCCCCAATTATGACAATCCATTTGCTTCTGCATGTCCCACCTCTCTGCTTGTATATTAGTTACTCTAATTCCAGGTGACTATTTCGGGTCCTATAGTACAGCCCCTATAACATCACCATACACCTTCCTATTTATTAGCTCCATCCACAAATCCTCGCTGTTTGATCCTTTCTGTTACTTCCTTTCTGTGATACTCCCTTTCAGCAGAAATGCAAAACCCCTTCCCCTCTTTCTACCATCCCTGTCCTGCCTAAAGCAGCTATACCCTGGCACATTAAGCTGCCATTCCTGTCCCTCACTTATCTATGTTTCTGTTATGCCTGTAATATCCCAGTCCCACATAGCTACCCATGCTCTGAGTTCTTCGGCCTTATGTGTCAGTCCTCTTGCATTGAAATAAAAGCACTTTAATAAAAACAGGCATTGTTGCTCCCTGTTGTGTTCCAGCCTCACCTGTCTTTTCACTTTACTGTTTCTGATTACAGTATCTCCTTCCAGCCTCGCACTTATCTCCCTGCTCTGGAGGATCTCAAACCATGCCAATCTCTTTCAAACTCTCCCTTTGGAGCATGAGCAAAACTGACGCCAGGATGTTGGTCACCCCTCCAGTGCAGGTGCCACCTGTCCCTCTTGAACAGGTCAACTCTGTCACAGAAAAGAACCCAATTATCTAAAAATCTGTGTGACTCTCCCCTGCACTAATTCTTTAGTTATGCATCTATCTACCATATCCTTCTATTCTTACTTTCATGAGCTCATGAAACAGGAAGTAATCAGGAGATTACCATTTCGAGGTCTTGGTTTTTTAACTTTTCTCCTAGCTCTCTGTAATCACTCTGGAGGACTTCATTCCTATAACTACGTGTATCATTTGTGATGCCAACGTGCACAATGACTTCTGGCTGCTCATCCTCCCCCTTGACAACATTCTGCAGCCGCTCGGAGACTTCCTGGACCCTGGTACCTAGGACGTAACACAACTTGCTGGTTTCCCATTTGAGGCCCCAGAATCTCCAATCTGTCCCTCCAACAATTGACTCTCCTATCTCTAAGACCCTGTTTAAATTTACCCTTTTCCGCTGTGCCCCAGAGCCAATGGTAGTGCCACCAACCTGGCGACTACTGCTTTCGCTTGAATGGTCATTCCCTCCAACAGTACCTAAAATGGTATACTTGCTTTCGAGGGGAATAGCCATAGGGAATAGCTGCACTCTCTGCTCCTCCCTTTGCCATTCCAAACCTACTCTCTGCCTGGAACATGATAGGGAGCAAGACTGTCTGTTAGATTAAATTGTGTTTATTTAAATGCAACAGGGCTGACAGGTAAGACTGATGAACTCAGGGCACTGATGTTTATGTGGGACTGTGCCATAATAGTCATTATGGAAACATGGTCAGGGGTGGGTCTTGGTCGGGACCACCAAAATAAAGCACATATATACAAAGTTCGCAGCATCACCGATAATCCTGAAAGCATCAGCTCCAGCTCCCAAACATGGTCTCCCAGGACCTGCAGCTAGGTACACTTCTTGCCCGTGTCGTCAACAGGGACGGTGGAAATCTCTCTGAACTCCCACATCCGACAGGAGGAACGTACAACTGGCCTAACTGCCTTCTTGACTGCTGTAATACTAAATTAAAAGGACTTTATTTGAGCTTGCCTGTACTTTTGTTCAGAGCTGCTCCTGTCTGAAGCCTCTCAAACTAATGACTTACTACTTACTCTGCTGCCAACTGCATATTCTTTATTCCGCCACATTTACTTTTGTTTAGGGAAGAAGGGAGACACTACAGTAATGCAATGTTTGTGCCTTAAGCAGTCCTTGACACCAAGCCCATGACAACCTGCGTGGGTTTCCTCCGGGTGCTCCGGTTTCGTCCCACAGTCCAAAAATGTGCAGGTCAGGTGAATTGGCCATGCTAAATTGCCCGTAGTGTTAGGTGTAGGGGTATGGGTGGGTTACGCTTTGGCGGGTCGGTGTGGACTTGTTGGGCCGAAGGGCCTGTTTCCACACTGTAATGTAATGTAATGTAATCTAAACCTGCTCTCCAGAGCACGTTATTATTTGTACTTAGAGGGTGTCTTGCTGAGTCTTCCTCCTGCTGCTGGTGACTGCGCTGAGGCAAATATTCACCCCAACAGCCAATCCGCGTTGTCGCAGTCCCCTGGTCCTTTCTGTCTATTACTACTGCATTTATGGAATCCTTGAATCCGTCCATTGCATTCCAAACTGTGTCTCACTCCAAAGAGAGAGAAGCTATCTTCAAGTGAATACAGAGCTGTTGGAAAAAGAATTGCATTAGACATTGGAGCAACATTCTGGCTATCCACGCACTAAGTCTGCTTTTCTGTTCAATTCCGTTATATTTATTCTGATAATCCCCCATTCTACTTTATTGCATTTTCACTATAACCAACACTTGTTTAAAAATCAGTCTGCCTCAGGCTTCAAGATGTTTTTTGATCTAGCCTCTACAGCCCTCAGAATTTTCTCCAATTATTTCCCTCTCACTGTTGGGGGACTTGGTGGTTTTTAATCCCATACCTTATTTCTAGCACTCTATGTGAGAGATGTGCTAACATTAGATGTTATCGTGTCCCATCACATCTTCGCTGTGGCCAGAGACAAGAGAAAAAAACTAAAAATGTCAGAGCCTGTACTCGTCTCCCTCATCTTCCACATCAGCCTAAGTTACAGCTCACCCGGATCTGGGGATTTCTCCACTCTTTACCCTGCATAAACTTCCAATTCTTCGTTGGCTTCTCTATCAATTCGTTCAAGGGGCACACTGTAACTCTCCCTAAATCCAGGAACTGCTTCTCCCAACTGAAGACCGATATGAAGCCCGTGGTTGACATATCCTGTGGTTCCGTGCATAGGCTGTCCCCTTGGTCTCTAATACTCCCCTTTCTATCTGCTGTTACCTTCTTCCTCTTAATAAACTGATATAATGTCTTTGGATCCTTGTTGATCTTACCCACTAATGTTTTATCACGATCCCCCTTCTGCTTTTCTGCTGACTTTTTAAGATTAGCCCGACACTTTCTATATTCATTTAGTGCTTCCATTGACCTGCTCACTTTGTACCTGCTTTAAGATTCTCTTTCGTTTTTAATTCTGTTCAGATGTTTTATTTTTGTTGACACCCGAGGTTCTCTGGGATTGTTTTCCAAATTTTTATCTTTAGTGTAACACGTTGGGCGGACACTCTCACTAATTCCATTTTGATCAAATGATCCCCCAACTCCCCTCAACACGGTGTTCTGCTACAGCATCACACAGAAGTCACTGAGCTTTGGCCAGATCTTGTCATTTTTTTTTCATAAAATCTGTCTCCCTAATCCAAAAATCTTTTATTTACCAGATAGCGCGTTATTTTATCTTTTCCTTACCAAACATAAAATGTATGATGTCACGGTCACTGGCCATATAATGCTCTCCCAATCTCTCCTGCAATATACTGACTGGCTTCATTCCCCACAGTGAGGCACATTACTGCCCCACCCTTTGTTGTATCTGCTCCTTGATGATACATGGAGCTCTCTGGAATAACGTTCAAGGCATCTTCCCCCTCTTAAAAAGTTATCACTGCCCTAATTAATGCTTGAAAATGAAATGCCTGTGTATAATAAACCTATTATTGTTTCTACACACCTCAGTAAATTGGTTTTATATCTGCTCCTGTACTTTCTTTGATCTTGGGCTCTATAATATGCCCCCAGCAGTGCCTCTGCCATGGTTTTGATCCTGAGCTCTAACCACCAAGCCTCATTTGAAGATCTTTCCAAGATATCGTCCCTCCTTACTGTAGTAACTGACTCCATAACTAATTATGCAACACCACCTTCTCTTTTACCCCTCTCCTGTCCTGCCTATAGTTCTTGTACCACAGGATATTGAGTTGTCAGCTCTGTCCTCCCTCAAACGCATCTCTGTAATGGTAATACTGTCACGTTTCCACGTCATCTTTTTCCCTTATCTCATCTGTCTGTCCGATAATATTCCCAGCATTAAGGTAAAGCATATCCACCCTGGAATATAACACCTGGAATACTCTTTCCCCCGGAGATTTTCAGTCATTCACTGTCACTTATCAAGCTGCCCAATTCATGAACCAAAACTGTAACTCTGGGACTGAATTAGTATTTGTTGAAACGCAATTTCGTTTTTAATAGATGTATTAATCTAATGCAATTTTCCAGAACTGAACAGATTGTTCCGCATGCAATAAGTTTCTGCTGATTAAATCCCTGCTCAGTGTACAGAGGGGACAGCCGTCAGTAATAGGGAAAATGAGGACGGTGGATGCTGGAGATCAGAGTCGAAACGTGTGACACTGAAAACGAAAAACCAGTCAGGCAACATCTGAGGAACAAAAGAGTCAAAGATTTGGGCATTTCCCCTTCATCAGGCGCGCATTCATGCCTTCCCATATTTTTCATTCCATGCTTCACAGGATATTGGGAACCATACGTGCGAAGTGAAGCAGCACGGTATAAAGCCCTGAAATGGAAAGCGGTCAATCAGTTGGTTGGACAGGGAGGAGACAATTGCAGGTGAAGTACAGACTAATTGAAGTACAAACATAAGAATAGATAACTCCCCTTGGCCAGAGGGGAAACACCTTAGGTTGCTACAGGAAGAGAGGGAAGCCATCTCTGCACCTTTGGCGATGGTCTTTGCGTCTTCACTCTCCATTGGAGTAGTGCCAGATGATTGAGGGTGGCAAATGTTACACCCTTGTTCAGGAAAAGGAATTGGGATAATCCTGAGAATTACAGTCCAGTCAGTCTTACATCAGTATTGGGCAGAGTAGTGGAGAGGATTGTGGCAGACAGACTTTATGATTTCTTGGAAAATCATAGCTTGATTGGAAATAGTCAGCATGGCTTTGTGAGGGGCAAGTCATGCCTCACAAACCTTATGGAATTCTTTGAGGATGGGATCAAACACATTGAAAAAGGTAGAGTAGTGGATGCGGTGTGCCTGGATTTTAACAAGGCGTTTGACCACATTCCCCCGGTTAGATTCATTCAGAAAGTAAGGAGGCTTGTGATACGGAGAAACCTGTTTGTCTGGATACAGAATTGACTGGCCCATAGAGATACTATGTGGTAGTAAACGGGAAATATTCAGTCTGCAGATCGGTAAAAAGTGGTGTTCTATAGGATTCGGCTCAGGGAACTCTGCTGTTTGAGGTTTTTATAAATGATTTTGATGAGGAAGTGGAAGGGTGGGCTATTATATTTGTCAATGGAACATAGGTCGATAGAATTGTGGATAGTGTGAAGGGCTGTTGTAGTTTGCACTAGGATATTGACAGGATGAAGAACTGGGCTGATAAGTTGCAGGTGGATTTCAACCTGGAAAAGTGTGAAGAGATTCATTCTGGAAAACCAAATTTGAATGCAGAATACAGGATAAAAGATAGGTAGTGCTCGTCAGGTCCCCAACAATTCACCCTCCTGTCTAGGCACCTTCCCCTGCCACCACAGGAATGCAAGACCTGAGCCCACACCTCCTCACCGACCCCCCAAGGCCCTAAACATCCTTCCACATCCATCAAGGTTTCACCTGCAGTTGCGCACATGTCAGCTACTGTATCCATTGTTTCCAATGCGGTCTTCCAAACGCTGGGGAGATAGGACCTCTACTCGCAGAGCACTTCAGAGAACATCTCTGGGACACCCGTACCAAGCAACCCCATTGTTCCTTGGCAGAACGCTTCAAACCCCATCCCACTCAGCTGAGGACATGCAGGTCCAGGGCTTCATCCATCGCCATTCCCTTCCCACCTCATCTTCGACCTCGGGACACTCCAACCCCATGGCATCAATGTGGATTTCACCAGTTTCCACATTTCCCCTCCTCCCACCTTATCACAGTTACAAACTTCCAGCTTAGCACCACCCTCATGACCCGTCCCATCTTTTTATACTAAGTGGGAATGGATTTTTTTTAGATTCCCTGCAGAGTGGAAGCAGGCCCTTTGGCCCAACAAGTCAGTACCAAACCTCCAAAGAGTAACCCATTTCTCTCTGACGAATGCACCTGTAACTATGGGCAATTTAACATGGCCAATTTACCTGGCCTGGACATCTTTGGACTGTGGAAGAAAACCGGAACACCCGGATGAACCTCATGCAGACATAGAGTCAGAGAGATGTACAGCATGGAAACAGACCCTTCGGTCCAACCCGTCCATGCCTACCAGGTGCCCCAACCCAATCTCGTGCCACCTACCAGAACCCGGCCCATATCCCTCCAAACACTTCCTATTCATATACCCATCCAAATGCCTCTTAAATGTTGCAAGTGTGTCAGTCTCCACCACATCCTCTGGCAGCTCATTCCATACACTCCACACAGAGAGTCGCCTGAAGCTGGAATTGAAATTGGTCCCTGGCACTGTAAGGCAGCAGTGCTCACCACTGAGACACCATGCCCACCTGTCCAGCTTCCTTCCCACCTAACCGCTCCACCCTCTCCTCCGATGTATCACCATTATCCTCACCTCCATCCAATTATCGCACTCTCAGTTACCTTTCCCCAGACTGACCCCCTCCCATTTATCACTGCACTCTCTTGGATCCCATTCTTATTGCTAATGAAGGGCTTTTTCACGAAACGTCGATTTTCTTGCTCCTTGGACGCTGTTGAGCTGCTGTGCTTTTCCAGCTCCAGCCTCATGACTCCAACTTCCAGCATCTGCTGTCTTCGCTTTCGCCTTGTTAACGTCTCCAAACAGTGTCTGTCCAGGTTGCAGATGTATGGAGTCTGGGAGGTAGGCCAGATGTCATCGCTGTAAGTAATTTGTGTCGTGTGCTTCTGACACTCCATGTCCATACATCTGCTCCCCCGGCCAGGTCTGACTGAATATGCATTTGTGAAGCTTGGTTGCTAGCCAGTCATTGATGTCTAATTTGGAAAGCTTTTATACTTACATAAGAGACCAATGATAGTCTGGTGGCTAGTTTTCCCCCGGCCCGAGTTGGATTCCAAACGATTTGTTGTGAAATAATGATTGAATGATTGCCCTGAATCACGTGGTCGTGCTCTGGATACATTTCGGTACAGGCCAGGATCTCACTAAGTACCACAGGCAACTACGAGGTTTAGTAACACTCTGCCTAAATTCAGATCCTTTTAAATCTATTTTCAATGAAGCTTATGATTGCAAGATGATGAGTTTATGATCCGAAAAATAATCAGATATTTGCTATGTTTCATGAATTGCGCAAAAATAAGATGTGAAGTATAATTATTCAACCAATTGCATCATCTCTGAAAACAATGAGGTTGATGTTATATTTATGGAACAAAAATACAAACCCCTGTCAACATTTAATGACTCAAAAATAAAGAATGCACATTTTATTTTATTTCGAACAAAGAATAAGCGATCTGACTATTAACGTGATTACAATTACATGCTCATTGTCGGTATTCAAATAAATACATTGTCACACCAACATTTGGAAAGTGCCTAGTGTCTGACCGATTACATATTCAGATTGAGAAAATAATTGAATTATCATATAGAAAAAAGCATTCTTATATATTTATTTAATAATCAGTTTGATTTCTAACTTAAATGTACGAGCTTCAGCTATTTACCAACAATTGAGAAATGACAAAAATTCTACATGCACTGTGAATATTACCGTAAATAAATGATTTGTGATATTACGTTGAAGCGAACAATAATATGAAATCTTGCATTTTTTAAAGAATGAATGGCATTTAATGCGAAATTTGGTTAGTGATAAAAAACGCTGAACATATTTCCATATGAGAGAAAAGTCAAACATTTACAAAGTGTTTTGTGCCAAAGCAAAGAAATATTTGTTTTAGTAATTGGGATACAAGATTTAAAATATTTATGCGCTGAATAATAATTAAGCTGACATTGCAATACTTGCATTTTAAGTGATTATGTTGCAGCAAATATGATCAGATATTTACCAGCATTTCCAACAGGAAATAATCAGATACTGATGTTGGCTTGCATCTGTACATGATAGAGCACAGAACTTTAAAGAACAGAAAGAGGTCATTGGGCTACTATGTATACATCAGCTCCGGAAATGTTTCCCAAACTCCTCCCATTTGTCACCCGGTCTCTGCAGCCCTTTACATTCGTAACTAACAAATATATATCCAGTTCCCTTTTGAATCTTCATTCTCAACTCTTCCAGACAGAGCATTCTAATTTCTAACACATCTCTCAATAAAGAAGTTTTTCCTTATCTCTCTCCTAGCTCTTGTGCTGACAATCTTGAAACTAAGACTCCTAGACGCTGTAATGCCAACGAACAGAAACAGAGTATTCGCATTTTAAGCTGTCATTTTTTCTATAAGTTTGAGCCCTGCAATAATTTCACAGCTTTGTCCGTTCTGCTTAATGAAGAGTAACCCCCGCATCATACCTTTAACTAGTTCGTTCATTCCAGTTGTCATTCTGATTATTTATAAGGTCACTGGGTATACTTCTACAAAGAAATGTGGTGTGTGTTTGTCCGTATATCTGTGTGTGTCTGTGTGTGTGTTTAAGTGCGCATCTGTGTGTATACGTCTGTCTGTGTGTGCACATGTGCATGCGTGTGTGTGTTTGTGTATGTGAGAGATAGAGAGAGTGTGAGAGAGAGAACAATCCGCTGGAATGTCTGAATTACTCCCGGTGCCACGTAGAAAGGAGGTAATGATTAGGAAGGTGGTATAGTTTAATATGTGGTTAAAGAACTAGTACAGGGGTGAGGGTTTTAATTTTTAAATCATTAGGTTCTCTTCCAGGGCAAGTGAGAGCTTTCATAAGTGGACAGGTTGCACCTTAACTGGAAGATCATAATGTGGAGGTTTGCTAGTGGAAATCGGGTGGATTTAAACGAATAAACCAGGAGGTTGGTAACCAAAGCAGCTAGTCAGAAGCTGAGCAGAAGGTAAATGTGAATAGGACAGCAGGCATGGCCAGTCTCATGACCATGATGAAGGATGGAACATGTCAATTCCAAATGTGAGTTGGAGATTGGAATAACTGATAGAGATGAGGTGCATAATTATCAGAGATAAACAAATAAAGTTGGACACTTTGGGGGATGTGAGGAAGCGAAGTGTGTGAGATCAGGAAGCTAAAGTATGAGAAGGGAAAGACAAACCAATCAAACTTATTTAAATACTTTGTACCGAAAAGCACAACGTATTTGGAAAAATACTGATGAGCTGTCAATAGGTACAGAGAAAAATGTGTATGACCTGGCACAGATTGCTGAAATATGGTTCCAGGGAGATCAAGACAGGGCAGTGACCTATCCAAGGGCACTCACTTTTCTGGAAGGTTAGACAAGGAGGAGCAAGAGGTGGAATTGATGTATTGGTTAAGTATGATATCAAGGCTGCATTAGGAAATTATATTGGCAGGAGGGAACGGCATGTAAATCAGTCAGCTGTAAATAAAAAGCAAGAGGAGACATCTCTTGGGAAGAGTAATGTTCTGCTACCGTCCCCCCGAAGTATTTCTGAGGTCGGAAATAATGACGGCTGGTGACAAGAGCACAACAGTGGGATGAACATGCATATTGACTCAATTAATCAACTTGGCAAACGTAGCATCGAAGAACAATTCGTAGACTGCATGAAGGATTGTTTTTGAGAGCAACATGTCATGGATTCAACCAGAGAACGGTTTACTTCAGATTTGATATTATGTGACATGGAAGGATTGATTAATGATCTTGCAGTTAAGGATCCTCTTGGAACCAGTGACCGCAACACACTGTAGTTTCAAACTCAGATTAAATGTAAAAGGCAAGAGTCACACATGACGGTTTTAGTGTTGAGCAATGATAATTATATTGTGCTAAGGAAGGAGTTGGCTTGGGTGGAATGGCCAGGAAAAAAAAAAAACTATCAAGAGCAGGACAGATATTAAAAAAAAGTAAAGACGAAGGGAGATACTAAATAACCTCTCAATTAAAGTATATTGGTGAGAGCAAGATGAATTGCGTTATGGAGAAAAATCATCCATAATTTGACACGGACATCAATAATAGCTTGAGGGAAAATTCTCAGGCAAATCATATTACACAAGTTAGTCACACTCTGGGGGACTGGACAAGGCAGTGGCTTGGTGGTGGTATCGCTGAACTGTTAACCAAGAGACCCAGCTAATGTTCTGATGCCCTGGATTTGAACTCTGCCATGGCAGATGGTGGAGCTTGAATTCAAATGTGGAATTAAGAGACTGATGGTGATCATGAATCGATTGTAAGGGAAAACTCATGTGGTTCACTAATGTCCTTTAAGAAAGGAAACTTCCATCCGTACCATAGATTCACCACTCTCTGGCTGAAGACGTTTCTTCTTATCTCCGATATAAAAGGTCCTCCCTTAACTATGAGACTATGCCTTTGAGTCATTTCCCTCCAAACAATGGAAGCATCTTTCTGACATCTACTCTGGCCAGGCATTTAGGATTTTGTATGATTCAATTAGATCCCCTTATCCTTCTCAACTTCAGCGAGTTTAATCCCAGAAATCTCGTATGTTAGGCTTTTCATTCCTGAGGCCATTCCTGTGAACTGCCTCTGAACATGCTCCAAGGCCAGTATATCCTTCCTGAGATATGGGGCTCAAAACATCATACAATAATTCAAATGTTGTCTGATTAGAGTCTTATAGAGTCTCAGAAGTACATCCATGCTTTTATATTCAAGTGCTCTCAAAATAAATGTCATAATTGTATTTGCCTTTGTGACCAGTCGTGCCACCTGAAATAATGAACTTATGATAGACAATATTACATTACATTACAGTGTGAAAACAGGCCCTTCGGCCCAACAAGTCCACACCGACCCGCCGAAGCGAAACCCACCCATACCCCTACATTTACCCCTTGCCTAACACTACGGGCAATTTAGTAAGGCCAATTCACCTGACCCTGCACATCTTTGGACTGTGGGAGGAAACCGGAGCACTCGGAGGAAACCCACGCAGACACGGGGAGAACGTGCAAACTCCACAGTCAGTCGCCTGAGGCGGGAATTGTTTCCACAGTGGTTAGCACTGCTGCCTCACAGCGCCTGAGACCTGGGTTCAATTCCCGCCTCAGGCGACTGACTGTGTGGAGTTTGTACGTTCTCCCCGTGTCTGCGTGGATTTCCTCTGGGTGCTCCGGTTTCCTCCCACAGTCCAAAGATGTGCAGGTCAGGTGAATTGGCCATGCTAAATTGCCCATAGTGTTAGGTAAAGGGTAAATGTAGGTGCATGGGTGGGTTGCGCTTCGGCGGGTCGTTGTGGACTTGTTGGGCCGAAGGGCCTGATTCCACGCTGTAATGTAATCTAATCTAATCTAAAATAACAAATTTCCCTGGGATTGCAAAAATGAACAATGGTTAAAGTATGCTGGGAAATGGATCTCGGCCTTGAGTAAACTCTCTGTGCTAATCCATATGCTGCAGAATCCAAACAGCTGCAGCTACGCACAGACGGTTTGTAAACGAACTTGACAACTACAGACCATGGAATACAAACCGGGAGTTGAACTTGAATGGGACAACGAAATGCCGCCCTTGGGCCATCAATGCGTTAACCCTTGGTTGGGTCTGATTGATCAGAGTTATCCAACATGGTCATTCTGTTGACAGATCATTGCATATCCTCTCAAAATGAGGTGAAGTCTCTGAAGAATGAGAATCACTGAAAAACCCCACTTAGCGCAGTAAATCGAGAATAACCACCAAAGCAGAAGATACCTCCAAGTCCATCGTAAGAAAGAGAAATCAGCACGTGGAGCCCGACAATATTCTGTTGGAGTGCTATATGACCATACAGAGTTAGGTTAAAGCATATGATAGTTGGTAGTGTGTTTCGTCACGTTACAGTACAATTTATTGCACTAATATTAATTGAGTTCAATAAAAAGATGTTGTTGTTTATGGGCCGACTCACAGTTCTTTTGGTGAATGTTAGAATTTAAAACACACTGTGTCGTGATATAAAAATTTCCTGATAATTGGTTCGCCTGCAAGTTTACCTTGAGAAAATCTTGGTCGTGAACTCCCAAGTGTCTTTGCACTTCAGACTGGAGATTTTTCCCGAATTTAGAAAATAGTCCAATCCTGTATCCTTCGTAACAAAATGCATGACCTCATACCTACCCCATTGTACTCCATCTGCCACTCCTTTGCCCACTCTCCTAACGTGTCTAAAACCGTCTGCAGCCTCTCCACTTCCGCAATGCTACCTGTCTCTCCACCTATCTTTATATCATCTGAAAGGTTAATCAGAATTTACAAAGTAATAAGTCGTGGTCCCAACACTGAGCCTTGTGGAATATCACTTGTCACTGGCTACCATACTGACATGATCATTTTTATCCTCATTCGCTGTTTTCTGCCTTTTAACCTTTGTTGTTCCTCAATTCCATCCACACAGATTCTGCACCATCTGTCCATGTTTCAATGATGGCAACTGAGTGATGGGACTGCAAAACACTTCAGCATTGTTGCTAATTTATAGCTTGGACATGGACTAATGATATGACATTGTCGATTCCACTGAATTGTGGCGTCAACCTATGTCTTTGACGAAATATTCTGTTTGCATTCTGGAAGAATATAAACATGTGAACCTGCTTGAGAGGACACAGACAATTTCAGATGTTTGTATTCTTCCATAATACAGACAGAATATTTCGTCAAAGACATAGGCTGTCGCCTCATCCCAATGGACTTGACAATGTCATATTTTAATTTTTTTGTATTTATTTGTATATGAAGCATACACAAGTTAATAAAGGAATATAATTTGGTCAAATGAACAAATATTGCTGTATGGAGGTAGAATGGAAAATGTGTCTGTGTTCAAATATTTTTGAAGTTTAATGGAAACGCACGAATTATTTGAATGAAGAGATTGAATTGAGGCACAGAGGAATCAGGCACCTGGATCACACAAAAAAGGTCGTGTACATCAAGGTTTTAGAGAGGCCAGACAAATGTTGAAACTTTTTTGAAACCGAATTCATTGAGAAGTAGGAAGAATTTTCTACAGTTTTACAGGGTATTGGTGAGACCACATCGAAAGAGCTATCGCCATAATGACATGCAAAGCAGTCCAGAGAAGATTCACTCAACTGATTCCTGTGAAGAATTGTACTTCAGGAGTAAATATTGACCAGACTGGCCCTGGATCTCCTGGAGTTTAGCTGGGCAATCTGTGATCTTGTTTAACCTCAGAACATTCTGAATAGTCTTTTTAAGTTGAATTCTGAAATAATATTTCAGCTTGTATGAGAGATTACAATTAGTGGATGGAAAGTAAAACTGAAGACTATCTCATTTCATAAGATGTGTGTTGTTTCAGCCCACTGAAATTTTTTTTGTATTTGTGAAAGTCTCTTCCTAGAGAGGGATGAAGGCGAGGATATTTAATATTCCTGAGACAGAGGCAGGGAGATTCTTGACTAAAAATGACACACTAACGTTGTAAGGGCAAAGAAGGAACACTGACGCCTGATGCGAGCTTCAACTTTTTGTTGTCTTCAGCTTCCAAAATATTAGGAGATCATTCTCATCAACATGAAGACTTTCCCTTTCAGATTGATGGGCAAAACGTTCCAAATGTGTGTTTTTTTAAACAAGGGAAAAACTCCTTTGAAACTGCTTTAGAAATTAGATAATGTCGAATTGATGTCTTAATAATGCAGCTGCCTTCCAGTTGTTGTTGTGAGATGAGTTTCGTTTGCAAAGACACCGATCCGTCGCCTATGTTTGATTTCCACTCATAATGTGTTAGTGAACCCCAGTGGTCCTCGTGGTGCAGGAACACTAACATTTTTGTTTCAGAGAGAGTTACAGAATTCTGAACAAGTGACAGTGAAGGGACAATGGTTTCAATTCAAGTCAGGATGCAACGTGACCTTGGAGACTATATTCTTCACCAATTGATGTTCACAAGCTATGGAAATCCTGAGACTATTTTCTGTTTTCAAGAATTAAAGTGATAGAGTCTTCTAGCACACAAACAGGCCATTCAGCGCAACATGTCTACACCAATCAGAAAACACCAAACTACATTAATGAAAGTTAACTCAAGGCGCATGAACAACTCTGCTCTGGCATTTTGTGCTCATTCAGCTGCTGATTAAATGCTGCATTAACTTGTGGTTGTTCTTGACCTGGGCTGTCAGTTGGCCTTTTGTTTCAATGTATTCACGGTATGGTTTCTGCAAATATATCACACTATTTCAATGTCCGCAACAAGCTCATCAGATCAATAACATGGTTACATTGTTCAATTATTATTAGTAAACTGGATTTTTCAAAAAATCATTCGGGATTTTAATGGAGCTAGTCCAACATTAATTGCCGCTGAGAAGTCCCAGTCCAGTTGGTGTTGTTCCATCCAAAATGGCTGTTGGGAGGTAGTGCCAGCTGTGCATCTCGTGCCAGTTAAGCTGAGAGTAAGTATTACTGGTGGTGCAGGTAGTGTTTACCAAGCTTCTGCACTGTGAAGAACAGTGGAATCGTATAATAAAGAAGATGCCTATCATATCGGGCACCACCAAGTGTTGACACAAGTGCTTTGCCAAGTTTGCACGGTTTCCTTCCTCACCCACCGTCACAGGCAATGCATTCCAGAAGCATATCACCCTCTGGGTTCAAAACAGATTTCACACATCATCACTTATCTCTTGTGTTTCACTTTAAACATGTATCCCCTTGTATTTAACCGTTTGACTAAAGGCAACAGCTGCTGTCTGTTCCCTCTGTCTATATCTCTCATGCTGTTATACACCTCTGTCAGGTTCACCCCATAACCTTCTCTGATCCAAAGTAAAGCAAAAGCAAATCTAGCCTATCTCCGTGGTTTGAGTGCTGCCTTGATTTGTTACTTCTTTCGAAGTGCAGCATCTCACATATTGCAGTGTTAAGTTTTTCGGTCATTGATGTGGCCATTTGAACAATCCTTTTCTACCCTCCTGTAACCTAACTCTTTCGTTCTCACTGTGAGCAATAGGATAGATGTCGAAGGTCGTTTCTTTACTCAGCGAGCAGCAGGGGTGTGGAAAGCACTGCGTGCATCAGTTGTAGACTCGCCAACTTTAAAACCATTTACGTAATCATTGGATAGGCACGTGGATGAAAAATGGTGTAGTGTAGTTTGGATGGGCTTCAGATAGGTTTCCTAGGTCGGCGCAACATCGAGTGCAGATACACCACCTCCGACACTAACGGAGTCAGCAGCTACAGGGAAAGGAGAGATCAGAATCTGAGAACAACAGCCTGGAAAGTTCCAGTAATGGATCATAACCTGAAAACATTAGACAGGAATGTTACAACAATGGATCTGAATCTAAGAACGTTAAACTGGGATGTTCCAATACTCGACCAGAATCTGAACACAATAGACTGGAATGTTACAACAATGTACAGGAGTTTATCCGATGGTCTTTTCTGGTTTTCCTGTTCATAGTCAACATTAGTAGAGCAAATATACGGTGTACTGTTGATTATTCAGGCAGGTTATTATCCCAGTCTCGCTATTGTTGGTGTTCCTGGTAAGTTTTTCCACCTCTATCTATTTATTAATTACATAAACCATGTTCAACTTCATTGCGGTTTTTTTTTGTTATCTATATCTGGTAAAAACAGAAAATACTATATTTAGTTTCGTTATAAATTCCACTCATTATCCACAAATTTCAGACATCTTTCTCACAAACATTTGAAACAAAACTGTGAGCACCCTTTTTGCGTTGAACTGATTAATGTCTTGGTATTGTCTCCATCACCAAACCTGCTCACTACCAGCTTCATAACACCCTGAGTGTCCACCATTGTGTCAGTGCTGTTGCTGAATAAACCATTATCTATGCCTTCGTAAAGGTCAGATTTTACAGATGCAGTTCTCTTCTAGCCACTGCTCCAGTTACGAATAGATCGATAACAAACTTGTAATGTCTCTAAAGTAAGTTCATGACAGGGACACTGTCAGAGTAGTAATGTCGCTGGATGGGTAACTCAGAGGCACAGGTCAGAATACTAAATATACTGTTTCAAATCCTACCACAGCTGATCGCAGAACTTAAATTCAAATGATAAGAATCTAAATAAAAACAAATGCACAAACTGTAACCATAAAACGAGGAACATTTTGTCTAAAAATCTACCTGTTTCACTGATGTCCTTTGCTAAAGTAAGCTATCGTCGTAACCGGATCTGGATTGAGAGTGAGTTCAGACCCACAACAATGTGCTTGGCTCTGTATTGTGGAATGGTCATAATAAAGGGCAATTAGTGATAGTCATCAAATGCTGCCCTTGGCAGTGATGATGACATCCCATGAAATACCAAAAATAAACATTAAATCAAACAATGAAAGCTACTGAAGATCTGAAACAAAAAGACACAAAGTGCTGGGGAAACTGAACGGGTTTGGCAGTTTCTATTGAGAGAAAAACTGAGTTAGCATTTTCAGTACACTCATCATGCATCAGATCTGAAAGCAGCTGGGAAATAGTTAAATTGTGTTGGTCGAGAGAGGTGAATATATGAAGAAATAGAGAGATAGAGAAAAATAATCAAACAAAGGAATTGTCGATGATCAGCTGGGATGGAAATAAAATGTGATATTAATCTCGTTGATTTTTAAAAATCTTTTCCATGTTCCTGAGTATTATGCCTATGTAGATATATATCCAAGTCTCTGCTTAAAACGAGGTATGTCCCCTCTGTCTCTCTTCCCTGAGTATGTTCATCTTCTTTTATTCAATAATGGGACCTGGGTGTCACTGGCTGGGCCAGTATATATTTCACTTTCCGGGTTGCCCACCAGAAGGTGTTGGTGAGCTGCCTGCTTGAACCAATGTAGCCCAAATACTGTAGGCTGCCAGTGCTTAGATCTTCCAGCACCACTGATCCAGAATCTGGTTTCCAGAATCTGCAGTCATTGTTTTTACCTAGTGCTTAGATCTGTCTGCTTTCATTTCATTGAGATCTTGTGGTGATATAACTGAATGTTTGACTTGGCCATTTCAAAGGGCAATTGAGAGTCAATCACATTTCTTTGGGTCTGGTCTCACACGTAGACCTGACCACGTGAATGTAACAGATTTCCTTCCACGGAGGACACAAGTGGGCTAGGTGTTTGCTTTTATTTGACAATTGACAATCTTCATTAGATTGTTAACCCAAATACTACATTGAATTCAAATTCCATAATCTGATGAGGCGAGATTCAAGTCCAGGTCTGAGTCATTAGCTGGGCCCCTGGGTTAATAGTCTGGAGAGAATAGCACTAGACCGTCGGATCCCCAGCATCTACACTGGTAATGGGTAGTGTTGCTGTTATTGTGACTGAGGCAAAGAAAATGTTTCAGTTACATTGTCGACTATTTCAAAGAAGAACAGGGCCAGTAATATTTCAGCTCACAGGAACTGTGCAGAGCTGCAATGGTTTGTCAGCCAGGAATAGAAACTGAGGAGAAAAAGTCATTTCTAAACTCTGAGTGGGTGTGACATGTATACAGAGATTTGACTTGTACCCGTCACTGGAAAGTGAGTGGAGGCTCTCTGGATTGTTTTCTTGGTTTGTGTTATCAGCTACTGCAATGATTTAGGAAAACCTGAGGGTCTGGTTTCCCCACTCTGGACAAGGTTTGAGCACTGCATTTTGGAGAGAGTCTGGGACTGCAGAGACTGCAAAGGAAGGAGGAGGACACCAGACTATCCTTTCTGAGATTTCCACAAATATTTCCAAATGATGAACCTTTCCATGTGCAAAGTATGAAGTCAGTTAATTTCAACAATGAGGTCACAGAGCTGTGAAAGCTCCATCAGCACAAACTGTAGTCTCACACCAAGGAGAGGACAGTACTCAAAATGCCCATCAACTGTTTTGATTCTGGAACTTTCTAAGTAGGAATGGGTGAAGCATTCATTTTGCCAGAGTGCCATCCTCTCATGTACTCACAAGGTGACGGAGGCCATCTCCGTCCGGTGACGTGAATATGTTGGTTATGTCTCCACAGAGGAAGGAATAGAAAATCTTCCCGAAATGTTAGGGTGACTGGCGAAAATGTGGAATTGCAAGAAGTTAGAATTATCAAAGAGGAAGTACTGGGGAAAAAAAACAAAGCTCATTAGATTGACTGTTGGTAAGTTGCTGGACTAAATGAGTTACGATTTGAGAGGGTTACAGAGTTAGGGCTGGAGACTTGTGCTTGCCAGGTAGCTCTTTCGGGAGCAGGTACAGAATGGCCTGATTCTGTACAGTCAATTCCTTAACTCTTTGAGTGAGGGCAAAGATTGTCAAAGCATTTTATGTTATGGAAAGGATACTGCAGACTTTAAAGTAACTACTGTGACGGCAAATATTTAAAACAGAATACCAACTGATGAATAAATCGATCTCAGATGTGAGGGAAAATATTATATTTTTTTAGTAATTCGCGATAACTATATCCTTGGAGAATAATGATATGATTTGCGGAGTCAGCCTATATTTTAGAAAGGGAAACCACTTGGAGTTTGGGGAGGATGTTGATTGTGACATCGACAAATGAGAACCAATGGGAACAGTGTATTTGAATCTTCAGGAAGCTTTTGACAGGAAAGAAAGAACGTTAGAGTCCTTGTGTAAGGAGTGAATATACTACATGTATTGAGAATTGGATAATGGGGAGAATACAGACAGTAAGGTCCTGCTCTGGACTAAAGGTCATTGCTCATAGGGATCACATGTATCAGTGCTTGGAGCACAGCTGCTCACAAGGCAAATAAATGATTTGAATGTGAGCAACAAATATAGACCTTTTCGTTTTGAATTTATTAGAAAATGAGAGATTGGGAACTGCAGTTATCACTTACACAATTCACATGAGCCAGCAAGTAATCAGGGCAGTAAATGGTATGTTGTCCTTCATTACAAAATGATTCAAGTGTTGAAGTAAATTCATTTTCCTGCAGTTGTAGAGTGTTGCTTGATCACTATTTAGGCCACTGAGTACAGATTCTTTCTCCTTTATAAGGAATGATTTCATTGCAACTGAGATAGTGCAAAGTAGTTTCACCAGACTTATTCCTGTGATGATGGTACTGTGAGGAATGTGTGAAGAAAATGAGTGTTTAATTTGTGCCGCTGTGAGCGAATAACAGTCTTTTACATTTAAACTTGAAGATTAGGCACTAACACTCATATTGTCAAGACAAAGACAGTGATCAAGTGCAACATTACATTTTTCCATGATATTTGATTCCCAATAGTTCACATCCCTGCGCGGAGCCCCCATGTTGGTTGAGAGGCAGCTCCAGGCTCTGAATGAACTATCACAGTCTCAGTATGCAATTGGTGTGCAAACCTGCACTGTTCAGAAATTTGTCAGCAGCCACAATACCGTATTCCTGAAAGAGGTAGCCATTCCCACCTGTTTCTAGTCTCCATAAAAAAAAAAACAGTCTGTCTTCTCCGAGACAGAAGCTATTTAGATGAGACTTGGCACGAACCATCCCCCTTCCTTTCTCACCTTCAGTCAACCAAGTTAAAGTAACACGTGCACCACTGGCAATGGATCCAGGAGGAATAACATAGACCAGTTTATCTGTGTAGTCGCTTCTTCACTGTTTGTCATGATGGGTCATCAATGACCTCTTCCTATTTCTGCATAATTGACTTGACAGGTGAATGGCCTCTTCCTGCTCACATGGAAGAGGCTCAAACACCTGACCTGGCAACTCCTGTCACCTGTTTAACACCTCGATGTTCTGTCTACACTCCTTCCCTCCTTGTTTAACAGGCAGGAGGGACTGAATGGGCTACCCCTGTTCTTGTCCAATAGTTTCAGTGGGTTTGATACATTTCCTTGCAACCAGCTTGAGGTGCTGATTGAGCTGCTCTTGCTTTAACTGTGGGACTAGTTGGACAACTACATGAATGTTACCTTCACTTTAGCAACACAGTTCAGATGCTATCCAGGCATTGCTGCACATGGACATGGACTGCTTCAGCAATGGACAGGTGGCAAAATATTCTTAACAATCTACAGTGAACATCTCCCACTTCTCACCGTATGATGTGGGAAAGACGTTGAAGCAGCTGAAGAAAGCTACCTTGAGGATGCGCCCTGAGATGTCCTGTGACAGAAATGATTTATCCTTACCAACCACAAATATCTTTCCTTGTCCTCTGAATGCATCTAACCAGTGGGGAGTTTACAATTCATTCCCATTGTACTCAATTCTGTTCGGGTCCCTTGATACAATCCACAGTTAAATCCTGCCTTGATACCAGGGCCAGTCACTCTTACCGCGTGTTCATATCTTCTATTCATGTGAATAGGTCACGGTATGTTTGTGAGGGGCGTTTCCTTCTCACAGAGGGTAGTGACTGTCAGGACTTCTGTATTCCAGAGAAGTGGGGAGGTAGATCACTAAGATATTTGGAAGGGGCCACAATGGATATATGAGGCATCAGAATATTGAGGGCTGCAGGGATTGAGCATAAAAGAATAGCTGAGGATTTTGCAGATTTGCTATGATCATACTGACGGGAAAAAAAGACAAGAAGGGCTGAATGACCTATTTGTGTATCTGACGTTCACTCATTCTGTTATTGGGAAGTTATTTTCCTGGAAGTTCTGTTATTGGACGTTGCAATCAGGGAGACCAGAGGATTTTGTGGGCCATCGCTGGGTGAGGTATGGGCGCTGTATTTACAGTGAATCTGGATCGGCAACATGACCAACAAATGAAGACAGTTCTGTAAAGACAGGGGAATGAGATCTTTCACTCCATCACCTACCCTTTCTTTTCCCAAGAATATTTTCCAACGCCATGTCAAAATGTGTGTGACAGTCTTCATTGGCTGAATGGTTTCTGCTGTTTCAATCGAACATAGGAACATGGAATAGAGGAGAAGGGTTGGTCATGAGAGACTTTGAGCCTTCTCCAAAAGACACTAAGATTGTGGTTGATCAGGTTGTGACTTCAGCCTCACTTTCCTGTCTGTAGTTCATTGTCCTTTACCATCCAATATCGTAGCAGCATGGCTTTGAATAAATGCAAACACGCAAGCACCACAAACTTCTGGGGAAGACCATTCCCACTCAAACAGCCTTTTGTGAATTTCTCCTCATCCCTGTTCAGACAGGGCATGGAGATGTCTCTGTTTCATTTTCTACTCCAGCTCCTCCATTTGTCAGGACACATGTTAAATGGTGATATGACCAATGATGTAAAAACAATGACTGCAGATGCTGGAAACCAGATTCTGGATTAGTGGTGCTGGAAGAGCACAGCAATTCAGGCAGCATCCGAGGACAGGCAAAATCGACGTCGATTTTGCCTGTCCTCGGATGCTGCCTGAATTGCTGTGCTCTTCCAGCACCACTAATCCAGAATATGACCAATGATGTAGTTCTCAGACTAGGTCCGGTTCTTTGTTATGGACAAGTCAGGTAGATAAATTAAATTGGGAAAGTTAGTTTACCAAAGTAAACTTACTCAACCTTTGATGTAAAGATACATGACAAGCAGTGTGGACAAATATGTACTTTAATATTTATCTTTCGATGTATACTGAGACGCAGTTTGTCTACACAGAAACGTGCACACACGGACATAAACACTGAGACATTCACAGTGTTACACACACAGGTGCACAACACACACACAATGCATGCATGAAGACAAACGGAAAAACAACTCTGTAGAATAGCAGTTTGAAAGAGCTTTCCGTAGCAAAAGTTTAATTCAAGGCAAATATTAAACTGTATTCTGCATCTGAGGTCATTCTGTTCACGCAAGCTGCTGTCAATCGGATTCCTTCCTGGAACATTTGGATTTGGCTGAATTCCCTTTGCTTCTGGCAGTGTGGAGATTCCAATGAATCCTCAACAAGTATCCGTCACGAGTGCTAAAGACGAGTTTTCCCCTCTCATACGTTGCTGTGAGAAGGAACGAGGAAACAAAGGAAACATTATGCCATGACGTCTCTAGCAGGTTGCATCTTCTCCAACTTTTAAATGAAATATGCAATAATGTTATCTGACCACCTAATGTAATGTACTCAAATTGTTGATGTGATTGTAAATAAACTTCCCTTTCCTGTCTGTTCCCAATAAACATGGATTCTTTTGTTCATCAATGATTTTTGAAACTCAATTTTGAATGTTTTTAGTAACCTAGTCTTCACTGCTGCTTGGGCGTGGGATCACTACAGATCACACAAAACTAAACAGAAAGGAACATCCCTGTCTCAGTCAGAAATAGGAATGCCCTTATTCTTAAAACGTATCCCCCTCCATCCAATCACCACTCTTTTGACACAGGGCACAACAATTTGAAACAGATATAGGCCATTCAAAACTCAAACCTGTCCACATTTCCTTTAACAACCGACAATCAAATACTTACCAAATTTAGCATCAACTGAGGTTAGATGAACTCCAGATTCCATAAGCTCACAAGAGTGTAGTAAATTGGAACATAGAACAGTACCGCACAGCAGAGCCCTTCAGCCTTCAATGTTGTTCCAACCATTTATCCTAGTCTAAGACTAAACTAAACTTCATACCCTTCGTTTCATTCTCATCCATATGTCTATCCAAGAGTTGCTTGAATGTCCCTAATGTATCTGATTCTACTACCACCGCTGGCTGTACATTTCACGCACCTACCACTATCTATAGAAAAATAAAATGTCTCTGACATCTCCCCTCAGCCTTCCTCCAATCACTTTAAAGTTATGCTTCCTGCGTGATAGCCATTGCCACCTCGCTAAAAGGTCTCCAGTTGTCCACTCTATCTATGCCTCATCATCTTGCACCTATATTATGTAGCTCTCATCCTTCTTCACTCCAATTAGAAAAGCCCAGCTCCCTTAGAAATTCCCCATAAGACATGCCCTCCTGCACAGGCAACATCCTGGTAAATCCTGTCTGCACCCTCTGGAAAGCTTCCAATTTCTTTCCCTAATTGGGCGACCAGAACTCAACACAATACTTCATGTGTGGTTTAACCAGGGATTTATAGAGCTACAGCATAATCTAGCGGCACTGAAGCTCAATCTCCCTGTGAACGAAAACCAACTCACCATACTCCTCTTAACACCCCTATCAAATTGAATGGCAACTTGGAGGTACCTACGGACGTGAACCCTAAGATCCGTCTGTTCCTCCACACGGCCAAGAATGCTACTTTTGACCCTGTAATCTGTATTTGAATTCGATCTTCCAAAATGAATCACTTCAGAAAATAGGAAATTTAGCCAATCGGATCTGCTGTGCCGTCTGATCACGGGTGAAATGTTTCTCAGCCGCATTCTTTTGCCTTCACCAACTGATCAAATGGTTTCCTTATTAATGGAAAACGTATTTATCTCTATCTTAATTAAATTACTTTTTCTGTGTGCAGGAGTGTGCATGTCTTAGTGTGTAAGTGTTCATATCTGTATCTATATGTGTTGTGTGTTCAACATGTCTTTGTATGTTTATGTGTATATCTGTCTGCATCTCTGTTCAACGTGGTCTTGCAGCTTTTAGGGTATATCCACAGAAATTAACACCAACACCCTCCCCCTTCCTCCATCTCCACTGTCTGTCAACGTTAAGTGTAGAGCCATACAATGCCACCCTCTGCTGGTCTCCCCTGCACAATGTCATTTTTTTTTTCTCTTTCAGTGGACATCAAATTCTGTGAATCTCTCAGATTGCACGGCTGCTTGGGTTTTCAAATAACCCTTTTTAAGCCCAGAGTAGTTTTGTCTGATATCTAGTGATATTGTTCCAGAGATATTACCAACATCACTTGGTCAGTTTCATGACGTTTCAATTCTTTCTCACGTATAATTAATAAGAGTGCATTACAAAAGATTTCAAGTTAAAGAATGTGCAATAAACGCATTATCTCACCTTACAAATGTTTGAGTCGACGTTGATTGGATGCAGTTGCAGTGGAAAGACTCTTTATTGTGTACACTCTGTGAATAACCTTCAAAGACAAATCAGTTCCACATTGTAGTCGGAGCGCAGACATCACTCTACATGAGCATTCTCCACTCTTCGGGTCCTCAGTACAATTACGATCCTCCCTATACCTGCCGATATGTGTATGTGCGTGTGTGTGGTTACAGTGCTGCCAGTTTGCCTGGCTCCCTCCCAGACTGAAACTCTGATGTGAGAAAGTGAGGTCTGCAGATGCTGGAGGTCAGAGTCCAGAGTGTGGTGCTGGAAAAGCATCCAGGTCAGGCAGCATCCGAGGAGCAGGAAAATCAATGTTTTGGGCCGGAGCACTTCACCAGGAATGATGTCGACATAGTAGAGTGTGAAGGCCAACCGAGGGGGCATTGCTTCACTTTAAACACCACAGAGGCTGACATATGTTCTATGCACACGGATACAATCAGAGACACGCAGGTACACACAGAGAGGAATACAGACACGGAAAGGCACACAGTAATGAATACAGACACACACATATACACACACACACACACACAGAAACTGATGCAGTCACACAGATACTAATACATGCAGAGACACATACTGATGCACTGATGCACATGCACACACAGATACACTGTCATCGATACATAAAAACTATACACACACTAACACACTGATGTCTATACAGACATGGAGAATCTGCCAGTATTTACTTGTTCGTGTGGCGACATTCTCAATATTTCGCTTGCTCTGTCTGCTTTGTGTCAATATTTCTATTTCACTGCAGGAAATCCTCTGCACCCTCTCTATAGCTTCCACACCTTTTCTGTGACAAAGCAACCAGAACAAACACAATGTCCCACGTGCAGTGTTACATCATGGCGATGAACGCTTCCGCTAATTAAACCAAACAGCCAAAAAGCTCACGTCGCCTCATAAGCTGTCAAAGTACGAGTGACAAATCCCAAATTTCACTCTTTAAGGATAAATAATATCAATTTATTCCTTGACTCTAAAAGTGGACATTGAACAACTATTCACAACTCTAAACCCCTCTTTCTCTGAACTGATTGGTATCTGCCTCTAACTTTATAACAACATCATGTTCCAACAAGAAAAGCCCATATTAAAATTGCATCTACTTAATTTCAAAAACACACAGTACCTGTCATCTCCACTGTTCTCTTTCTTTCAGCTAAAGTTCTTCCTGGGTTGTCTTCTGAATTTTAGTGCAAGGATGTTTCATACAAAAACCGTGTCTTTGACAGAGAGAGTTTTGCATGGCAGTTTCTCGCTAGATGGCAGTTACTCTCAGCCTAACTCGCGAACTGCCTGCTTCTTTTATGCCCCTCAATATTAGATCATCTCTCGGTTGGATGTTGGCAAAGCAATAAATTCAAAATCGATGGACTTTAGTATCCTGGGGCATAATTTAATCTGATTGGTTAAATTCGAATTGTTGTCAAAACAGCAACCACACTCAAGGGATCTGTTTCACAGCCAAACGTTGCATGTTTTATCTTTTCCAGTATACTCTGGGACTGCTAGCTAGTCATACGGCAGGTGCTTGCAAGCTCTAAGTGGAGAACAACATTCACTCTCTCTTAAAAGGTACGTTACACACCTTCAACTTAATAACAGTGGTTGAATCCGTGCTTTATAGAGCTGTAGCATAACCTCAGAACTCTGAACCTCAGTTCCCTACCTTGTGAAAGCCAACACAATATATACTTTCTTAGCAATCACATCAATCTGCGTCAAGATTAGGGTGGAGTTGGAGAAGCACGACAGTTCAGGCAGCATCCGAAGAGCAGGAAAATTTATGTTTCGGGCAGGAGCTCTTCATCAGATGATGAAGAGTTCCTGCTTGAAATGATGATTTTCCTGCAGCATTTGCAGTCCTCCCTTTTGCCGATTTGCTATCAAACTGGATGGCAACTGTGAGGGATATCTGGACATAGACCCCAAGATCCCTCTGTTCCTCCGCACTGCCAAGAATACTGCCTTTCGCCCAATATTCTACATTCAAATTCGAACTTGAAAAGGGAATGACTTCACACTTTTCCAGGATTAACTTGATCAGTTCTGAATCCTGTTCATGTTCCATTGCAACCTACAACATACCTCAACATTATCCGGAACTCCACCAACCTTTGTGTTTTTGGAAAACGTACTAACCCATACTTCCACTTCTTCATCCAAGCCATTAATAAAAATCGCAAAGAGCAGAGGTCCTAAAACTGATCCTGCGGGATACCATTGATCACAGAGCTCCAGACTGAATGCTTTCCTCCCATGGGGCATCTAGGACACCAGACACAATGTTTATGGTTACAAGAAGGCCCTGAACAAAATAGCCAATAAGTCCGCCCCTACATGGTTCAAAAAGGGCCGCCACGTCCTATCAAAAAGTTCCATTTTCTGGTGCATGATAATTGTAAGGAGGTCCAGGGGAATGTGCTCCATAACTAACCTACACCACCCCGAGGATCCTGGGGGATTTTCCAGCACCCACCTATCAGAATGTTCTGCCTCGCACAAAATGAAAGGATACTAAACAATCTCTTCCAAAAATGGGTGATTCGGCGAACCCAAGAGGCGGGACATCAAATCTATCTTGACCTCGGTTCCCATGACCCCTTCCAAAACATTCGCTATAGGCCCCTAATGCCTACGATGTTTGTAGTGTGGCTACAAGCAATGAGTAGGAGTACCAACATCTGTTTTACAATTGGGCACATTGGGGACGTTCTTGTCTTAAATTTGACAAGCCACTCCAATGCCAAATAAACCCTGTGGAGTACCTTCATTTGCGTAGCCTGCATCCTATTGCAAATCGAAAGCTTCCAGACCTTCTTCCGAATATTTGCCCACTCCTCTGGTGAAGATATCCACCCCCAATTGCTGAACCCAAAATCCACACAGCTGCTCGATGTCCTTTGAGACACTACCTCCTATTAAATGCCAGAGAGTACTGACCGAGAGTGTGCCCGTGGACTGAAGGACTCTCACATCCATATTCGACTTATGGGGACTAAACATTAGTGTAGTGTTTTTCTTAATCTCCTAGATAGCTCATATTTCTGGCTCAGCTGCTCGAAAGGCATCATGCTCTCCCCATCCAATCAGTCATCCAAACAGGAAACTCCTCTGGACTCCCAAAGCCAAAAGCCAGAATCCATTGATCCTACAACGGGAGTAAAAGGGAAAGATATTTTTGTAAATTGCCCTTACTTTTTTGCATCATTTTCCATTATTTAATTATGTTCAAGACAGTGGATTTCTGCAATGGCCCATAATAGTCCTCATCTTGTTCACAAACAACAGATTAATGAGGCGACGTTTTGCCTGGGAGGCGTCGATGTCCAAGCACACTGACCGCGGTTCTTGGCAAGCCCAATCAGCCACATAGGCTAGGAGCAAACTCAATTGGTATTTCTTAAAGTGTGCAAAATCCACATCCCTCAACCCCCGCGGAAGCTGCAATAGGGTGAGCTCCATAAGAGGCTGCCCGTGTAAATCTCCGTAAAAGCTACCTGGGCAGCATCAAAAGGTGCACTTGCATGGGATATAATGAACGAGGAAGTACATTCATTTTGACCAGAGCTATTCTACCCAACCAGGATATCGGAAGATCCTTCCAGCACTGGCGGTCCTGCCCCATGTTTTCGAGCAACTGCAGGAAGTCAGCTTTACCTAATTGATTGAAGGCCGGGGTGATAAAAATGCCTAAATACAGGAAACTCTCTCTGACCATCTGAAAGGGAATGGGATTCCACTTCCCAAGATAAGGTACTGTAATAGGGTCCTAGACAGGCATGGCCTCTGATTTCATAAAATTGATTTCATACCCCGAGAAAGATACAAATAAATTAATCACTTGTATTAAATGGGGCATGGATATCATCGAGCTAGTTAGAAAGAGAATAGTGTCATCTGTGTAAAAGGTGATCTTATGCCATCCTTATCCTGCCTCCAGGGCAATTATATTGTGGTCCCTCCGGACGGCCTCTGCCAACGGGCTCCTCTCCAGTGTAAATAGTAACAGTGAAATGGGACACCCTTGATGGCTGCCTCACCATTGGTAAAATTCTCAGACCGAATACCATAAGTGAGATCCACTGCTTTAGGGTCCCTATATAACACTGCCACCTACCTGACAAAGACCCCTCCAAAGCCAAACCTTTCGAGGACATAAACGTGGTACGGCCACTCCACTCAGTCAACTGCTTTCATTGCATCCACGACCAAGCCTGGAATCGACCCTTGCTAGCACACCTGAACCATATTAGCACTCCCCTAATATTATTAGACGACCTGTGACCCCTAATAAAAATTGTCTGGTGTTATTTCACAATGAAGGGCAAAAAATTCTCCAGCTTCAACGCCAGCATTTTCACCAAATGGATATAAGCCTTTATGAAGTGCAAACCTCTGGAGAATAAGATAAATATTTCTTTCTCTCAGAGAGGATGGGAGTCAGTCCTGACTGTACGAATAATTGTACATATCCAACATTGGCCCAGCCAGCAAGTCTATGAACTCTTTTTAAATCTTACTCTAAAATCCATTTGGACCCGGTTTCTTTACCACTCTGGAGCTGACTCACCGCCTCCTGTATCTCTTGGATTGTCAGAGGGGCATTCAAACAAGAATCTGCTCTGAAGTTACACCTGGGAGTTCCAGGATCCAAACAAAGAGCTCCATCGTCGCCAATCTATCCTCACAGCCCTCTGACAGGAACAACCCGGAAAAGAACTTCCTGAATGCTGCATTAATCTTTCTGGGATCGCAGGTGATAGTAACAGCACACTCGCTAATGGATGTGATAGACTGGGGACACGCTTCTTTCTGGTCAAGAATGCCAGATATCTACCCGGATTATCACCATAATCAAATTACCTCCGTTTCGCAAATAAAATCGCTCTCTTTGCTGTCTGGTTGAGGGTGCATTCAGAGCAGCCCTGAGTATTTTAACCTGCAGCAACGTAGGTACAGACGATCTTCAAAATATGCTCTGTCAGCTGCTGCTCTCCATTCTATCGCTTCCGAGTTGCCGAATAAGAAATAATCAACCCCTTGCATAGGCCTTGGCAGTCTCCCGGACCACGGTCGGATTACTGGCCGTCCAAATTAATGCACAAAAAAAAATCCCATGGAAAATATTCAATAAACTACCTACCCTTCAGGAGGAAAGTATCAGTGCACCAGTGGTGCGAGCCTGTCCGGTCGCCACCATCCTTAATCTCCATGTAAACTGCCACATGATCAGAAATGGCTATGTTCCCAATTCTACAAATCAGCACTGAATTCAAAAAGACCAATGGGGCAAAAATATGTCAATCCTAGTTTGGCAGTTATGTGGCTTAGATAAAAAGGTGAAGTGCCGACCCTTAGAGTGAACCATCTCCACACATCCACCAGGCACAATTCCCTGTTTAGATCCACCAGCTGCCTGGATTGCAGGAAAATATCCTTGAGAACCCGAAACATGCTATCCACCTTGGGATCCAGATGTCGGTTAAAGTCTCCCCCTACAATTGTATGACGCCCTCCAAGGGGCATTAACCTGGAGAGCCTATCTGTTAAAAAAATCAGGGATGTTCCAGGGGCAAGATGGAGGAGGGAAACAATTCTGGCTGGAAGAGCTGCTCCTTTTTTTGAGGTGTTTTAGGTGGTAGAGATTATTTCCTGGAATTCCAGGAGCAGCAACCATTGTTTTATGATGTTGCATTGTTTTGGAACTTTGGGAAAAAAAAGTGAAAATAACAGCAGTTTAAAAAGGGGGAAGAACAGACAAAGGAAGCACCTGGTGAGAACAGTGGAGGGGAGACAGAGAGAGAGAGAGAGAGAGAGAGAGAGAGAGACCTGCACAGTTATTGCCTTTGCTATTTTTGAATTCATGTATCGCTGGACATCGGAGTGCATCTGGGAAAATTAACAAACAGTGAATTTCATGAGTAATCTTGGAGAAGCCTGTTTGGGTGAAGTTCACAACACAGAATCAGATCAATTAATCGTGGTTTTATGTCTGTCCAGTAGAAAGGCTGTAGTAGTGACTGCAGTGGGTTCATTCTTGATTATGTTTTTAGAGATAAGTATCTTGATTAAACTTTTAATTTAATTTTAGCTATTAATTTAACCTGGTGCTGTGTTTTGTAGAGGAATAATACAATGTTATTTTCTGGGTCTGTATATTGTGAAGGACCAAAAATGGCCTTTGCAGTATTATGTACTTCTTGTCAGATGTTGTTGGATGCTGTTGAATGCGAATCTTATCGGATCGAGTGAATCGGTTGGAGAGACAGATAGAAGCAATGAGGAATTTGCAACAGCAACAATATGTGATGGATGGCAGTTATAGGAAGGGGGGAGTCTCAGATACAGTCACATAGACGCGTTAACTCCAGGAAGGGTAAGAGAGGTAAGCATCTGGGCAGGAGACTATTGTGGATATACCCATTTCAAACAGGTGTGCTGTTTTGGAAAATGTAGCGGGTGATGAATTCTTAGGGGAACGTAGCATGAACAGCCAAGTTTCTGGTACGAGACTGGCTCTATTGCAACGAGGCGTACGTCGGCTTCCAAGAGATCAATTGTGTTAGGGGATTATGTAGTCTGAGGTACAGACAGACGGTTTTCTGGCCAGCAGAGAAAAAGCAGAATGGTGTGTTTTTCCCTGGTGCTCAAATCAAGTATGTCTCAGAGAGGGTGCGGAATGTTCTCACGGGGGAGAGGGACCAAGAAGAGGTGATTGTCCACATTAAACCCAACGATACAGGAATGGAAAAGTTGAGATTCTGGAGGAGATTACAGAGAGTTAAGCATAAATTTAAAGAGGAGGTGTTCAAGCATAGTAATATCTGGATTACTCCCAGTTCTACGAACTAGTGAGGGTAGGAATAGGAGGATAGACCACATAAATGCATGGCTGAGGAGATGGTGTATGAGAGAAGGATTCACATTTTTGGATCATTAGAATCTCTTTTGGGAAGGAGTAACCTGTACAAGAAGGACGGATTGCACCTAAATTGGAAGGACTATGCTGGCAGGGAAATTTGCTAGAAGTGCTCGGGAGGATTTAAACTAATAAGGTTGTGGGGGAGGGGGGGCCAGAGAGATAGTGAGGAAAGAGATCAATATGAGACTGGTATAGTTGAGAACAGAAGTGAGTCAAACAGTCAGGGCAGGCAGGGACAAGGTAGGACTAATAAATTAAACTCCATTTATTCAATGCATGGTACCGAACAGGGAATGCAGATGAAGTCAGGGCATGGTTAGGAACATGGGACTGGGATATCATTGCAATTACAGAAACATGGCTCAGAGATGGACAGGACTGGCAGCTTAATGTTCCAGGACACAAATGCTACAGGAAGAATAGAAAGGGAGGCAAGAGAGTAGGGGGAGTGGCATTTGTGATTAGGGATTGCATTACAGCTGTGCTGAGGGAGGATATTCCCGGAAATACATCCAGGGAAGTTATTTGGATGGAACTGAGAAATAAGAAAGAGATGATCACCCCTCCATAGTCAGAGGAAATTTGAGAAACAAACTTGTAAGGAGATCTCAGCTAACTGTAAGAATATTTGTTTCGTTATGGTAGGGGAATTTTAACTTTCCAAACTTCAACTGGGACTTCCAAAGTGTTAAAGGTTTAGAAGGAAAGGAAGTTCTTAAGTGCATACAAGACAATTTTCTGATTTAATATGTGAATGTACCTACTAAAGGAGGTGCAAAGCTTGACCTACTCTTGGGAAATAAAGCAGGGCAAGTGACTGGGGTGCCAGTGGGGGAGCACTTTGTGGCCAGCGACCATAATTATATTTGTTTTAAAATAGCGACGGTAAAGATCTAAAAGTTGAAGCTCTAAATAGGAGCAAGTCCAATTTTGACTGTATTAAGCAAGAACTTTTGAAAGCTAAGGGGGGCAGATGTTCGTAGGTAAAGGGATGTCTGGAAAATGGGAAGCATTCACAAATGAGATAACAATAATCCAGAGAAAGTATATTCCTGTCAGGGTGAAAAGAAACGCCGGTAGGTATAGGGAATGCTGGATGACAAAAGAAATTGAGGGTTTGGTTAAGAAAAAGAAGGAAGCGTATGTCAGTTATAAATAGGATAGCAGAAAGTGAGGACTGCAAATGCTGGAGATCAGAGCTGAAAAAGCTGTAGCTGGAAAAGCGAAGCAGGTCAGGCAGCATCCAAGGAGCAGGAGAATAGACGTTTCGGGCATAAGCCCTTCTTCAGATAGGATAGATCGAGTGAAACCTTAGAAGAGTACAAAGGAAGTAGGAGTATACTTAAGAGGGAAGTCAGGAGGGCAAAACTCGGACTTGAGATAGCTTTGGCAGATAGAATTAAGGAGAATGCAAAGAGTTTTTTACAAATATGTTAAGGACAAAAGGGTAACTCGGGAGAGAATAGGGCCCCTCAAAGATCAGCAAGGCGGCCTTTGTGTGGAGCTGCCGAAAAGGGGGGAGATACTAAACGAGTATTTTGCATCAGTATTTACTGTGGAAAAGAATATGGAAGATATAGTCTGTAGGGAAATAGGTGGTGACATCTTGCAAAATGTCCAGATTACAGAGGAGGAAGTGCTGGATGTCTTCAAATGGGAAAAGGTGGATACATTCCCAGAACCTGATCTGGTGTACCCAAGAACTCTGTGGGAAGCTAGAAAAGTGATTGCTGGGCCTCTTGCTGAGATATTTGTATCATTGATAGTCACAGGTGAGGTGTCGGAAGACTGGAGGTTGGCAAATGTGGTGCCACTGTTTAAGAAGGGTGGTAAAGACAAACCAGGAACTGTAGACCGGTGATCCTGAGCTCGGTGGAGGACAACTTGTTGGAGGGAATCCTGAGGGACAGGATGTCCATGTATTTGAAAAGGCAAGGACAGATTCGGGATAGTCAACATGGCTTGTGCGTGAGAAATCATGTCTCACAAACTTGATTGAGTTTTTTGAAGAAGTAACAAAGGATTGATGAGGGCAGTGCATTGGATGTGATCTATGTGGACTTCAGTAAGTCGTTCGACAAGATTCCCCATGGGGGACTGATTAGCAAGGTTCGAACTCATAGAATAAAAGGGGAACTAACCATTTCGATACAGAACTGGTTCAAAGGTAGAAGACAGGGTGGCGGTAGAGGGTTGTTTTTGAGACTGAAGGCCTGTGACCAGTGGAGTACCACAAGGATCGGTGCTGGGTCCACTACTTTTTGTCATTTGCATAAATGATTTGGATGTGAGCATAAGAGGTACAATTAGTAAGTTTGCAGATGACACCAAAATTGGAGATATAGTGGACAGCGAAGAGGGTTACCTCAGATAACAACAGGATCTTGACCAGATGGGCCAATGGGCTGAGAAGTGGCAGATGGAGTTTAATTCAGACAAATGTGAGGTGCTGCATTTTGGGAAAGCAAATCTTAGCAGCATTAATGGTAAGGTCCGAGGGAGTGTTGCTGAACAAAGAGACCTTGGAGTGCAGATTCATAGCTCCTTGAAAGTGGAGTCACAGGTAGATAGGATAGTGAAGAAGGCGTTCGGTATGCTTTCCTTTATTGATCAGAATATTGAGTGCAGGAGTTGGGAGGTCATGTTGCAGCTGTGCAAGACATTGGAGAGGCCACTGTTGGAATATTGGGTACAATTCTGGTCTCCTTCCTAACGAAAAGATGTTGTGAAACTTGAAATGGTTCAGAAAATATTTACAAGAATGTTGTCAGGGTTGGAATATTTGAGCGACAAGGAGAGGCTGAACAGGCTGGGGCTGTTCTCCCTGGAGCGACGGAAGCTGAGGGGTGACCTTATCGAGGTTTACAAAATTATTAGAGTCAAGGATAGGGTAAATATGCAAAGTCTTATTGCTGAGATGAGGGAGTCCAGATCTAGAGGGCATAGGTTTAGTGTGAGAGGGAAAAGACATAAAAGAGACCTGAGGGATAACATTTTCACATAGAGCGTGGTACGTGTATGGGGTCAGCTGCCAGATGAAGTGATGGTTGCTGGTACAATTGCAACATTTAAGAGGCATTTGGATAGGTTATGAATAGGAAGGGTTTGGAGGGATATGGGCCGTGTGCTGGTAGGTGGGACTAGATTGGGTTGGGATATCTGCGTCGGCATGGACAGGTTGGACGGAAGGGTCTGTTTCCATGCTGTACATCGCTATGACTCTTTAACTCTCTCCCATGTTCCTCTCTATGTACTAAAGCTTTATGGATCAGAAACACCTGACATTCGTCCTTAATTTGATCAAACAACTGATATAGAAGGTTCTTCTGAATGAGAAAATCTACTTCTCTACATTTTGAATTAAAGAATGAAAATAACACCCAATCAAACACTCTCTTCTATAACTTTAAATGTTCCTTATCGGTTAGAATTTTTTTTTCTGGCACCAAGGCTACATCGACCCTTTCCTTTCTAAGGCCTGAAAGCATCAATTGGTGAATGACTCCCGTTTAATGTTCCAGGTGCAACATTTAAACGAACAGTTAGCGATAGCCATCTGAAACGGTCCGTGACACCCCTCTGAGGAAGGACCCCTTTTATTGCACACCAAGCGAATGTGGTAAACAGTTCGTATAAACTTGAAAATACCGCAGCAAAAATTACAAACTCAAAACTCCGAAAAACTCCTTGTACAATGAACCAGGAGATGAATAGGCGATTTTACCCCCTTCCCCACAGGGAAAGTTCATGCTACTCACTAATCCCCTTGGCTCCTACTAGCTGAAGCTGCTCCCCAAACCCAGGCAAAAAATGTTTAAAAATTTACACGTGTCTTACAACAAGAAAATTAAAAGTGGGCAGTTAACCCGTCCCATCCAAATTCAAGGTAGTCCTGAGGAAAAAGAACGCAACCCTCCCCCCCCCCCCAACCGCGGCGAACACTACCCCCATTCCGTACTAAGAGAGAGAAACGAAAAGGAAAATATAGAAAAATCAAAGGAAAAGAGAGAAAGAGAAATGAATGGGACCCCACACATATTAAAAAAAAGAAACCAGGTAAAGGAGACAAACGACAGAAGAAACAAAGAGAACACGATTGTCCATATATTTTGAGCCAGCCAATCTATCTTAAGGTGTCCTGGAAGTCCTTTGCATTTTCTCGTGAGTGAAAATTAAACACGGACCCTCCGTGGTTGAACCGTAATATTGTAGGATATCTTACAGTATAGTGAATATTCAATTCCCTCAGCCTCCTTTCTACCCTATCAAAGGGCAGCCTCTTGTGGGTCACGGTAATAAGAAAGGTCCTGGAAAAACATAATTCGTGATCCTTTGGCTATAAGAGCCTGTAGATCCTTCCCCAGTGCTGGAGTTGCACAAGGACTGGGCGGGGGTCGGGGGCTGACCCGGGCTTGTGCACTGCGACCTGCCTGCTCGACCTGCACCCACCTGCCTCAAATTCCAGCTTCATAAACTACTGGAGCATTGCTCCAAAAACTGACGGGCTGGCCTTCTTCTTCCCGACCGGCCAGCCCGACCAGGCAGATATTCTTATGATGGCCTCGATTTTCAAAGTTCACCTGCTCCTCCACGCCCGGTACTCGCCATCTCAAGGCCTGGACCCAACCTGCTGAGGATTCCACTGCAGTTTCAGAGGACGCAGTCCGCTGCTCCACCTCCATGACATGTGTCTGAGACGCTGGATCTACTAGTCATGCTTCTGCAGCTTGGCCGAGATCGGTTCCAGGCTGGTCTGGGTCTCCTCCATCTCTGAATCAATCTTCTCTCCGAGTTTTGCGTACTCCATGACCAAGCTCTGCGTTAATGGTAAGTCCCCTGGCGGGTTCATAGAGGCCGACGCCACAGCCGTGGGTGTATCCCTTGCTGCAGGGCAGTGCCTGCTAGTTGCGATCCACGTGGTCCTTTACCCTTAATCATTTTCCTTACTCACGTGAACTGACATACAACAATACAGCGGATCAGTATCTTTACCAAAATGGGTAAGAAAGAGAGGATGAATGCAACACTTTGTTTGGGTTCTGGTGTAGAGCTGATCAGGCAAACCAATATCTTGGATCTCCCTTGAAAGGAAATCACCTTTAATTACTTTTATTTAAAAATGGTTTGAAGCTGTTTCTTTTAGACAGAGACAACGGAAAACCAGTAGATGTGATATAAGTAGATATTCAGCGTTAAGAGATCAGACAGTGAGTAGTAAATAATATTAAAACCAACGCGGTTCAGGAGGGATATTTGGAAATGGAAAGTTAAAAGTGAAGTTGGCTTTCATTTAAAGAGAACGGGAACATAGAAGTAAAGACTTTCTGCACAGGCTGCATGGCGTGCGGGTGAGATTATACCCGTGTTCTCTACTGTCTCAAAGAATAAGACGTGATTTCAGGGAAACGTAGAAAAGTCATACACAGGTGACTGACTAACACAGGTCCTTGAAGAAGTTCAGCAGGCAAGGTGAGGGAGAATCCCAAGATATTCTACACTAAAAAAAATAAAGTAGAACAGAATAACCTGGCAACAATTAAAGCCAATTATAAACCAATGGGGCGATCAGTGTGTGAAGCTGGAGAACATTAATGGATTATTACATGCGAGCTTCTTATCTGTTTTACCTTGGAGACGGAGGATGCAGTTACAGATTTCGAGAAGATGCATTGTGAGCTCTCAAATAAGATGCAAGTTGGGATGATATAAAGTCCAGATGAGTTGTATCACAGGATAATGTTTCAGACAAGTGTGAAATTATCTGTCCCAAATGTTTAAGTCAAATCTGACCACAAGGGAGGTTCCAGAGAACTGGAGAGCAGAAAATGTGGTGGAGATAGACCAGTGTCTTTTGGTGTACCACAGGGAGCATTGCAGTGTATTTTATTATTTGTAGTATTCACAAATGTTGTAGATGTGGGCGGCACGGTGGCACAGTGGTTAGCACTGCTGCCTCACAGCGCCGGAGACCCGGGTTCAGTTCCCGCCTCAGGCGACTGACTGTGTGGAGTTTGCACGTTCTCCCCGTGTTTGCGTGGGTTTCCTCCGGGTGCTCCGGTTTCCTCCCACAATCCAAAGATGTGCAGGTCAGGTGAATTGGTCATGCTAAATTGCCCGTAGTGTTAGGTAAGGGGTAAATGTAGGGGTATGGGTGGGTTGCGCTTCGGCGGGGCGGTGTGGACTTGTTAGGCCGAAGGGCCTGTTTCCACACTGTAAGTAATCTAATCTAATGTGAATGTGGAGGGGTCGTGTGAGGGGAGAATCAGGGCGTGTGATAGGTAATTTTGTGTTTGACACAGATTAGCCAGGTGGTTGGCAGTTAGGAGGAAGGCCTTATTTTACAGGAAGATCGAGATGGAATGGTCAGATGGGCAGCTCGATGGCAGATGGAATGTAACCCTGATAAATATGAGGGGATGCACTTTGGAAGAAGGAGCCAGGCAGGGGAATACTCAATGAAAGGCAGCACACTAGGAAGCTCAGAAGGTACTTCTCCACACATGGTGGAGAAAGTGAGGACTGCAGATGCTGGAGTTTCAGAGCTGAAAAATGTGTTGCCAGAAAAGCACAGCAGGTCAGGCAGCATCCAAGGAGCAGGAGAATCGACGTTTCGGGCATAAGCCCTTCTACGGGAATGAGGCTCGTGTGCCAAGCAGGCTAAGATAAAAGTTGGGAGGAGGGACTTGCGGGACAGCGACTCCCTCATCAGGTCCACCGCCCCCACCAACCCAACCTCCACTCCCGGCACCATCCCCTGCAACTGCAAGAAATGCAAAACTTGCGCCGACACCTCCCCACTCACTTCCCTCCAAGGCACCAAGGGATCCTTCCATATCCACTGCAAATTCACCTGCACCTCCACACACATCACTTAATGCATCCACTGCACCTGATTTGGCCTCCTCTATATTGGGGAGACAGGCAGCATACTTGCGGAACGTTTCAGAGAACACCTCTGAGACACCTGCACCAACCAACCCAACCACCCTGTGGCTGAACACTTTAACTCCCCCTCCCACTCCACCAAGGACATGCAGGTCCTTGGCCTCCTCCATCGCTAGACCATAGCAACACGACGCTTGGAGGAAGAGCACCTCATCTTCCGCCTAGAAACCCTTGAACCACAAGGGATGAATATGGATTTCTCCATCTTCCTCATTTCCCCTCCCCCACCTTATCTCATTCCCATCCCTCAGACTCAGCACCACCTTCTTGACCTGCAATCTTCTTCCCGACTTCTCCACCCCCACCCCCTCTCCGCCCTATCACCCTCACCTTGACCTCCTTCCACCTATCGCATTCCTAATGCCCTCACCCAAGGCCCTCCTCCCTACCCTTTATATTAGCCTGCTTGGCACACCAGCCTCATTCCTGAAGAAGGGCTTATGCCCGAAACGTCGATTCTCCTGCTCCTTGGATGCTGTCTGGTCTGCTGCGCTTTTCCAGCAACACATTTTCAACTTCTCCACACATCTCTGAATGTGTTTTGACAGCGTAATAAGCTAGTTAAGAAAGCACATGGGACTGTAGGGAATGTTTATTCATCGAGGCATACATAATATGATCTAAACACGCCATTGGTTCGGCCATGGATAGAATGCTACGTGCAGTTCTGGGAGCTACATTACAGTAAGAATGTGATTGCACTGGAGAGGGTACATGGGAGATTCACCGGGCTGTTCCCAGGGATGGAGCTTATCAGGGATGAATGGAGATTGGATAAGCTCGAGTTGTTTACATTGGAGCAGATAGGGCTGAAGTGAACATGATTCAGAAGGATAAGATTACAAGGGTCATGCATAAGGTGGACAGACAGCAGTTGTTCCTTATAGTTAAAAGGCCAAGAACAAGGGATACGATATTTAAAGTGAAGCCTTTGAGCTTTAGAGAGAATTTGACAATTGTTTTTCACCCAGACAGTATTGTGGTCTGGAATGCACTCCCTGAGAGGGGTGTTGTCCTGGGTCACCTCACAAACGTTAAGAAGTACATGGACCAGCAGCAGTCTCTCATAACATTCCCGGCTACAGGCTGCATGTAGGAATGTGGGAATAATGTATATCGTGGTGTATTTTTGATGGTGCAGAATATCTCCTTCTCTGATTATATGATTGTGGAGGGGTAGTCATTGAGCAACTTAAGGCAGAAATTGCTGGTTTCTGAAAACACGTATTAATAAAGGTTGTACTACTCAACTGCAATAGCTTCCAAAAGTATGTTCTTGTAAAGTAAACAAATAAATAGCAGCTTATTACAGTCTGAAACCAGAGAATGGAGAATGGAAAACGAAAATTGCAGAACTGTGAAGCAAGTACTTCAATTCTGTCTTCACAGAAGAAAACATCAACAAACAAAAGAAAAACCTTCACAGCATGACTAGGAAACCCAAGTCAGGTGAAAAAAGAATAGAATTAAATTAGTAAATACATGGTTTTATAGAAAATATTGGGACTGAAACTAATCAACATAGACAACGTGAGCATAAATTTATGAAATGGGAATCATATCTGAGATACTGGCTGGTTAGTTAATTATGGTGAAGCAATGGATGTAATGTATTTGAATTTTTGGGAAGTTTTTCGGTAAAGTCCCAAAACTAGTGTGCAGCATCACAGCTTATGAAACTGGGGCTAACGTATGGACTTGGCCTTAGCACGGCGTAGCTGGCAGGGAACAATGAGTAGAATATTTTGATATCGATTTGGAGTTTGCTCTCAGGTGTATTTTACAGCGTAAATACAAGACATTTCCGCATCGAACTGCACCGTTTCAAATAATCTGAATACTGAATATTGAAAGAAAAAGAAAGTTATAGCTGGAAGAAAGTCCATGGGTCCTGAGTCAGCTCCTTACTATTGGTGACACCTGCATCCCCCATTACTAGACACCAGCTTCATTACCATCTACACCAGAGGCCACCAACGTCGAAGTTGCTGATCCTCAGGTGCCACCTTTGCCGCTGGGCCAAGACTCTTTCATCACCGTCTCGTCACCCCCAGTGCCAGACCCTCCAATGTCAGAGACATGTCTTTTACTGCTGTGCCAACCTCAGCGATGCTGCCATGATGCCCTTCCATCGTCAACTTCATCAGCACCAACGCACCACCCAACCAACAACGAAGTCCCCGATCCTCTGGCATCACCGTTTGCTACTGGGCCTCCGTCACACACGTTTCCCCTGCTGATGTAGCAGTCGCCAATTCCAGATCCTGTGCTTGCTCAGGAAAAGTAAGCAGGGACACACTCTCCTCTGCACTGGGACCAGCTCAAGGTCCATACACTGTGCTCCACTTGAGGCCTCCAGAGGGCCATGCCCTGAGTCCATTCAAAGTCTGCATGTTTGGCTCTCGTTGCTGCTGATTCTGTCCAAGCTACAAGGTCAGTAAGTTATAGAGAGAAAAGTGATAGTGAGAAAATAAGGGGAAAAAAGGCAAGTCAGACTGTACAAGCTGCAGGAAATGAGCCCTTGATTCAGAAACACTGGAATAAAAGGACCCTTTTATTGGAGACGTAGGCTCATGGTGTATCTCAGGGATCGGGGATTGGGCCCCCGCTGTTCCTAACACACATTCAACATTTGGTTGAGGGAACCAAATGCATATTTCCCAGCATGCTCACAGCACTAAACCATGTTGCATTGTCAGTGGGTGAGGAAGATGTAGAAAAGCTCTAAATTGATTGAGATAAGTGGAGTGAATGGATAAGTATTTGGCAGATGCAGAGCAGTATGGGTAGATGTGATGTTGTGCACTTCGTTGGATAAATAGAACAGCAGCCGACCATTTGAAAAGTGATTGGTTGAAAAATGTTAATCTATAAAGGGACTTATGATCCTTTATTTGTTTCCGTCTGCTCAGCCCTCTGAGGTCCATGCAGGGCAGTGAGTTCTGAACCCAAAAGTCAATAGTGGGAATGGCATTGGCACGCTGACCAGTGTATATAGACCCAGCAAGTGGGGAGCTGTAACATTGAATATGATCTGGATCTCGATGTACACCAGTCACTGAAAGCAATATTGCAGGAACAGAAAGCAGTTCGTAAGATAAATAATCATTTCAACGGGATTTGAGTCCAGGAGTAAGGGTGTCTGACTGTAGCTGTACAGGGCATTGCTGAGACCACATCTCGAACATTGTACAGTATTGTGTACATTTTGGTCTCCTTATCTAAAAAAGAACAAACCTGACATTGAGGGAGAGCAGTGAAGGATGACCAGACTGATCTCTGGGATAACAGGCTTGTTGTGGAAGCAGAGTTTGATGCGATTGGGCCTTTATTCCATGGTGTTTAGGAAAGTGCATGGAGATCTCAGTGAAATATATAAAGCTCTGACAGGGTGAGACAGATTGGGAGCACGGATGATAATTCCACTTGCTGAAATGTCTAAAACCACGGGCCACAGTATTAGGTGCAGACTGGACACACTGCATTGAGATGAGAATAACTATCTGTACACAGAGACTGGTGAGCCTGGGGAATTCTCTCCCAGATCAGGCTGTGGAAACCAAGGCACTGATTATACACAAGGATTTCGAGACAGTAAAACGGTGGCGATAACAGGCTTACGGTGTGGAGATAAAGGATCAGCTGTCATTGTATTGAACGGGGTAGCACACTCTACTACTATATTTTTCTGGTGGTTAATCACGTTGCAGGATATGTATATTGTTTGGGTGAACTGCATTGAGGAGATTTCCTCCATGAGCTGGAATTGGAGAAGGCTCAGTGTGCTGATTGGCCTACTCATTTCCCGATGTTTCTGTGCAGTCTGTGGAAAAGCTCTGTCAATGTTATCAGAAGCTCTCAGATGTTCAGAAGGAGGTCTCTGCAGGGACAACAGAACTCTGTTTCCCATTCCTTTTTCCAATACTGATGCTGGTGCCGAGTGTTCTGTCTGGGTTTATCCTTTAAGACCTCAAAGCAGTTTGATGCTATTGAGTGTCTTCGTTGGCCAATTTAGAGACAATTGAAGAGTGTATCACATATCTGTGTGTTCGGAGTCAGTTTTAGGCCACACCAGGAGAGCACGGGAGATTCACTTCCTCAAAGTACATTAGTGAAGGAAATTTCTGTTTACAAATTGGCTTCAAGGTCACTGCTACTGACCAGATTTTACAACTTGATGTTTTATTAATTGTTTTTAACTTCCACCAGCTGCCAGAGCATGGGCCTGGTCTGGATTAATAATTCGGTGACATTTCCACAACTCCACCATCTCCACCATCTTTCTGGACCTACCAGAAACCACACTGAGCAGGTGATAATGTCGGAAATGACTCTCTTTGGTTTGAATATCGTGATGGGACAGAGGGGTTAGTAATCGATCAGATTGTAATTATTCTCCTCTTAGGGGACTGGACGTAGCTGAGTAATTTTCCAATTGCCAGGGAAATGTCAGAGTTGGATCTGGAATGAAACCGCTTCCAAAGGGACATGGCTTGTTGTGCAGATCAAGTCTTCAGTCCTATTGCAGGAATGGTGTCAGGGCCCATTGCGACTGTCGTATCTACTGTGTTCAGCTGTTTCTTCGTGTCACGGGCAGCGAATCGAATCGGTTTATGACTGGCATCTGTGATTCTGTGGGTATCATGGTGAGGTTGAGGTGTATCGTCAACACCACGCTTCTGGTTGAGAATGGTGTTGATACTACATCCTTGTCTTTTACACAGATGTACACGACTGTTTGTTATTTGGGATGGGGATATTTCAGGAGTCCTCTCCGCCAGTAAGTTGTTTATTGTTCCATCGACCTTTATCCCTGGATGTGGCAGTACTGCAGAGCTTCGTTCTGATCTTTTAATTTGGGATCATTTCTCCCTCTCCATCAGATGTTCTTTCCGCCGTTTGGAGTGTAACCAATCCAGTGCGGTAGCTTTAACGAGTTATCATCAACTTTAGGTACACATGGTTCTGACTCTGGCATGTTCACACACCTTTGTCACTTAACTATGGATTGGCTTGATGGTAATAGTAGACTGAGGGATTATCCTGGGGAAAAAGTAACAGACTATGATTGAAAAAAATTCTACTTCTGCTGCTGCTGTGATTTTACAGCATCACATGTTAACCCAGTTTTATCTGTAATATCGGCGATTTTATTCTTCCAGTGACCCTTCTAAAAGCTCCCAGTCTGTCCAGCAATGTTTGCATTTTTATGTCCAGTATCTATAATTACTTGCTGACTTGAACACTTGTGCTGTTCCTATTCATTTCTGGAGAAACTCCGCAGATTTGGCAGCATCTGCAGAGACAGAGAAACAGAGTTAGCGTTTCAAGTCCAGTGTGATGCTTCTTCAGAACTGAAAATGATTGAAAAATTGGCTTTTGATCTCTTGCCAGAGTTGAGGGATGGATGCCAGGGAAAAGAGGGTGTGGTAACAGATAAACGGACTTTTATCAGTGGTGAACGAGAGGATGATGTAAAACGGGTTTAAATTAAGATATGAATGGGGGAAAGGGGTTCCTTCTCTTAAGTGCAAGATAAAGAAGACACAACCAGTCAAGATCATAGGGAGGCCAAGAGAGTGAATGTTAACTCTGTGGTATTATGTAGATCTGGCTAGAAGTAAGTTTTCACAGTAGAGATCATCACCCCCTTTAGAAAAAGGAAGTCAGGTGTTGACTACTTATTGGCACGAGTAAAAGTTTCATCCTGCCTTAGCATTGTAACATGGAGAAAAGCAAATCACAATGTGAAATTTGGATATTGTATTATTTACCAGCCACTTTTAGTATTGTTTCAAATTTGCGATGTTTACTTTTAAATACTTAATCTTGAAGTTAGCATCAGATGGAGTGTAGGATACTGATGTGTGACATTATAGAAATTAGAAAATCATGGGAGGCATGGATAGGTTGAATAGCCAAGTCTTTTCCACAGGGTGGGGGAGTTCAAACATAGAAGGTATAGCATAAGGTGAAAGGGGAAATATTTAAAAGGGACGAAGGAGCAACTTTTTTACACAGAGGGTGGTGAGGGTATGGATTGAGCTGCCAGAGGAAGATGCATGTACAGCCGTAACATTGAAAAGACATTTGGACAAACATATGAATGGGAAATATTTAGAGGCATGTGCGCTAATTGCAAGCAGATGGGACCAATTTAGTTTGGAAAACCTGGCCAGCATGGACATTTAGAAAAGCTTCAGCAGAGTCAGTGTGGTTTTGTGAACGGGAAATTATATTTTGCCCTTAAGTTCATGCAACGTGTTTCTGGAGATCCCTGAGAACGTAACAAGCGGATTTGATAAATAGGATCTGGTAGACACAAGGATTTCCAGATATTTTCTACAAGGTATCACAAAATAAAGGTTCTTACACAAGACAGAAGCTTATAGTCTGACGGATAATGTATTAGCATGGGATTACGATTGCTTAACACAGAGAAATCGGAGAATCAGGATTAATGGATCATTATGGTAAATGTGTATCTGCTGGAGTACCACAGATATGAGCCCGATGGCATCAGTTATTTACAATCTATACTGATAGCCTGAAGGAGGACACCACAGAGAGCACAATGCTATTTCATTGCAGGACCCGTTATTTTTAACTTTGTTAACCCAACATCAAATCACCACCTTCATTCAGAATAAAAAGATACAGTAATTAGGAATAGACAGATGCCATTCCGCACTCCAAACCTGTCCCACATTTCCACTGTCTCTTTCCAATCAAATACTTATCAACCCAGCCTCTGCTGCTGTCACAGGAAGAGAACGCCTGATAGCATAACACCACACGAGAATTAGAAAAGGAGCAGAATTAGGTCATTCAATCCATCGAGTCTGATATGCCATGCAATAATTTCTTATCTGTTCCTCAACCTCATTCTTCTGCCTTTTGCCTAGAATCCACGATCCCCTTATAAATCAAAGTCTGATCTATTTGTGTATTAATGAGACGAGTGTGTGTGTCTGTGTGTGTTCGTGTGTGTGTGTCCATCTGCTTGTTATATGAGCATTTGTTTGCCTACATTTGTCTGTGTACCAGCATGTGTATTTCTATCTGTGTTTGTTTCCATTTTGTGTGACTGTATATGTCTTTGTGTGCTTCTATATGTGTGTATGCTTGTCTTCTTGTACATATTGTACATGTTAGTATATTGGGGTATTTACCGATATTTCTAGGTAATTCTATGCCTGCATCTCTGTGCAGGGAGGTATCTTTTTTTTGAGAGTGAGAGAGCTGACGTTGGAACTGCCAGTGGTTTTAAAGTGAGAATTGCCCTAGGCTGATCCTTACTCGGTTGGTGGGACGTGGATGTTTCAGAATCTCCACACAAGTCGCCCCAGTCCTCTTCAGCTCGTACCAATGTCCTCCCAAACGGCGTGAGGGGAGAGGGAACAGATATCAGGCACCCCACCACCTGTGTTGGCCTTTTTCTTTCCTATTCCAGGCTGTTTCTCCTGGAATGCAAGAAAGGGAGGGAGGATGTGAGGGGGGAGAGGGTGGCCCTGCTGTTAGTGCTGGTCCAGGTGGGGTGACATGGTGAGGTGTTCTGAGTCAGTCAGTCCAAAGTGTTGTATCCATGTCGTGTTATTAGTGTGGAGGCTATTGCATAAGTGACGGAGAAAGTGAGGAAGAAAGTTGCTGAATTCAAAAGTGAGAGTGTTAGTGCCTGAGCCTTATCTGGAGACAGAGCTTGATCTATGTTCGGGGGTAGGATCTATAACAGGTATACCGTGAGTGTGAGGGAGCAGACAGAATACAGTGACACTAATCCTGGCAGAGCGGGCAAGATTATTCATGCTTGTCCTGTATTGTTGGACATTTAATCAGATCATCCCAGCGTCGAGGTGAGCCTCCCCGAATGTCTTGTCCATGTCTATCATTAATAACGACACAGACCATCTACCTCAGCTTTCACAGAATTAGTTTAGGTAGCGCTTACAAATAGCAATGAGAAGCAAACATTGGCGTTTTATATATCTAAACCAAAACGGTAGCAGAAAATCTGAACATCATGTGCTCTGGAAATTACACATACAAGTATTGTGAATACTGCAGTCTTATTGAATGGTCTCAAGTTGTATCTAAACTGCCAGAACTAAGTGACTGCTCATGCTGTGAAAAATAAATTCCATAAGTGTATATGAGTTGGGTTGAAGTGTATGTTGTGAACAAAATTATAGAGCAGGTTATTCCGGAGTCGGTGTTGTGTGGTAAGAAAGACTAATTACTAACCTTACTCTGCAGCAGCTTTTGAGAAATAGTGACGTTAATAAGGTGCATTGTACATGGCGCCCGAATACAATATCGAATGTGTGAACATTCTGGTCAAGCATCATGGAAGCCTGGAGGGTAGAGGGTTAAGTACACTCCAGTAAATTGGGAAAGTACAATATAACATTCAGTGGTAGAAAAGCAATGGTTGTTCGACTCATACAGTCCAAGAGCACGGACACAGGTCCTTCAGCTCAAAGTGATCCATTCTGAACAAAATGTCCATTCACACCAACCCGTTTCCCTGCCATTGCCCTGTATCCTTCTAATCCTTTCCTCTCCGTATATTTGTCCAAATGCCTTTTAAATGTTGTTAATGTATCCACCTCAACCACTTCCCTGGCAGCTCATGCCATATGCATATCAAGATGCGTGTAAAGATCATTGCTCGTCAGTTTCCCTTTTATTCTGACCCCCTGATCTTAAACTGATGCCCTCCAGTCTGTGATTGCTGTCCAACATTGGGAAGAAAAGACTGGGTACATTCACTCTACCCATGCCTCCTTGCCTTGTCTCCTGAATGGGGAGAAGACTTCTCAGAAAACTCCGAGCCCCAGAGTAGATCAATTAACAGAATAATCAATTAAATGAATGAAATAGTGTTCCGTCCATCTCAATCGGATAATCGTTTTTCTCTGCATATCTTATCTCTCAGAATCTTCTTAAATAACTATCTGTACCGATGTTAGTTCTACTGGTCTATAGCTCCCAGGTTTACCTTTGTCGCCCTCCTTGAATAAGGGCCCAGCATTCACTATCCTCCAGTCCTCCAAGACCTCACACGTTGGCCAGCGATGTTGCAAAAGTACCAACCACGGCTCTATATTTTCTTCTCTATCCACCTGCAGAGTTCCTGAATAGATTTGGTCAGGATCCGGAGATTTATAGAAGTACTGCAAATTCGGAATAATACTTCTCTTTATTGAACTTACAACCACCACATAGTGACTTGATGATGGTTAACGTAACATTTTAAATACTGTATTAATCGTAGGAAGTGACTTCAGAAGAATTCCAGAAATTGAGGAAACCTGAGAATTCTCAGACATTGATGATTCAGAAAACGAGGCCCATGAAGCTGATAAGGAAATCACAATGCGAACATGCATGCTAACAAACAGGAACACAAAGACTGCAACAATCTACTATCTATAATTCAAAGGAAACAAAACAAAAGCAATGTCAAATGTGGAAGTGTGTAATCGGGAGAGGAGAGTTTATTGTAGAGAACAAGGAAATGGCCAAGAAAATAACCAGTTATTTTATATCTCTCTTCATGGAGGAAAATGCAGAAAATCACCGAGAAAATCAAGTGATCAGATGGAGCGTATGGAACTATAGACATAAAGCCAATTTATATCAGTAACAGGGCAGTACTTGAAAATGCAACTAGATGGGACATTGCTAAGTCTGAAAAAACAGATTTACTTCGTATCATAATGTCAGAACTAAGGCACTAATGGACGTATTAATTGCACAGTCGATGACTATGTTTTATTTTCCGGTACATTCTGCAGAGTCTGAAGACATTGTAGATAAATGGAAGGTAGTAAATGTTAGCCAAGCATTTTAGCTGAATGGAAAGGATCCAAGCAAATATTTGTGATTCGCAGGAGCTGGCTTTGGATTGGGGTCGACAACATTAAAAATCAACGAGGTAAAAACAATGACTGCAGATGCTGGAAACCAGATTCTAGATTAGTGGTGCTGGAAGAGCACAGCAGGTCAGGCAGCATCCAATGAGCAGCGAAATCGACGTTTCGGGCAAAAGCCCTTCATCAGGAATAAAGGCAGTGAGCCAGAAGCGTGGACAGATAACCTAGAGGAGGGTGGGGGTGGGGAGAGAGTAGCACAGAGTACAATGGGTGAGTGGGGGAGGAAATGAAGGTGATAGGTCAGGGAGGAGAGGGTGGAATGGATAGGTGGAAAAGGAGCTAGGCAGGTCGGACAAGTCTGGACAAGTCATGGGGACAGTGATGAGCTGGAAGTTTGAAACTAGGATCATTAAAAATCACACAACACTAGGGTTATAGTCCAATAGGTTTAATTGGAGGTACAAGCTTTCAAAGTGCACAACCACCTGATGAAGAAGCAGCGCTTCGAAATCTAGTACTATCGTATCAACCTTTTGGACTGTAAGCTGGTTTTGTGTGTGATTTTTTAACCTTATCATTTATGGTTATCATAAATTTTGGAGATGAGAATGTAGAGTGGGGGATAGTGTGATAAATCAGTTTGAGTTGGACACAAAGATTGGCCGGGTGGTTGGCAGCGAGGAGGAAGGCCTTATGTTGCAGGAAGATACAGACGGAATGGTCAGAAGTGCTGATCGATGGCAGATGGAATGTAACGCTGATAAATATGAGTTGGTGCACTTTAGTAGAAGGAACCCGGCAGGGGAGGACTCAATGAATGGCAGCACACTAAGAATCTCAGAGGGTGCTTTTCCACACATCCCTGAATGTGGCTGAACAGGTTAATAGTCGAGCTAAAAAGGCTTAGGAATCGTAGACATAGATTATAAGAGTTATACAGGAGTTTGGTTAGGGCAAGATGGTATGCAGTGTGCAGTTCTGGATGCCACATTATGAAATGATGTCATTACACTGAGGAGGATGAGGTTTGGTGGGGATTCACCAGGATGTTCCCTGGGATGGAGCGAATCAGCAATGGAGAGAGGCTGGATAAACTCGGTTGTTTACTTTGGAGCACAGGAGGCTGAGGGGACGTGATTCAGAAAGATAAGATTACGAGGGGCATGGACAGAGTGGATAGACAGCAGCTGTTCCTTTTAGTCAGGAACAAGAGAACAAGTGAAGTGCTTGAGGTTTAGAGAGAATTTAAAGATATTTTGTCATCCAGAAGATATTGGGGTCCGGAAGAGAGAGAATGGTTGTTACGGGTAACTCCACAACAATGCCAAGTACTTGGACGAGTTTTTGCAGTGTCATAACATGCCTGGTTCTGGTCCTCCTGTCAGAAAGTGGGACTAATGTAGATCGTGCTGTATTTCGAACGATATGGAGTCTGTGCTTCTGTGATTGTATGATTGTGGAATGCTCATCATTAAACTGTTCAAGACAGAAATTGATGCTTTTCCGAAGAGTATATCAATGAGAGTTATGCGAGTAAACTGTAATAGCTTCTAAAGATATGCCAGTGTGATAGGTAAGATAAAGCAATTGCAGCTCAGTACAGCCGGAAACCAGAGAATGGAGAATGGAGAACAGGGAAATGGCAGAACTATGAAGCAACTACTTCATTCTGTCTTTGCGGAAGATACCAAAGCAAAAAAAAAAATTCCCAACAATAGCATGAAAATTTAGTCTGGTGAGAAAAAGAGAATAGAATGAAATTAGCAACTAAACAGTTGCTAAAGTATTGTAACAGAATATAATGGGCATAGACAAAGTCAACATAGATTTATGAAATGGGAATCATATTTAAGAAAGTGAATTTTAGCAAAATTATGGAGAAGCTATCAATGCATATGATTGGATTTTCAGAAAGATTTTTGATAAAGCCCCAAGCCTGTTGTGCAAATTTGAATCCATGGGACTGGGGCTAATATGTGGTCATGGTTTTAGAATGGGAGAGCTGGCAGGGAACAGTGAGTAGGAATAAAACTTCTTTTTAGAATGGAAGGCTTGGAGGATATAGCAAGGATCAGGGTTTCGGACCAGCTATTCCCAATACACATCATATCTTTGGTTGAGGGGCTCAAATGCAATATTCCCAAGTCTGCTGATGGTATGAAACGATGTTGGATTGTGAGTGGGTGAGCAGGATGTCAAAAAGCTCCAAGGTGTTTGAGACAACTGGAGTGACTGGCCGACTACGTGGCAGAAGGAGAGAAAAGGGGGGAGATGTGACGTTGTGCACTTTGTTGGGAACAATAGAATGCCAGCAGATCAATTGAAAATGGATTGATTGAAAAGTGTTGATCTATAAAGGACCGAAAGCTACATTTTGTTTCCTTCTGCGCCGACCTGTGAAGGCCATGCAGGGCTGTGAGTTCTGAAAGCAGAAGTCAATACTGGGAATGGCACTGACACACTGACCAGTGTGCACAGACTCACCAAGTGGGTAGCTGTAACATTGAAAAGGATTTGGATCTCCTTGTACACCAGTCACTGAAAGCAATTTTGCAGAAACAGAAAGCAGTTTGGAAGATAAATAGCCCTTTTGACATTCATTTCATGAGTATTTGGGTACAGGAGTAAGGATGTCTTACTGCAGCTGGACAGGGTCCTTGGTGAAACCCCATCTCGAACATTGTGCAGTATTTTGTGCGGTTTTGCTCTCCTTACCAATAAAGGACAAATCTGACATTGAAGGAGAGCAGTGAAGGATGACCAGACTGATCTCTGGGAAGACAGGCTTGTTGTGCGAACAGAGTTTGAGGCGGCTGGGCCTGTATTCCATGGGGTTTAGGCAAATGAGTGGTGATCTCCATGAAATATCTAAAATTCTGACAGGGTGAGACAGATCGGAAGCAGGGATGATAATTCCCCTGACTGGGACGTCAAAGAACAAGGGGCCACAAAATTAGGTACAGACAGGCCACTCTGCATTGAGATGAGAATAAATATCTTCACTCAGAGATTGCTGAACTTGGACAATTTTCTGACACATAAGGCTGTAGAAGCCAAGACACCGAATATAAATGAGGATTTCTGGAAATTAAAGGGATAGACAGAGAGCAGGAGTATCGTGTGAAGATAGAGGAGGATCAGATATCATTTCATGTTTTTTTTTTCTCCAATAACATGGTAGTTGTATTCCTGTGGAACACCGTGTTGTAGAAAATCATGCAATATTAATAATGCCGTCGATGGGAAAAAAGTGGGGAAGGGGCAAACAACCCACCCCCCCAAAAATAAATCAGTAAAAACTAAAAATTTAAGTTCATCTAACACACACGAGCATAGTCTAAGAAAATCTTTAAATCATATATTGTAATGAAACAATGCCGTAAATGTTGCACTTTCACCCAAAAGTCACGGACTACAGCACTGTACCTTTCACCAAGCTCTTCATCAGAAAGCGCGTGAGCCGACAGACCACATGATGCTGACAAGGAATTCCGGTTTGAAATAAAGGTCATTCTAAATGTAGACAATAATTCCTAGTTTCAGTCTCGGTTTCAAGGCTTGCAGAACAGATTGCATTCCTGCTTTAGTGAACACACTGAGTGTGCATTTTGCAGATAGAGGATCCTGAGGCTGGGTTTTGCTGTTCAGCTGGTGCCGGGGATGGAATTGCGTTACAGTGAATGGGAGCTCGCTTTATAAAGAAGATGCACAATTCACAAATTGTGTTGCATACTAGTCATGTTTAATAAACATGCGCTAGTGGCGAACTGCCTGTATATTGAAGGGTGGATCAAAATTGATGGACCAAAGCAACTACAGCAGTTTCCATTTTAAATATCCCGACGTTTAAACATGTTAAGTGATATGAACACTGTACGGGGCAAATCGCACTGAGGAGATTTTCTCCACTATCTAGATTGGGAGACGCTCAATGTGTTGAATGACCTCCTCCTTTCCAGATGTTTCTGTGCAGTCTGTGAGATAGCTCTGCAAATATTGTCACAAGCTCTCAGACGTTCGGAAGGAGGTCTCTGCGGGGATGTCAGGACTGTGTTTCTCATTCCCATTTCCAACAACAAGGCTGGGACCGGGTGTTCTGTCCCGGTTTATCCTTTAAGAACGATGAGCAGTTATATACAATTGAGTGACTTGTTTGGAAGCTTCAGAGACCATTGAAGAGTTTATCACATGTCTGTGTGTCTGGGGTCACTTGTAGGCAGACCAGGAAAGCACGGGAGACTCACTTCCTGAAAGTACACTGGGGAAGGGAATTCTGTTTACAATTGACATTGGCTTCAAGGTCACTATTCCTGACACCAGAGTTTAGATCTCGATATTGTATTAATTGTTTTTAACTTCCACCAGCTGCCAGAGAATTAGCCTGGTCTGGATTAGTAATCCAGTGATATTTCCATAAGAGCACCATCTCCACATGGGGTCCTATCAGAAGCCACACTGTGCTGCTTGGCAACTCTGTCAAATAGCACAGCCACTAATGTGACTATAGTGATCGGACTGAGGGGGTGGTAATTGGACAGATTTTAGTTTTTCCCTTCTAGGGGATTGGCAGAGTTGAGTAATTTTCCGCCTTGCCAGGGCGATGTCAAAGTTAGAGCTGGAATGAAACAGCTTCTCCAGGGACACGACTTGTTGTAAAGCACAAGTCTTCAGTCCTATTGCAGGAATGGTGTCAGGGCCCGATGCCTTTGTCGTATCTACTGTGTTCAGATGTTTCTTCATGTCACGTGCAGAAAATCGAATTGTTTAAAGACGGCCATCTGTGATTCTGAGGGCATCAAGATGATGGTGAGGTGGATAATCCACTCAAAAATCCTGGCTAATGGTGAAGACACTATATCCTTATCTTATACACTGATGTAAAGAGCTGTTCCATTATTTAGGATGGAGATACTTTAGAGTCCTCTCCTCCAGTGAGTTGTTTAATAGTCCATTGACATTTATAATTGGATGTGGCAAAACAGCAAACCTTAGATCTGATCTGTTGGTCTTGAGATAATTTTGTCCTCTCTATCAGATGTTAGTCCTGCTATTTGGAATGTAACCGGTCAAATACCATAGCTTTAAAGGTTTGTCATCAGGTTTAGGTACACATGGTTCTGACTCTGGTATGTTCACCCACGCTCCTTACTGAACCATGGATCAGTTTGATGGTAATGGTAGATTGAGAGATTATCCCAGGGAAAAGAGTTACTGATTGTGATTGAACAAAGTTCTGCTGCTGATGTGATCTACATCATTACATGAATGCCCAGTTTGAGCTGCAATATCTGTTATTCAATTCTACTGACTGTCTCCCAATTCACACGGAGACCCATTCACTCATCAGCACTGTACTCCGTGATCTAACCTGGTTTCTGATGTGGTGGAATTTCCATTTTCACATTCTTATTCTGTTAGGATCTCTTCATGCTGTCACGCCTCCAATTTGTTACATTATTTAAATTCTTTAACTTATTCATCTCAATCTTTTCCATTCCCGTAATGACATCTTCTACATTTAAAATGAATGTGGTTCCCTCTGTTTCGCTCCCTGACCATGATGAAGAGCTCTGCAGTGCCCATGATGCAGCCTTGTGCACCTTCAGAGCCAATGAATCTGTGAACCTGGTGTTATTGTTCACTTCCCTGGTACACAGCGCTCCGTGTTGGACACAGCTTTTGAGCATCTGTGACAGACGTCTGTGGAACTAGTTGAAAAACAGACATAGCTGAAGAAACTAAGCAGGTCTGGCAGCATCTTGTGGAATGAAAGCAGAGTTCATCTTTCGGGTCCAGTTTCTCCAGGAATATTTGTGTTCTTATTTCCAGTACCCATAATTATTTGTTTATTTGGAAATTTGTACTGTGCCTATTCAACCCTGGAGACTCTGCAGAGACAGAGAAACCGAGTTAGCGATTCAAGTCCAGTGTGACACTTCTTCAGAACGTAAAAGGATTGGAAAATGGGATTTTTAATCCCTGGCAGAGGTGGGGGAGCGAGTGATGCGCAACACAGAGTGTGGCAAAAGATAATTGGGCTTTTAACAGTGGTGAACGAGAAGGTGATGGGAAAGATGCGAATGGGGGAAATGGGTTCTCTCTATTGAGTGCAAGATAAAGAAGACACAACCACACATGGTCATTGCGAGACTAGGACAGAGAATGTATGAAAATGGAGAACAGTCATAGTGAAGTCAGGCTGTGAAGTTATCGAATTGAATATTAACTCTTACAGACTGTAACGTACCAAAGTGTAAAGTGAGGTGTTATTCGAGCTTGGGTTGTACTTCACTGGAACATTGCAGCAGCTCAGCACCGAAATGTGAGCATGAGAGCAAGGTAGGTTATTGAAATGGGAAGCAATGAGAGGGTCAGGGTTATTCCTACAGACAGAGTGGGAGTGTTCCTCAAAGCAGTTTTTGTTTTGTCTCCCCGGTGTGAAGGATACTGCACTGTGAGCAGCAATTACAGGATGTTTTAGATTAGATTAGATTCAGCCCAACAAGTCCATAACGATCCTCTGAAGATCCATTTCGCTCTAATGGATCTAACACTATGGGCAATTTAGCGTGGCCAATTCACCTGCCGTGCACATCTTTGGACTGTGGGAGGAAAACCGAGCACCCAGAGGAAACCCACGCAGACACAGGGAGAACGTGCAAACTCCACACAGACATCCGAGGCTCTAAATGGACCCGGGTACCTGGTGCTCTGAGGCAGCAGTGCTAACCACTGAGCCACCGTGCCGGCCTCCAACTGTGTGGGGACTGATTTGAAACAGTACAAGTGAATGAGAGTGCAGTGGGGGCGGCAATGTGGGAGATAGGTCAGTCACAGCATAACGCCCTGTAGTTAGGGGGTTCCTGGTTTGAAGGAAAAGCTCTCACATCAGAGGCAGCTCACGAGAATGTGGCATCATCAATCAGAATCGTCAGAGACGGAGAAACTGGGAGAAAGGAGTCACCATCCGCTTATTATGTGTCCAGCCACATGCAGAAGTTCCATCTGAATGATTGAAAAGAACCACACATTAAATGGGGGAGTTCTGACTCACATCTGGTCAGAAGCGTGATGTGGATAGAAACCCAGAGGAAGGTCAGTGGGTACACATGGGCAGACGTTCAAGTAAATATCCCATAATGCTCAGCAATTATTTGTTTCTGCTCAAAAAGAAGGACTTGATAAGGAGTTGAACCACCCATGGTTGAGTAAAGCTCTCAAGGATACTATTCAATCACAAATTGATGAGCATTGATATCGGGCCAGACTTAGGATGTTTATTCCAGGGGCTACTGGCAGATTCTAGGCATGAATTTCAGCTGTGCTTCCTGAATTATCCCAGAAACCTCTGCCATTGCTGTTCCATCCTCTTCCCTGCTCGTCTCCCCTTCCTGATTCCAGGTTCTCCCTCTCCAATTACAAAGCATATTCTCTCACATTATTGTCCCTAAAAACATCACCTGAAGCTCTTTGATCCAGTCTGCCTTCCCTGCACTAGCATCAAGCTGCATTTTGTGCTGCCACTTTTCCTCTGGTCTCAGTGTGGCTCGGCCTCTCCATTCACGATGTTTTACAACTTCCACTCACGTCTCATTCTGGAAAGTTTCCTTCTTAGAGTAAACCTTATTGAAAACACATCTCCCCCTTTGCCCTGAATCACACAGTGATGGACATTTCAAAAAGAATACTCAGTCTACATTTCACTCTGCTAAAGGTAATTGCATTCTTACCGTGTGGTATAAGAATTCCCTTCTTTACAGAGATCTGGTCAGAGATATGTTTTCATTGTAGAGGTCTTCACCCACTTTAGACAAAGAAATTCAGGTGTTTGATGTCTTTTTGGCACTGGAAAGAGTTTCCTGCTGCCTTGGTATTGTAACATGGAGAAAAACAAATCATAGTATGAGGTTTGGGCTGAGTGTTGTTTACCTGTCATTTTTAATCTGTATAGGTTACATGGAGTTTTGAAGTTGGCTCCGTGTGTCGGTACATCATCGAAGGCCAAAGGGCCTATACTGTACTGTCATGTTCGAGGTAATATTGATGAAAAGGAGGTCATCTGGAAAGTAATTGTACAGGAATATACATAGAATCTAGAAGCTGATGTGGGCTATTTGGCCCCTCGTGTTCTGACATTCAACAAGATCATGACTGACTCCTTTCCGATTTGTATCCAACATTCTCCTCTCCCATCAAAAATGCTTAATCCCCTTCTTAACGGGAATATGAATACATGCACCCCCACCCTTAAATTTATGCAAATAATCCATCTCCATTACATTTTTATGGTTTGACAAACGGAATGAGGAGGTCAGATGAACAAGATGAAGCAAATGTCTGAGATGCGGAATTGCGAAATCGTCCAACAGAAGAAAGAAAATAAGATGAGCGATGACAGAGTTATATAATGCAATGAAATCTTCTGCGTGCACTTCTGCTTTATTTGCAAAACGTTTTATGCAGGTACAATAAGTAACGAGGCAACGTCACAGAATTGTATCAGTTATTGTGAACAACATTGAATATAAATGTAGATGTTAATGTTTCAGTTGTATCAGGCACTGCGTGTTGGCAAGTTCAGTTGCCGAGATAGCTAGTCTATCAAACAGAACGATACTAGTAGCAGGGTTTAATTCCTGCTCTCGCTTGATAGTTTAATTGAGTATAACATGTCTGCAGAGCGGATCCGCTGAAAGAGAAGCATCTAGGAACTATTTTTGGGATAATGAGCTTTAACCAGTGCAGTGCCACAGGGATCAGTGCTGGGGCCGGAATTATTTACCGCACAATGAGTTGGCTGATAGAAATGAAAGTACTACCTCCATATTTGAGAGTAACACAAACAGAAGTGGGAAGGCAAATCGTGAGGATGATGCAAGGAGTTTATCATGAGATAGAAAAAAATAAGGTGAGTGCACAAAAAGTTGACATCTGACATATAGCGTTGGAAAGCTTGTACTGATTAACTTTTTCAGTTAAAATAGAAGAGTGAATCTAATTTAAAAGAGAAAAGACTCAGGAAGTTCAGGCCCTCGGCTTGACAGTTAAAAAGTTGGCATGCAATTCAGCAATTTCAGGAAATTCGAATGCACTATTAGCAATTATTTCAAACGTGGCGGTGCATAAATATCATTCTAAACATGTACACGTTTCTATGCAGACTGAACGTGCAAAAATGTGAACGGTTCTGGTCTAATTTTCTAAGGAAATATGTACTGGAGATAACAGACATATTGGTAGCAGATGGGAGAAGCTCCACAGAATTAATCCTGAGAATTGAGGTATTTTCTTATGGAGTGAGCTTGAGTAGATTAGAGAAAAACTCATTGGAGTTTGAAAGAATGAGAGGAGATCTCAATGAAAACAAAAACAGATTGTCAGTAAGCTTGACAGGCTCATTGCCAACAAGGTTGTCTCAATTTGTGAGAGAGTCCAGGCCCAGAGGGTATAGCCTCAGTCAAAGAGAGCATATCTTTATGAGGGAGGTGAGGAGTGCCTTCTCTCTCAGAGGGTTACTGGATGATAGGCCTGTTGAAACTCTACCGCTAAGTCTAATCAAAGCAGGTGGTGGACAGATTTCTGAGCAGTGAGGGAATCAAGAGCTATGGGGATAAGGCTAGAAGGCGGATTTGATGACCATCAATCAGCCATGATGGTAATGAATTGTGGAGCAGACTTGATTTGTTGAATAGACTATGTTAGCTTAAGGTCTGATAAACATTCTATTGGATCCTGACAGATTAACTGTTGATAGAATGCTTCGACTTACGTATAGCATGTAAACATATAGTTCATTTATTAAACATGAGGGATCACCCATTCCAAACAGCAATTAACTTTCCTTTACTGCAGGTCGTTTTATTTTGCATTTCTCGAGTTGAAAATTTAGTGGAAGCAGAGACCACAAACACCTTTTTAAGACAGAAGTAGATCGGTTCTAGCTCAGGAAAGGGTTGAACAGATTCGCAGATTAGTTGGGAATGCAGGTTCAATGCTATAATCAGCTCAGCGTAACCTTATTAAATCAGGGTAAGCACAAGGAGCTGAATGGCATGCTCCCAGTTCGGCTGCCTCCGTTTGTACATTCTTTGACACAGTGTTTAAAAAAATCGTACACAACTCATCTATGATATCAAAAGATAAATAGCAATGTTAAACTGTAGGTGGAGCCACCAATAATTTACATCCTCATTTTCATATGCACATTGTGAATATTATACAGTACTTTATAAATTCTTTCCTCTCTCCTGAGCGCACTCATGTAAACAAATCCAGCTTATCATCTTTTCAAAAAGGATAGCCTGAATATCTGAAGTTTCAATTGAGTAAACTTCCTATAGCAGCATACAAGGTATTTGCATACTTTCAAAAACGACTGACCAAATCTGCAGATAGGATTCAAGATGTAAACTCACGAATTCCTGCATAACTGTAATCCAGCATCCTTCCTGAAATGTTCAATACCACTCACCCCCACCCCCATCTCTGCACACAGACAATGAGGGAGCTGTGCTCTGTATCTTACACAGGCCATGCTTTTGTTTTGGTGATCAATCTTTTGGAGGCTGTAACATTGTTTAATTTGTCAAGTACTTATTCTATGTATCATATCAATGATAAAATTAGTGACATGCTCTTTTTTGTATAAATTCCTTTCTATATCTGCCTTCTGCTCCATAGATCATTGCTGCATTAATCAATACTGACTGTTCTGTTATAACACAGGAGCCCATATCATCAAACTCTGCTGTGATCCTCCACATGTACTGACTTTATTCCTCTCCTAGATTTTACCTGAGCCTGAACAAGTTTGTGTACAATCTCAGCATTCTATTTTAAACTGAATTGAGTTTTTTCCTAATTTTCCCATCTGTCAACAAAACTTTCCCCATTTCCCAGCTCTATTGCAGCCTCGATATGCATCCCTGCCTTAGACACTTTGAATCTGAAAACTTCATCCATGTCTCGGTCTGCTCCAGTCTCAACTATTCTAATAATCGTCTCATTGGCGTCTCACTTCATACTCTCCATGAACCTCAGTTTATCCTCAACTCTGCTGCTTGTCCATCAACTCACACGAAGTATAATTCACTTATCACCCCTATAATCGTTGACCTACAGTGGCTTCTGGTATGGTAATATCTCATTTTAAAGTTCTCTTTCTTATCAGTGTCTCTCTCTGGCATCACATCTCCAATTAGTACCATTCCTTAAGTCATTTCTCATAGATCCCTCAAATTTGTTTTCCCTTCCAGAATTGTGCTTAAAATGAATGTTTTTCTCTCTGTTTCCCTCCTTGACCATGATTTGAGCCCCTGTACAGTTGATGGTACTGTGTCATTGCTTGTATTTTCATTCACTTCCCAATGCGTCACACGTGAAGCTCCCTGTTAGACAGGGATATAAGCAACTTTGACTCATTACTTTCCCAATTATTATCTGTCAATCCATTGAAACTCCATGTTAGTCATCGTCAGCTGATCATAGTTGAATCCACATGGGAAAACCCCTTGGAGGTTTGAGAAGAATCAGGCATGAATTACAGACTTTTGGTCTGCAGGTACAAGAAGTGGTTAGGAAGGCAAATGTAATTTTCTCCTTCATTGCTGAAGAGGTTGAGTTTAAAAGCACAGAGGTAATGTTGCAGCTGTACAAGGTGCTGGTGAGATCACATCTGCAGTACTGTGTGCAGATTTTGTCTCCGTACTTGAGAAAGGATGTACAGGCACTGGAGGAGGTGCAGAGGAGGTTGTTTCCGACGTTGAGAAGGGTTGATTTATGAGGAGAGACTGAGTAGATTGGGATTATATTAGTTCGAATTCAGAACAATGAGAGGGGAATCTTATAGAAACATATAAAATAATGAAGGGAATGGATCAGATAGAAATAGACTGTATGTTTTCACAGACATGTGAAGCTAGGATAAGAGGGCACAGCTGCAAGACAAGAGGAAGCAGATTTAGGCCTGAATTGAGAAAGAATGTCTTCATCCAGAGGGTTGTTAATCTGTGGGATTCTTTGCCCAGTGAAGTAATTGACGCTGTTCAGGAAACTGTTTTAAAGTAAGGTATATTTTTTCTAAAAATGGAAGAAAATAACGGATACAGTGAGAGGTTGAATAAGTGGAGCTGAGTCCACAAAAAGATCAGCCATAATCTTATTGAATGATGGAGCAGGGTTGAAGGGCTGGACGGTCTACTCCTGCTTCTAGTTCTTATGTTATAATCAACAGCTTAAGCACTTGTTGCTAACAATGAGCTGGAAAATAGATTGAAAGGAATTCCAGTTGATAACGTTGACAGATATTTAAATTAACATTTCACAATGATCAAACATGACGGGGAGACGATGGTCTTGTAGTGTTATCTCTAGATTGTTAATCCACAGACCCCGATAACGTTCTGGGACCCGAGTTCAAATCCTGCCACGGCAGATGCCGAAAGTTTATTTCAGTAAAAACAATCTCGAATTAAGAATCTCATGATGACCATAAATCCATTGTCAATTGTTGGGCAAACCTCTCTGGATCACTGAAATCCTTTAGGGAAGGAATCTGCCATCCTTACCTAATCTGACCTACATGTGACTCCAGTCACATAGCAATGTAGTTGTCTCATAACTGCCCTCTGTGCAATTAGGGATCGGCAACTAATGCTGACCTAGCCAATGATGCCCTAATTCCGTGAACAAATTTAAAAAACATCAAAAAGGAATTGATGAGATGGTAAACTTTGCATGATTAGCAAAAATAGTCAGGGTGTGTACCCAATGAAAACAAAGGAGCACATGATGAAAACTGCTGGTAGACCAGAGGTTTGGGACTATAGTTTTAGAGCCCACAAGCTGAAAGACGTAAAGCGAATAAAGTTGGAGACAATTGATTTAGGAAGGTCAATTGTTGCAAAGTATGAACAAAAACAGCACGAGGCTGCATATGGAAATAAAAATAATAATAATAAAAAATCTAAAACCTTTTTTGGAACAATTGGAAGATGACATCAGGAAATTCCACACAGGAAAAACGGAAACTCTCAAATAACTCAAACAACTATTTTATATTAGTTGTGACACTTATTCGACAGAGAATATCCCAAAGGATCGCAGGCCTTATCTTCAGGACAACCCCTTTGATAAAGGAAATGATTACGGATAAACTATCCGCCAAAACCTAATGGTCTGTTTCCTGGATTTCGAAACAATGTACTCCAGACATATTCCAGGCATTTGTTGAAATATGGTTGAAACTTTATTGCTGGAACAGCACAGCAGGTCAGGCAGCATCCAGGGAACAGGAGATTCGACGTTTCGGGCACAGGCCCTTCTTCAGGAATGAGCAGAGAGTGTTCAGCAGGAGAAGATAAAAGGTAGGGAGGAGGGACTTGGAGGAGGGGAGTTGGAAATGTGATAGGTGGAAAGAGGTCAAGGTGAGGGTGATAGGTCGGAGTAGGGTGGAGGCGGAGAGGTCAAGGAGAAGACTGCAGGTCAGGAAGGCGGTGCCGGGCTGGAAGGATCCGGCTGAGACAAGGTGGGGGGAGGGGGGATGAAGAAACTGGTGAAGTCCAAGTTCATCCCCTGCGGTTGGAGGGTTCCCAGTCGGAAGATAAGACGCTCCTCCTCCGACCGTCGGGTTGTTGTGGTTTGGCGGTGGATGAGTCCAATGACCTGCATATCCTCGGTGGAGTGGGAGGGGGAGTTGAAATGCTGTGCCACAGGTTGGTTGGGTTGGTTCGTCCGGGTGGCCCAGAGGTGCTCCCTGAATCGCTCCGCAAGTAGGCGGCCTGTCTCCCCAATATAGAGGAGGCCACACCGGCTGCAGCGGATGCAGTAGATGATGTGGGTGGAGGTGCAGGTGAATCTGTGGCGGATATGGAAGTTTCCCTTGGGGCCTTGGAGAGAAGTGAGGGGGGAGGTGTGGGCGCAAGTGTTGCACCTCCTGCGGTTGCAAGGGAAGGTGCCGGGAGTGGTGGTTGGGTCGGTGGGGGGTGTGGATCTGACAAGGGAGTCGCGGAGGGAGTGGTCTCTACGGAAAGCTGATAGGGGAGGGGAGGGAAATATATCCTTGGTGCTGGGGTCTGTTTGGAGGTGGCGGAAGTGACGGCGGATGATGCGCTGTACATGGAGATTGGTGGGGTGGTAGGTGAGGACCAGTGGGGTTCTGTCCTGGTGGCGGTTGGAGGGGCGGGGCTCAAGGGCGGAGGAGCGGGAAGTGGAGGAGATGCGGTGGAGGGCACCGTCGACCACGTCGGGGGGGAAATTGCGGTCCTTGAAGAAGGAGGCCATCTGTGTTGTACGTATTTTGAACTGGTCCTCCTGGGAGCAGATGCGGCGGAGACGAAGGAATTGGGAGAATGGGATGGCGTTTTTACAGGGGGCAGGATGGGAGGAGGTGTAGTCCAGGTAGCTGTGGGAGTCGGTAGGTTTGTAGTAGATGTCCGTGTTGATTCGGTCGCCTGAGACAGAAACAGAAAGGTCTAGGAAGGGGAGGGAGGAGTCCGAGACTGTCCAGGTGAATTTGAGGTCGGGGTGGAAGGTGTTGGTGTAGTGGATGAACTGTTCAACCTCCTCGTGCTCCCACGAGGAGGTTGAACAGTTCATCCACTACACCAACACCTTCCACCCCGATCGTGCTCCCACGAGGAGGTTGAACAGTTCATCCACTACACCAACACCTTCCACCCCGACCTCAAATTCACCTGGACAGTCTCGGACTCCTCCCTCCCCTTCCTAGACCTTTCTGTTTCAGTCTTCAAGGAGGTAGGAATGCAGAAAGCAGGAAAATAAAGGCCAGGTCGCCTTATGTCTATTATTAGGAAACTGCTCGTATCCATTATAGTGTGATTTAGAATAATTTAATGGAATCAAAGAGACTCAATAGAGTTATCTGAAAAGGAGAAGCAGTGATAATAAAAGTGAACCCTTAGATTATGTAATTAGATTTGTAAGCATTTTGTAAAGTACCATCTAAAGCGTATATTGCACAAAGTAGGAACTTGTGGGTTATTGTTCAGAGATTGAACACAAAGGAGTGAGTTTTGATGAACATGTCTGTGTGAGTACAGAGAGACATAATAAGTGGAGTGCCACAAATGTCAGCCCTTGGACTCCCAGTTGCTTACTCTCTGTATTAAAGTTGTTTTTGTTGGGGGGGCGGGAGGTGTAGAATGCAAACAATGCATATTTGATGATGGTAAAGATAGTTTGGAGTGCATGGTGTGATTAGGATGTAAGAAATCTGCACTGTGTAATTGGAAGATAGAGTTCATTTTAATAAAGTGTGTGGTCAAGCACTTCAGAAGGAATAATAAAAAAGCTAATGATTATTTATATGGAGAAAGATTGTGAAAACAAAAGACCAGCGCAGAGAGATTTGGGTGTTGTTGTGCGTGCAAGGTCTGAGAAACCATAAGGATTGATCAATTTCCGGGACCAGATAATGTGTATGCCAGGGCGTTGTGGAAGGAAAGATATGTAGGTTCGAGAGTTGGGCTGAGAAGTTGCAAATGGAGTTCAATCCTGTCAAATGCGAGGTCATGCTTTCTGGAAGATCCAATTCAAGAGCGAATTATACAGTAAGTTGAAATGTCTGGAGGAAAATTAATGTGCAGAGAGATCTCTGGGTGTTCAAGTCCTTTGATCTCTGAAAGTGGCAATGCAGGTTAATAGATTTGTCAAGAAAACATATGAAATGATTTCCTTCATCGAACTAGGTATTGAGTACAGGATTTGGCAGATCCTGTTACAGTTCAATAAGACTATGGTTCAGCATTATATCTGGTACATTTCTGGTCGCCCACATTATCAAAACGATGTGGATGAGTTGGAAAGAGTACAGAAGAGGTTCACTAGGATATTACCTGATATGGAGGGTGCAAGCTATGAAGAGAAGTAGATTAGGATTATTTTCATTAGAAAGACAGAGGCCGGGGAGGGGGAATCTGAATGATGTCTACAAAATCATGAGAAGTATAGATAGGGTGGATAGCAAGAAGATTTTGTTCCCCTGAGTGGTGTACTGAATTTCTAGGGGCCACGAGTTCAACGTGAGATTGGATATGTTGATGGGAGGTATATGTGGTAAATTCATTATGCAGAGGGTGGGGGTGACTGGAACGCGTTGCCAGTAGTGGTGTTAGTGGTGGACACAATAACATCATTTAAGATCTATCTAGACAAATATATGAACGGGCAGGGAGCAAAGGAATACAGATCCTTAGAAAATATGCTTTGATAGAAGAACTGGATCGGCACAGGCTTGGAGGGATGAAGGGCCTGTTCCTGTGCTGAAATATTCTTCGTTATTTTTCTTTGCTCTTTGTTCTTTTAAACTATGGGAACCCAGCAGATATAGTTGAATCATTTATACACACGTGAAGTACTGGAGGACTGGAGGATGGCTAATGCTGCGCCTTTCGAAAGGCCGGAAGGAAAAGCATGGAAACCATAGACTGTGTGTCTGACATTGGTGATGAGTAAGTTGTTGGAAGAGATTCTGAAAGATAAGATTTACATGTGCAAGCGGGCATCAGAGCCGCCCTGCTTTTGCCACGGGACTATGCCTACATCAGGCAACTATAAGAATTCATTTTGTGTTTTAAACAGCAGTCGCAGCTTTAAACCCACAGAACTCAGCAGCTGCCGGTCCGTCCATGTGACCGGGAGATAGGAGACAGAGGACAGATAAAATCCACACTATACCAACACTACCCATGACTCATAGACTAAAACTCTGGAACTAATTAATATGGAAACCCATCTCCTAATCACATCAAGAGACTGATATCAGACCAATACACACCAACACCCCAAGGGAACAAAGGGGGGTGCTAGCCCCTGCCCTCACAGAGAAAGACAAGCAGATAATACCCGGACCGGTTTTACATAAACCAATTAGCACCCTATTGTGCGTGCCCTGCAACTCTCCTGGGATGGCGGGAAACATTCTATTTGCACCTACTCCAGTGATGATGGGGAACTATCATCCCATTCATCCTCAAATTCCACACATCCTGACAACTAAAAGTATATAATATGTAGCTGCGCGCGGGAACAGCAGCGCAGCCGAGATTCGGACCTCGGTTGGTCTCCGCCGGCGTTACTGTAGCAATAAACGTTACCGATTGTTGAACCGCACTCTCGGCTCGGACTGATATGATTTCATCCGCGCTAACACATGCATGGAGAGAGAAGGGCTGATTTGTGTTGGTCAGAAAGATTTTGTATGAGAGGAATCATGTCTTATAAACATGATTTTAATTTGTTTTAAATGAAGTTAACAGAAAGATTGATTGTAGCAGAATGGTAGATGTTGTTTAAATGAACATTAGCATGGTAGACCTATTAATAAAGTTAGAGCACATGGGATTGCGGGTAAGCTTGACAACTGGATGTAAATTCGGTTTTACAGAAGGAGACAGAATAGAGGATTTTACTTTCGCCTGGAAGCTTATAACAAGCAATGTTCCACCGGGATCAGTACTGGATGGACTTTTGTTTGTCATTGATGTAAAAGGTTAGGATGATAAGATCGAAAGCATGGTTGGTACATTTACAGATGACACTAAGATTGCTGTTATATTGGGCAGTTAGACAATTGTCTGCGATTGCATAAATATATTGTGCAATTCGGTCAATGGATTGAGGAGTGACAGATGGAGATTAGATAAACTAAATGTGAGGTACTGCATTTTGGTAAAATAAACAAGTTCATGACGTAAAACAAATAATTATACGGTCCAAGGTAGTACTTCAGGCCATAGAGATCGAGGGATCTTGGTACATAATTCTTTGAACTTTGTATCACACGTGGAAAAAGTATTTTAGAAGGCATTTAACATGTTTGCCTTCGTCACTCAGACGTTTCGCAATAGGTGTCGTTATTTCATATTGAGGTTGTACAAATCAGTGATAAGGCCTCTTTTGGAGTACTGGGTCCAGTTCTGATCACTCAGTCAGGGGAAGGGCATTATTAAGCTTGTGAGAGTTAAAATATATTTACCGGAATGTTACTAAGAACGGAGGGATTGGGGTATAAGGAGAGATTGGATTGGATCTTATTTCCTTGGAGGGCAGAAAATCCAAGGGTTACATTATAAAATCATGAGGGATATTGCTAAGGTGAATGGCATGTTTCTGTTCCTTCGGATGGAGGAATTCAAAACCAGCGAGAATATTTTAAAGTGAGAAGAGAAAGATTTCGAAAGTACATGCGGGACAATTTGTTCTTAAATAGAGATATTAGTGTGTGTAATGCACTTTCAAAGGAAGTGGCAGGTGCAGGTACAGTTACAACATTTAAAAGATGTTTGGGTAGGTACAAAAATAGGAAAGGTTTGGAGGGATATGGGCCAAACTCAGGCTGGTAGTATTAGTTGAACAAAAGGTGTGGTTCCATGATGTTCGATTCTGTGACTATGATTCTTTTACCTTTTATAAAAAAAGGTTAATGACTTTTCAATATCTGTGTCAAAGTGAATACTTATTCTTAAAATGAATTCCCTAGTTTTAATCTCCCAAACAAGAGGAAATGTCCATCAGGTATTCACCTGATGCACGGTTTTCAAGATCTTGTTTAGTACAATAGCAAGAACACTTACACTGAAACCTAAAATGCATATCTTTCATAATACAAAGCCTTCAACTCAGAAATAATAAAGTGAAGTATCTTTGGAAGTTTCTAAATGTAATGCATCTTTTTTTTCCAGAAACCAAAAGCACGTTGGATAACAGATATAAACTGATTCCTGGAGCATTCTACTGGTTTCAGTTTTTCAACCTGAAAATCAATATAAAATTCGACACACAACTTCCTGTTGTAAATCAGGAACGAAAACAGAATTTCCTGGAAACTCTCAGCAGATATGGCAACTTCTGTGAAGAGAAATCAAAGTTAACATTTTGGGTCTGAATGGAGTCCTTCCTCAGTTTGAATCTTTCTTTTTGTCAGTTTAGGATTCAAAACATTTTACATTGCATCAGGCGTGATCTCAGCGATGCCCTATACTAATGCAGTAAAACATTCCTACGATTAAACCCGATACCCTTAGCAGCATCATTCCATTTACTTTCCTAATCATTTGCTACACATGGTGACTAACTTCACATGATTCATACAACAGTACTCACAAATCCCTTGTGTGTCACTAAGTTCTGAAATCTCACACCATTTAAACAGTTACTGATTTTATATCCTTCTTCTAAAACACCCACTCTCATAATCCACATTAAACAGTGTCTGCTGAAGATTTTCGCACTAAACCACCTCTGTCTGTATCCCATTGCTGACTCCCTGCCTCCACTTGACAAAGCATTGAATGACTATCTTGATAAATTAGCTCATATAGCTTCAATCCATCGGGTCATCCAAATAACTGTGGTGGTGTACCTCAGAGATTAATATATATCAGTTCTACAACCTGCAAACCAATACTAATCTCGAAGCACTACTTCCTGCTATATTCAAGAGGCTGCTGTGAATGCTCAGCACCGAAGGCAGTTTGAATGGCCTCGTCCTGTGGTGTGTAGTGTGTACTGGAGGGCTGAATACCAGCACCTCGTTTCTGTCTAACTCCTTAGACGGTCAGAATGGTCTCCCGCTGTCTTATTGCCTTACTGGCTGAATGTGGTCTTTCTCTCCCTCTGTAACAGCATTGAGGAGTGGATTGAGAGAACAACACAGGAGCTAGGATCATCAGTTGGCCAATCGCCCCCTCAGGCCTGCTGCAACATTAATAATGCTCTTGGCTGATATGATTGTGTCTGAGCAACCTTTTCCTGTTTGTTGCCAATAAACACTGACTCTGTTGTCTAGCAATGGTCAGTACAGCTCAGCCTTGAATACCTTCAGTAACCCAGTCGTCACTGTTCCCTGGGAATGTGAAAATCGGCAAGGAGAAAAGATTATCCTTAACTCAGCCTTAATTAGAAGGCGCTTATTTTATAATATATTTGATCAGATTAGATTCAATTAGAGTAAGTTAGATTCCCTACAGTGTGGAAACAGGCCCTTTGGCCCAGCCAGTCCATACTGACCTTCTGAAGAGTAATCCACCCAGAGCCATTTCCCTCTGACTAATGCACCTAACACTATGGGCAATTTAACATGGCCAATTCACCTGACCTCCACATCTTTGGACTGTGGGAGAAACCGGAGCACCCCGAGGAAACCGACGCAGAAAGAGGGAGAATGTGCAAAATGTGCCAAACATGCCCCACATTACCACTGACTATATTTTGGTTAAATATCTATCAAAGCCAGCCTGCACAGCACCCTCACAAAGCTATTTCCAGATATCAAAGGATCATAAGAAACACGAACAGAATTAGCTCCATCGAATCTGCTCTGCTGCTTGATCATGGCCGATTTGTTTCTCAACCTCATACTCCTCACTCCTCCCAATTACCCTTGATTCACTTATTAATCAAAAGTTTACCAAACTCTATCTCAAAGACTGTGTAAGGGGATCTCTCTTGTTTTGGAGACAGGCGATTAATTGAAATGGGGAATAACACCTTGTTTGTTCGTACGTTTAAAATGATGTAATATAATCTGATTAGATTAGATTAGATTATTTACAGTGTGTAAACAAGCCCTTCGGCCCAACACGTCCACACCGCCCCGCCGAAGCGCAACCCACCCATACCCCTACATTTACCCCTTACCTAACACTACGGGCAATTTAGCATGGCCAATTCACCTAACCTGCACATCTTTGTGTTGGGGGAGGAAACCGAAGCACCCGGAGGAAACCCACGCAGACACGGGGAGAATGTGCAAACTCCATACAGTCAGTCGCCTGAGGCGGGAATTGAACCCGGGTCTCTGGCGCTGCGATGCAGCAGTGCTAACCACTGTGCACAGTAGTGTTAGGTGAAGGGGTAGATGTAGGAGTATGGGTCTGGGTGGTATACGCTTCGGCGGGTCGGTGTGGACTTGTTGGGCCGAAGGGCCTGTTTCCACACTGTAAGTAATCTAATCAAATAATCCTCTGCTGGTTCACCAACTCCACTGTGCAAACAGTAGGCTTCATAGAATCCATTCAGTTTGGAATTCATTCCATCTAGTTCACACTGACCAGCCATAGAGAGTCCCACAATCATTCCCATCCCTTTAACCCTGCGTTTCACATAGCTAATCCATCTCAGCTGCACATCCGTAAGCATTATGGACCACTTAGCATGGCCAGTCTATTTAATCTGCACATCTTTGAACTACAGGGGAAGTAGAAAACTCATCGCTTGCTTGAGAATGCATCAATAACTGTGCATCACCCACATTCATGCTTCAAAGAATAGCCTTGGCAACAGAGAGGAGTTTGTCTGATCCCTTGCAATGCTGTCTCTGAGATATTAGAGAAGGAGGTGGACATGTCTGGCATTGACCTGCTGGCACCATTGGGTCATTAAAAATGCTTTCGCGCTTATCATTTGTCAGAGTGCAGAGCATCAAAATGCAAGTAGCAGAACGTGCAGAGCATGCTATCAAATGATCTCATCTTCTTCCACAATGGTTCACTTATAGACGTCTGAAGACAAATGCTGTGGAGCACGACATTTCTCCATATGATCCTCAGTACAATTGAAATCCTCTCCACACCAGTCTAGAGAGAGAGAGAGAGAGTCTGTGTGTCTGTGTGTGTGTGACTGGGTCTGTCTGTCTGTCTGTGTACTGTTGATGTTGGTGTCAGTTTGTATGATGCTGTGACCTGCTGCCCTCCCTCCTTCCAGATGGTTTTCACCCTCCGCCACTGTCTGTGCAATGGAGTGGAAAGGCCAGCAGAGTGTGAAATTCCATCACTTTAACCAACGCAGGGACCACCAGACCATTCCCACACAGAGGTACACGCACACACACTAATACACACAGTTACATGCACTATTACATGCACGAAAATGCAGACATATGAATAAATACACACACAGAGATACACTGACATGAGACAAACATGGGAGTCAATCGGTATTTCTCTTTCTCTGTCGCAAATTCTCACTATTTCACCCACTCTGTATAATGTACAATATTATTTCTATTTCTCTGTTTGCAGCATGTCAGTTTTCTTAAATGGCTCTTTGGAATGTGTGTTGTTATTTCTGACGCTCCTTTAGTATCAGTGTACACCTTGATCACATCAGTGAATCTGTCAGTATTTCAATTGTTCTGTAAGGGAAAGTAAGGACTGCAGATGCTGGAGATCAAAATCGAGATTGTGGTGCTGGAAAAGCACAGCAGGTCAGGCAGCATCCGAAGACAATGAGAATTAGCACTGCAGGCATAGGCCCTTCATCAGCCCTGTCAAAAATCCGGATTCTGGCCTGACTTACTGTGCTTTTCCAGCACCAACTCTCCGCTTTGATCTCCAGCATCTGCTGTCCTTACTTTCTGACTTGATGTGCTTTTCCAGCACCACATTCTCTTTCAGTTATTTTGACTGGCGTGTGACACTATGACAACTTCGATGCTTGTTGATGTCAGCAAATCTGGAAGAATTGTGAAGTGTGTGGAGGATGGAGTGCAACAGCAACAGGACAACGCCAACTTGGTGTAGAGTTCAGGTATATTTCATACGGCGATCAATGCAAGACAGTGTGAGGTGATGCAGTTTGGAAGGAAAACATGCTGTGCTTTTATAAAGTGGGTGCAGGAGCAGAGGGACCTCGGTGTGTATGAGCACAGATTATTGAAGACGTCAGGACAAGTGGGGAGAGCAGTAACTATCACAGATTAGTTTCAGTATCTGAGCTGTTTACAGGGGGAGGTGTAGGACTGAGTCTCCGTGCTCCCTTCCTGGGAGGTGGTGGTGACGATGTGTTGTGAGCCCACCCTCTTGCCCACCGCCTGGATTCCATTTGTAGCAGCTCGATACAAAATGGAGATGCCATCAGGGTCACGACTTCTAAGTTGGGCCAGGAGGAAACGGAACTACCAATGGATTTAACGTGAGAATTTCCCTTCACTGAACATTGCTCCTTACTCGGTCGGTGGGACGTGGATATTTCAGAATCTCCACACGAGGCGTCCCGGTCTTCTCCGGCTCGTACCAGGGTCCTCCCCACATGGCCAGTGAGGGAACGGCTATCGGGCACTCCACCACCAGGCTTGGCCCTTTCTGTCCTATTCTAGGCTGTTTCTCCTGGAATGGGTGGGAGGGAGGGAGGGAGGTTGGGTGTGGGAGGTCCTGCTGTTAGTGCTGGTGTAGGTGTGAGGGGGGAATGAAGAGGTTTTTGGAGGGGCGTCTGTCCACAGTGTTGTATCCCTGCAGTGTTGTTAGTGTGGGGGGTATAGTGAAGGTGAGAGAAGCAGAGAGAGAGAGGGGGAAGATGCTACATGCAGCAGTGAGAATGTTGGAGGATCAGCCTTGTTATGGGGTAGGTACTATAACAGATATACAGTGAAAGTGAGGGAGCAGAGAGAATACGGTGACCCTTATCCTGACAGAACGGGGAAGGTTATTGATGTTTGTCCTGTATTGCTGGACATTTCTTCAGACCGCAGATACTGCACTGAGCTCAGATCATGCTCATTGGGTCTGGTGATGTGGCCCCCCTCTGGTAAGAGAATGTTCCCCCTCTGTACTAGCCCATCCGCCAGGACCTCCGTGCCCCTGCCGACAAACTGTGGTGTAATTGCCCCTTATCTGCCATGCTCGGGGTAAACATTGCAGGGCAGTTCCTATGAGAGAAAGCTCAAAAATGTGCCCGTTTGGCCTTTTAAAGCTGGCCACAGTGCCAGGGATCACGGAATATCCAAGGGTATCCGAGCGATGGTGAGTACCTCCAGCCATGATGGGTGTTAGAATCAGTCTGGCATTGAATGAGAGGGACACCATGGGGAGGGGATGGTTGTTAATGAGGTGAGTTCGATACCATAGCACCAGGAAACTAGCTCAGCTTCGTGTTGACGATCCCTCTATCACATTCAACGAACATGGCACCGAGACAAATTATTGTTAGATTCAGCCCAATGGGTCGGAGTCTGTGCTGATCCTACTCCCAGTTACAATACTGCAGAACAAATTTTAATCCAAAATTCTCCTGAACTCACACCAATATCCCATTCACCAATCATTCCTGGAAGCACTGGCTAATGTTACAGGATACTGTACGCTGGTGAGTGATCTCATGCAGTGTTACTGAGAAACGTACTGGGGTGGTGGACACATTTCCACACCCTGGTCGCATGTCTCATCTAGGCTTATAGATCAATACACTGCTGTGATCTGCATAACTTTCCACTCTGTGTAGATTAGGGATTTTATTGCACAGTACACCAGTCCGGTCTGCACAGTATATCATACTGAACACATATCTCATCTGGGTTTATCGATCAATCACTTCAGAGGTCGGCACAGTGTCCTACTCTGGACCGATTGCCGTGTTGTGTTCAGCAATACACGAGCATGGTCTGCATAGTGCTCCATGCTGAACAGATATTTTCTCTGGGTTTATGGTGTCTGGGCTGGTTCTCTGAGGTGGATTGAGAATGTGATAGAACTGATTACTTCAACTGATATGGCAATGCTTTTAGTTTTGTTCTCATTCTTGTGGTTGGACCCTCCAAATTCTGACTCCACCGGCCAGTCCCATTCTTCAATCTATCTCCATCGTTCAGTAACGTGTTGCCCCATGTGGTATTGTCCATTTCAAATGTGAGTAAAACTTCTATTTCACTGGCCTTTGACGTTGCTCTCCCTGGAGAATTGGGATTCACTGCGATAAACCTTAGTAAGGTCACTTCTCAGACTCAACACTCCAGGGAATATAGCTCCAGCCTATTCGTACTCTCCGTGTAGCTCAACATCACCCACTCCAAACACCAGCAACATACTTGTAAAAGTTTTCTGCACTCTTTCAAATTTAGCAACACATTTTCTAAAGCAGGGAGAACTGAATTCAAGGCAGTATTATGGAAGTCGCTGAACCTAGTGTGTTGGCGAAAGTGAGTATTGCAGGTACTGAAGGTTAGTGTCGATAATGTGGTGCTGGAAAAGCACAGCAGGTCAGGCAGTATCCGAGGAGCAGGAAAATCGATGTTTCAGGCAAAAGCGATCTCGGATGCTGCCAGCCTTGCTGGCCTTTTCCAGTACCACACTCTGAACCCAGTGTATATCCCAAATGGTATCCTTCTTCAAAGATCGCAATTTTCCCTCCCACGTGGTCGACGATGCCCTCCAGCGCATCTTATCCACTTCCTGCACCTCCGCCCTTGAATCCCACCCTTACAAACGCAACAGGGAACGAACACCCTGGTCCTCATCTTCCTCCCTACCAAACCACTAGATGCAATGCATCATCGACCCCCATCTGGGCCAACTACAAACAGACCCCACCACCAGTGTTATATTTCCCTCCCCACCCTCCCTGTGCTCGATAAAGAACATTCCCGGTTCGACTCCCTTATCAGGTCCACGCCACCCAGCAACCCACCCTCCCATCTTGGCACCTTACCCTGCCACCGCAGGAGTTGTAAAAGCTGCATCTTCACCTCCCCCTCACCTCCGTCCAATACCCCAAAGGAAACTTCCACGTCAATTGGATTTTTACCTGCACTTCCACACGTGACATCCACTGTATCCGTTGCTCCCGATGTTAACTCGTCTACACTGGGGAGACAGGACACCAACTTACGGAACACTCCAGAGAACATCTGTGGGACACCCGCACCAACCAATCAAACTGCACCGTAGCTGAACACTTTAACTCCCCCCTCCCACTCCGCCATGTACATGCACGTCCTGGGCTTTCTCCACCTCCACTCCTTCACCACCCGACGCCTGGAGGAAGAAAGATTCATCTTCCGCCCTGGGACCCTGAAACCACATGGGATCAATGATGATTTCACCAGTTTTCTCATTTCCCGACCCCCACCTTATCTCAAATCTAACTTTCCAACTCAGCACGGCCCTGTTGATGTGTCCTACCCGTCCATTATCCTTCCCACCTATCCCTTCCACCCTCCTCTCCGACATACCACATTCATCTACCTCTCACATTCTCAGCTTCCTTCCCACCAACCCCACCCCATCCCATTTATCTCTTTACACCCTTGGGCCTCAAGCCGCTTTCCTAATGAAGGGTTTACACACAAAATGTTGATTCTCCTGCTCCTCGGATGCTGCCTGACTGGCTGTGCTTTTCCAGCACCACATTCTCGACTCTGATCTTCAGCATCCGCAATCCTCACTTTCTCCCTTGAGTTACTGTATCCAGAAATTTCCTCACCTGACATTTTCTGCAGCTCGTCTGACATTTAAACCCTGTCTCCTTTTATAGACAGAGTGGGACATGAACAAACCTGCAGTGCTCTTACAGTACACGTACAATCAAGGAAAAATATTTTTAAATGTACGATTCATAGTCCATCCAGTAACCCTCATCCATTCCATCCAGAATGAGTAAATATTATTCCCTTTTATTGTGATATGAGATGTGATGTAAGGAAGAGGTTAACCGAGCCTGTTTGTTCAGTGATTGTGATTAATGTCAGTCTCCATGGGTTCTAAATACCCCAGTGGAGAGTTCCCATCTTTTAATCATAAATGGGTGCCGTTCAATGTGTTATGCCATAGCATGAGCGGGAGAATCACCAACAGCACTAACAGGGATCAGCAGCTCCAGACAGAAGCGAGGAGAGATCAGAATCTGAGAATATTAGATTGGAATGTTCCAACAATGGATCAGAACAGGAGAATATTTGACTGGAATGTTCCAACAATGGATCAGAATCTGAGAACATTAGACTGGAAGGTTCCAACAATGGACAGGAGTTTATCCTATTTTATTTGGTATCTTTCTATGTATTATGGTCGGTTGTCATTATCATGGCGGATCTATTGTGCACTTCGCATTATTCAATATATTTATTATCCTCTCCTGTCTATCGTTGGTGTACCTGGTAAGTCTCACTGTCCAGATACTTTTTGTATAAACCAGTTATGACTGCATTTGTGTTCTTTCGTGTAGTCTACACTTCTTGCCCCCAATACTGTTCCTGGTGAGACTTTGAATCCAGTTCAATTCCTGTCTCCCTCTTTGCATCTGGTTGTATTACTCATGGGTCTCTATGTTGACCTACTCAGTTGCAGATATGAACCATTGTCTCTCTGCCCTTGTTATTTAAATATTGGGAGTGTGGAGGTCATTGTCGTCTATTATATTTACAAACTCCATTTTCTTCCTGGGGCTCCATCCCGTCCCTGGCCAATATCTTTCTTCATTCATTTCTGGGTCGTGGGCATCGCTGGCTGCACAGCATTAATAGCCCATTCCTACTTGCCCTTGAAAAGGTGGTGAGCTGCCTTCTTGAATGGCTGCAGTCCACTTGCTGTGGGTTTACCCACAATGCCAGTAGGGAGTGAATTCCAGAAATTTGACCCAACGATTCTGAAGCAACAGCAGTATAATTCCAAATCATGGTGGTGAGAGTTTTGGAGTGTGGGAGGTGGGGGGCGGTGGGGATTGGTGCGTGTCGGTGAAGCATGCAGGTTGTGTTTGAAACAGACGAATCACAACTTTGGTGAACCCTTTAGCCATGAGCTGATTCCTGACACCATGTCCTGACCATTATTAAATTTAACTACACACTGCTCCCGAAAGTACTTCACTGTCTTAAGTCATGTGCTGTTTGAATCTCGAACTGTGAAATACAGACTTAATGATGACAACAATCTGCTGATGACACTCTCAGGTTAAAACCTGCAGAAACAAATCTGATTCGAACTCACACCAAAATTCCATCGATCTGACATTGCTGTTCACGCTGATCTATATCGCTATTGTCTCTGGCAATGTCTTTATTTTACTATTCTTAAGCACTTTAACTCATCTGTTCTTGAAACCTCCCTCAGCCTCTCTGTGTCGTTTATCCAAATCCCTGCCAGTGGTTCATATTTAATCTGTTTTCCTTCATGTGTATTTTCTCTCATGCAATGATTTTTGCATTCAACACCTAAATGCATCACACACACGCACCCGCACACACACACACACACACACACACACACACACACACACACACACACACGTGCATGACAAACACATGCATGCTCACGCACATGCACACACACACCTTCACTGAAACTGGTCCAATGGAGATGGAAATCCTCTCCTTTTAGACAGTTATCTGTTGTGTGTATCATTCCCATATGATAATAAAGTTTTGCAATACTCCCCATGCTGGCCAGATAGTGCAGTTTACTGAGCAATACACTAGCATAGCGTGCACAGCTCTCCATGCTGGGCTGTCATCTTGTCCCAGCGTACGTTATTTGAATTGTTCTGTGAAGCAGTTTCAGAATTTGATTGAACAAACATTTCAATTCACCTGAAAATACCATTATTCAATGTTCTCATTCTTATAATTTTGCTTTCGAAGGATTCACTCCTCCAGTTAGTCCCACTGCTCTGTCTTTTCCCCATATTTCCACAACAGGTTCTCAGGTAATTAACTGTCTGTTTCTGTCTTTAATGTGCATCTCTCTGTCCCTCTGTACCTGTCCGTGACCTTGTTTCTGGCTCCCTAGTGTATCGACTGCTGGCATGGTGAAGCTCAGAGACGATGAAATGGTGTGTGTCAGGCTGTTGTTCACTTCCCAGCGTGTCCCACATGGTGCTCCATGGACAATGGGGTGTATGTCAGGCTGTTTGTATCCCTATCGGAGGAGGTATCTGGGGAGTATAAGGTGAAGAAAGCATATGAGCTTGTGGCAGAAGCCGACAGACAATGTTTCAGGAATCTAAAAAAGGGTCCCTGATTTAAACGCAAATTGAGTTTGAAAGAATCAAAGTAATTTTGAAAGGTGGGTAAGGGTATAAAAAGCTGAGCAAACCTATGACACTCTTAGAAAGGTTCTTTTTTCGAACGAGTTCAAAAATTCACTTCCTGCAATAGTGAGAAGTCGTGCAGAAGAGCAGAGAGTTACAATGGCAAGATAAGAAGCAGAATGGCTGATGATTATGAGTTCGTCCATAAATCAAAGTTTGGATACCATGATGGATTGAGAAGAATGTATGAGAACTTCTTAAAATATACACCTGTGAGAGTAAGATTGACTGGCATAGGCCAGGAGTAGCAGGAAACGACGTTACAACATTAAGTGGTGCAGAGGCATGTAATTTCTTGATGCTGAGAAATGAGGAGACATGTCATTCAGAAGAACTATTGGAGAGTTGCAAATTGTTCCATTATGTAACGTGTGGTTGGTGTGTCCGGTGAAACCATCAACAGAAGTATTTCACAACTGGGAAGGAGACTTTGAGCTTGGTGTTGGTGTCACAACATTTCAGCATTTAACTTGCAAATAATGTGCCCAAGACAAATCTATATACGATCATAACACCTAAACGTCTTTGGAGAAATTTAGGGAGAAAACATCTGGTCTGTTCAGATATCGGTTTTTATTGCTGCCATTCGATTTTGAAGTTATACAGGTGACAGGACAAGAAACTGTACTTGCTGACAAGTTGTCGAGACTTGAATGAAGAAAGACAGAGGCGTTCTGCGGCAGGAGTATACAGACTGAAATAGAATGGAGTTGTGAATGTTTGCATACTTACTGTCAATGTCGTATATATGTATTGTAGTCCACTAATAGAGTAAGAATAATGGGTTTAAAAAGAAGCTGCTGTTGTGTATTAACGGTTCGTTTTGACAAAGGAGCAGATGTGACAATGCTGTCATTTTGAAAATGTTATTTTCTCTTTTTTTTTGAAGAGAAGTCTGAAGGCAGAGATGGGAATGTGTTGCTGGAAAAGCGCAGCAGGTCAGGCAGCATCTAGGGAACAGGAGAATCGACGTTTCGGGCATTACACCTTCTTCAGGAAATTTGAGATAGCTTCTCAATTGGAAGAAGGGCTAATGCCCGAAACGTCGATTCTCCTGTTCCCTAGATGCTGCCTGACCTGCTGCGCTTTTCCAGCAACACATTTCCATCTCTGATCTCCAGCATCTGCAGACCTCACTTTCTCCTGAAGGCAGAGATGCCTAACTGCCGACTGAAAACGGCTGAAGTAAATAACTTACAAGGCCTTTAGGTTTATTAAAACAGTGGTAACAATTGTAGGGCAGTGTCCATCTCTCCCAGACCAGATCTTCTCATTTTGATTTCAGCTGCAGCTTTCAGAAGCTGCTCGGTGTCCCAGGCGGGTAGGAAGCTTCAATACATGATCCCGAGCTGCCCCTCTCTCTGAAACCTCTCTTGAAGATGCTTCTTCCTGGATTGGAGAACTGCAGTTAAGAATCTGTGTTTGAATGTACCTTTGTGTCAAGGAACATGTTTATGGGACAGTATTAGCACAGTTAATTAGTAGAAGGCACTGTATCTCTTGTTTGCGTAAGTGTTCCAATTGAGAAGCTATCTCAAATTGTTCATCTGTTTGATTGTGTTTTAACTGGATTGTTTGAATGGATTACATATTACTTAACGTTGAGTAGGTTGACCAGTTGCAACATTTGTGGAACGCACAGTTCACATCTACAATTAAAATAACGAAAAGTTAGGGTCTCGGCTACCTTTTTAAAATATTTTGAGGGTCTGGTCAGTCCATAAGTCTTGTAGCTGAGGGGCGTTTGACTGACCTCTGTTATTGAAAAGTTAGTGGAGGTGCTGGGGATGGTTTTCTGGAGGTTGTGCTGTGAGCTGCCTCAGACATTCAGGGAGACCTGAGGATTTGGTGACCCAACTCGGGATGGAGCATGGGGACTGTAGTTACAGTATCTGGGTGTGTAACATGCACAACAAATGGAACAGAGGCTGCAGAGAGGGGAAGCTCTGAAACCATGGAGTGCCTGTGGGGAAAGGGATCTGCGGTATCCGTTTGTGTTTTCACCTGGACAAACACACACTCTCACTGTCCGCGTTACATAGACTCATGCACACTCTCCCTATCCGCTCCACACACACACATACACACACACTCACACTCCCCCTGTCTCACATGCGCACTTGCACAATCTGCTCTGTCACATGCAGGCACACCCAAACCCACTATATATTCATCCCGCACTCACACGCACACTCCCCCTCAGTCTCTCTCACTTGCACACATTCTCTCTCTCCCCCTCACACAAGCACACCCCCTCACACACACGTACACGCACACACACGTATGCACATACAAATCTGCGGTGTGAATTTACATTTGTATTTGCAGATACGCTTTATTTTGTTCCAAAAACATACAATTTGGAGACGGTCAGTCAATGTGGCATTTTATGAACTCCTGAACTCGGAACAAACCCAGTCTGACTCCAGATGAAGACACAGACAAACTCCAAACAAGACCTCACCACTGAAATACATTGCCTGATCGGAGGCGTCACCTCCTTTACATCGATAATGTCTGCGATTTGCATATCAATCAATCAAAACCCACACCTCGATTCTAAGTGATTAAGGATTTAAGAGCCATCTTAGGTGTGTACCATTCATGCTCTTGAGTTGTACAATCCTTTGATCTTTTCCTTATAACTTCTGAGTCTAAGGTCTTCCTCTCTCTCTAAGACTTAATGAAGAAGCAGCGCTATGGAAGCTTGTGTTTTCAAATAAACCCGTTGGACTCTAACCGACTGTCGTGCGTATTTTGACATTGTCCGGCCCAGTCCAAAACCAGCGGCTCCATATCGTACTTATTATTGCTTATTCCATTATCTCTCTTAGTAAATAAATCTTTCCTTTCCCCATGTGGCGTTGTCTTGCATATTAATCTATTGTGAGGCACATTACACACTGCTGTCTGGAAATCGAGATATATTACATCTAGATGAGCCCCATTACCCATCTCTTAAACGAGGAATCAGCGGGCTAAAAGTTGACATGACATGGATTTAACGAGCAGAATTAAGGAGAATCCCAAAGCATCTTATTCTTATATAAGAAGCAAGCGGGTAACTAGAGAAAGAATTGGTCCACTAAAAGATAATGAAGGAAGGCTGTGTGTCGAACCTGAAAGAATTGGTGAGATTCTGAATGATTACTTTGCATCAGTACTCACTGAGGAGAGGAACATGACGAATGTTGAGATTACAGATAGAAATTTGATTAGTCTGCACCATGTTGACATAAGTAAGGAAGGTGTGTTGGGTACGCTAGAGGTTTTAAGGTGGACAAATCCCTAGATTGCTGAAGGAGGTGAGAGAGGCCCTGACAGATATCTTTGTGGCATCCTTAAATACATGTGAGGTACTGGAGGACTGGAGGATTGCTCATGTTGTCCCCTGTACAAGAAGGGTACTAGGGATATTCCGGGTAACTACAGACCATTGAACTTGATATCAGTGGTGGGAAAGTTGCTGGAGAAGGTACTGAGGAATAGGATCCATTCATATTTAGAAAAGAGTGGGCTTGTCAGTGATAGTCAACATGAATTTGTGCAGGAGAGATCGTGCCTTACCAACTTAATAGAGTTCTTCGAGGAAGTGACCAAGTTGATAGAGGAAGGAAGGGTTGTTGATGTCATACACATGGACTTTAGTAAGGCGTTTGATAAGGTTCACCGTGGTAGACTAATGGAGAAATTGTAGTCATATGGTGTGCAGGGTGTTCTAGCCAGGTGGATAAAGAACTGGTTGAGAAACAGGAGACAGAGTAGTAGTTGAAGTTAGTTTCTCGAATTGGAGAAAGGTGACCAGTGGTGTACTACAGGGGTCAGTATTGGGGCCACTGTTGTTTGTAATATATGTAAATATTCTGGAAGAGGGCACTGTTGGTATGATCAGCAAGTTTGCAGATGATATGAAGGTTGGTGGAGTAGCAGAATGTATAAGGGACTGTCAGAGAATATAGGAGGATATAGATAGACTGGAGAGTTGGGCGGAAAATTGGCAGATGGCGTTCAATCCAGACAAATGTGAGGTGATGCATACAGGCAAGACTAATTCGAGAGCAAACTATACAATAAAGAAGAGTCTTGAGAAAAGTTGATGGGCAGAGAGATCTGGGAGTGCAGGTCATTGTACCCTGAAGGTTGCTGCACAGGTGGATAGAGTGGTCAAGAAGGCATATAGTACACTGGCCTTCATTGGACGGGTATTGCGTATAAGAGCTGACAAGTCATGTTAACATTGTACAAGACATTGGTTCGGCCGCATTTTGAATACTGTGTACAGTTCTGGTCGACACATTACCAAAAGAATATGGACGCTTTGGAGAGGGTGTGGAGAAGGTTTTCGAGGATGTTACCTGGTATGAAAGGTGCTCGCTATGAAGAAAGGTTGAGTAGTTTAGGTTTATTTTCATTAGAAAAAAGGAGATTGAGTGGGGACCTGATTGAGGTTTACAAAATCATGAAGGGTATAGACTGGGTGGATAGAGACAAGCTCTTTTTTCCCAGGGCGAAGGATTCAATAACGACAGGTCAAGCTTTCATGGTGAGAGGTGGAACGTTTAAGGGGGATACACGCAGCAGGTACTTCATACAGCGGGTGGTGGGCGTTGCCAGCAGAGGTGGTAGAGGCAGGCACGGTAGATTCATTTAAGGTGCGTCTGGAAAGATGCATGAGTCGGTGGGGAGCAGAGGGATGCAGAATCTTAGGAATTGACCAATAGGTTTAGACAGTACATTTGGACCGGCTCAGGCTTGGAAGGCCGAAGGGCCTGTTCCTGGGTTGTAAATTTTGTTTGTTATTTGTTTGTCACATTTTTAAGAAAGCTAGTCAAATCATTCAAACATGATTTATTCTTCATAAAACTATGTTGACTGTGCTGGATTCTGGGAGAAAGTGAGGACTGCAGATGCTGGAGATCAGAGCTGAAAATGTGTTGCTGGAAAAGCGCAGCAGGTCAGGCAGCATCCAGGGAACAGGAAAAATCGACGTTTCGGGCATAAGCTAAAGAAGGGCTTATGCCCGAAACGTCGATTCTTCTGTTCCCTGGATGCTGCCTGACCTGCTGCGGTTTTCCAGCAAGACATTTTCAGCTGTCCTGGATTAATAACAAGAAAATTTCTTGTTATTAATTCCTTCATAATGGACTCTAACAATTTGTCTTCAATACCAATAGATTTCTTACAACTTTTCATTCCCTAATGAATTTGGTTATTATAATTTCTTTGCTTTCTATAACCTCAAAATTTCCATTCACAATACCTGTGTAACAGGCGCAAGGCTGTAAAAGATCTGTGCTAATTGCTGTGAAAGAGACATGAGTAGCTGATTGGGCACATTCTGTTCCTGATTTATACACTCGCTGGGCTGAATCTCCTCTTGGTGTTCCTACACTATAGTCTCGATGGCGTGCATGTCCTGCTCCTGTTCCTGACCAAGCCTTTCAAGATCTCAATGCCCTTCTCTTGTCGCTCATTGACAGGTCTGGGTCTTATGGAACCTCCCTGCTCAAATGTCACTTTTCAAGCGCTGAAATATGCAGGCAAGTTGTGTTGCCCACACTGGGTAGGTCAGTGGTTAGCACTGCTGCCTCACAGTGCCAGAGATTCGTGTTCAATTACTGTCTCCAATTTCCTCCGACAGTCCCAAGATGCACAGGTTAGGTGGATTGGCCACGCTAAATTACCCATAATGTCCAGGGATGTGCAGGCTCGGCGCATCAGTCGTGGAAATGCCATATTATAAAGATTGGGTGGGGTCATATTGGGGGGAGCGGAAATGAGGAAGCTGGACTTGATCCCAGCGATCATCGAACTCGATCCCCCCAGTCATCATACTAGATCCCCAGTGCTAGATCCACTTGATCACTGCACCGGTCCAAATGGATCCCTTCCCTCGCTGGACTTGATCCCAGTGATCATTGAACTCGATACCTCCAGTCATCCTACTGAATCCCTGCGGTAAATCCACTGGATCACTGCGCTGGTACGACTGGATCCATTCACTCGCTCTACTTGATCTCAGTGATAATTGAGCTAGATCTCCCCAGTCATTATACTGGATCCCTGCACTAAATACACTTGATCGCTGCACCGATCCAACTGGATCCCTTCCCTCGCTGAACTTGGTCCCAGCGATCATTTGTATGTATATGCTTAACTTTTAAAAATCGTTTGATGTCTTTATAATAACTATGCTAAAATAATACACTTTATTCTTAATATGTATTCGATAGTTTTTGTCTCCCTGAGAAGAGAAAATATGCATCCAGCTGACTTTTCTCAAAGTTGTATATGCTTCAAAAGGATTTCTCATCGAAGTCCCAAACTGATAATGTTTCAGAACAAAAGGCCTTCATTCCAGGAAAGTGTGAAAAAAACATCGTTGATAAGCTTCTAAAACTTTGTTTTTAGGTTATGGGATCAAAACTGCACATAATGTGCCAGATGTGGTGTTAGCAATGCCCTCTACAGATGTAGACTCGTAAAATGTGAAGCTGGAAAACCATAACAGGTCAGGCACACCCAACGAACAGGAGTCTCGATGTTATAGGCATATTGCTGATGAAGGACTTATACCCGTGACGCCAATTTTCCTGCTCCTCGGATGCTGCCTGATTGTCTGTGCTTTTCAAGCCTCACACTGTTCGACTCTGAACTCCAGCATCTGCACTTCTCACTTTTACCGGTGCAGATGCAGTAAAACATTCCTGATTAAACCTGGTACCCTTTGCCAGAAATACAATTATTCCACTTAGCTTTCAAATCACTTACAGCAAGTGCAGACTAACTACATATGATTCGTGTACCAGGATCATGAATACCGTCTGTATCACAGAGTTCTGCAATCTCTCTCCACTTAAATTGTTAACCATTGTTTTATACTTCGATCCAAAATAGACAACTCACATTCTGCTATATCTGGTGAAGGTTTGCTCACTAACCTCCCTTTGACTATATCACAGTGATGACACACGACCTCCATTTGATGACATACTGGATAACCAGCTTGATGTTTAAACTAATTAGGCTCTAATATATCCAGTCCCTTCCTCCAGATCTTTGATACAGATATTGATCGTTGATGATCCCAAAGTGATTTCTGAGGCACTCCACCTGTTATAGCTTTGTAATGTGAAAATAAGCATTTATCTCTACTCTATTTCCTGTTAGCAACAGCTTCCTGTGTAGCAGCTCACGCAGTTTAAATGGCCTCCTGTGCAGTAAAATGTACTCAATGAGCTAAAATGATTAGTTCTATTTTCCTCTGTAACTCGTTAAATAGGCAGAATGGTCTCCTCCAGTCTCATGGTAGCGATAATGACTGGCTGAATGAGAAGGCCCCCTATCTCTGTCACAGCGTCGAGGGGTGGATGGAGGGCACAATACATAGGGTAGTGGCAGCAGGATATCCCTGTAACAGCATCGAGGGTGGATTGAGGGAACAACACATCGGGTAGGGCCAGCAGTATATTTCTGTAACTGCATCGAAGGGTGGCTTGAGGGAACGACACATGGCGTAGGGACAGCAGCATGTCTCCGTAACAGCCTCGAGGGTGGATTGAGGGAGGAATACATGGGGTAGGTTCAGCCGTTGGTCATTCGGCGCCACTAGTCAGAATGCTCATGACTGATCCGATTGTGTTTGACCATCCGTCTCCTGTCTGTTCTCAATAAATATTGACTGTCCTGCCCAGCAAAGATCAGTGGCGCTCAGCCTTGAATATCTTCAAAAACCGAGTCTTCACTGCTCCCTGAGGATGAGGACCCTACAAATAGTACAACACTAAAGTGAAAGGGGCGACCGTATTTCAATGTGGGACCTGTTATTTTAAACTGTGTTAACCTAACATGAAATCGCGACCTCTTTTGAAATACAAGGACATAATAATTAGGCATAGACATAAACTATTCAGCCCTCTAAACCTGTCCAATATTACCACTGATTCTTTTCAATCAAATATGTATTAAACTCATTCTCTGCTCCTGTCCCCGGAAGAGAATAACTGATAGCATGACACCACACGAGCATTAAAAACGCACAATTAGGCCATTCGGCCCATCGACTCTGAATGCCATTTAATACTGACTTAGAGATTTCTCAACATCATTTTCCTGATTACTCTCTGTTACTCTTGACATGCTTACTCATCAAAAACCTATCTATCTCTGTCTTGTAAGCACTAGTGTCTGTGTCTCTATGGGTCCGTGTGTACACTTGTGTGTGTTTGTTCATGTGTCTATGTGTTTGTGCATTTATGTGCTGACATCGGTTCATCTGTGTATTAGCCTGTGCGTTTTACTTGTGCTTGTATCTATTTGTGGACGACTGTCTATGTCTCCGTATGCCACTGCTTTTGTGCGGTTCTATCTCCGTGTATGCACTGTTAGTGTCAGTATATTAGCGTGTTTACATATGTCTCTGAATATTGTTGTGTCTGTATCTCTCGACAATGAGATATTTGTTGTTTTGGGAGGGAGAAAATTGTGAGAACCGACAGAGTGGTAAAATTGAGAATTGCCCTTCACTGAACATTGTTTTTTACTCAGTTGGAGGGACATGGATGTCACGGAATCTCCAGACGACACGTCCCGGTCCACTCCGGCTCATACCAGGGTCCTCCCCACTTGGCGGGGGAGAGGGGGTGTGATGGAGGAGGGATCAGATATCGGGCACTCCACCATCTGGCTTGGCCCTTTCTTTAAGGTAGAATCACCGAAGAAAGGGCAAGTGACTTAATGAAGGTTAACATAATAAATTAAAGATAATATTAATCAAAGGAAGTGAGTTCAGAAGAATTCTAGACATTGTGGAAACCGGAGAATTCTCAGAAATTTGTTTGTGTGGAGGTTGCATATTCTCCCCGTGTCTGCGTGAGTTTCCTCCGGGTGCTCCGGTTTTCTCCCACAGTCCAAAGATTTACAGGTTAGCTGAATTGGAAATGCTTATTTTCCAAAAGTGTTCAGGGATGTGTAGATTAGGTGCATACGTCGCAAAGTGTAGAATCGAACGGGAGTGGGTCTGGGTGGTTCCTCTTCGCAGGGGCAGGGTGGATTTGTTGGGCCCAAGGGCCTTTTCCACACTTGTGGGCTTTTAATGATTCTGTGAAAGAAGAACACAAAGACTGCATAAATCTACAATCTGTATTGCAAAGAAAACAAAATAAAAGCGAGGTCAAATGTGGAATTTTGTAATCGGGAGAGGAGAGGTTATTGTGGAGAACAGGGAAATGGCCAAGAAAGTAACCAGGTACTTTGCATCTGTCAACACGGAGGAAGATCCAGAAAGTCGCTGAGAAATACCAAGTGATCACATGGAACTTGTGGAACTGAATACATAAAGTCAATTCATATTAGTAACAAGGTAGAAGTTGAAGGCTAGCATAGTAGTGTTGTAGCTGGATTGAGCATTGCTAAGTCTGATGAGCCAGTTGTACTTCGTATCAAAATATTAGAAATAAATCAGCAATAGACGCATTAATTGTGCTGTCGCTGACTGTTTTATTTTCCCGTACATTCTGCAGAGGCTGGAAGTTAGTAAATGTGTTCCAAGCATTGAAGATGAATGAAGGGATTCAAGCATCTGCAAAGGGGAGAAGAGATAGTGTGGAGAACTGCAGACCAATTAACTTGACATCTATAGGGAAACTGATGGAATCTATTATACAGGATCAGATATTGGAAATTTCTAATTTAACAGCAACATTGTAGAGAATCAGTATACACTGATAGAGTCTGACATACTTGAAAAACGTCAGAATGATTTGAACTTGTTTATTACAACATAGAAATGGCATATTTCGATTTTCAGAAGGCTTTTTATAAGAACTCATGCAGTGAATTCCTAAATAAAGTAATGTGAATGGTAATTGGAGGAATATATAGAAGTGGAAAGTTAAAGTCAGGTTCGCCTTCATTTAAGAGAATTAGACCATAGTTGGAAGGTCATGTTGAAGCAGTTTCACAGCTTGCTAATGAGACTGTACATAGAGTATTGACCCAATCTGAGAAAGAATATACTGACCACCGAGGATGTGCAATGGACATTCTCCAGATTAATCCCTCAAATGGCGAGATTGCCTGATCTGGAAACTCGGCCTGTGTTCTTTAGAGTTTCGAAGAATGAGAGGTGATCATAGTGAAATTTAGAAAAGTCACTGAACAAATGACAAGGTGGAAATAAACAGGATTTTTCTTTGGTTGTCTACTCTACATTTAAGGCAAATAATGACAGGTAAATGATAGACCATTTCAGATTGCAATAAGAAGGCAATTCTTCATTTGAAGGGGACTGACTAACACAGCGACATGGAAACGTGCTGGCAGGACAAGATTAGGGAGAATCCCCAGATATTCTACAGGTACGTCAAGTGTAACAGAATAACCAGGGAACAGGTAGGACTCATTAGTGACTTGCCAAGTTGCATCCAAATCAACTTAGTGGTAGGAGAGAGAAGGTCTGCTGGTAGAAGTCTGTTTGTTCGACTGGAGACTGGTATCCAATCGGGTACCACAGGGATCAGTGCTGTGTCCCATATTATTTGTGATTCGGAGATGCCAGTGTTGGACTGGCTTTGGCAAATTACAGAACACTAGATGAAAGTCCAACAGTTTATTTGGAGGCACGAACTTTCAAAGTCATAATCACGTGATGAAGAAGCAGCGCTGCGAAAGCTCGTGCGTCGGAAAAGAAAAACTGTTGGATTATAAACTGGTGTTGTGTTATTTTTAACCTTATTATTTGTAGTATTCATAAATGATGCAGCTGTGAATATGGAGGTGTTGGGGTGAGTGATAAATCATTTTCCGTTTGACACAAAGTTTGGCTGGTTGTTTGGCAGTGAGGAGGAAGGCCTAATAAGATAGGAAGATACAGATGGAATGATCAAATGGGTGGATCATGGCCGATGGAATGTAACCCTGATAAATATGAGGTGATGTACTTTGGAAGAAGGAACCAGACAGGGGAGGACTCAATGAATAGCAGCACATTAGGAAGCTCATAGGGTGCTTCTCCACATATCCCTGAATGTGATTAAACAGGTTAATGCACAAGTTGACAAAGCATAGCGACCATAAACGTAGCCTTTATTCATGGAGACACAAATTATAAGAGCTATGTGGAACTTTGGTTAGGCCAAATGGAATACTATGTAGAGTTCTGGGAGCCACATTACAAGAAGTATGTGATTGCTTTGGAGAGGGTGCAGTGGAGATTCACCAGGATGTTCCCTTGGATAGAGTAGATCAGCTCGGGTTGTTTACTTTCTCTCAGCCTTCTCAGAAGGCTGAGAGGGACGTGCTTCAGAAGGAGAAGATTGCCAGGGGCATGGACAGGATGGATAGACAGCAGCTGTTCCTTTCAGTCAAAGGGCGAAGAACAAGGGAGTGCCATTTTAAAGGGAAGGGTTTGATGGTTAGTGAGGATTTGAGGATTGGTTTTCATCCAGAGGCTGTTGGGGTCAGGAATGCACTTCCTGAGAGGGCAGTTGGCAGAGGTAACCTCACAACTGTTAATAAACACATGGTCATGCCCTTGAAGTGCCATGGCATACATGGATATGTGCCGCGTATTGGAAAGTGGGACTAATGTAGGTCGTACTGTATTTATGACAGTGCAGAATCAGTGCTTATGTGATTGCATGGGTTGGACGGTCAATCATTGAGCAGTATAAGACAGGAATTGATGAGTTTCTGAAGAATGCATTAACTAGGATTATAAAAGTGAACATGTCTCCATGAGCTAGAACAGGAAAAGCCAAAAGTGTCTCATGCCCTGCTCCCTTCCTGATGTTTCTGTGCAGTGTGCGGGAAAGCTCTATCATTGTTGTCACAAGCTCTTAAACATTAGGAAGGCAGCATCTGTCTGGTTGAAAGGACTGTGTTTCCCGTTCCCTTTTCCAAAACTCGTTGCCGGTGTTCTGTCTGGTTTTATCCTTTAAAAACTCACAGTAATTTGATTCAATTGAGCGTCTTGCTTGGCTGTTTCAGAGACCATTGTAGAGTTTATCACATGTCTGTGTGTCTGGAGACACTTGTAGGCCAGACTAGGAAGTACGGGAGATTCACTTCCTGAAAGTACATTGGGGAAGGGACAGATGTTTACAATGGACATTAGATTAAGGTCAATATTACTGGCACCAGGTTTTATGTCTCGATATTTTATTAATTGTTTTCAACTTCCACCAGCTGCCAGAGCATTATCCTGGTATGGATCAGTAATCCAGTGACATTTGCACAACAGCACCATCTCCACATGGGGATCGATCGGAAACCACACTGCGCACATTATTTCTGTGCTGCTTGACAGCTCTGTCAAAAAGAACTCCCACCAATGTGATGATCGCGACGGGACTGAGGGCGTGGTAAATGGTCAGACTGTAGTCATTCCCTTGTTATGGGACTGGGTATATTGAGGAACTTTTCACGTGGCCAGGCAGATGTCAGAGTTGAGCTGGATTGAATCAGCTTCCCCAGCGACACGGCTTGTCGTACAGTACAATCTTGATGCCTATTGCAGGAATGGTGTCCGGGTCCATTGCCTTTGTAATATCTACTGTGTTCAGCTGTTTCTTCATGTCACGTGCAGCGAATCCAATTGGTTGAAAACTGGCATCTGGGATTCTGTGGGCATCACGAGGAGGGTAAGTTGGATTATCGACTCAATACTTCTGGCTGAGGATGGTGCAGATACTGCATCCTTGTCTTTTACACTGATGGACAGGGCTGGGGATATTTGTGGAGTCCTCTCCTCCTGTAAGTTGTTTATTAATCCATCGACATTGATGACAGGATGTGGCTTGACTGCAGAGTTTCAATCTTATCTGTTTGTCTTGGGATCATTTCCCCTTCTCCACCAGATGGTAGGTCTGCTGTTTATAATGTAACCAGCCAAGTGCGGTAGCTTTAATCGGTTGTTATCAGGTTTAGATACACATGGTTCTGACATTGGCATGTTCACCCAAACTCGTCACTGAACCATTACTCGGCTTGATGATAATGGTAGTATCATGGATTATCCTGGAGGAAAAGTTATGGATTGTGATTGAACGCAATTCTGCGGTGTGAGCTGCAATGTCTGCAAATCAATTCTTATGACTTTCCCCCAGTTCTCACTGAGACCCGTTCACCTATCAGCCCTGTACTCAGTGACCTAACCTGGTTTCTGATGTGCGAACACATCCAGTTTCATAATCGCATTCTGATGAGGGTCTCACACTGACGTCACGCCTCCAATTTGTTACATTACACAGATACTTTAAAATATTAATCTGAAACGTTTCCTTTCCCGTAATACCATCTCCTGTGTTTCAAGTGAATGCTTTTTTTCCCTCTGTTTTTCTCCCTGGTCATGATTAAGACCTCTGTCGTGTCAGTGATGCCAGCCTTATGTCGTTTTAGAGCCAATAAACTTGTGCACTTTGCGTTTTTGTTCCCTTCCCAATGTAAAGCGCTCTGTGCTGGACAGAGCCTTTGAGCAAATTCGACACGTCTTTCGAAAATGTTCAAAAACAGAAATTGCTGAAGAAACTAAGCAAGTCTGGCTGCATCTTGTGAAGTGAAAGCTGAGTTCATCTTTCGGATCCAGTGACCCTTCGACAAAGGTCCCACTTTCTACAGCAATTTGTGCATTTTAATTTCCAGTATTCATAGATATTTGTTTAATTGAAAATTTGTGCTGTACTTATTCATTTCTGGAGAAACTCAGAAGGTCTGGAAGCATTTACAGAGACAGAGAAACAGAGGTAGCGTTTCAAGTCCAGTCTGACACTTCCTCAGAAAAATGATTGGAAACTGGGCATTTTAGTCCTTTGCCAGAGGTGGGGGATAGATGACAGGGAAAAGAGGGTGCGACAACAGATAAACAGGCTTTTAGCGGTGGTGAACGAGAAGATGGTATAAAATGAGTTTAAATTAAGATGTGAATTGGGAAAAGGAGTTCTCTCTATTGAGTGCAAGATAAAGAAGACACAACCACACATGTTCATAGGGAGGCCAGGAGGGAAAATGTTGAACATATGGTATTATATAGATCTGGCCAGAGATACATTTTCACTGTAGAAATCATCACCGCCGACAGACAAAGGAATTCATGTGCTTGATGGCTTATTAGCAATAGTAAGATTTTCATGCTGCCTCAGTATTGTAACATAAATAAAAAAAAAACAAATAACAGTCTGCAGTTTGGGCTGAGTGTTGTTTCCCTGTCACTTTTAACATTGCTTCAAACTTGCATTGCTGATCTTTAAATGCTTGTTCTTGAAGTTAGTATCAGATGGAGTGTAGGAGATTGAGGGGTGACATTATAGAAATTTACAAAATCAGGGGAGGCATGGATAGGGCGAAAAGCCAAGGTCTTTTCCACAGGATAGGAAAATTAAATCATAGAGCCATAGGTTTATGGTGGAATAGGGAAGATTGAAAAGGGAGGAAGAGGCAATTGATTTTACACAGAGGGTGACGTGTTTATGGAATGCGCTGCCAGAGGAACACTGGCAGATGCAAGTACAGCTTCAACATTTGAAAGACATTAGGACAAACATATGAATGGAAACCGTTTATAGGCCTATGTGCCAAATGCAAGAAGATGGGAATAGTTTAGTTTGGAAAACCTGGCCGGCATGGAGAAGTTGGACCAAAGATTGTGTTTGTATGCGGTAAGACTGTATGAATATTGAAATCAAAGAAACGGGAAGAAAAGATGTGATGTAAGCAAATTGGCAAGAAATATAAAAACAAGCAGCAGGAGCTTTTCCATGTATGTAAGAAGGGTTCAAGAGGTGTGTGTGATCTTTGGTAGAAAGGAAGTCAGGAAGTATATTCAAGACATTTGGAGTGTGTGACTGGGGAACTGGATACAGGGAACAGAAAGGTAATTTACACCAATATTTTATTTTCGTTCCTCACAGGTGAAGGTACTGTAAGTATTTCAATTGTATAAACAAAATGGTAATAGGAGGGAAGATCCAGAACTAACAAAAGGAACAAGACATTTCTCAAACAGATGAGACCAAGGGTAAACCGGTCATCAGCAATTCATAGCTGGTTTTAAGAAAAGTGGACACAGAGTGGCAGGTGGCACTGTGTGAAATATTCCATAACTCTCTGGATTAAAGGAGTGTTCCAGTGAAACTGGAGACCCTCCAATGTGGCGCCTGTCTTCAAGAAACGAGTGAGACTAAAAGCGGGAACCACCTAGCTTAACCATGATTGCTGGGAATCTGTGAGAGTCTGTTATTAAGGAAGGGACTGCAGGCCATATAGAAAAGCTTCACAGAGAGTCAGCATAGTCATGTTAAAGCCGAACTATATTTTGTCTGTAAAATAATTCAAATGTTTTCTAGAGATCCATTAGAATGTAACAAGCGGCCTTGATAAATGGGGACTGGTACACATAGAGTCATAGAATCATCGAGATGTACAGCATGGAAACAGAACTTTCAGTTCAACCTGTGCATGCCGACCAGATACCCAATCTAATCCTACTTGCCAGTACCCGGCCCATATCCCTCCAAAACTTTCCTATTCATATACCCATCCAAATGCCTCTTAAATATGCAATTGTACCAGCTTCCACCACTTCCTCTGGCAACTCACTCCATACACGTCGACATGAAAAAGTTGCCCATTAGGTCTCTTTTATATCTTTCCCGTCTCACCCTAAACCTATGACCTCTAGTTCTGGACTCCACGACCCCGGGGAAAAAAACTTTGTCTATTTATCCTATCCATGCCCCTCATAATTTTGTAAGCCTCTATAAGGTCACCCCTCAGCCTCTGACGCTCCAGGGAAAACAGCCCCACCCTGTTCAGCCTCTCCCTATAGTTCAAATCCTCCAACCCTGGCAAAATCTTTGCAAATCTTTTCTGAACCCTTCCAAGTTTCACAACATCTTTCCGATAGGAAGGAGACCAGTATTGCACGCAATATTCCAACAGTGGCCTAACCAATGTCCTGTACAGCCGCAACATGACCTCCCAACTCCTGTACACAATACTCTGACCAATAAAGGAAAGCATTTCAAACGCCTCCTTCACTATCCTATATGCCTGCGACTCCACTTTCAAGGAGCTATGAACAAGGCCTCTTTGTTCAGCAACACTCCCTAGGACATTACCATGAAGTGTATAAGTCCTGCTAAGATTTGCTTTCCCAAAATGCAGCACCTCGCATTTATCTGAATTAAACTCCATCTGCCACTTCTCAGTCCATTGGCCCATCTATTCGAGATCCTGTTATAATCTGAGAAAACCCTCTTCACTGTCCACTACACCTGCAATTTTGGTGTCATTTGCAAATTTACTAACTGTACCTCTTATGCTCACATCCAAATCATTTATTTAAATGACGAAAAGTAAAGGACCCAGCACCGATCCTTGTGGCACTCCACTGGTCACAGGTCTCAAATCTGAAAAACAACCCTCCACCACCACACTCTGTCTTCTACCTTTGAGCCAGTTCTGTATCCAAATGACGAGTTCTCCCTGTATTCCGTGAGATCTAACCTTGATAATCAGTCTCCCATGGGGAAGCTTGTCACCATCCCCGCCCCAGAACTCTGAGACGAACTCCACCCCTGCTCATGACTCCACCCACATTCCCCCCCACCACGCCAACTCCGTTACATCCTCCGCCCCCACTCCCATCTCAATACCCCACACCGATTCCCAGCTCCCAGCCCTGCCGAGTTTTCACTACCCCTCCAGAACTGCCCCTCACGGTGGACGAAAGATCAGTCCACGGCAAAGGATTCACCTGTATCAACCTCTTCCCACACATCAATGAATTTAATACACGCCGTGATGTCAAACACTTCTTCCGCCACCTCCGTGCTCACATTTACAATCAGGACTCCAGTCCACCTTCCGAGGACCCCTTCACCCACCTCCAACACGCTCGATCTACCTGTACACCCCGTGCCAGCCTATTACCCGCCCTCGACCTCTTCATTTCCATTTGCCGCTGGGATGTTAACCGCCTCAACCTGTCTACGCCCCCTCCCCCATTCCAACCTCTCACCCTCACAACGTGCAGCCCTCCACTCCCACTGTTCCAATCCCGACCTCACTATTAAGACAGCATTCAAAGAGGGTGCAGTGGTAGTCTGGGGCACTGACCTCTACACTGCTGAAGCCAGACGCCATAAAGAAGTCACCTCTTCCCACCACCCCCTCGACCATGACCCCACCCCATCACCAAACCGTCATCTCCCAGACCATACAGAACCTCATCACCTCAGGAGATTTCTCACCCACAGCTTCGAACCTCATAGTCCGGCAACCCCGCTCTGCCCGATTCTACCTCCTTCCCAAGATCCACAAGCCTGACCACCCTGGCCGACCCATTATCTCAGCATGCTTCTGCCCCACTGGACACATCTCTACCTACGTCCACACTGTCCTAAACCCCCCAGTCCAGGAACTCCCCACATACGTTCGGGACACAACCCACCCCTCCACCTCCTCCAAGACTTCACTTTCCCCGGCCCCCAACGCCTCATCTTCACCAAGGATATCAAATCCCTCTACATCTCCATCCACCATGACCATGGTCTCCAAGCCCTCCAATTATTCCTCTCCCGACGTCCCCAACAACACCGTTCCACCGACACTCTCATTCGTTTGGCTGAGCTGGTCGTCACTCTCAACAATTTGTCCTTTGAATCCTCCCTCTTCCTCCAGACAAAAGGGGTAGACATGGGCACCCATATGGACCACAGCTGTGCCTGTCTCTGTTGGCGACGTAGAAAAGTCCATCTTACGTAGTTACACCGGCATCACTCCCCACCTCTTTCTCCACTATATTGATGAATGCATTGGCGCCACCTCGTGCTCCCACAAGGAGGTTGAGCAATTCATCAACTTCACCAACACATTCCATCCTGCCTTTATGTTTGCCTGGAGCATCTCTGACACCTCTCTCCCCTTCCTGGACCTCGATATCTCCATTAATGACGACCGACTTGACACTGACATTGTTTATAAACCCACCAACTCCCACAGCTTCCTGGATCACACCTCTGCCCACCCTACCTCCTGCAAAACTTCAAGCCCATTTTCCCAATTCCTCTGCCTCCCCCGTATCTGCTCCCATGTGGACCAGTTCCACCACAGAACACACCAGATGGCCTCCTTCTTCAGAGACAGCAATTTCCCGTCCCACATGGTTAAAGATGCCTTCGAACGCATCTCATCCACATCCCGCCCCTCCGCACTCAAACCCCACCCCTCCAACTGTAACAAGGACAGAACCACCCCGGTGCTCATCTTCCACCCTACAAACCTTCGCACAAACCAAATCATCTGCCGACGTTTCCACCACCTCCAAACGGACCCCACCACCAGGGATATATTTCCCTCGCCACTCCTTTCCGCCTTCCCTAAAGACCATTACCTCCATGACTACCTGGTCAGGTCCACGTCCCCCTACAACCCACCCTGCCATCATGGCACCTTCCCCTGCCACTGCAGGAATTGCAAAACCTGAGCCAACACCTCCTCCCTCATCTCCAGCCAAGGTCCCATAGGAGCCTTCCACGTCCATCAAAATTTTACCTGAACATCCACCAATATCATTTATTGTAACCGTTGATCCCAATGCGGTCTCCTCTACATTGGGGAGACTGGACGCCTCCTAGCAGAGCGCTTTAGGGATCATCTCCGGGACACCCGCAGCAATCAACCACACCACCCTGTGGTCCAACATTTCAACTCTCCCTCCCAGTCAGCCGAGAACATAGAGGTCCTGGCCTCCTTCACCGCCGCTGACTCACCATATGATGCCTGGAGGAAGAATGCCTAGTCTTCTGCCTCAGAACACTTCAATCCCAGGGCATCAATGTGGACTTCCCCAGTTTCCTCATTTCTCCCTTCCCCCTCATCCCCCCTCCAGCCTTCAAGTTCAGCACTGTCCCCATGACCTGTCCTACCTGCCTATCTTTCATTTATCTCTCCACCCTACAGGCACTCTGCCTCTACTCTTGGTGAAGGGCGTTTGCCCGAAACGTCAATTTTCGTGGACGACGGATGCTGCCTGGACTGATGTGCTTTTCCAGTACCATTCTAATCTAGAATCTGGTTTCCAGCATCTGCAGCCCTTGTTTGAATCTTGCCAATCACCTTACCGATGTCCAAATAGATCACATCTACTGCTCTGCCCTCATCAATCTTCTTTGTTTCTTCTTCAAAAAACTCAATCATGTTTGAAAGACAAAGCCATGTTGACTATCCCTGATCAGTCCTTGCCTTTCCAAATACATGTACATCCTGTCCCTCAGGTTTCCCTCTAACAAATTGCCTACCACTGAGGTCGGGCTCACCGGTCTATTGTTCTCTGGCTTGTCTTTATCGCCTTTCTTAAACAGTGGAACCATGTAGGCCAAACTCCAGTCTTCTGGCACCTCACCTGTGACTATCAATTTTATAAATATCTCAGTAAGAGGCCCATCAATCATTTCTCTAGCTTCCCATAGAGTTATCGTGTACACCTGAACAGGTCCTGGGGATTTATCCACCTTTAACCATTTAAAGACATCGAGCACTTCATCCTCTGTCATCGAGACATTTTGCAAGGTGCAGTCAGTCCTTGCCTTTCCAAATACATATACATCCTGTCCCTCAGGATTCCCTCCAACAACTTGCCCACCAGTGACGTCAGGCTCACCGGTCTATAGTTCCCTGGTTTGTCTTTACCGCCCTTCTTAAACAGTGACAAAACGTTTGCCAACCTCCAGTCCTCTGGCACCTCACCTGTGACTATCGATAATACAAATATCTCAGCAAGAGGCCCATCAATCATTTCTCTAGCTTCCCATAGAGTTATCGTGTACACCTGAACAGGTCCTGGGGATTTATCCACCTTTAACCATTTAAAGACATCGAGCACTTCATCCTCTGTCATCGAGACATTTTGCAAGGTGCAGTCAGTCCTTGCCTTTCCAAATACATATACATCCTGTCCCTCAGGATTCCCTCCAACAACTTGCCCACCAGTGACGTCAGGCTCACCGGTCTATAGTTCCCTGGTTTGTCTTTACCGCCCTTCTTAAACAGTGACAAAACTTTTGCCAACCTCCAGTCCTCTGGCACCTCACCTGTGACTATCGATAATACAAATATCTCAGCAAAAGGCCCGGCAATCACTTCTCTAGCTTCCCACAGAGTTCTCAGGTATATCTGATCAGGCCCTGGGGATTTATCCACCTATAACCATTTCAAGATATCCAGCACTTCCTCCTCGGTAATCAGGACATTTTGCAAGATGTAACCATCTATTTCCCTACAGTCTATATCTTCCATATCCTTTTCCACAGTAAATGCTGATGAAAATATTCATTTAGTATCTCCCCCATTTTCTGTGGCTCCACACAAAGGCTGCCTTGCTGATCGTTGAGGGGTCCGATTCTCTCCCAGTTATCCTTTGGTCCTTAATATATTTGTAAACACCCTTTGAATTCTGGTTAACTCTATTTGCCAAAGCTATCTCATGTCCCATTTTTGCCCTCCTGATTTCCCTCTTAAGTATACTCCTACTTCCTTTATACTCTTCTGAGGATTCACTCTATCTATCCTGTCTCTACCTGACATATGCTTCCTTCTTTTTCTTAACCAAACCCTCAATTTCTTTAGTCATCCAGCATTGTCTATACCTACCAGCCTTCCCTTTCACTCTGACAGGAATATACTTAAAACGAATAGAATTATTGTTGCTGGCCTCAAAGTGCTCCCCCACTGACACCTCAGTCACCTGCCCTGCCTTATTTCCCAAGAGTAGGTCATGGATTACACCTTCTCTCATAGTTGCATCCACATACAGAATCAGAAAATTGTCTTGCACACACTTAAGTAATTCCTCTCCATCTAAACCTTTAACACTATGGCAGTCCCAGTCGATGTTTGGAAAGTTAAAATCCCCTTCCATAACAACCCTATTATTCTTACAGATAGCTGAGATCTCCTTACAAGTTTGTTTCTCAATTTCCCTCTGAATATTAGGGGATCTATAATACAATCCCAATAAGGTGATCATCCCTTTTTTTTCAATTCCACCCAAATAACGTCCCTGGATCTATTTGCAGGAATATCCTCCCCCAGCACAGCTGTAATGGTATCCCTTATTAAAATGCCACTCCCCCTCCTCTCTTGCCTCCCTTTCTATCCATCCTGTAGCATTTGTATCCTGGAACATTAAGCTGCCAATCCTGCCCATCCCTGAGCCATGTTTCTGTAATTGCTATGAGATCCCAGTCCCATGTTCCTAACCATGCCCTCAGTTCATCTGCCTTTCCTGTTAGGCCCCTGGCATTGAAATAAATGCAGTTTACTTTGTTTGTGCTACCTTGTCTCTGCCTGCCCTGACAGTCTGACTCGCTTCTGTTCTCAACTGTACCAGTCTCAGATTGCTCTCTTTCCTCCCTATCTTGCAGGGTCCCAAACACCTCTCCCCTTCCCACGCCGCCACCTTATTACTTTAAATCGTCCCAAGCAGTTCTAGCAATTTTCCCTGCTAGTATATTAGCCCCCTTCCAATTTAGGTGCAATCCGTCCTTCTTGTACAGGTAACTTCTACCCCAAAAGAGATTCCAATGATCCAAAAATATGAATCCTTCTCCCATACACGAGCTCCTCAGCCATGCATTCATCTGCTTTATCCTCCTATTCCTGCCCTCACTAGCTCGTAGCCCTGGGAGTAATCCAGATATTACTACCCTTGAGGACCTCCTTTTTAAATTTCTACCTAACTCTCTGTAATCTCCCTTCAGAATCTCAAAATTTTCCCTTCCTATATCGTTGGTTCCAATGTGGACAATGATCTCTTGATGGCCCCTCTCCCCCGTGAGAACATTCTGTACCCTCTCTGAGACATCCTTGATCCTGGCACCAGGAAAACAACACACCAGGAAACTCATCTCTACCTACCTCGACACTGTCCTATCTCTCCTAGTCCAGAAACTCCCCACATATGTTCGAGACACCACCCACGCCCTCCACCTCCTCCAAGACTTCCGTTTCCCCGTCCCCAACGCCTCATCTTCACCTTGGGTATCCAATCCCTCTACACCTCCATCCGCCGTTACCTGGGCCTCCAAGCCGTCCGTTCTTTCCTCTCCCGACGTCCCCAACAGTATCCTTCCACCGACACTCTCATTCGTTTGGCCGAACTGGTCCTCACCCTTAACAATTTCTCCTTTGAATCCTCCAACTTCCTCCAGACTAAAGGGGAAGCCATGGGCACATGTATGGGCCCCAGCTATGGCTGTCTCTTTGTTGACTACGTCGAACAGTGATCTTCCGTAATTACACCGCCACCACTACCCACATCTTCCTCCGCTACATTGATGACTGCATTGGCGCCACCTCGTGCTCCCGCGAGGAGGTTGAGCAATTCAACTTCACCAACACATTCCACCCTGACCTTAAATTTACCTGGACCATCTCTGACACCTCCCTCCCCTTTCTGGACCTCTCCATCTCCATTCGTGACGACCGACTTGACACTGACAGGTTTTACAAACCCACTGACTCCCACAGCTACCTGGATTACACCTCTTCCCACCCTATCTCTTGCAAAAATGCCATCCCGTATTCCCAATTCCTCCACCTCCGCCTCCGCCGTATCTGCTCCCAGGAGGACCAGTTCCACCATAGAACACACCAAATGGCCTCCTTCTTTAGAGACAGCAGTTTCCCTTCCCACGTGGTTAAGGGTGCCTTCGAACGCATCTCATCCACATCCCGCACCTCCGCACTCAAACCCCACCCCTCCAACCATAACAAGGAGAGAACGCCCCGGTGCTCACCTTGCACCCTACAAACCTTCGCATAAACCAAATCATCCGCCGACATTTCCGCCACCTCCAAAAAGACTCCACCACCAGGGATATATTTCCGCCCCCACCCCTTTCCGCCTTCCGCAAAGACCGTTCCCTCCGTGACTACCTGGTCAGGTCCACGCTCCCCTATGACCCACCCTCCCATCCTGGCACTTTCCCCTGCCACCGCAGGAACTGTAAAACCTGTGCCCACATCTCCTCCCTCACCTCTATCCAAGGCCCTAAAGGAGCATTCCACATCCATCAAAGTTTTACCTGCTCATCCACTAATATCATTTATTGTATCCGTTGCTCCCAATGCGGTCTCCTCTACATTGGGGAGACTGGGTGCCTCCTAGCAGAGCGCTTTAGGGAAGATCTCCGAGATATCCGCACCAATCAACCACACCGCCCCGTGGCCCAACATTTCAACTCTCCCTCCCACTCTGCCGAGAACATGGAGGTCCTGGGCCTCCTTCACTGCCGCTCCCACACCACCAGACGCCTGGAGGAAGAACGCCTCATCTTCCGCCTCGGAACACTTCAATCCCAGGGCATCAATGTGTACTTCAACAGCATCCTCATTTCCCCTTCCCCCACCTCATCCTAGTTTCAAACGTCCAGCTCAGCACTCTCCCCATGACTTGTCCGGACTTGTCCGACCTGCCGAGCTCCTTTGCCACCTATCCACTCCACCCTTTCCTCCCTGACCTATCACCTTCATCTCCTCCCCCACTCACACATTGTACTCTATGCTACTCCCTCCCCACCCCCACTCTCCCCTAGCTTAACTCTCCACGCTTCAGGCTCACTGCCTTTATTCCTGATGAAGGGCTTTTGCTCAAACATCGATTTCGCTGCTCGTTGGATGCTGCCTGAACTGCTGTGCTCTTCCAGCACCACTGATCCAGAATCTGGTTTCCAGCATCTGCAGTCATTTTTTTTAACTTGAAGAAACGGGCTGGCATTGAATGAGAGGAATATTATGAGATTGAGTGGGTAGTTAATGAGGTGAGTTCGATAAGATAGCACCAAGATTCTAGCTCAGCCTCGTACAGACAATCCCTCAGTCACAATTAATAAAATTGTCACTGAAACAAATTATTGTTAGATGCAGCCCAATGAATCGAAGACTCTGCTGACCCCACACCCAGTTACAATGTTGCAGAACAAATGCTCATCCAAAACTCTCCATCATCTTTACTGACACCAATATCCCCTTCAGCTATCATTCCTGGGAATACTGGCTCATGTTGCAGACTGCTGTCGAAATGTCTTCATTTCAGCATTCTGAAATCTATGACCTGACATGAAATTGTCTCTCAAACTCCCTTTCTTTTATTTCCCCAAAATCCTTTTGATTGTTGGTTGCTAAACTGATTTCCCCGCCATCTCTCTCTGACAGGGACTAGCGATTACGGAATAGGCAACAAGGACTCTGTGTCAGGGTGATAATGTACCCAGACGGTGAATTCAGAGGAAAGGGCTGTGCTTCCCAAGCAGTGTTTAAAATCCTACCACAGCCGATGTCAGAGCTTAAATTCGAATGACAAAAATTGGAATGAAACCTAATTTCACTCATGGAAACCAGAAACCGTCAGGATTTATTTTTATTATTTCACTGATAGTCTTTGGTAAAGAATCTTAACATTATTGCCCAGTCTGAACTCAGTGTGACTCCAGACCCACAACAAAATTGTTGGCTCCATTTGGTCTTGACAAATGGCCGTGTGGTCAAGTATAATTAGTGATGGACAACAAATGCTGCCCTTGGCCGTGATGCTGGCATCCCTGAAAACAACAACATTAAAGGTGAAATAAACCAAGGAATGGTGGGTGCTAGAGCTGGAGAATAAAATTCTCCAGCGTCTGAAAGTGTTGGAGAATCTCGCAGGTATGGCAGCTTCTGTCAGGGGAAATGCAGATAACGGTTTGAGTCCAGCGACCCTGTTTCACAACTGAAAGCAAGCTGGGAAATAATATTATTTATCCTGGTATCCTGGATGGTTGGGTTGGAGAGAGAGGTGGGGGCCAGGTTTAAATTGAATGGATGGAGAAATGGCCAGAAAAAGAGAGGAAAATAAATGAAAAGTGAGCAAAGGGATTGCTGATGATGAACTGAAAGGAAAACAAATTGGCAAGTTATTCTCACATTTCCCCGTTTTCCCATATTCCTGTATATCGCGTCCATTTAGATTTGTCCCTGTTTAAAGTGAATTGGATCCCTGTATCTCTCTTCTCAGAGTGTGATGATCAAATCCATTAGCAATATTGGTGCTGCCCTTCTAGTTGCTGAGACATAGAGAAAGGTAATGTTACATTGTCAACTGCTTCTTTGGAGAGAGAAACTGTTACTGTGGGACTCTGTAGAGATGCAACGGCTTTCTCAGCCAGGAAGAGAAACTCAGGAGTAGAAATAAATTTCAACACTGAGCGCGTGCACATTCCGTGTGGGGAATTGACTTGTTCCTGTCATTGAAAAATCAGTGGAGTTTCTGCGGAGGCTTATCTCGGATTTGTATTGTCAGCTGCTGAGTCTGGTGACCCCACTCTATACCCTGCATTTACAGAGTGTCTGGGACATGATAAACAAATGTAAGTGAGGCTCCACAGAAAGGAAGCTCTATAAATAGGGAGGTGCAGGACAGTGCATTATCTCTCCTGGGATTTCCCGGGACATTTGTCTAAGCTGGACCAGTTGTCAGGTATGAAACCAGTTTGTTTCAAAATTGAGGTGGTCACTGAGCTGTGTCCCCTCCTTCAGTATACTGTGACAGGACTGTGCTGATGCTCACCATGAATTAAACTGCATTAATTCTGGAACTTTCCAGTAAGGCGTGATTAACATATCCATCGTCACCGGAGTGCAGTCCTCCGATATATTCACTGGCTGACAGAACCTCTCTGTCCACTGAGAGCAATATATTGTGTCCATCTCCCTGAGGAAGATACAGAAAGAAACTTCCAGAAATACAGGGGAACAGAGTGACTGGTGAAAATGAGGAACAGCAGGAAATTAGAATTACTAAAAGTACGTCTTACAAAACCTCATTGAATTTAAGGTTGCTATATGCTGCATCTGATGAACTACATCCCAGATTATTGTGGAGGTGGCAGTAGAGCTAGTGAAAAATTTGCTGATTATTCTTCAAAGCTGGTTAGATTCTGGAAAGGATCCTCCAGACTGGAAAGCAGCGATTGTAAACCTAAATATTTAAAACAGGACGGAGAGAGCAAACAGCAAACTAAACAGTGGATAGCTTGATGTAAGCTGTGAGAAAAAACATTGGAATCTTTCGTGAGGAATGTGACAACTAGACACTTGGAAAATAATGTCATGATTCGGTAGAGTCAATCTAGATTCAGGAAGAGGAAATGATCTTGATCTTTGATAAACCTGCTGGATTTTTTGGAGGTTGTCCGTTGTGATATCGACAATTGAGAACCAGTGGGAATGAAGTGTTTGAATTTTCAGCAGATATTTGACATAACTGAACACAGGTGAGTAGAGAATGTTAGAATCCATGGGTAGGTAGGGGTGGAATACACCGAATGTATTAAAAGTTGGATAATCGAGAGAATGGAGAGAGTAGTATAATTATCTGGAGTGAAGGCTTTGGGGTATCAGAAGGATCAGTGTTTGGGCAATAGCTCTTCGCAAGATCTAAAATATTTCAGATATGAACAACAAATATCATCATCCACATTTATGTTCATTAAATAGTGAGAGATTGGGAAGTGCTTTTGTTGAAACAGACCTGATGTGCTTGGTCATAAGTCACAAAAAGTTTTTTTTACGCAGCAGGAAGTAAATGCTATGTGGCTAGTCATGCAAAGTGATTAAAGTACCAGAGTAAATGTATCTTTCCCAATGATAGTGTTTTGTTGAGAGACTGTTAGATGTATTGTGTACAGGTTTACTCAACAAAGGGGTTTCACCAGACTAACCCCTGGCATGATATTACCATGAGGAGGATGTGAAGGAACTTGTTCTTAATAAAGTGTGTTATGGTGTTTGTGAGTTTATATTTTAAAAAGTGCTGAAGCACATTGAATGTTGAAGATACAAAATTGCCTTATTGTACCAATTAAAGGAATGCCCAGGCAAATTCACGTTTCCGATGTATTGGAGTGCAAACATATGCACTGTAAATATTTTGGATGGTGCCTGTTCTAGTCGACGAGAGATCTGTACGCTAACAGCATGTAAACTGCGGTTTTTGAGGGTGGTGGTGGTGGTGGGAGGTTCAGCCAGTTACAGTATTGCAAACTGACAACGAAGCAGAATCATCTAGCCTGCGATAAGAAAACATGCATCATTCTCCTTCACTCCTAACTTCACGAGAGCAATCGGTGATGGGAAAAGTGATCAATAGCCAACGTTCAGTCCAGTCCAGTAGTTTTTGTGAACTGAAGGAACCATACTGAAGGGGGTTAAATTGAGCTGTTTGTTCAGTGACTGTGATTGATGCCAGTCTCCATGGATCCTAGTTGTGTCACTGGATGTTTTCCGTCTCCTATTAGTAAGGGGCCTCTTGCAATGATTTATGCCATTGTAGCATCAAATCCAACGATCAAAGTGATCAGCAGCTGCAGAGACAGAAAAAGTAGATTTAAACATCTGAGAATAGTCTGGAATGATCCATTAATGGATCAGAATTTGAGAACATTAGACTGGAATGCTGCAACAATGGACAGGGGTTTATCCGATGGTCTTTTCTATTTTTCCTTGTCTTGGTTATCATTGCCATATCGGATATGGGGTGCACTGCTGATTATCCAGGCGGGTTACTATCCTATCCTCACTATTGTTGGTGTTCCTGGTATGTTTCTTCATCTCTATCCATTTATTAATCTCTTCAACCATGGCGAACTTCGTTGCTATTTCTGTTATCTATATTTGACAAAGATGGAAACTATTGTCTTCAGTTTCAAATGCAAATTCCATTGATTAGCCACTAATTTCAGAACTGTCCACACCCCCGCCCTCACAAACATCTGAGAACGAGACTGTTCACAATACCGAATTTACATAAATAAAATTCATTTGTGTCTCGGTATTCTGTCTATCACAAAACCTATCCACTACCAGCTCGATTATATGCCCAGTCACCATCTTGGCTTCAAACTGACGCTTAATAAACCATTATCTATGCTTTGGTAAAATTCAGCCGTTATGGTTCCACCTCTCCTCTAAGCACTCTTTCAGCTGCAAATATTTCGATCAGAACTTTGTTCTTGTCTCTAAAATAACTTAATGACAGGAACACTCTCTCAGAGCAGTAATGTCAGAAGAAATGTAATTCAGACGCACAGGTTATTATACAGAAAAACACTGTTCCACATCCTACCACAGACGATATCAGAAAGTAAATACAAAAGACAGGAATTGGAAATAACAACCATAACACTTCCAGCATTTTGTCCATACGTTTATCTATTTCACTGAGGTCCTTTGGAAAATAGATCTTGTGTTATTATCTGGTCTGGCTTAAGATTGATGTGAGACCCACAGCAATGTGCTTGGTTCTGTACTGCCTGAAAGAATGACATTTGGTTAGGTCAACAAATGCTGCCCCTGTCAGCGATGCAGACATTCCAAATAATAACAAAATTAAAGGTTAAATAAAGCAAAGAATGATGCAACAAATCAGAAACAATAACGAACGAGAAAGTACCAGACAAACTGAGCAGATGTGGCAGCCTATCTGCCACATTGGGTCGAGAGAAAAATAGAATTGGCAATTCGATTCTAATGACCATACATCAGAACTGAACACAGTTGGGAAATAGTGTGATTGATGTTGGTGACACCGAAATCTGTTATGAAGGGTAGAAGGACTGAGTTGAATAGATGGAGAAAGAGAGAGATAGAGAGAAAGAAGCAAACAAAGGGATTGTTGATGATCAGCTGGGATGGAAATAAAAATGAAATTAAACCTTACTTATTATTGATAATTATGACCATGTAAGGTATATGGCAAAGTTCCTGTTTAAAGTTATTTATGTCTGTTTTTCTCTCTTCCCTGAGTGGGATCATCTTCCTTGATTCATTAATGGGATGCTGGGCCAACATTTAATTCCCTTTCCTCATTGTCCTTGAAAAGCTTTTGGTGGGCTGCCTTCCTGATCCACTGCAGTCCGTGGGCTGTAAGTAGTCAGTGCTGGGGTCCATGCGGTTTCATTTCTTTTGGCTTTGAAGTGACTGATGTAAATGAGTAGCTGGCTTGGCTATTTTAAATTGCAACTGAGAGTTAACCACATTGCTGTGGGTCTGCAGTTACATGTAAGCCCGACCAGCTGAAGATTGTAGATTTCCTGTCCTGAAGGGCATGAGGGTGCCAGGTAGGACAATCAACAATGGTTTCATTGTTTCATTTGATTCTTAATTACTGATATTTTATTGAATTCAATTTCCAACATTTGCCATTGTGGGATTCGGATCCAATGTCTGGGTCATTATCTGATTCCCTGGATTAATATTCGGAGATAATACAGTTGGATCATCGCCTCCTCAGTATCTCCCATCAAATCCAATGGCAACAGTGATGTTGTGGTTGGTGTGACTTTGCTTCATAAGGCAAATAAATGATTGGCAAAAAATGCCATCCTTCGCATTTTGTATTTATGAGAAGGCGAGATGATGGGAAGTGCTCTTGGTGAAAAGGAGCTGGATGTCCTTGATCATGGGGCACTAACAGAATCCATACAGAGCAATCGGGTACTGGCAGGTGGGACTAGATTGAGACTCGATCTGGTCGGCATGGATGGGTCGGACCGAAGGATCTGTTTCCATGCTGTGCATCTCTATGACTCAGCAAATAATCAGAACAATAAATGATTAGCATCGTTCATTACAAAATGATTAAAGTATAAGTGTGAAGACACCGTCCTGCAGTTGTGGAGTGTACTTGAGACAGTATTGTCTTTCATTTATAATCAATGATCTCCTAGCTACAGAGAGATGGTGTGATGGAGTTTCACCAGACTAATCCCTGCAGTTATGATACCATGAGGGGAGTGTGAAAGAAATGAGTGTTTAATCTGTAACGCTACAAAAAGAATGAAACGTGATTGCATTAACATTGGAGTGTTATGAATCAACACTCATTATTTCCAAAACAAAATACGGATAGCATTAGATATAATATGTTTTCCATGATACGTGTCTTCACATTTGGACAAATGTATAGATAGGAAAGGTTTAGAAGGATATGGACCAAGCGCAGAGAAATGGGGTTTGCATGGATGGACATTTCGATCAGCATGAACCAGTTTGTGATAATGGGCCTGTCTCTGTGTTGTGGGATTCTATGACTCGATGATCGTTTACAGAGTTCTATGTAGCCCCCATGTTGGTTGAGAGAGAGCTCCAGGTTCTGAAAGAAGTCTCACCGTCTGGATGTACAGTTGGTATGTGACCCTCTATTGAACGTCATTTTGTTCACAAATCTGTCATCAGCCACACTCTGATAGTATTAGCCATTCCCACCAGCTTCTGACCTCCATACAGAACACTAGCCTGTCTTCTCTGACTTATTGTTTGCTAAAAGCTATTCATTGGCTGAAGTAGACGCTGTCCTTGATGTTTTGCAGAGGGTCAATAAAACGGGACCAGGCAACGATCAGTCTGGTTTGGTACAGACACGAAAGAGATTTTCAGAGGTCTTTTATTTAAATGTAAACAGATGAAACTACAGACCAAAATCGTCATGCTTCAGAAGTGACCTGTATAAGGAAAGGGGAGTGGTCAGCTCTTTTAGCTGAGCTAGCTGAGTTGAGCTGAGTTGAGCAGTTTTCAGTTGAGTCTTGAACTGGGAAGTTCAACTGGGAGCTGTTGGAAACTCTCTCTCTTTTCTGCCCTTCAGCTTCAACCTGGAAGCATGCATTCCATTATAAAGTTTTTTCAAGGAAGTTTGATTATTGGGACTATTGTGTGTATTTGGAATAGCATAATTAAATCTAGCTGGCTAGGTTGAATTCTGTTCGGGTTCTTTATTCTGTTCTTTGTGTTTCATTGTGTAACTTTGTGAATAACGTTTTTTCTCTGAGTTAAAATCTGGTAGTCACCCGAGCTAAATTACTCCGGGTAATTTTCATTGGATAATGACTAAAACAAACTGCAAAGTTATGCACTGGTCTGCTTGCTTAAGAATGTTTTGAGTACTCTAGCCTCGTCCATAACAGACTGGGGGCTCATTGCTGGATTTTTAACAGCGAGTGGGAGGTGCTAGTGTCTTTAATTCGGGTATTAGTTTGATTGGGTTGACAGAGCTTCGAATAGTAATGGCTATTTCAGTCGCCAAACGTTTCCTGGGTGTGCATGCAGTGACTTTGGAAATTTTACAAAAAGTGAATAAGACCAAGTCGCAAGAATTAGCAGAGAAGCTGGAATTGAAACTGACTGCATCTGTGAGGAAAGGAGAGATAATTACAGCAGTAGCTCGTCAATTAAACTTGCTGGAGAAACCATCAGAATCTATAGAGATGGCAAGAATTCAGTTGCAAATGAAACATCTTGAGTTAACATCGAGAGGTAAGGAAAGGGCAGCCAAAATGAAACATTTGACTTTCGATAAAATGCAGAAAGGGGGGGGGGGGTGTGTGGAAGAGAGCAGGAGAACAGAGAGTACAAAACCTGGCAAAAGAGAGAGCAACAGGGGAGAGAGAAAGAGAGAGCTTTTGAATAGCAAAAACTGACACTTAAAAAGGATAGTCAGTGTAACAGGCTGGAGATAACGTCTGAGGGTGCGCTTAGTAAGGACGAGAGTGAGGATGAGGAAGCCCCTGGTAGTCAGAAGCCTAGTGAGAATTTGTTTGTGTGTGTTCAAGCATTGCCTCAATTTGATGAGAAGAATGTGATGCCCTTTGCATCTGATTTGAAACGTTGGCTAAATAAATGCAGTGGCCATAGGCATTGCGGGTTTTGTTGATCCAAATGAAACTTGTAGGTAGGACTGGTGAGGTACTCACATTCCTATAGAGGAGGTATATGGGGAATACGAGGAGGTTAAAAAAAAACATTTTATCTGCATTGGCAACCTTCCAGGGATCTAATGAGGAATCCTGGTCAAACCTACACTGAGTTTGTAAGGAACAAACAGACTAATTTCGATAGTTGGATATGAGCTTTAAAATTCCAGAAAAACTATAATGCCCTTAGAGAGGTTAGTACTTGGAGGAATTCAAAAATTCACTGCCTGAAGTAGTGCAAACTCAGGTGGAATAGCAGAGTGTAAACAGCAAGGTTAGTTGCTGAAATGGCTGATGATTATGAACTGGTCCATAAACTTGGTTTGGCTTCCAGAACCAGTTCTGGTCTCTGAGGGACAGAAGTTGGAGCAAAGAGATATCCTCACGTGCAAAGGGAAAGGTAGGTAACAGTGTAGATCATAAGGATAATTTACCACAGTAATAAAGAAAACCTTGAGGGGGACAAAGAAGTTAAAATACTATGGTGTTTGAATTGTAATAAACTGGGCCACACAAAATCACAGTGTTGGTGGGCTGGGAGAAAACCAGATGGAGGATAACAGACAAGCCTGGAAGTTTTGTTAGACTCGTAACAAAAAGCATAAGGGAAGGTAGGCAACTGCCTCAGAGTGTACAAGATGATCAGTGGACATGCCAATTCTGCATAAAAAACTTACATGAAAGGGTAAAGTTTATTCACATAGGCCAGGAGTAATTGGTAAGGAGGTTCCAATATTAATTGACACAGCATTCTTTCAGTCTGTAATGCTGAGGGGTGAGGCTTTATGCACTCTTGAGAGACTATTACCAGAAAATATGCTGGTAACAGGAATTCATAGTGAGGCAAAAAGTGCTCAGTTATGTAAAGTGTGGCTGGAGAGTCCAGAGAAGTGTGGAGAATGTGTGGTCGGAGAACTGGACCCCTAACTCTCAGCTCCCGAATAAAATTTGTCCTTGCAAATAATATAGCTGATTCACTGGTAGGCGTGCTGCCTACTCTAGTTGAAAAGCCAGTGGAGATGCAGGCAACTGAAAACCTGGAAAATGTTTAACCATGAATTTCCCCTGATTGCGTGATCAGAAGATCACAGATACACAGGTTTTAGCAGGATAAAGGCACAGATAAGGAAGCTGACGTAGAGTTATCCGAAAGTTTCTTTTTGATCGGATAAGTGGAACAGAGAAGGAACAAGTAGGAAAACATGAACATTTTTGTAGCTCTGGTAAGCTGATTGAATTACAGCAGAAAGATGAGGAGTTAAAAAATTTATATCAAAAGATATTTAACAAGAAAGAAAATGAATGCATTCCTGTGTGTTATTACTTAACAAATGATGTCGTAATGCGGATATGGAGATCAGCGTACATTGAAGCAGATCAGACGTGGACAGAAATTCTTCAAATTATTTTACCTGTTCGGGTATAGAAAGCAGGTGCTGCGAGTGGCAGAAGAGCTACCACTTGGATATCATTTCGGGGTGAGGGCATTACAGGCTGAAATACAAAGCTGTTTTCACTGGCCTGGACTACACAAAGATGTAGTTGAATATTGCCAAGTGTCTCAAACATGTCACACAGGCAGTAATAAAACCTGCAACTTTAATACCGATTCCAGCATTTGAGGAAGCTTTCACAAGAATCTTGATAGATTGTGTAGGTCCCCTACCTCAAACAAGAGTGGGAATAAGTATTTATTAACAATAATGTATGTGTCGATTAGATTTCCAGAGGCAGACCCATTATGCAGCATTCCAGCTAAAAGAGTTGTAGAAAAAAATTCTCCTTTTTAAATTAGGTACGGACTACTAATAGAGATCCAGACAGATCAAACCTCACATCTGAACTATTCAAGTAGGTGATTGATAACTTGGGAATCAAGCAATTCAAAGATACTACGTAGTATTCGGAATCACAGTGAGCATGAGCGAGATGGCATCAAACAGTGAAGACCATATTGAGGGCTTTTGGTCAGGATTATCCAGATGAATGTGATAAGGAAATTCCTTTTGAACTCTTTGTGATCAGACACGCACGGAATGAATTGACCAAATTCAGACTATTTGAATTAATTTGTGGGCATGAAGTAAAAGGACCGTTACCATTGGTTAACGAGAAATTAATAAATCATAATTCAGAGACCACTTCAACAGGAAGTGGATCAGAAATCACAAATTCGCAATTTTGCAATTGGGAATAAGGTATTGGTGTTACTTCCAGTAACAGCTGAGCCTTTAGAAGCAAGTTTTAGTGTACCTTATCAAATTGAGGAAGAAATTGAATGAGGTGAACTACTTGGTACGGACTCCAGACAGGATGAGATCTCACAGAGTGTGTCATGTGAATTTGCTCAAAAGGTATTTTGAAATGGAAGAGAAGCAAGTGGAGAAGGTGTTAATGATTACAGCACAGAGTGAAGAACCAAGTTCAGAGGATTCTGAATTGGATATTCCTCAAATCAAATTGAACAATGAGAAAGTTGTCAAAAATTGGGATAAACTATTGAGTTACCTTACACAAGAAAAGCAAAGTGACCTGAAAGAGTTATTACGATATCGTGGAGAGATATGCGGCAATAAACTGGGAAGTACGAACATAATTGTGCATGATGTAGACACAGGGGATTCTGTTCTGATTAAGCAACATCCTTATAGGCACATGTTCAGAAGTAGATAGAGCGCACACTCCAAGATGTCATAATTAAGGACAAAAATATCAGATTGCTTAGATGGAACTTGTGGCTGTAGCCATTCAATCTGACAACTGTGCATATGGCAGGTCGCGAAAACGTGAAAGCTCATGAGTTATTGAGACTCGAATTGAGATACGAAGGTGTTCGATGGTGGGTGTACCGCGGCCTGAATTTGCATAGGTTTGTGTTTGAATGTTTACAGTTAGTATAGTGTATCTGTTTGTGTTGAGACTACTAACTGGGTTCGAAGGGTTAAAATGCAGCCAGCTTTTAGCATCGATGGTTCTTTTTTTAGGGGGAGGAGACATATCACAAAGCAAGTTCCTTTTTTGTCTAAAAGCTGTTCCTTGGCTCAAGGAGACTCTGTCCTTGATTTTTTTTCAGAGGTACAATAAAACGGGGCAAAGCTCAGATCAGTCTAGTTTGGTACAGAATTGAAGGGTATTTTCAGAGGCCTTTTGTTTTTATGGAAATAAATGAGACTTCAGGCCAAAGTGGTCATGCTTTATAAGTGACCAGTATAATGAACGGAGAGTGGTGAGCTATTTTTGCTGAACTAGCTGAGCTGAGCAGTTTTCAGTTGAGTTTTGAACTGGGAAGTTCGACTGGGAGCTGTGTGGAAACTCTCTCTCGTTTCTGATATTCAACTTCAACCTGGAAGTATGTGATCCATTTATCCTGGTTTTTATTGGGAGTTTGCGCATTGGGACTATTGTATATATTCAGAATAGCATAATTAAGTCTAGCTGAATCGGTTGAATTCTGTTGTGATTCTTTATTCTGTTCTTTGAGTTTTATTGTTTAATTTTATGAATAAAGTTTTTGTCTGTTTTAAAATCTAGCAGTCAACCTAGCTAAATTACTCTGGGTAATTTTCATTGTACACTTACCGAAACAAATTGCAAAGGTATGCTCTGGGCTGCTGCTTAAAAGTGTTTTGAGTGGTCTCGCCTAGTCCGTAATATCTCGGAGATGGAAGGTGCCTCCTTGGGACTTGGTACAAACCAATCACTTTCCCTCCTCATGGTCAGCATAACACGTGTGTACCATTAGCAATGGGGCCAGGAGGAACAACATGGAGCAGTCTGTCTGTGCAGTCTATGCCTTATTGATTTGTCGTGTTGCAGCAACAATGACATCCTCCTATTTCAGTGTAACAGTTTGGAGGGGCTGTGTGGCCTCTTCAGTTCATGTGTCAATGTCTCGAGGGACTGAATGTCTTCCTCCTGGCCAGAGGGAAGGCATTCAAGGACTTCAGTGGGAAGCCCGTAGTTCCTGCCTACCAACACGTTGTGCAGACTAGACTCGATCTTCCTGAGTCATAGGAGACAAACGGAAGGCTGAAAAAACACTGCAAGACAGGCAGCATCATGAGCTGGGAAAGTCAACATTTCAGGTATAAATGTCCTTCAGAACTGGATTGGTGGATAGGGGGAGCTGCAGATAAAGACTGAAGGGGGTGGTTGGGGTGGGGAGATCGGGGGATGGTGAGTTATGGATATGTGGACACAAGTGGTGTGTGCTACCTGATTGGGCGATTGGAGGGATGAATCCCGTTGGCAGCTGAAAGGTAGGGTGGTTAGGTGGAATGGAAGACCTCCCAGTTACTTCCTATTTCAATTCTCTTTCCCAATCCCTTTCAAACATAGCCATCCTTGGCCTCCACCATTGCCACAATGAACCAAACCATAATTTGGAGGAACAAGATCTCATCTGTCACCTGTGCAGCCGACACCCGGGAACTCAACATTGAATTCTCCAATTTCAAATAACCTCCCTTCAAATGCCCCGACTCCCTTCCCAGGCTCTCCCCTCCCTTCCATTCCTCTGAGCAAGCTTTTGTCCAGCTACCAACTGGATTAAGCCCTCCCATCAACAACTCGCTGATACCCTTCATCTGTGTTCACTTATCCCCCACCTCGCCACTCTGGCTCCTCCTCCCTCACCCGCCCCTTTATCTATAGACCCCCTTACTCCCATCCACAGTCCTGACGAAGGGTTATATCCAAGGCGTTCACTTCTCAAAGTCTTGATGCTGCCTTGCTTATTTTGTTCTTCCAGTTTCCTGCGTGTGTATTTTGGATTCCAATACTTTTTTTTCTTAATTGTCTCCTTGTGTAATAGGTAGGAGTGAGTGAACGCACTGCGCCTCTTGTTATCCAACAGATCAGATGGGCTGAATGGCTTTCTTATATTACTGTGAAACCAGCTAAAGTTGCTAAAGGAGTTCCTCTTTCTTTTAATCGCGGAAATGTTTAGTGTCCAGCAATGCTTTTGATTCATGTTACCTTTATATAAACAGCACAAGCTTGAATGTTGTCCAGATTTGATACTTTAGTACTTTAGGAGGTGACTCATTATTCTGAACATTGTATAATCTTCACAGAACATCCCCACCCCTGATCGTATGACAGAGGGAAAGACATTGATGAAGCAGCTGAAGATGTTTGTGCCAAAGAAGCCATCCTGAGGATTGCTCACAGGGATATCCAGGGACTGGGAGGATTGATGTCAACCAGCCCAATTGTGTTCTGAATGATTCAACCAGTGGGGAGTTTACAACTGATTCCCATTAAGTTAAATTTTGTTCAGTCTCCTTGACATCTCGCTCAATCAAGTACTGTCATGATATCAGGGCCAATCACTTTATGCTGTTTTCATATCTTCTATCCATGTCAACAGCCCAAGGTATATGTGTGGGGAGTGTTTCCATCTCCCTGAGGGTAGAGATGATTGGGACCAGACAGTTGGGGAGGCCAAATCACTGAAATGTTTGGGGGGTGCGAGTGGGTGTCAGTGGACTTTGACCCGTCAGAGAGTCGAGGGCTACAAAGAATTGGGCATAAAAGAGAAACTGCGGCCGAATGCAGATCAGCCGTGACTTACTGAATGGAAGGGGAGGTCTGAAGGGCTATGTAGCATGGTTTTATTCCAGTATACCCCATAGTCCAGTCACTTTGTGGCCTCTTCCATTTCCTGTGTTATTAACTTCAAGTAACTGAATAGACTGATCCTGTTGCTGTGTAACTGGATACTGGTGCTGCATGATCTGGTTACACTTTTATAGGCCTTAGGGGCTTATTGGACTCCTCCTTTAATTGTGTATCAGGCTCCAGGGGCTAAAAAGCCTCATTCTGTTTTGGTGTAACTGAAATCCATATTGACTAAATCGACTGCCCTTGGAGAAAGTGAGTTCTGCAGATGCTGGAGATCAGTGTCGAAAAGTGTGGCACTGGAAAAACACGGCAGGTCAGGCAGCATCAGAGGAACAGGAGAATCCATGTTTTGGACGTTCCTCATGAAGGGCTTATGTCCGAAACATACATTCTCCTGCCCCTCAGAGTAGAAATATTCGTTGAGGACTTCACCCATTTCTTATCGTTCCACACATACTTGTCCACTTTGATCTTCGAGTGGTCCTATTTTCTCTCCAGTCATTGCTTTTTTCTTTTAATATACTTAAAGTACCTTTTTGGATTCATCCTAATCTTCTCAGCCAAGGCTCTTTCTTGCCCCTTTTCACCCTACTGATTTATTTCCTCAGTAAACTCCTGTGTCTCTTATATATCTCCAGGGATTCCCTTGATCCCAGCTGCCTGTACCTGAGCCACGTCCCAAGTTCGAACATGAACCTGTGGACTAGTTTTGCCCCTCTCCATAACTATTTGAAAACGAATAGAACTGTGGTTAGTGGTCCCAAAGTGCTCCCCCACTATTAACTCAGTCACCTGTCCTGTCCTGTTTCCTAAGAAAATTTCGAGTTTTGCCCCTTCCCGAGTAGGACACTCTATATACTGCTTGAGGAAACTTTTCTGACGCATTTAACAGATTCTATCTCATCAAATCCCTTAATGCTCTGGCCGTTCCAGTCTGTATTAGAAAAATGAAAATCCCGTATTATGATAACCCTATTGCTCCTGCAGGTCTCCCCTCTCTACCTGCATATTTGTTACTCTCATTCCTGTTGACTCTTTGGGGGTCTATATTACAATCCCAATCACCTCACTATTCCATTCGTATTTCTTAACTCCAACCACAAAGCCTCACTGGGTGGTCCATCAGTTATTCTATCTCTGATTACTGCTGTGGGACACCGCTTAATCAGAAATGCAACTCCCCCTCCCCTCCTTCCACCATTTCTGTTTCACCTAAAGCACCTGTTCCCGAGCACATTAAGCTCTCAGTTCTATCCATCACTTAGCCATATTTCTGTAATGGCTATAATTTCTCAGTCCCACCTACGTATCCACGCCCTGAGTTCATCGGCCTTACTGGTCAGCCCTCTTGCATTGAAACAGATGCAATTTAATCCAAAATGCATTACTTCCTCTCTGTCGTTTTCCAGCGTAACCTTACTATTTCTATTTACTCTGTCTCCTTCCACTTGCCTCCCTGCTCTTGAGGATACGACCACCTGCCAATCTAGTTTAAACCCTCCCTTGTAACCCTAGCAAAACTGGCCGCCAAGATATTGGTATCCCCTCCAGTGCATGTCTCGGACTATAATCTCCCTCTCAGGAGATTATCACTGTCAAGGTTTTTTTTCAAATGTTTCTCCGAGCTCTCTGTAAACACGCTGCAGGACCTCGTCCCTATTTCTACGGGTATCATTTGTGCCAACGTGCATTATGATTTCTGGCTGCTCACCGCCCCCCTTGAGAATATTCTGCAGCCACTTGGAGACATCCTGGTCCCTTGCACCTGGCAGGTAGCCCACCATCCTGGATTCCCGATTGCGACCACAGAATCTCCGAACTGTCCCTCTAACAATCGACCCTCCTATCTTTACCATCCTGTTTACTTTAACCCTTTCCCGTGGTGCCCCAGAGGCAGTGGTAGTCCCACCAACCTGGCGACTGCTGCTTTCCCCTGAACGGACATCGCCCCCAACAATCCAAACTGGTCTACTTGTTTTCGAGAGGAATGGCCACATCGGATTCGTGTACACCCTGCCTACTCCCTTTGCCATTCCTAGTGGTAGCCCATCTACTCTCTGCCTGGAACATGACAGGAAGCAAGGAACGCCTGTTGGGATTAAATTGTGTTTATTTAAATACAACAGGACTGACAGGTAAAGCTAATGAACTCAGGACGATGAACGTTGGACTGGAATATTACAGTCATTGAAGAAACATAACTAGGGTCGTGTCTATGAATTTGTCAGTATCTCGGATGACCCTGAGTGCATCCTAGATAAGATTACCTACAGTGGTCCACCAAGTCCGCACCAACCTACCGAAGAGCAGCCCACCCAGACCCACTCCCCTTTGTGCAACACTACTGGTCATTTAGCATGACCAATTCACCTAACCTGCACATCTTTGGACTGTGGGAGGAAACCGCAGCACCCAGAGGAAACCCATGCAGACACGGGGAGAATGTGCAAACTCCACATAGACAGTTGCCCAAGGCAGGATTTGAACCCTGATCGCTGGTTCTCTGAGGCAGCAGTGCTAACCCAAGAGCCACCATGCCGCCCAACGTCGCTCCCTAACACGGTCTCCCAGGATCTAAAGCTAAGTGCACGTGTAGCCATCAGTGACGGTGGAAATCTCCCCCTGAGCAACCACATACCATAAGAGGAGCATGCGGCTGCCCTAAATGCCATCTCGACTGCTGTAACAATAAAGTTAAAAGGACTATATTTGAGTTTACTGAGACTTCGGACAGCTCCATCCATTTTGCTGAGATGGAGCTGTCCGAAGCCTCTCGTGCCAAAGACTTACCGCTTACTCTGCTACCAACGGCATGTCTCTCTATCTCTTCATATTTAATTTTGGTCAGGGAAGGAAGGAGACACGACAGTGATGTAGTGTTTAGGCCTTCAGCACTCTTTGACACCTGGCCTCTGACTACCTGTTCCCCAGTGCAGGTCGCTGCTTGGCCTTGGAGGGTGTCTTGCTGAGGTCTTCCTTCTGGTAGTGGTGACTGTGTCGATGCAAATCCTCACCCCGACAGGCAATCCGTGTTATCGCAGTCCTATCATACTTTCTGTCTATTAGTATCGCGTTTATGAATTCCTTGAATCCCTCGATTGCATTCCAAACTGTGTCTCACTCCATAGTGAGAGAGATGGTGTTCTTGTGAATACAGGGCTATTGGAAAAGAACACCGTTAGACATAGGGGCAACAATATGTTTATCCTCTCACTGAGTCTGCTTTTCCTTCGATTAGGTTATATTTTTTTTGTTAATCCCCCATTCCACTTTCCTGTGATTTCCCCGTAACACTTGTATAAAAACCTGTCTGTCTCAGCCTTGATGTTTAATGATCCAGCCTCAACAGCCCTCCGAATTTTCTAGAATTGTTTACCTTTCACTGATGTGAGACTTGGTCTTTAATCTGGTGATTTGTCCACTCTATCTTACATAAAATTCCAATTCTTCCTCAGGTCCTGTATCAATTTGCTCAAGGGTCAAACGGTCACTCTCCCTGAATCCAAGAACTGCTTCTCCAAACTGAAGACAGATTCGTAGCATGTTTTTAACCTATTCTCTGGCTCTGTAAACAGGCTGCCTCCTTAGTCCCTAATACTCCCATTCTTTCCCGCGTTATCCTCTTCCCCTTAGTAAACCAAACAAAAATTACTTTGGATTCTTGCTAATCTTACCCGCTAAAGTTTTATCAACCTTCCTTCTGCTCTTCTACTGATTTTTTAAGTTTAGTACTACGCTTTCTATATTTGTTTAGGTCCTTCATTGACCTGCTCACTTGGTGCCAGATTTAACCTTTTCATTCCTTTTTCATCCTGTTCGGAATTTGTGTCGACATCTGAGGTTCTCTGGGTTTGTTTACTTAAATTTTATCTTCGGTGTAACATGCTGGGCCGACACTGTCATCAATTCAATTTTAATCAAATGATCCCCCAACCCCCGCCCCATCTTGTTCTGCTACACTTTCACCCAGACGCAACTGCACTTTCACCAGATCCTGTCATTTGTTTCCATAAAATATGTCTCTCCAATGCAAATAGCTCTTATTTTTCTAACATTGCTGGGGTCTTTTCCTTAGCAAAGTCAAAATGTGTGATATCACAGTCACTGGTCCTATAATGCTCTCCCACTTCTAGATGGAACAGCTGACTGGCTTCGTTCCCCACAGTGAGGCCAAGCACTGCACTGCCCTTTTTTGTACCTGCTCTACGTTGATATAAGAAGCTCTCTGGAATAAATTTCAAAACACCTGCCCCCTCTTAAAAAGTTATCATTGACCAAATGAATGTTTGGGATTGAAATGCCTGAACATAATGATCCTATTATTGTGTTTACACATCTCAATAACTTGGTTATGTACCTGCTTCCGTACTGTCCTTTATCTGGGGGTCTATAATATATCCCTAGCAGTGTTTCTGTCATGGTTTTGATCCTGAGCTCTAAACACCAAGCCTCATTAGAAGATCCTTTCAAGATATCGTCCCTTCTTACGCCAGTAACTGACTACATAATTAAAAAGGCAACACCAGTTCCTCTTTTACCCTCTCTGCTGTCCTGACTATAGTTCTGGTAACACAGAATATTGAGTTGTCAGCCCCGACCTCCCAAAATCACATCTCTCTAATGGCAAAAATGTCACACTTCCACATGCCACCTCGTTTCCTTATCATATCTGTCTGTCTGATAATATTAGCAGCGTTAAGGTAAAGCACATCCAACCTGGAATATATCACCTGGAATGCTCTGCACTTCCGAATTCTTCAGTCATTCATTGTTCGTTATCAACCTGTCCAATTCATGAAACAAGACTGTTACTCTAGGACTGAATGAATATTTGTTGAATTTGAATTTCGGTTTTAGTAAATGTGTTCATCAAATGCAACTTTCCAGAACTGAACAGTCAGCTCCAGATACAACGAGTTTCTGCTGATTAGTTCCCTGCTCAGTGTGCAGAGGGAACAGCCCTCAGTAATGGAGAAAATGAGGACTGCAGATCCTGGTGATCAGAGTCGAAAATTGTGTCGCTGGAAAAGCACAGCCAGTCAGGCTGCATCTGAGGAGCAGCAGAGTCAAATCTTCCCATGTATTTCATTCCATAATATACAGGATATTGGTAACCATACTTGGTCAGGAAGGCAGCACTCTGCAGAGCCCTGAAATTGAAAGCAGTCAATCAGTTGGTTGGACAGGGAGTAAACAAGTTGCGCTGAAATACAGATTGATTGAAGTACAAACATAAAGATAGATAAATCCCTCGGCCAGATGGGAAACACACTAGGTTACTACAGGAAGAGAGGGTAGAGATTTCTGTGCCTTTGGCGATGGTCGTTGCGTCTTCAGTCTCCATTGGAGTAGCGTCGGTTGATTGGAGGGTGGCAAATGTTAGTTCCTTATTCAGGCAAGGAAACAGGTATTTTCCTGAGAATGACAGTCCAGTCAGTCTTGCATCAGTATTGGGCAGAGTGTTGGAGAGGATTCTGAAAAATTATAGTTTGATTATAAATAGTCAGCATGGCTTTGTGAGGGGCAGGTCATACCTCACAACTCTTATTGGATTCTTTGAGGATGGGATTAAGCACACTGAAGAAGGTAGAACAGTGAATGCGGAGTGCATTGCTTTTAACAAGGTGTTTGATAAGCTTCCCCGTGGTAGTTTCATTCAGAAAGTAAGGAGGCATGACATACAGGGAGACCTATCTGTCTGGATACAGAATTGGCTAGCCCATAGAATACAGAGGGTGGTGGTAAATAGGAAGTATTCAGTGTGGAACTAGGTGAACAGTGGTGTTCCATAAGGATCGATTCTGGGACCTCTGCTGTTTGTGATTTTGATAAATGACTTGGATGACGAAGTGGAAGGGTAGGTTCGTAAGTTTGATGATGTAACACAGCTTCGTGGAATTGTGGATAATATGGAGGGCTGTTGTAGTTGCAACAGGACATTGACAGGATGCAGGACTCAGCTGCTAAGTGGCAGATGGTGTTCAATATGGAAAAGCGGGATACGATTCATTTTGGAAGGTCGAATTTGAATGCAGAATACAGGGTTAAAGGCAAGATTCTTACATTGTGGAGGAACAGGGGGATCATATGGTCCATGGCATAGCTCCCGCAAAGTTGCCACCCAGGTTTATAAGGTTGTTAAGGAGGTGTTTGATGTGTTCATTAGCTGAGGGATTGAGTTTAAGAGCTGCAAGGTGATGCTGCAACACTATGGAGCCCTGGTGAGACCACACTTAGAATATTGTGATCAGTTGTGGTTGCATCGTTATAGGAAAGATATGGAAGCTTTGGCGAGGGTGCTGAGGAGATTTATCAAGATGCTGCCTAGACTAGAGGGCATATCTTACAAAGAAAATTTGAGGAAGCTCGGGTGTTTTCCTCATTGGAACGAAGAAGAATGTAAAGTGACTTGACAGGGGTGTTCAAGATGATGAGAGGCATAGATAGAGTGGATAGCCAGAGACTTTCTCCCAGGGTGGAAACGGCTCTCCAGGGTATATGATTTTAAGGTAATTGGAGAAAGGTTTCGGGGAGATGTCAGAGGTAGGTTCTTTACACAGAGAGTGGTGGGCGTGTGCAATGAACAGCCAGCAGTTGTAGTAAAATCAGCTATATTAGGGATATTTAATTGGATAGCACATGAATGATAGTATAATGAAAGGTATGTAGGTTAGTCTGATCTTAGAGTAGGATAAAAGGTCGACAGAACGTCAAGGGCCGAAGGGACTGCACTGTGCTGCACTGTTCTATGTTTCCAGTTTCACCCAGCTAGTGGATTCTCATCAATTGTTGAATGTGTGAGGGAGCGATGTGTGTGAGTTCAGGAAGCTTTGGAGGGTATAAGGCCAAAACCTCCAGTTATGGTGTGCATTGTTACAGTCACCTGAAAACCAGTATAATCTGTGTGGTTACTTAGACCAGACAGAATCCACCAAGTTCAGTTATTAATGCGATTTTTGGATTGCCGTTTGCTGCTGGTTATTTCACATACATTCTACTGTGTGACCCATGTAGTAATCTCTGACCATTCACAGAGATGTACAATTTTATTTTGATACTGGAGAATGTGAAGGTGGCATTTATTGGATATGGCTTTAGTGATTTCTTTGTGAGACACAAGGCACTGCAATAGATTGTCAACTTGTTAACGTCTTCACCCATGTCTGATCCGGGGTGCAGATGTATGGCGTCTGGGAGGCAGGTCAGATTTCATCACCATAGGTAACTTGTATGGTGTGATTATGGCTCTCCATGTCAACACGTATGCTCTCTGGGCCAGTCTCTGACTGAAGATGAATTTTAAAACTTGGTTTCTGGTCAGCCATTAGTATTTAACGTGGACAACATTTTTACCTACACTGAGACCAGTGATAGTCTGTTGGCGTGTTCGACTCCTGCCCAAGGTGGATTCCAAACTATTTATTTTGAAGTAATCTTTGGCTGACTGCCCAGAACCACGTTAGATTCTCCATGCACAGATTGTGGAACAGGCTACTGAGTCTCTGTTTCACAGGCAGCTGTGAGGTCCAATAACACTGTAAATGGTTGCAGATCTATTTGAAACAATTTTCAGCGTAGCTCCTTGCTAGGATTTGAGTTTACTGACCCCGAACAATAATCGGATGTTTGCGAAATTTCACGAATTGGGCAAAACTAAGACGTGAATGATAATCCTTCAAGTGAACTATAATCTCTGAAATCAATTATGTTGATTCTATATTTATGGAACTAAAATATAAACTCCTGTCACGATTTTCTAACAAAGAACTAAAGTATGTACATTTTATTTTATCGAAGAAAGAACGTAACTCTTGTAATCAGAATTAGATATTCAATGTCGGGGTTCAAAGCAATGTTTTGCCACTCCAATATTTTTAAAGTGGATGGCTTCTGAATGATTGCATGTTCAGAGTGAGCAAACGATTGAACATACAAATAGAATTAGCGTTCTTATACACATATATAAACAATCAGTTTAATTTCTCACTGAAATGTATGATCTTCAGCTATTTGCCAGCAATTCAAAAACGGCAATAATGCAACATGGACTGTGAATATTAAACTAAATAAATTATTTGTGTTACCAAGGTTTGTGAGAAGATTTGCAGCTCGGGTGCTCATTGTTGTGGTTCTGTTCGCCGAGTTGGGAGGAATGCCGGAAGAAAGATCACAGAAGCGCTTCACAGGAGGCTCCCAAGCACCGAGGATGTCACCTAGACAGGGGACGAAACATCTGCAACACAAATTCCAATGGGAATCCTGTGCCAACCGCCTAAGCGCCACATACGAACAACTCCGGTTCCTGCATGCAACACAAATTCCCAGCTCGGCGAACAGAACTACAACTATTTGTGTTACCAAATTTTAGTGAATAATAATTTGAAAACTTCCAATTTTTAGAATGAATGATGTTTAATATGAAACGTGAAGAGTGAAAAATAAACAATGAACATGATATCGTGTAAGTTAAAAGTCAGAGATTTCCAAAGAGTTTTGTGACAAAGCAATGATATATATTTTGTTTTAGTAATTGAAATTCAACATGTAAAATATTCATGTTCTGAGTAATAATTAGACTTCACAATGAAGCTGACCTTGCAATACTTGCATTTTAAATGCTTATTCTGCACCAAATAATCAGATATTTGCGAGCATTTACACTGTAAAATAATTGGATACTGACTTTAATTCACAGCTGGCACATGATAGAGTACAAAACTTTAAAGTACAGGAGGAGGCTATTGGCCATTATGTATAAATCAGCTCCAAAATGTCTCGCAAGCACCCCCCATTTGCCAGCCCTCTCTCTGTTGCCCGTTAAATTCATAATTTCCAAATATATATCTAGTTCTCTTTTGAATCTTCATCCCCAACTTTCCCAGCCAGTCAATTCCAATTCGTAATAACTCTCTAAATAAAGACGTTTTTCCTTATTTTACTCCTAGCTCTTTTGCTGACTACCTTGAAATTAGAATTCCTTGATGCTGTAATGCCAACTAATAGAGTATTCTTTTTCGACTCTGCAACTTTTTCCATACTTTTGAGCACCGCAATAAATTCACATCTTTGTCTGTTCTGCTCTAGGAACAATAAGCCTTGCATGAACTGTAACAAACACTACAACGGAAAACAAGTCTAAAACAAGTCACCAGGATATATGAACATCAACTAGCTACAAAAGACATGATCCCAACACTAATTTCTTGTGTACTGATGAGGAAGTACGCCACTTTGACTAGGTCTCCGTATACATCTTAGGACAGACCAAACGGAGACAAGCACAAGAATTCCTAGAAACATGGCATTCCAACCGGAACTCCATCAACAAACACATCAATTTTGACTCCATCTACCATCCTCTGAGAAAAAGGGCCTGAAATGACATCATCGACACAGGAAATTACATTACCAACTCAAGGAAACTGAAACATTTAAATAGAAAGTGGGAGATAACACCAGCACTTCTCTGGAGGCTAACTTACTGAGTACAGTTAATGGAACAAACCAGGAACAGCCATTAGTTATTGCTTCAAAATATATCTGAGTGTTCGTGGCTGCCCCACATAGAATAATTGAATGAGAATGCGAGCCTGCGTCACCACGTGCATATCCAAAGGCTTTTTAAAAAGTTTATGAGATTACCTGCTCAATCACCCGCCTCGGCAATGTATTCCATGCACATATCCCCAGGATCTGAACGGCGGCACACTGGTTAGCACTCCTGCCTTAGAGCGCTGGGGACACAGGTTTGATTCCAGCCTCGGGTGACTGCCTGTATGGATTTTGCACATTCTCCCCGTGTCCGCGGGGGTTTCCTCTCGGTACACCGGTTTCCTCCCACAATCCAAAGATGTGCAGGTTAAGTGAATTGGCCATGCTAAATTGCCCAAAGTGTTCATGGTTGTGTAGGTTAGGTACATTCGTCAGGGGTAAATATAGGAGGAACGTGTTTGGATGGGTTACTCTTTGGAGGGTCAGTGTGGATTTGTTGGGCCGAAGGGCCTGTTTCCACACATATGAGCTTTATATTCTACGTCTGTGCCGCCCTCTCAGTTCAATACAGACTCCACAAATTCTCTCTCCATCCCCTGCCTTTCACTTTAAGAATGTTTCCCTATGTTTTTAACCCTTCGAGTAAAGAAAACAGCTTTTGACTGTTCATTTTCTCCGTATCCCTTATGCTCTTGTATACCTGTAATATGTTCCCTCCTCAACCTTTCCTGCTGTAAAGACAAAAGGAGCACGATTAGCCCTCGCCCTTCACAGTTTTAATACTCAATTGTCTTGTTAATTTAGATGTGCATTATCTCACATTTATCAGTGTTAAACTTCATCGGCCATTCATCTGGATATAGAAATCATCTGTTTATATCGTCCTATAGCATAACCCTTTCCTCATCACTGTGAAGCATCCATCTAATCTTTGTGTCATCCCCAACATTAGTTATCATTCCACTGCCATCCATTTTCCACATTCTCACCATCATCATTTATGAATATCACAAACAAACCTTGATTTCCTTCCTGTTCTCCAGGTGTTATTCACAAAGGAATAATTAAGAATTCCAGTCTCTTGTTCTTATTTTTGGGAATTCACAGAGTGATGTAGTTAACACCGATTATGAGAGTGCTGCAAATGCCATTTTTGACACAAAGTTAAATTCACCTTTTTCACTCTGTCCCTCTGCATGTCTTATTCATAAAGCTTGTAACTAATTTAGGGTGAACTACGGTTTTGGCACCTTGCACTGGAACATTGCCCTTTTGTGTGGCACTGTGCTTTGTAACAATAGTCAGAACTGAGAAATTTTTCATCTGCAGGATGGACACAGACTCATTGCTTGAATCAGCTAATGTGATGAGGATAAATATTCAATTAAATTCTACGTTATGGACAAACTGCAGGAGATGAAACCATATTCTCATGTCTACCTTGAATTGGAAGCAAATACATACTGTTAAAAAATTCAAAAATGTTGATACACAACATCAGGGGAGAAGAAAACACGTTACTTGCATTTGATGGAGATACTAAACTATAGAGTGAATGTACAATCTGATAAAGAATCAAGTGATAGAAAAAGAACTACATCAAATCTCAATTTTCAATTGAATCAGTTCCCAATGTTTATTAACAGTGGTGGTTTTCACACAACCTTACCTTTCCAAAAACAAGCTCTTCCCAGTCACTAAAACGTCATTAGCCATTCTTCCTCCCCCTTCCTACACTTTCTTTACACTCCTACTTCCCTTGCACTACCCCTTCTGCTGCCACATACTCTTCCACTGATGATATCTCTTCACACCCTTCTTCTGCCACTCCCACTGTAAGATACACCAATTCCCTAATTAATCCCACTTTCACTGGCCATCCCTTACCCTTTTTGCTATCCACTGGTGAGATGGGAGCTGCTGGCCTCTGTGCTGCTATTGGTCAGCAGTGAATGATGAGATTGAGATGATCAATGCCCAATAGGAACAGACAATAGTTTATGTCTGTCATTGACCAATGCACCGTGAATAGAGTATTTTTTCCCCCCATAGAGAGTGGAACTATTCATCCCAAATAGGAAACACCTCTCCTCAGAATCAGAAGTCCATGCATTTGTTTGTTCTTAAACGTTGCGAAGACAGTGATCACGTTGTTCAAATATGCCGTGTTCTACCCTTTTTCTCTTTAGTATTTTAACTTATTTTCTAATGTCAGTTGAGGTGAGATCATAGCAACTTCCCTTGCCATCAAAGTAGTATTTGACTCATGTAGCATCATTGACCCTCAGGAAACTGCGGTCAACGGGAATCAGAGGAAATTCTGTGCTGGCAATTTCCTCAATGAACAATGACACCTTCCCGAGAGCTATTGAGGATGACAAATAAACGCTGTCCTTGCTAGTGCATCCAAAACCATGGATACATTTGTCTTATTAATAACATCAAAATACATTCGGTTTTCACAGTTTGGTCTAAAATCTCAGAAAAGTAAGACCTTGCTATTGAGTGTCACCCCAATGAAATCAGAGCATTACAATAAGACAATGATTCCGATTATTTTCAATCATTTACTTTCTGAGGACCGGTCGTACGGTGCCATTACCACTGAGATCATCACTTTCTCTGTTCAACAGCATCACATCACATTGGTTCAAGGCTGCACTGTTCCCCAATTCTATTTCATTCTCCAGCTCATTCGCCATGCTCGCCAGATATACGAGGCCCACAAAATGGAATAACTTAGAGATGCCTATGAGCCTCTGGCACCTGCCACCCATGCCCTGTAATCTGAGTCCATCCCCTTCCCCAAGCCCACCTCCTGTCGTGAATTCACCATCCCTCCTAACCTTCCACGCTCTAATGCTGAATGTTCTGTACTCAGCAAAGATCTCAGCTTTAACCCTCTGTGCCCCCAATTTAATGAATTTCAGACGCGACATAATGTTGAACTTCTCTTCCACCGTCTTCTCCTCGGTGTCCATTTCTTCGTGCAAGAGTACACTCCCCATCCCATAGACCTTCGCCCAGCTCCAACACTCTCCCTCCACCTGGACCCATTCCTCTGGCGTTTACTTGAACTCAATCTGTTCATTGAGAACGCTCCATGGGAGTTTGGTTGTCTTAAATTCTCTGTATCCCCCTCACCCGATCCAACCTATCACCCTCTGAACAGACTGCATGCTGTATGCTTCGATCCAACCCTGACTATGTTTTTCAGCCTGTGCCAATAAGGGTGGTGCTGCGGTAGTCTGGTGGACTCAGCTCTACACTTCAGAGGCTGAGTGCCAGCTCTCAGATACCTCCACATATCACCCTCTTGTCCATATCCCTACCATGGCACATCAGGTTATTTTATTAACTAAATCTGACCACATTTCATCTGGAGATTCTCACGCACTCACCCCCCCCCCCCACCCAAACACACACACATACTCACCCCCACCTAACTGTCCAGAAAATGATGGTCCTCTGATAGCAGAGTTCGCTTTTATCTGCTCCTGAAAACCCACGAACAGAACTGTCTGGGCAGACCCATTGCTTCAGCATGCTCCTGCCATACAGACGGGGTGCATGGATACAGACATGGGCCCAAGTTATATCTGTTCCTTCATGGGGTACGTCGACCTTTCCTTGTTCCAGTTCTATTTCAGCCCCCATCCACAACTCTTTCTCCGGTGGGTAGATGATTTCGTCGCTGCTTCTCCTCTCTCTTCTCCAAAATTGGAAAAGTTAATCGTTTCCAATTTGCACCCCTCTCTCATTTTCACCTGGTCTATCTCTGACTCCTCCCTTCCTTTCCTCGACATCTCTGTTCTATTTCTGGAGATAGACCGGTCACTGATATCCAGCATTAACCCACCAACTCCCAGAGCTACCTGGAGTACACATCCTCACACCCTGTTTCCTGCAAAGACTTCCATTAATTCTCTCAGTTCTTCCGTCTCCATCGCATTGCTTCTGATGATGTTAACTACAAAAATGTGGCCTCTGATATGTCCACCTTCTTCCTCACCCAAGAACTCCCCAGCACTGTTATCAACAGGACCCTCAACCAGTTCCGACCCATCTCCTGCACTTTTACCCTCAGCCTCTTTTTTCCCGCCTGCAACAGCGTTAGAGTTCCCCTTGTCCTTACCTACCATCCCACTAGCATTCACATGCAAAAGATCATCAGTCCGCATTTACCCCACCTCCAGCGAGATGCCACCACTAGACACATATTTGCCTCCTCTCCCTTTTCCGCCTTCTGAAGGACCACTTCCTCCAGGACACCCTGGTCCACTCGTTATTCACTCCCAACACCCCCCCCCCCACCTCCCGCACCCCCACCACAGGTCCACATCACTATCTTCTGCCAGAGGTGTTACATTTCCCATTTACCTCCACCCTCCTCACTATCCAAGAGGCCAAACATACCTCCCAGGTGAAGCTGCGTGTACAAACATTTCCCACAATCCGATCTACTGCATTCGCTGCTCACATTGTGGGCTGCCCTACTTTGGGGAAACTAAAGGTAGACTGGGTGACCTCTTCACAGAATATCCAAGATGTACCTATGCAAAAGTCAGTGTCTCGCAATTGGTTTGTCTTACAATGCAATACGTCATCGATATTTAGAGCCCTGTGAAACATAGGAACTTTGTAATTTCTCATTTAATGTCCATAACAAATTATTCGAGATTCAACTGAGATAGCAGCTTTGCTTATATCGTTCAGATCAGTCAATTTGTCACAGTTCAGAAAGAAAAAGAAATCGAATGAGAGAAACTCAGCAGGCCTGGCACCCTCTGAGCAGAGATACACAGAATTAATCTTTGATTCGAATATGACTTTTTCAGAACAGTGTCATATCATATTCGATATATTAACTCTGTTTCTCTCTGCAGATACTTCCTCATCTGTTGCGTTTTTCCACCATTTTCAGTTTGTATTTCATGTTTCCATATCACTATGTTTCATGTTTTGTTGACAGGGTTACATGTTGAATTTCGTTATTTATGGACAATGTCGTCCTTTTCTGTTCCTGTTATAGTTGGTGTGCCTGGGACACCTGTGTTGCAGCCGAAATCTGTTTCCACTTTAAGATTCAAAGTAAAAAAAAATGTTTTTCTGAATATCATGTAAATCTCAGGAACTCCACTTTGATTGAAAAGGCATTTCAGAGCCAGATGAAAATTCATGAGATATTAGGAATAGAGTATTGATGATGGAACACTCTGTATCCTTCATTGAACTAGTTTGTCTACACCCTCTCCAAAGGCTTTGATTACATATCACAGAATTAATTATAGCAAAAGTGGGGGAAACTCAGCCCATTGTCTCTTCTAGCTTGGAATGACTATATCTCTCCTGTTTATCTCCTCTATTGTCCCCATAGCTCTTCAAATTTTGTTATTTGTGTCTGCTTTTAATTGTAAGTATCCTGCCAGATATGAACAATACGATCAATCTCAAACAAAAAAAAACAGAACTTAGAGGGCAGCTCAGCAGGTCTGGCAATATCTGTGAAGAGAAATCAAAGTTAATGTTTCAGGTCCTGTGACCCTACTCAGGCTGTATACCCAAAGATTAAATGGTGTGTATATAAAATATTGTTCATTTTATCACATTTAAAATTATCCTTTTCAGATCACATTTTCATTCAGCATTACATCTCCCAAATGTTGGCTGTTTCCCTGTTGTGGATTAGATTTAATTCTGTCAGACAGAGTGATGATGACTGGGGAATATCAATGTCTCCCCATGCATTCTCCGCAGCCACTGCCCCCAATCCGCCTTAGCTCACAGCCAATGTCATATTCATTCCAACCTGACTTATTAATTCATAAGTCTTAATGAATAAGTTCATTGTAATTATCGCTTTTGGACTGAGGCCAAAATGTGTTAAAAATACTGCTTTACAGCAAATAAAACTGCATTTAGAATTTTCTCAATTTGTAAAAAATTAATTACTGATGCATATTCCCTATGGAAGTTCCAAAGTCGCCTTATTAGAGCAGGGAGAGGAATATTCAGAGAAGTCCACACTTCCTGTCTATGTTCAGGACAACTGTGCCCATTGACAGTCTGTTCGCTAGCGTTTGTTCCCGTGGAGGAGAGATCAGCACAGTAACAACATCCTAATTTTGATTCTTTTGGGGGGGAGGGGGTGGATGGATTTGGGGAGAGATGGTTACAGCATAGTAAACGGACATCAGAGCAAAATCATCTCGCCTGTGAAAAGATAACACCCATCATTCTCCCTCACAACTGGCTTCACTAGAGCAATTGGTGATGGGAGATTTGACCAATAGCCAGCAATGCCAACATGTAGCCCAGTCCAGTTATATTGTGAAATGAATGTGCCGTATTGAAAGCTGGGACTGTTTGCTCAGTGACTGTGATTAATGTCAGTCTCCATGCAATGTAACTGTGTCAGTGGAGGGTTTCCCTCTCCGATTGGTGAGGGGCTTCATTCAGTCCGCTATCCCACTGTAGTAGCAGATGCATCAGCTCCAAACTAACAGAGATCAACAGCTGTGTAGACAGAGAGAGGACAGATCTGAATCTGAGAATAGCAGACTGGAACATTACAACAATGGAGAGGAGATTTTTCTTGAGTCATTTCAAGATTTCGCCCTATTAGGAATTTCTACCATATCGAACATCAGCAGTGCTTATGATTATTCTGGGCGGGGTTGAGGGTGTGCTACTAACCTATTCTCGCTTTTGTTGGCGTTCTATACTTCTGTCCATTCATTAATCGCAAAAGCAAATTTGAACTTCGTTGCAACTTCTGTTATCTATATTGTCAGAGAAAGAAACTCTTGTCTTCAGATTCAATTGAAGTCTCCATTCATTATCCATGAATTGCAGACCACTGCCTCAGAAACATCTGCGAACAAAACTGTTCACAACCTCGAGATCTCTTTTTGCCCTGGACTCCTTTATGTCTCGTGTTCTCTCTGTCACGAAACCTGTCCACTACCCGCTCCCCAAACTCCATCTCTGTGTCAGTGCTGTTGCTGAACAAACCAATGGCTGCACGTTGGTAAAATTCAGACTTCATGTTTCAAGCACTCTGCTGACCATTTCTCCAAATACAAATATTTCAAGCACAAAATTATTCTTGTTTCGGATCTTACTTCATGATTAGGACACTGTATGAATGTAGGAAAGTCGCTGGATGCATTTCAGAAGTAAAGCTTATTAAACGAAAGATATTGTTTCAAGTGATTTGTTTCAAGTCCTACCACTGCTGATGACAGAACTTAAATAAAAATGACAAGAATTGGAATAAAAGTGAATTTCACGAAAAACAACGACAAAACCAACGTTTTGTCTGAAAGCCTTCCTGTTTCACTGATCACCTTCTGTAAAGAAAACTAATGTTATTACCCGGTGTGGGTTAAGTGAGACTTCAGCCCCATGACAATGTGCTTTACTTTATATTGGCTTGTGGAATGGCCTCAGAGTCAGGGCAATTCGTGATGGTCACCACATGCTGCCCTTGGCAGAGATGCCAACATCCCACGAAATAACAAAATTGAAGGTGAAATCAAATAAAGGAAGATGCTGAAAATCTGAAATTATGGAAAGAAATGCAAAGAAACGAACAGAAAGTGCTGGGGAACTTTCCTGAACTGATAGCAGCTGGAAAGGAGTGTGATTAATACCGTTAAGAAGGAAGTCTGCTTTGAAGGTGAGAAGGAGTCAATAGAGACAGAGAGATATAGAAGAAAAAAGAGCAAACAAAAAGAATGATGATCAGCTGGGCTGGAAATAAAATGTAAGATTGACCACATTTATTTTTCGCTAATCCCATCTTCCTGAATATCATGCTCAATTAGATACAGATATCGCCCGCTTTTCAAAAGTTCACCTTTCAACGCCTTTCCGAATGACTTACATTAGGACCTTATTTCGCTAACCAAAAGAAATCCGAAGAGAATTTTCACATTTACAAGAAAGACAAAATTTTTCCCATGCAAATTAGTGCTACTGCTCTTTACACCATATCGCAGGAACACTCTACTTACAGATAACAAGCGAAACCTGTATTAATCTAAGATTATGTTTAATTCGATTTGATACCCCTGTCTGTCTTCCCAGAGTGTGGTATCTTCGTGTATTCATTAATGGGATATGTGTATCTCTGAATACGCCAGCATTAGTTCACTTTCCCAGTTGCCCTTGAGAAAACCTTGAGCCACTGCAGTCCACGTGTTTGATCTGAAGTTCATTCGCACTTCAGTTGGATATTCAGTAATATCAAGGCAGTCAAGTTCTGGATTGCCAGGGGCCACCCCCTGTCTCTGCCACAGAAATGCAGCTGGATTCTAGCAACTGTCTGTGACTAACAAAAGGACATCCTGTTCTATTAAGATTGTCTCATATTTCAAGGTCCTAGAGTCTGTGAGCCATTGTCCTGCATTCTGATTTAAGAATTCTTTGCCTTTTACTCCAGAATCCTTGAGACCTTTGTTAGTTAATTTAACACAGCTCGGTCTAAAGCTTAGTGATGATCGTGCTGCTCCCGTATCCACTAAAAAAAAAACTACGTCCTCTTTGTAAGGTCCCAGCTTTAAATTTATCAAGGCTTCCTGGTGGGTCCCCGGGGGCTGGAACTCCTGACACCCCTACTTTTCATCAAGGTTCATAAACGGCACTGTCTTTACTTCCTTTTTCAGATCTGGACACTCTCTCTTAAAGTGACCTGTCTTTCCGCCTGTGGGGATTTCCACTTTGATCCTTGTTCCTGTCTACCAGACTCCTTAACATCTCCTCCCCGATCCCTTCTCCTCCCTTTATTTTCAACATACTACCCGCCACCATTCCAGTTTCCTTATCCTATTAGTTTTGACATTTTCTTTGTTACCTCATCAACCGCGGCTTATCATTATTTTTGCCTTCTGTTTCTGCTTCTCATGTTACGTTGCCAGATCAATTGCTGAGCCGATTTAACCAACTGAACAGCTTTAGGCCAACCTCATGGTCATTCCTCATCACTCAATGTTTTGTTTAGACCTTGATTTTTTAAAGAAATATTGCAATATTTCTTCTTCCCTGTAATCTCAAATATAATTTATCAATTTATGATTGTCTAACTTTAAAGCCTGTTCCTAGATATACATTTTTGAATCTTACTTGCAAATATATATTTATATATTATAAATTCATTTATTCAAAGTTTAATATTTAAAATGTAAAATGCATACAGTTCCCAACTTTGAAATTCACTATAATTACCCGGTTTTAGTCCCTTGATCCAAAATTAGTTTTCGTAAGTAGTCTTGACCAGTCATTGCTCAATTACAATGCTATTGGTAGTTTTAAAAAAATCTTCTAATTCATGAATAATGGCCGAATCCAAGGTCTCCGATTTTAACCATAGGATTTTCCTTTTTGTTTTTATTTATTACAATCTAATGTTGAACTGATACGTCAACTGTCCTCCACAAATCCCTTTTATTTAATAATGAAAGAGATTAGTTAGAAACTAATAGTAAGACAGTCATGACCTGTAAAAAGAACAGGAGTTAACATTTTTTTCATAATCTTGCAATATCCTTAACCTTAAAAGAAATCATGGTAAAATTTCCATAATAGAAATCAGATTCTAAACAGTCCCGGACCTCAAGCTCCAGGGAACATTTGATCACCAACAAACAAATGTGCATTCAAACTGAATCACAAAAGGTTAAGCATTCTCCTAGCTGTACAGCTCTTCTCTTTCTGTCTCTCTCCTCGAGGTTTTGAGTATTTTTCTGGATGTCTGGCTGCAAGTTAATTACGAAGTATAGCCTCCGTCGCCCTTCAGCTACTAGCCCTTCTGACACGAAGCATACTCTGATTCGTTCTGACTGCAAGGCTGTTTTCTACGGACGTTTTATAATTTGTTTTTTATCGTTTCCTTGCGTCCCAGGATTGTATTTCCAATCTCGTAACATTTTTCCTAAAGGGCTGTCCGTTGGAAAGCGGCCCTCGGACATCCGTTTAATTTCTCCTTCTACACTTAAATCACTATTATAATTTCCCATTGAAAATACTCGGCTGTTTCTTTATGTAATTTTAATTAACCTCTCTGAGGTCCGGTGTCACCTTCTTCCACACCCACTTCAGACCTTCGCGTGGGGTATTTCCTCTCTTAAAAACTGGTCTATGGCTGGGTGATCGAATCAGTTAGACACCTTACTCGTTAGATTGATCTAGCCAATTAAAGACCTTTATTCTCTATGTTTGTAAGTTGCCATTCCCCATGTACTTCTCTACGGTACCGACCACCAAGGTAATACTTAAAGGTCAATTTTCATACCTTGGTGTGTGCCCAAGAGTTACCTGGTCGAATGCGCGCCCCATCCCGCCGCAATACCAGACAGCAAAATCCGTTGTCAATCTTGGTCGCCCGAAATTTACCTTTACCCATGTCTTATGTAAACAAGAGTAACCCGACCGAACCACCACGTCTTAGTGCCCTTCGCACCGCGGCGAAACTGCAAGTTATGCTGCAAATCATGGCCGCTCGAATGCGGGCCTTAAGTCCATAAGAGTTACCCGACCAATCCGCTGCGTCTCAGTGCGCCTCGTCCGTGGCAAAGACCACAACAACAAATGTCGCTACAAATCTAGATCGGTCTTGTGTACATAAGAGTTACCCGTCAAAACACTATGTCTCAGCGGACATAGAACCACGGCGAAAGAACAAATGCTGCTGCAAATCCCGGCCGCCCGTGAATGTGGGTCTTAAGTCCATAACAGTTACACAACCAACCCACCGCGTCTTAGTGCGCCTCGCTCATGGCAAAGACTGACAACAAAACAAAACCCGCTGCCTACTCCGGTCGCCGGGATAACACTCTTTTAAGACCTTTATCTTACCCGTTTTTTTGCACAAGAGTTACCCAACTGAACCCGTCATGTCGCGTCTACACGTCTTGTTTCCAGGGTCTCTCAGTCCGATCTCGCTCGCCTGAGCCGCCGTGGCAATGGGGGAAAGTTGAGACTGCCGAAATCGGTGGGTTCACCTTCTCCGATTTTTCCGAAATTGCCGAGCGACAGGAGCTTGGCATTCCGGACGAGCCCTCAAATCTGTAAGAAACAAACTCAATAAAATTATATGAGACCACCAAAGCTGGAAACAAGACAATTTATTTTACGATCTTGCAAGAAAGGACCCCAATTTCAGAAAGCAATTGAAGGCAAGAGATTTCAAAGTACTACACAGTTATACTTTTTGAGCTACGTGAGGCCACCTCTTCCGATCCCTACATTACCCAATCTTTCTTACCATTTCATCTTTGCTCATCTATACTCCACGCCCATTGCCCCCTTCTTTCCAAGTTGGCAATTTTCCCCCTTGTATGTGCTGACATAAGGCTAAACTTGTATCTTGATGTTCCCTTCTTCCATTTTGTAATATCTTTCATTGTTCATAGGTACATTCCATTCTTGAACATACATCTTAACAATGTACCTTTTAGTGCCTCGCTTATATGTTTCAGCAATCTTAGGTTTTTTGCTGAAACTACTGTTTTAAACATTTCTTTAATAATTCTACATTAAATTTAGTACTTTTAATCCGCATTAAAAGTAAATATACATTTCCCTAATACTTTCCTAGATCCATCATATACTCCCTTGAAAAACAACACATTTTCCCATTTCTTACAGTATGATTCCGTGGGTATGTCTATGTCAGGCTGTTGCTTAACGTGTCTGTAAGGCAGTTGTTCCAATGTTGGCACTAGACCTCAGATATTAGTAAGGAAGACTTTGCAGGTTCTACATTGATGTTTCGAATGTTGATTTGTCTGGTTCCCATTTCGATGCCAAGTGTTCCATCCGGTTTCATTTGTTTCAAACAATGTAGCGATTGGTACAACTGAATGACTCATTAGACCATTGCAGGGGGCGATTGAGAGTCAATGACATTGCTTTGGGTCTGGAGTTGCATGTCAGCCAGACCAGGTGAGGGTGGAAGATTCCTTCATTGCAGGATATTGGTGAACCAGATAGATTTTTCTGACAATCGGCAATGATTTTATTCTCATCAGTAGATTCTTAATTCCAGGGATATCTTTACATTATTGAATTGAATTTCCACCATCTGCAGTGGCGGGATTCCACCTGGATCCACAGAACAGGAGCTGATATTTCTGGATCGATAATCTAATGGTAATACCATGAGACCTACTTGTAAACACATGTTGTATTCAGCTGCCATGTCCTGTGTTACCCTGTTTTTCATTCATTGCTTATGTTATTCTGGAATCTCATCCTTCATTAAATCTTGATTGAAATACATACTCATGAACGTCTTCTCGACTGCTCGGATTTCATTCAGTCTGTTTAGTTTGAACAGACATTTCAAGGCAGCTGTACACCAGAGAAGAGCAGGAAAAGATATTGGGTGATTGTGCACTGTACCTGTCACAGGACCAGCAGGTCTGTCCAGGAAGTATTTATTGTGAGTCAGAGAACCTCAATTATTATGGCATGGATGGAGGCCATTCAGCCCACTGTGGAGTCCAAGCTCTCCAACTGCACAATTGGAGACAGAGAGAGTTTGTGAAGAGAGGTTGTGTGAGAGAGAAATAAACAGAGAGAAAGCAAGTGTAGGGAGATAAACTGAGAGAGGATAGAAAGTGGAGCGACTGACTGAGTGCGAGAGGAAGAGGTGTGAGATGAGGGTGAAGTCAGATAGATCAGAAGACTGCATTACGGTAGATAAATATTTAGAAGCTTTATTTAGAAATTCCTCTGGACGGCAAGCCCTTTGTCTGGGCTCCATACACTGTGAGCACTGTGCTGATATTGGCTGTCATCCCAAATTATTTATTTCCCACAATATCACAGAGCTGGGTTACTGACAGCTAAACAGAACCCATTAGGCCAATAGATTGGTTCCATGGCGAAAGCAGAGGTTTTAAATAGACTGTGCTAAGAGCAGCAAGAAATGATAACCACGACGCCCTCCCCCACACCGATACTGTCTGAGAGACTAGGCCAGAGAATCTCAGTGAGGGGATTCACTGACGGAGGTGAAATCACGATCTTAGCTGTGGGTCAAATAATGATTGAGAAAGTTTGCATACCACTTTCCTAGTTATGTAATTCACATTTCAATTTATATAGCTCAATATCAGGAGTGTATTTTGACAACCTTATCCCTTTGTACTTTGCATATATTGGTGGGTGCAGGAAATCATTTTGTTCCTGTATTTTATATTGCATAAACACATTTCATTAATATTGTCTCTGCTAATTCCTCATTGTAGATGTATTCTTGAATCAGTTCTTCGTATGAATTACAAAGAGTAACATTCCAATTCTGGTAACTGGGGAACATCACTGTCCCTCCAACCAATCTAAACAGCCATGTCCCCCTGTACTCTCCATCTTCTGACTTTTCCCCAACATCATAATCACAATGTAATCGAAGCTCATTAAATGTCACTTCATGACAGTTCCTTAACATCGATAACACCAACAGCATGACCCACAGCTGCCCTCTCTGATCCTGGAATAACAATCTGAACTGTGTTGGCCATGTGCAATTCTCTGTTAACGTATCCATGCCGTTTGTTTGTTGTAACCCAAGGTTTTCTTTATTGGCAGATTTTGCTATCTCATCATGGATGATAGTTGTTTTCTCAATGTTTTACAGACATTGCAATGACTGATCAGTAGTTACGGGATTTATTTCTGTATTTATGAACAGAGAAGCATGTCTATGTTCCGTTAAGCTTCTGGCATTACTTCCATATCCAAGGAATGAGTGCACACAATCAATCTGCCATCTTCAACATTCCTTCATTCAGTCACACTTGCATATCACACCCAGAAATCATAAATGTTCAACGTTATTTTGGATTTCAATAATGTAGCTTTGAATTCAAAGGGTTAACTGGAGCTATTTGTTCAGCGATTGTAATTATGTCAGTCTCCATGGATCGTATGCATCCCTTGACAGTTTGTCTCTTCTATCAATAAGGGAATGCTTTCAGTGTTTTATCTCATAGTGTGAGCGGGAGCATGTCCAACAGCAAGAAAAGGGATTAGCAGCTTCAGAGGGAAGGGCAGGAGAGATGGAAATCTGGGAACATTAGACTGGAATGTTTCAACAATGGATAGGAGTTTAGCCTACGGTCTTTACAAGCTTTCCCAGCCTTGGATATCATTAGCATCGCGGATTGAATATGTACTGCTGGTTATTCAAGCTGGTTACTATCCTATCCTTGCGATAGTTGGTGCTCCTGGTAAGTCACTTTGTCTGTTTAGTGAAACGGTCTGAACTGATTCGATGCTCATGATATGCAGATTTTGGGAAGGTGCAAGCCAACGTTTTCAGCTCCAATCAAAGATTCCATTCCTTAAGAATTATACCGAGCAAACTATTATTTACATGTTACTCACCAATACGCGAGGGTAAAACACACTGTTCTCAACCTCTTTGATTCGTTTTCTCCTGCAAAGTGTACATTTCCATATCCACCCCACATACCAATCCTGTCCAGTACCACCATTAAGACGTCCCAGTCTCCTCCTCAGCCTCAGTTCAATTCCTGAATAAAACATCATTTGTGACTTTGGTAATTCCAGGTACATCGTTTCAACTCCCTTCTTACCACGTGCCCACTGCAAAATAATTGCAATTGAGATGTTTAACTTGTTCTCTGCACAAAATCTGAAAGATGGGCAGACAGTGTATGGTGGGTCACGTCATTGGCTCGTATTCTAGAATCACATTGTTCTCAACCTCTTTGATTCGTTTTCTCCTGCAAAGTGTACATCTCCATATCCTCCCCATATACCAATCCTGTCTAGTTCCACCATTAAGACATCCCAGTCTCCTCCTCATCCTCAGCTCAATTCCTGAATACACCATCGTTTGTGCCTTTGTTATTTCCACATATATCTGCTTCAAGTCCCTTCTAACCACGTGTCCATGACAAAATAATTGCACTTCAGATGTTTAACTTGTTCTCTGCACAAAATCTGAAAGATGGGCAGACAGTGTATTGTAGGTCACGTCATTGGCTCGTATTCTGGAACCACAGAATGGTAATCTGTTGATATCGGCTTGCCTTATACCCATTAGAGAAGGCGGTGGGTCATCCTTCTCTGGTCACGTCTCTGTTTAACTGCAAACCCACGGCAATTTGTTTTACTATTTATTGTCCTGAAACAGCCACTCAGTTCAAGATCGGCAAAACATGCTGGCCTGACCATGGCTGCACACATCCCGTGAGGGCAGAACAAAAGGAAAGGTAGCTCTCTTCCTCTGCCTGCATCCCATATTCCAACGGCTTGTTTCCATTCAGGTAGGTAGCCATTCACTGTTTTAGATGTATTCTTTGTGAGCGAGTCTCTTCCAAAAGTCATGTCCATCTCCTTGGGCACTTCTGGTGCTGGCTGTATTGATGCTGACCTACAGATGAGAGGATGTTTTTAAATTCTACATCAGTGGCAGTGCATTGTAAATGAATTGTTTCCTGTGTCACACGAAAGAAATGGAGCCAGCTCAGTGAGGGAAATGAATTATTGTGATCAAACCTGAGTGTTGTTGAGGCAGTATTTGGGGTATTGTCGACAGATTTTCTTTCCTTAATATGGAGTGATATCCTTACCACAGAGAGGGTGAAGAGGAGTTCCACCACATTAATCCCTGAAATGATGGCACCATGAGGAGTGAGTGAAGGTTGATCTGTAGCGCTGTGAGGGAATAAGGTGGTTGTATTGAACCCTGAGTGGGATGGACAATCATTCCATATATTATAAACAGACAATGGGAAGGTGATAATTTCCATGACTGCTATTTCACTCAGGATGCATGATTTGGGATAGTTTAAGTGCCTGGGCGGACGTTCCGCCCACCCACCCCAACGCCTACTCCCAATTGAGAGAGACGGAGAGGTCCAAGTTTTGAATAAACTCTCCCCACATTAATATAGTGCAGTTGGTGTGTGATCCTGCACGGAATGTCATATTATCCACCACCCTGACAGCAGCCACAATACCTTCATTTTAAAACAGTTAAGTATTTCCAACAGCTTCTGACCTTCATGAAGAACATGAATCTATCTTCTCAGAGATGCAAGGTACTTCCTTAAGGTTTAGAACCAGAAGACTATAAGACATTGGAGCATAAATTAGGACAGTAAGCCCATCGGGTCTGCTCCGTCATTCAATCATCGCTGATAGGTTTCTCAAACCCATTCTCCGACCTTCTCCCCGTAACACTTCATCCCCTGGATAATCAAAAACTATCTATCTCCGTGTCAAATATTATCAATGACCTGACCACACAGCCTTCTGGGGGAATAAATTTCAAAGCGTCACCATTCTATGGTTAAATAACTTTCTCCTTATTTCTGTTCTAAAAAGTGTTCCCTTTCATTTAAGGCTGTGTCCTCGGACTTTGCCCTATTTTACCAAACGCTTTCAACTATTCAGAAATCTCATCCGACACAATGGATTCCAGGATCTTACCCATGACAGAGGTTAAAATGGTGTTTGTTTTGTTTTTTTCCTTACTCCCTTATTAAAAAGGGGTGTCACGTTCGTGGGTTTCCAGTGCTGTGGGATCGTTCCTTACTCTCGTGATTCCTTAAAGATAACCACGAGTGTCTCCACTCCCTCTTCATCTATCTCCCTTATAATACTGGGATGTAGTCATCTTGTCAAGGTTATTTAACCACCTTCGGACTATTACATTTTTGTCTAGCATGTTCTCCATGGTGGGAGCCATCATACTCAGTCTCTTGAATGTTTAAGGTATTACTCGTGCCTTCCACCAGGAAAGCTGATGCAAAGTAATTATTCAGTTCCTTGTCCATTTTCTCGTTCCCCACTACTATCTCTCCAGTACCATTTTCCAGCAATCCAATGTTCACTTTGCCGCTCTTTTATACTTTATATATCGAAAGAAACTGTTACACTCTTCCTTTATCTTACTGGCTAGCTTACCCCCATATTTAATAATCTCTCTCCTAATTTTATTTTGTTTGCCCTCTGTTTTGTCTTTGAAAGCTTTCCAATCCTCAGGTTTCCCACTGCACTTTGCCACTTTATATCATTTCCCTTTTGCTTTTATGTTATACCTGACTTCCCTAGTCAGCTATGGTTGTCCCATCCTCCCTATATAAGCCTCTTTTTCCTTAGGATAAATCTCTGTTGTATCCTGAATTACTCCAAAAATCTATTGCCATTGCTGTTGTACTGTCTTTCCTGCTGGGCCCGTCTCCCAGTCAATTCTACCCAGCTCCTCACTCATGTCTGTGCAATGGCCTTTATTCAGCTGTAATGCTGTTACTTCTGATTCTAACTTCTCCACCTGAAATTGCAGAGTAAATTCAATCATATTATCATCACTGTCATTTTCAGCTCCCCTCATCTCGTCTGCCTGCATAAGCTGCTCCAAAAGCCATTCCACAAATTCATTTTCCTGCCAACCACTATCAATCTGAATTCCCAGCCCATTTGTATAATAAGATCCCACATAATCACTGTAACTTTGCCTTTCCTGCAGATCTTTCTAGCTCCTGGTGTATCTTACACCCCAGCTCCCTGTATATAACTCCAACTGCATTTTTTCACATTTTTGTTTCCTCAATTCGACTGACACAGATTCTACACCATCTGACCTTATTTCATTTCTTATTATTGATTATTGATTCAATTCCATTCTTAATACTGAGACAACTCTATCTCTCTGCCCAACTGCCTATCTTTTCGACAGGATGAATATCCTTGAATATTCAGCTCTGAATCCTGATGCTGTTGCAGCAATGTCACTGTAATGTCCACTATGTCGTACCTGCCAATTTATGGATGAGTCACAAGTTCATTTACCTTATTTCTTAGACAGCATACATTCCGATATAATAGATCAGTCCTGTATTACCCGTCGCTCTTCTCATTGTCATTTGTTTGTCCAGCTGTCGGTACCTACACGGACCCTGACCACTGGATCATTCCCCTCCCGCTTCTAGTTCTGCAACCCAGATGATATATCCCAAACCCGAGCACCATGTAGGCAACATAACCTTCAGAACTCTTAATCCCGATCACGGAGAACAGTATCTATGCTTTTAACTATACTATCCCCAATTATCCAGCATTGGCCAGCCTGGTGACACAACAATGCTGCCTCACAGTGCTAGGGATTTGGGTTCATTTCCAATCTCTGGACCCTGTCTGTGTGGACTTTGTACATTCTTCCCGTGTCTGCATTGGGAGCATTAACTCTTTTCTTTCTCTACAATACGTGTCTGTGTTTGCTTCAGATTTCTACCATCTACAGTATTTTTGCTTTTGTTCGATGATGAAATGCAGCACATGTGACAAGTTTTTGTTAAAGCAGTCGTGGTTCACGAGTTCCCTGGGTGGTTAGGAATCTTGCCCGGCCACTTGTCTGAGTGCAGTGTCCCTGAATGCCCATTCCATCTCTCTCAGTTCCCTCAGTCCATCGGCACTGCATGCAGCCTTTCCTTGTGCCACCCCGGGACACCTCACACCCCATTGCCTGGCACTGGATACTCCCTTTGCAGGACTGTGCACACAATGACACTGGGAACTTTCTGACCCGCTGGGGACGCTGGGTAAAGATCCGGCCATTGAAAGGAACAGAGTAACTAGAATCCAACAGAATATCAAAGCAGAGTAAAACGGCTGCATTACATCCATCTGCTCTGCCATGTTCTAATCTTCTGCTTATTCTCGTCCATCTGCAAATAGATGGTCCATATGTATGCCTTGTCAAACAGGTTTGGTGGCGGGGATAGATATCAGATCCGGTGGTCACTGGACTGATTTAGTGGTCTCACTTTCCTGACGTCACACTTAAGTTTTTATTATCAAGTCTATCCAGATTAAAGAAAATGCCTTGCTGGAGTTGTGCTGAAAGGTTATTTGAATTTTGGAGACATTAGAATATGTCACGTGTGAGTGAGGTTAGGAATCGTAAGGTAGCACAGTTAAATACACGATCAAAGTGCTGGTCGAGCAGGCAGCACTTCCGATATGTGGATCATTGGGATTCCCATGTCGGTAGGATATACACAAAATGGACGGTATGAACCTGAACTGGCAGCAATTTACGATATGTAGATTATTGGGATACACGGGTCAGTAGGATACATACAAGAAGGACGGGATGCACATGAACTGATAACACTCTCTGATAAGTGGATCATTGGGATTCCCGGGTTGGTATGATATAAACAAGATGGACGAGATGGACCTGAACTGGCAGCAATCTCCTGGCAGGCAGGTTTGCTATTGTCCTTTACGAGGGTTTAAACTAGTGTGTGACGGCGGTGGGGGAGGGGTGTGTGGAATCACAGCAGTAGGCCACAGGTACAGAGACTGAGTTAGAAACTAATCCCAGTACAGCTAAGACCAACAAAACAAAAAAACAGGCAGAGGGTACTGAACACAGTGGCCTGGCAATCTGAAGTGTGCTGATTTTAATTTGAGGAATCTGTTTGTTTGAACAGATATTTCGATGTCGCTGCATGTCAGAAAATAGGAAGAGATAAGGCCATTCAGCTCACCATGCGTTCATGAGCTCACCAGAATGACAACTTGAAAATAGAGGGAATGATCGGAGCTAGACTGAGAGGGAGAGGAATAAACAGAGAGAAAGACAGTGAAGTGAGATAAACAAAGTGAAATAAAAGGAGCGACAGAGTGAGTGAGAGCAAGGGGTGTCAGACGAACGTGAAGTTAGATCAGGAGACAGCATGAAGAGAAATACACAGAAACTTTTCTTAGAAACTCTCACAGACTGTAAGCCTTTTGTCTGGTGCCATACCCAATGAACACCATGCTGATACTGGCTGTCATCCCAGATCATTTATCGCCAATAACATCCCAGAGCTGAGTTGCTAACAGTTAAACACAATCCAATAGACCAATAGATTGCTTCCAGGGAGAAGGTGGATTAATTTAAATATGCTGGGCCAATAGGAACTTGTAGACCCTCTCGACACTGCGTGAGAGGCAGGGGGGAGTTTCAGTGAAGGGAATCACTGGCAGAGGGGAAATCAGGACCTCAGCTCTGGCTCAAATAATGATTGATAAAGTCTACACACCACTTCCATGGTTTTGTAATTCACATTACAATTTATATAGCTCCACATAGTAAGTATATTTTAATAATATTGTCTTTTTGTAGTTTTCATATTTTGGTATGTACAGAAAAGCTTTTTTATCCTTGTATTTTGTGTTGAATAAACACATTTTATTACTGAGGAAGAAAGGACCTGCTCCAATGGGACAGTCGTCATCTGAACTGCGCTGGGACCAGAGTCCGAGTGAATCCTAACTAGGGCTGGAGACAGAGCTTTAAACTGATTAGGAGTGTGTGTGTGTGTATGTGTGTGTGTCTGTGTGTGTGTGTGTGTGTGTGTGTGTGTCTGTGTGTGTGTGTATGTCTGTGTGTGTGCATGTGTGTGTGTGTGTCTGTGTGTGTGTCTGTGTGTGTCTGTGTGTGTGTCTGTGTGTGTGTATATGTGTGTGTGTGTGTCTGTGTGTGTCTGTGTGTGTATGTCTGTGTGTGTTTCTGTGTGTGTGTGTCTGTATGTATGTTTGTGTGTGTCTGTGTCTGTGTGTGTGTGTCTGTGTGTGTGTGTGTGTATCTGTGTGTGTGTGGCTGTGTGTGTGTGTCTGTGTGTATGTGTGTGTGTCTGTGTGTGAGTGTGTGTGTCTGTGTGTGTGTGTCTGTGTGTGTGTCTGTGTCTGTGTGTGTGTATGTGTGTGTGTCTGTGTGTGTGTCTGTGTGCGTATGTGTGTGTGTCTGTGTGTGCATATGTGTGTGTGTGTCTGTGTGTGTATGTGTGTGTGTCTGTGTGTGCGTATGTGTGTGTGTGTCTGTGTGTGCATGTGTGTGTGTCTGTGTGTGTGTCTGTGTGTCTCGGTGTGTGTATGTATGTGTGTCTGTGTGTGTGTCTGTTTGTCTGTATATGTGTGTGTGTGTGTCTGTCAGTGTGTGTGTGTGTCTGTGTGTGTCTGTGTGTTGTATGTGTGTGTGTCCGTGTGCGTGTGTGTGTGTGTCTGTGTGTGTGTGTATGTGTGTGTGTGTGTGTGCCTCAGTGTGTGTATGTGTGTGTGTTTCTGTGTGTGTGTATGTGTGTGTGTGTGTGTGTCTGTGTGTGTGTCTGTGTGTGTGTGTCTGTGTGTGTGTATCCGTGTGTGTGTGTGTATATGTGTGTGAGTGTGTGTGTGTGTGTGTGATTGTGTGTCGGTGTGTGTGTGTTTGTGTGTGTGCGGGTTGGGGGTGCAGTTATAGGGTTTAATTAGAAAAGCCGAATTAAAAGAGGAGGTAAGAGGACAGAACTCAGGAGAGGTTATTAAAGTCTCCAGCACACACACAAATATGATAGAGCATCTGGAAATGTTTAACATATCAAACTTCAAGCACACTGCACAAATGAATGACAATGAGAAGAGGGATGGTTAATGCAGGACTGAAGGGGTTATAACTGAATGCATGCTGTATAAGGAATAAGGTAAATGAGCTTGTGGCGCAGAGCTTGTGGCGCTTGTGGGCGGCACGGTGGCACAGTGTGGCACTGTTGCCTCACAGCGCCAGAGACCCGGGTTCACTTCCCGCCTCAGGCGACTGACTGTGTGGAGTTTGCACGTTCTCCCCGTGTCTGCGTGGGTTTCCTCCGGGTGCTCCGGTTTCCTCCCACAGTCCAAAGATGTGCAGGGCCAGGTGAATTGCCCATAGTGTTAGGTAAGGGGTAAATGTAGCGGTATGGGTGGGTTCGCTTCGGCGGGTCGGTGTGGACTTGTTGGGCCGAAGGGTCTGTTTCCACACTGTAATGTAATCTAATCTAATCTAATCTAATTAAATCAGCCGGTATGAAGCGATGGGCATCAGAGAGATGTGGCTGCAAGGCAATCTGAATATTTAAGGATATTTATCCTATCAAAAAGATAGGCAGGTGGGCAGAGGGAGTGGATTTGCATTATAAGCAAGAATTGAGATTAAATGAATAGTAAGAAAGGAAGTAAGGTCAGATGGTGTAGAATCAGCCTGGATAGAATTGAGGAACCACAAAGGTAAGACAACCACAGTTGAAGCCTTGTACAGGGCTCCAAAGGGTAGTCAAGAGCTGGGGCACAAGATACACCAGGAGATAGAAAAGATGTGTAGAAAAGGGAAAGTACAGTAATCACGGGTGATATCAGCATGCAGGGGCACTGGTAACATAAGATTGGCAGTGGTTCGCAAGAAAAGGAATTTTAGGAATGTTTATGAGATGGCTTTTTGGAGGAACATCTGGTGGTGCGCACTCGGGAACAAATGATACTGGATTTAATGACGCAGGATTCGTAAGGGAGATTAGGGTGAAGGTAAACTTCGGAAGCAATGATCAGAACATGATTGAATTTATTCTGCAAATTGATAGAGAGAGAAGATAGAATCAGAGGTAACAGTATTTCAGCTGAATAAAGGCAACTACAGAGGCATAAGGGAGAAGCTGGGTAGAATTCACTGGGAGAGGGGTCAAGCATGAAAGACAGGGGAACAGCAATGGCAGCAGATTCCAAGATTAATTCAGGAGACACAGCAGGGATTCTTGCCGAGGAATAGAGGCATGGTACAGGGAGGATGAGGCAGCCGGGGCTGACGACGGAAGTAAAGGATTGCATACAAGCAAAAGAGCAAGTGTATAATATGGTGAAGGGCAGTGGGAAACTAGAGAATTGGGACACTTACAAAGACTAACTGAGGGGAAAAAAAGGACAGAGAAGATTAGATATGGAAGTAAGCTAACCAGTAATACAAAGGAGACTGGAAGAGGATCTTTAGATATATAACGAGCAAAACAGAGGCGAAAAGTGAATATGGACCACTGGAAAATGATGCTGGAGAGACAGTAGTGGAAAACAAAGAAATGAATGAGGAACTTTGCATCAATGTTCATGGTGGAAGACACGAGTACTTTCTCAAAAATTGAAGAGAGTGAGAGGGCAGAGCTGAGTATGGTGGACATCACCAAGGAGAACATGCTAGAAAACTGAATGGCCTGAATTTGGATAAATCACCGGAACCATATGTAATACACCCCAGAATTGTAAGGGAGATAGCTGAAGAGGTAGTGAAAGTGAAAGTGGTAATCTTTCAGGAATGACTAAAATCAGGAATGGCTGGAAAATTTCTAACGTGACAGTCCATTTAATAAGGGGTTTAGGCAGAAGATGGAAAATTACAGATTGATTAGCCTAACCTTGTTTGTGGGTAACATCCTGGAATCCATCGTGAAGGATGGGATTTCTGAATACTTGGATTTAGCAAAATAGTGCAAAGTCAGCATTGTTCCATCAATGGGAGGTCATGCCCAGCTGGAATACTTTGAGGGAGTAACGAGCAGATTTGACCAAGGAGAACCAGTAGATGTTATCCGCCTGCTTCTCTAAATTCCATTGATAAGGTGCCACGCAGGAGGCTATTGAGAAAGATTAGGGCCCCTGGTGTTACAGGCAAGGTTGGATAGCTTGGATAGATGCATGGTTGTCTGACAGAAAGCAGAGAATGGGGATAAAAGTGTCCTTCTCAGGATGGCATCCAGTGATAAGTGGTATTCCTCAAGACTCAGTGTTGGGACCACAACAATTCGCTTTGTGCATTAATTGTCTACATGAAGGAACTGAGGTAATTCTGACTAAGTTTTCCAACAGTGCAAAGATGGAATAGAGGGATAGATAACATCGAAGAGGTGGTTCAGCTGCAGGAGGGTGCAGTAGCACCCTCTAGCAACCCTTCTGATACTCGGCTTCCAGACCACCAACGTCAGGATATCACCCTCCGCCAATTCTACCGCCAACCGTAAGACCACACCACCAGAGATATACTTCCCTCCCCACCCCTATCAGCATTCTGCAGAGACCAATCACTTCACGACACCCTTGTTAGTTCACGCGTCCCCCCTCCTACACCCCAACAAGCCACCTTCCACTCCCGGCACCTTCCCTTGCCATTACAAGAGGTATGAAACTGGTGCCAACAACTTCCTCCTCACCTCAATCCAAGGCCCAAAAGGATCCTTCCACATCAGGCAGAGAAGATCCTGTGCATCCAAACACCTCAGCGACTCTGTCCATTGCTCCTAGTCTCCTCTACACTGGGGAGACAGGACGTCAACTTGCAGAACGGTTCAGGGAACACTCTCCGTCACACACCCAACAACCCCACTTCCCTGTGGCTGAATACTTCGCCTCTCCCACCACTCCTCCAAGGACATGCAAGTTCTTGGCTTCATCCACTGCATTCTAGCCACCAGACGTCTGGATGAAGAGCGCGTCGTCTTCCACCTTGGAACCTTTCAACCACATGGTATCCAGCGCAATGTCACCAGTTTTCTCATCTCCTCTACCGCCACCTTATCCCAGATCTAACCTTCTAACTGAACACCCCCTGTTGAACTGTCCTACCTGTCTATCTTCCTTCCCATCTATCCACTCCAACTTCCGCTCTCACCACTCATCTCGATTTAGCCATTGTCTTCCAAGCTACCTTCCTCCCAGCCCCTCCCATTCATCTCTCAACCACTTTCCGCCCACCAGCTTCATTCCCGATAAAGGATTTATGTCTGAAACGTCGAATATTGTGCTCCTCAGAGTCCGCCTGACTGGCTGTGCTTTTCTCGCACCACACTTTTTGACTCTGATCTCCAGCATCTGTGGTCCTCGCTTTCTCCTGCTGAAGGATTTGCACAGGTTAGGGGAGTGAGCAAAGAAGTGGCAGATGGAGTATAACGTGGGCAAGTGTGAGGTTATGCAGTTTGCCAGAAAAATAAAGGCATGGACTATTTTCTAAATAGCGAGCAAGTTCAGAAGACTCAGTCGGGGGGAGGGGGGGCGGTGCTAGTCCAGGGATCTTGAAAGGTAAACCTGCAGGTTGTCAGCAGTTGGGAAGGCAAATGAAATGATTCCATTTATTTCAAGAAGGCTTGAATATAAATGCAGGGATGTACTTCTGAGGCTCTATAAGATTTTGGCCAGGCTACAGTTGGATTATTGTGCACAGGTTTCGGTCCCATATCTCAGGAAGGATGTACTAGCCCTGGAGCATGTTCCTATAAGATTCACGAAAGTGGTCCCAGGAATGAAAAGCTTAACATATGAAGTACATCTGAGGGCTCTGAGTCTATATTTGATAGAGTTCACAAGAATATTAGGAGGTCTAATTGAAACTTACAGACGATTGAATGACTTGAACAGGGTGGATTTTGGGAAGATATTTCCAATGGAGGGGATATTAGGACCGAGGGGACAGAGTAAAGAGAAGACGTTTTCAAACACAGATAAAGATGAACCTCTTCAGCCAGAGAGTGGTGCATCTAGGGAATTCACTGCTACTGAAGGCTGTCGAGGCCAGGTAATTGAGTGTATTTAAGAGTAAGACAGATAGGTTCTTTATTGTAAAGGCGATGAAGGGTTACAGATAGAAAGTGGAAGAATAGTGTTGAGAAGCTTAACAGCCATCATTGAATGGCGGAGCAGGCTCAATGGGCTGAATGGCCAAATTTCTGCTCCAATGTCTTCTGGTCGTATGGTTCATATTGGCTCTCCTCACTCCCCATTGGAGATGTCTCCTGGAATTTGATTTTCTTATGATTTATAAAGAGTAACATCCCAGTACTGATGACTGGTAAATATCATGTTCCCTCCCTCCAGTCTCTGCAGCCATGTCCCCAAAAACATAAACACACTCAAATTGAAAACCAGTGCATGGTACTTAATCACAGTTGATTGACATCGACAACATTAACAGCATGACACTCACATGCCCTCTCTGATCCTCGACTAACCATCTGAATTGTGTGTCATATCATATTCTCTGTTAACATACCATGCCATTTGTCTGTTATAGCTCCTGTTGTCGAAGGCACGTGTGCCTGTAAGATTAAGGACGAGAAAAGTTCTCTCCATTTTTTACTGACATTATAATCACTGATCAGTAGTTACAGACTGGATGTTTCTATTTATAAACGGCGAATCTTGTTTATGTTCTGACAATCCTTTGACATTATTCCCATATCGAAGGCAGATTGAATGATTACACGCAATCAATCTACCATCTCCAATATTCCCTCCCTCAGCCACCCCCACATATCCTAACCTAAATGAGTAAATTTTGAACGTTCTTTTGAATTTGAATAAAATCAATATTGAACTCAAATAGGTTAAATTGAGCTATTTGTTCAGTGACTGTGATTAAAGAAAATCTCCGTGGATCCTAATTATCCCAGTGGAGAGTTTCCATCGTTGAAAGATAAATGGGCTCTGTTCAATGTGCAATCCCATAGTGTAAGTAGGAGCATCACTTACAGCAACTCGAGAGAGAGGGGGAGGAGAAATCAGAATCTGAGAACATTAGACAGGAACGTTACAATAATGGTTCATAATCTGAGGACCATGGATTAGAATGTTCCAACAATGGATCCGAATCTGAGAACATTAGACTGGAATGTTCCAACAATGGACAGGAGTTTATCCGGGGGTCTTTACTGGCTTTCTCAGCCTTGGATATCATTAGCATATCGGATACAGGATATGCTTTGGATTATTCAAGGTGGTTACTATCCCATCCTCGCGATAGTTGGTGTTCCTGGTAAGTCATTATATTTATCTATTAAACTGGGTTGAACTGAATTTCGGCTCATGATATGTACATTTTGTAAAGTGCAAGTCAATATCTTCAGTTCCAAACAAAAATTCATTTCCTTATATATTATAACTATCAAACTACGATTTATAAATTACTCATTGATATGCAAGAAGGAACCAGACTCTTCTCAAACTCCATAATCCATTTTCTCCTTCACAGATTTACATCTCCATGTCCTCCTCACTCACCAATCCTGTCCAATACCACCATCATGATATCCCAGTCTCGTCCTCTGTCTCAGTGCAATATCTGAATAAACCATTCGTGCCTTTGTTAAATCAGGATGCAACAGTTTCACGTTCTTAGTAACCATGTCCGTGACTAAATAATTGCTATTGAGAATGTTTAACTTGTTCTCTGCACATAAGCGAAGTCAGTTTATGGTGGTTAAGCCATTGACTCATAATCTAGAGCCACAGAATAATGGTCTGTTGAAATTGGGGAGTTTAATAGCAACAATTATCATTTGTTATAAAAACCAATCTGCTTGCCTCATGATCTTTAGGGAAGTCAATGTGTCATGATTCCCTCCTCAGGTTTCCGTGTGACTTCTGTGATGAACACGTGGGTGTACTGTACCTTTTAGAGAATTAAGAGCCAACAATAACAACCTGACAGCACCAAGAGTACTGAACAATAGATATAATGTAACATTTGGTCGAACAACCCGATTAGCTCATTGTCTTGAAACAAATTCAGCAAACCATTTTAAATTATACCCCAAAATACCCACCTCCAAACAAGTTTCAATTTATTATATTGACAATCTTAACAGCAAATGATACAATCCAATAGTTTGGCGGTACACGACCATGGAAAATTGAAAAAATGGGAGAAGAACTGTCGAGCTACCAGCGTGCAAAGACTGTCTGAAATATAGCTCTCCTATAGGTACCTTTATTGATTCGTATTTGGTGAAGCAGAGTCCCCAAGACGAAAAGAAGACAGGAATATGGAGAAGAACCGAAAGCTTCCTGGTTTTGAGAAAAGAAGTTTTGTTTTGTAAATCTTAATTAGGAGTCTAATCGGACTAGTACTGTGGAGGGGGAAGGTAAAAGACAGGTTAGAGGAAGAAGTTGTAAATAGTTGTTCGTTTATTATTCTCTGTTATACTTTAAGAAATAAAGTTGTTATTTTTTACTTTAAATAGATTTGGACTCTAGAATTATCACAGATTACTACATGGGATAAATCTTTTCTCTGTTGCTGGTTTTAATTAAGCAGGAAGATTTCTCCTGTGTTGTGACACTACAAACCCAAAGCTATGCGTTTTACTCTTTATGGTACTGTGGAACAGCTGAACCAGTCACTCAGTTCAAGATCTGCACAACATACTGCCCTGACCAGGGCTTCATACATCCTGTGAGAGAAGAATAAAGGTAAAGAAAGCTCTCTTTCTCTGCCTGTTTTCTGTATTGCTGCATCTCATTTCCATTCAGGTACGTGATCATCCCCTATTTTAGGTGTATTCAATCTTATTGAAATTCTCCCCGAGAGTGATGCACGGCTCCATAGGTATCTCTGGTGCTGGTTTTATTGATGCTGACGTACAGATGTCAGGGACTTATAAATTCCATGTCAGTCGTAGTGCATAGAGAAGGAATGGCTTTTTGTGGCACATGAAATAAATGGCGATGTCTAAATGAGAGAAAATATGTTTTTTGACAATCCCTGAGAGTGTTGTTGAGGCAGTATTTGGGGTACTGTGGATAGACGTTCTCCCAAGTTTCACCAGACTAAACCCTGGCATGATGGCACCAAGAGTAATGAGTGAAGCTCAGTGAGAGAATAAGAGGTGATTGCATTGAACCTTAAGGGGGATGGACAATCACTCATGATGTTCTAAGCAGACACTGATATGGTGATAAGTTCCATGGCTTTTTTTTCCCACTCAGATCACATGATTCTCGATAGTTTTAGAGCCTCTGAGAACGTTCCACCCAACCACCCCACCCACTATTTAAACTGAGACAGAGAGAGAAAGAGAGGGGAGAGAGAGGAGAAAGAAAGGAGAGAGAGAGAGAGAGAGAGACAGAGAGAGAGACAGAGAGAGAGAGAGAAAGAGCGGGGAGGGAGGGAGAGAGAGAGAGAGACAGAGGTTCAGGCTTTTGAATAAACTCTCCCAACATTAATAGAGTTCAATTGATGCGTCATCCTGCCATGAACGTCATGGTGTCCATAATCACGACAGCAGCAACAATACCTTCATTATAAAAGTGTGAACACTTTCCAGCATTATAGAGAGAAGGAAAGTCTTTCTACGCCACAGGAAAGAAACGGAGATGTCTATGAGGAAAAAAAGATTTTATGATCGTCGCTGAGAGTGATGTTGAGGCAGCATTTGGGATATTGTGGACAGACATTCTCTTCTTTATAAAGAATGATCGCCTTGCCACAAAGAGGATGCAATGGAGTTTCACCAGACTAATTCCAGGGATTATGGTACCACGAGGAGACAGTGAAGATTAATCCCTGGCGTTGTGAGAGAATGAGAGGCGATTGCATTGAAACTTGAGGGGGAGGGACAGTCACTCACGATGTTCTAAATAGACACTGATACGGTGAAAGATTCCATGGCTTCTTTTTTACTCGGGTTGCATGATTGTCGATAGTTTGAGAGCCTCTGAGAATATTCCCCTCAATCCACACCCAATTCCCATGTCGCATGAGAGAGACAGAGGGCCAGTCTTTGAATAATCTCTCCCCACATTAATACAGTGAATTTGGTGTATGGTCCTGCATTGAAAGTCTCGTTATCCACAATCCCTACAGCAGCCACAATACCTTCATGCCAAAACAGTTAACTATTCCCACCAGATTCTGACCTCCATGGAGAACAAGGGTGTGTCTTCTCGGTGATGGAAAAATGCCTCCTTGAGAGTTGACACAAATCATTTAGCTTCCCTCCTCATTGCCAGCAAACTATGTTAAAGCAGCACACGTTCTACAAACAATCGAACCATGATTAACATCATGGAGTCTTCTATCAGTGCAGTCTCGGTTTCATTGGTTTGTCATATTGGAATATCAATGATCCCCTCTAATTCCTGTATAACTGTCTCGTGGGGATGAATAGCATCCTCCTGATCTCATAGAACAGGTTTAAGGGTCTGATTGGGCTCTGCCTGTTCCTGTTTAACAGCTCGATGCACTGAACAGACCACTCTTCTTCCTGTGTAACAGGCAGGAATATTTAATGTGCTGTCACTCTTCCTGTTCCTGAATGCTAACTCATACACGTGTGCAACCAGTTTGAGATGCTGAATGAGCTCCTCTTTTAACTGTTGAAATGTGCAGTGTCTGACCGTGCTGTTACATAAATTTTACCGACACGTTAACAGCACAAACCGGAATGCTGTCCGGGTCTTGCTGCACATGGACACAGAATGGTTCCGGAGCTGATGGGGGTCAATTTGTTCTGAACATTCTGTGATCTTCAGTCATCATGCCTACTTCAGATCTTATAATGGGGAAAGACATTGATGGACCAGCTGAAGATGTTTGTGCTGAGGAGGCTAACCTGAGGATGTCCTGCAGAGATGTCCCGGGACTGAAAGGATTGTTGGCAACTGACCCCAAACTTCTTTATTTGTATTCTGAAAGAACCCGTCCACATTCAGCTTAAATAAGTAGGTGGTCCCGATGCCATCCTCAACCAAATACTGCCTTGGTATCAAAGCCATTCGCTCTTTCCTGAGCCCCTGTGTTCACCTCTTGTTCATATCAATAGGTGACAGTGCATGTGTAGGGAATGCTTTCATCTCACAGGAGGTAATCACTGTCAGGAATTATCTGGGCGGGAGAGCTAGGGGAGCTTTATCGCTGAAAGTATTTAAGGAGGAGTTAGATGCATTTTTGACCTGTCAGATAGCTAAGGGGTGAAGAATTGGGCTTAAAAAAATAGGAGTTACTGTCAACGGTAGTTCAGCCATGATGTTATGCAATGGCTTGATCATCTGAATTACCTGATCCTGTTCCTTTTGTCCTCATATTCAGTAATTGCAAAGTTAATGGCTGTAATTTTCCTGAATGTTCTTTTATTGAACGTTGCAATCAGAGAGTACAGTATTTTGTGAGTCATCTTTGGTTGAGGTATGGGGACTGTATTCACGGTGAATCTGGGTCGATGATATCATCAACAAATGAACCACAAGTTGCAGAGAGGAAACACTCGTAAAGAGACAGGAAGCGTCTGTCGAAACAAATAACATTTTCCAACCGACACCAAACCATGTGTGACAATCTTGAGGGACTGATGAGATCCTGTGTTACTGTTGACCAGGTATTTGTAGCAAGTGGCCTCCATCTGCTCCTTGCAGGAGCTGTGGGGGGTTTAATAGAACATAGCAACACAGGACTGAGCAGCAGGAGTGAGCCATTAGATATTTTATCACCGCTCCATGTGCTTTTGGTCTCAGCAGCACGTTTCTGTCTGTATACCATTTTACTACATACCGAAAACAAATTTGAATAAATGCAAACATCCAGGCACCACAACCCTCTGGGGAAGGAAATTTCCACTTGAACAGCCTTCTGGGAATTTCTCATTTGTGTTCCAACAAATGTTGGAGAGTCACTATGTCCTTTTCCAGTCCCACTTCTCCACTGGTTACACCCATCGTAAAGGCAGCCAGTTTAGTGAGGTGGTCAATGATTTAGGTCTCAGACCCCGCCATTTTTTAGAAAAATGTGAGACACAGAAAGTTGTACCCATAACAAATGTTAAAATAATAGAGTGCCCCAACATGTTATTCTGCCTTTTAAGTTATTCTGCTCACACAAGCTACTGGTAGTGGGATTTCTTTCTGGAACAGTGGGATTTGGCTGAATTCCCTTCGTTTCAGGCAGTGGAGAGATTCCAATGAGTCCTCACCAGGAATCCTTCACAAGTGGTCAAGTTGACGCAAGGATTTTATGATCTCACACTTTTCTATCTGGCGGAACAAAGTAAGAGAGATGGATCAATCGGCTGCTCCTTCTCAGACAGAGAACATTTTTCTCCCTCTCTGTGTTGGAACGTACAATTTTGTCAACTGAACACCAAACTGGACCATGTGCGATCTCCTGGAACATTCACTGGAAAACCTGATTATGGATTATATGCAGATGCGTCATTGCTCTTGTTGTACACAATTCTTCCAATCGCAAAAAAAATCCCCACTTTATAATTTGAAGACATGCTTACATGTGTCTGTGTAATTTATAATATTGGTAGATGTCTTCATAGTATTTGTGTTAATATCAATGCATGTTTTTCTTAAAGTTTATTCTCTAGCTTTAGTCTCCCTGACAGGAGATAATATGCATCCAGCTGATACACTTTTCAGAAAGTCATGGATGGTTAAATACTATTTCTCAGATAAGATCAAAACGGATAATCCCCCATAACAGAAGGCCGGCATTCCAGGAATGAGTAAAGGGAAACCTCTGTGAAAATCTTCGAAAAGAATTATATCTTTTTATTTTAGTTTAGGGGATCATTCCTGCACACAGTACATCAAGTGTGGTCTCAGCAATGCCCTGTACGGATGCAGTTAAACATTCCTGCAATTAAACCTGATACCTTTTGCCAAAAACAGCATTATTCCACTTACCTTCCAAATCACTTGCTGCATCTGACTTCATGTGATTCATGTCGCAAGAATATGGAAACCTTCTGTATCACAGAGTTCGGAAATCTCTCTCCATTTAAATTATTTACCATTGTTTTATGCCAAAATATAATTTACCTTCATGCCAAAATTGACAACTTACGTTAAGTTATTTCTGCTGAAGGTCTGCTCACTAACCTTCCCTGCCTGTATCACTTTGCAGACTCACTACCTCCATTTGACGACACATTGAATGGCCATCTTGGTGTATGAGCTAATTGAGCTCCAAGCTATTCCCTCCCCTTCCTCCAGATCTTTGATACAGATTATTGATCATTGATAACCCCACAGTGATCTCTGAGGCACTCCATCAGTTACAGCTTTGCAGCCTGAAAATAAACATTTGTCTCTCCTCTCTATTTCCTGTTAGCGACAGCGTCCCTGTTCCTATGTAGCAGCTCAGGTGGGTTGAAAGGCCTCCTCCTCGAATTTGTAGTGTACTGAACGAGCTGAATTACTTCATTCTATATTCCTGTGTAATTCCTTAGAGGGGCAGAATGGTTTCCTCCTGTCTCATTGTAACGATCCTGTCTGACTTAATGGAGTGGTCACCAACCCTGTAACAGCCTCGAGGGGTGGATTGAGGGAACACATGGGGTAGGGGCAGAAGTTGGCCATTCGGCTGCACCATTCAGAATGCTCATGGCTGATCCAAGTGTGCTTGACCATCCATTTCCTGTCTGTTCCCAATAAACACTGACCCTTCTGTCCAGTAAAGATCAGTCGAGCTCTGCCTGGAATATCTTCTATAACCGAGTATTCACTGCTCCCTGAGGATGAGGACACCACAGGTAGCACAACACTAAAGTGAAAGGGACGTCCTTATTTCATTGTGCGACAACTGTTATTTTAAAAATGTGTTAACTGAACATCAAGTCACTACCTCTTTTCAGACATAAGGACAGAATAATTAGGAATAAAAGTAAACCTGTCCCACATTCCCACTGACCCTTTCCAATCAAATATCTATCACACCGAGCCTCTGCCGCTGTCTCAGGAAGAGAATGCCTGATCGCATAATACCGCAGGAGCATGAGGGAAATGAGCAGATTGAGGCCATTCAGCCTATTGAGTCTGAAATTCTGTTCAATAATTTCTTATTAGTACGTCGGACTCATTCTTCTACCTTCTCCCTGGAATCATGGATCCCCTTACAAATCAAAAACATATCGACTTGGGTCTTAATAACACTATTGTCTGTGCCTCTGTGTGTCTGTATGTGAGTAAGTGCTTGTGCGTGTATCTGTATGTGTGTGTGTGTGTCTGTGCCCCTGTTTGTGTTTGTGTGCGTACCTGCGTATGTGTGTGTCCTTGTGCTTGTTATCTGTGTGTTTGTGTGTCTACATCTGTCTGTCTGTGTTTCAGCCTGTGTTGCTATCTGTATTTATGTCTATTTGTCTGTGACTGTATATGTCTCTGTGTGTTTATATCTATCTCCTTGTAAGTATTGTATGTGTTCGTCTGTGTATTTCTGTGTCTGCGTCTCTGTGCAGTGAGGTATCTGTGGTTTTTGTTTGGAAATGAAAGGACTGTTTTGACTGTTGTGGGAGCTGCCAGTGGGTTTAAAGTGAGAATTGTCTTTCACTGAACATTGCTCCTTAACTGGTCAGTAGGACGTGGATGTTTCAGGTTCTCCACACGCGGCTTCCTCGTCCTCTCCAGCTCTTTAAGTGTCCTCCCCATATGACGGGGGGAGGGGAGTGAGGGAACGGATATCGGGCACTCCACTACCCGGCTTGGAGTTTCTATCCTATTCCAGGCAGTTTCTCCTGGAATGGGAGAAAGGGATGGAGGGAGAGTGTGAATGGATGACCCTGCTGTTTGTGCTGTTGTAGGTGGGGGGAGTTGTAAGGTGTCTGGAATGAGTCAGTCGACTGTTTTGAATCCATATAGTATTATTAGTTGCTGATTTCAATAGTGAGAGTGGTAATGCCTGAGCCTTGTTTGGAGACAGAGCGTGAACCTTGTTCGGGGTTAGGTGCTATAACAGATATACAGTGAGTGTGAGGGAGCAAAGAGTATACGGTACCTCTTATCCTGACAGAGCGGGGAGGATATGGATGCTTATCCTGTATTGCAGGACATTTCTTCAGATCATCTCAGTGTCGAGGTGAGGCTCCCCGAATGTCTTGTCTAAATCTGTCACTAATAACAACACAGACCTGTCCCTCAGCTTCCACAGAATCAGTTTAGGTAGAGTTTACAGATAGCAAGGAGAAGCAAATATTGGTGTGTTATATATCGAAACCCAAACGGTAGCAGAAAATCGGAGCATCATATGCCCTGGAAATTAGATAGGCAAGTATTGTGGATACCGCAGTCTTATTGGATGGTTAACAGCGTTAACTAAGTGACTGCTGAAGCTGTGAAAAATAAGTTCCGTAAGTGTATATGAGGTGGGTTGAAGAGTATTTTGTGAAGCAAACTAGAGAGCAGGTTAGTTCGAATTTGATGTTGTGTGGTCAGAAGGACGACTTATTAACCTTGGTCTGAAGCAGCTTTTAAGGAATAATGGCATTTATAAGGTGCAGTTTACAAGGTGTCTGCATACAATATAGAATGCTTGAATATTCTAGTCAAACATTATGGAAGACCGGAGGCTAGAGTGTCAAGATATCTTCAGTAAATTGGGAAAGTACAATATAACATTCAGTGGGAAACAATCAATGGTTGTTAGAGACATAGAGGCAGACAGCACGGAGACATGACCGTCAGCCCAAACTGGTCCAATGCAACCAAAATGCCCATCCACGCTAACCCCATGTCCCTGCCATCGTCCCGTATCTTTCTAATCCTTTACTATTCATGTATTTGCCCAAATACCTTTTAAATATTGTTAATATATCCGCCTCAACCACTTCTCATTCCATATGCGTAACAGCCCCTGTGTTAAAAAGTTGTTCCTCAGGTTCCCTTTTATTCTGTCCCCTCTGACTTTAAACTGATGCCCTCTAATCTGTGATTGTCCAACATTTGGAAAAAAGACTGGGTGCATTCACTCTATCCATGCCTGTCATAATCTTATAAACTTTAATATGATCCTCCCTCAGCTTCATGCACACAACAGTAAAAAGACCTAGCTTGTCCAACCTCTTTCTGTAACTCAGACCATTGAGACCTTGGCAATATCCTTGTAAATGTTTTCTGCACTCTTTCCAGTTTAATAACATCCTTCCTATAGCAAAGTGAACAAAACTGAACATAACGCTACCAGTATGACCTCACCAGCATCCTGTATAACTGCATCATAACTCCCGAATTTCGATACTCAGTGATACAAACCGCTTAAGGCCAGTGTGCCAAAAGCTTTCTTCACTGTCTACCTCTGAATCAACTTTCAGAGAACCATGCACCTGAATTCCAAGGTCCCTCTGTTCCACTGCACTCCTTAGGACCCAACCATTCACCATGAAACTCCAAACTTGATTTGACTTTCTAAAATGCAAGAACTTACATTAATCTATACTAAAATCCATTTGCCATTTCTCAGCCCACTTCTACAGCTGATCAAGATACTGCTGTAATTTCTGAAATTTGTGATAACCTTCCTCACTTTCCTTGATGCCGCCTGATTTAGTGCCATCTTCAAACTTACAAATCATGCCTGTACATTCTCATGTAAATCATAGATATATGTAATATGTAGTGGTAATAGCATCAATCCCTGAGGCATTCCACTATTCACAGGCCTCCAGTCTGACCAGCATGTTTCCAGTATTAATCTCTGCTTCCAACCATCAATGCAAGTTTGTACCTAATTTGCCAGCTCCCCCTCAATTCCATGCGATCTCACCTTCCAGAGCAACGTACCATATGGAAACTTATTGAAGGCCTTACTGGAATCAATCTGGACTACGTATACCACCCGGACCTCCTCAACGTTGCTGGTCACTTTATCAAAGAACTCCAACAAATTTGTGAGTCATGATCTCCCTTGCACAAACTCCCGTGCTGAAGTTGATAAAGGGCTTTTGCCCGAAACATCGATTTTCCTGCTCCTCGGATGCTGCCTGACCTGCTCTGCTTTTCCAGCACCATTCTAATCTTACTCCGAACCACACCCTGTCTTTCCAAATGCATGTATATCCAATCTCTCAAAATCTTCTAAAGTAACCTACACACTAGATTTTAGGATTACTGGTCTTTAGTTCCCAGGTTTATCTTTGTAGCATTTCTTGAATAAGGGCTCAGCATTCGCTTTGCTCCAATCGTCCAGGACGGCACTCGTTGGCCAGCGATGATAGAAAAGAGCCAAGCAGTGCTCCCGCAATTTGTTCTCTATCCTCTTATCCTCCTGCTGTGTTCCTGAATATAACTGGTCGGGACCAGGAGTTTTTAGAAATACTGAAAAGTCTGAAACATGCATCTATTTATTTCAGGTACAAACACCAAAGAGTGAGAAAGTGACTCAGTGATGGTTAACATAACAAATTAGAAAATATGTTCATCGTAGGAAGTGATTTCAGAAGAATTCCAGCTATTGTGGAAACCTGAAAATTCTCAGAAATTAACGATCCAGGAAAGGAAGGCCATGAAACTGATAAGGAAATCAAAAAGAGAACATACCTGCTAACACACAGGAACACAAAGACTGCATCAATCTGCGATCTATATTTCAAAGGAAACAAAACAAAAGCAAGGTCAAATGTGGAAATTTGTAGGAGAAAGTGAGGTCTGCAGATGCTGGCGATCAGAGCTGAAAATGTGTTGCTGGAACAGCGCAGCAGGTCAGGCAGCATCCAGGGATCAGGAGAATAGACGTTTCGGGCATAAGCCCTTCTTCAGGAATCCTGAAGAAGGGCTTATGCCCGAAACGTCGATTCTCCTGATCCCTGGATGCTGCCTGACCTGCTGCGCTGTTCCAGCAACACATTTTCAGCTGTGGAAATTTGTAATCGGGAGAGGAAATGGCCAAGGAAACAACCAGTTACATTGCATCTGTCTTCATGGAGGAAGATCAAGAATGTCACCCAGTAATACCAAGTGATCATATCGGACTCCTGGAGCTAAAGACATAAAGTCAATTCATATCAGTAACAAGGTAGTACTTGAACATGGAGCTGGATTGAACATTGCTAAGTCTGATGAAACAGATGTTCTTCACATCAAAATGTCGGAAATAAACCACCAATAGTAGTATTAGTTGCATTGTCGATGACTTTGTTTTATTTTCCTGTACATTCTGCAGAGACTGGAAACTATTGTGGATAAACTATAGATGAATGGAAGGGATCCGAACAGCTACAAAGGGAAAAAGACGTAGTGTGGAGAACTGCAGACCAGTTAACTTGACATTTGTAGGGAAACTGTTGGAATCTATTACACAGGATGACCTTTTTGCTATTTAGAATTAACAGCAATAATGGAGAGAATCAGCATGCATTTCTGAAAGAGACATCATACTTGATAAACTCTGGAATTGTTTGAAGATGTTTCTTAAAGCATAGATAACGGGGAAACAGTAGAAGTGGCATATATTGTATTTTCGGAAGGGTTTCTATAATCTTTCAGTGAGTTCGTAAATGCAATGAATGTGAAGGGTATTTGGAGGAACATATGTAAGTGGAAAGTTAAAGTTTGGTTCGCCTTCATTTAGGGGAGTCAGAACATTGATGTGAGGACTTGTTGAAGCAGTTTCACTGCGTGTTGATGGGACTGTACCTGGAGTATTCTGTACAGTTTTGGTGACCGAATCTCAGAAAGAATATAATGACCTGAGAGGAAATGCATTCTCCAGATTAATCCCTCAGATGTTGAAATTGCCTGATGAGGAAACTCGGCCTGTATTCTCGAGAGTTTCAAAGAATGAGAGGTGGGTCACAGTGAAATTTAGAAAATTCACAAAACATCTGACAAGTTGGAAATTAACAGGACGCTTCCCTCGCTGTCTATTCCACAGTCAAGGCATTATAATGGCAGGATCGGGGACAGGCCAGTTAAGGCTACAATAAGGAGGAAATTCATCACTTGCAGGGAACTGACTAATACAGGGGCATGGAAACCTACTGGCATGCAAGGTTAATGAGAATCTCCAGATATTCTCCAAGGGTGTCCAGCAGAACAGAATAACCAGGTAACAGGTAGGACTCATCAGTGACTTGCCAAGGTGCAACCAAATCAACTTTAGTGGTAGGAGACAGAGGGTGGTGGGAGAAGGCTGTTTGTGGGATTGGAGGCTAGTGTCCAATGGTGTACCACAGGGATCAGTGCTGTGTCTCTTAATATTTGGGATTCGGAAGTGTTGGTGTTGGACTGGGGTGGACAAAGCTAAAAATTGCATAAACCAGGTTAGAGGCCAAAAGGTTTATTCGGGGGCACTAGCTTTCGAAGTGCTTCATCAAAGCTCACAATCACCTGATGAAGAAGCAGCGCTTCGAAATCTCGTGCCTCCAAATAAACCTGTTGACTATAAGCTGATGTTTCCTGATTTTAAACCTTATCATAAAGGATGCAGCTGTGAAGATGGACGAGGCGTGGGGAGTGTCATAGGAAAGTTTGTGTTTGATACAAAGATTGGCCGGGTAGATGGCAGTGAGGAGGAAGGCCTTATGTTACAGAAAGATACAGGTGGAATTGTCAAATGGTCACATCAATGGCAGATGAAATGTAACCCTGATAAATATGAGGTCATGCACTTTGGAAGAAGGAATCAGGCAGGGGAGGACTCAATGAATGGCAGCACACTAGGAAGCTGAGAGAGTGCTTCTCCACACATCCCTGAATGTGGGTAACACACAATTTGAGAAAGCGTACAGGAGCGTAAACATAGCCTTCACACATCGAAGCATAGATTATAAGAACTATGCGGAACTTTCGTTAGCCAAGATGGAATACTGTGTGTAATTCTGGGAGCTACATTACAGGAAGGATGTGATTATACTAGAGAGGGTGCAGAGGAGATGTTCCCTGGGATGTTGCCTGGGATGGAGCATATCAGCTATGGAGAGAGCCTGGATAAGCTCGGGTTGTTTACTTTGGAGCAGAGAAGGCTAAGGGGGACGTGAATCAGGAGGATAGGATTACGAGGGATATGGATGGGGTGGATAGACAGCCGCTGGTCCTTTTAATCAAAGGGACACACCTTTAAAGTGTAGGGTTTGAGGCTGAGTGAGAATTTGAGGAATGTTTTTCAACCAAAGTGTGTTGGGGTCTGGGATGCACTTTGTGAGAGGGGAATTGTCATGGTCACCTCAAAACCATTAGAAAATACATGGTTGTGCACTTGAAATGCCATAAGATTCGCAGCGACAGGTTTTGTGTTGGAAAGTGGGGCTAATGTAGACCGCGCTGTATTTCTGATGGTACAGAGTCTGTGCTAGTGTGATTGTATGGCTGTGGATGGTCAATCATTCAGTAGCTTATGATAGGAATTGATGGGTTTCTGAAGAATATCTTATCACAGTGTATATGAGTGAACTTGTAATATCTTCTGAAAATAAGTTAATGGCAAAATTAAGAGAAAAAGGTGCAGCTTTCTTACAGTCTAATACAAAATAATTGAGGACAGGGAAATAGCAGATCAATGGAGCAAATACTTCGATTATGCCTGCACAGAAGAAGAAAAAAAAACACAAAAATAAAATGTCCTCGCAATACTAGGGAACTTTAGTCTGGTGAGAAAAAGGGAATAGATTGACATTAGTAACTAAAACGTTTTAGATAAAATATTGGACTGAAATTAATAGGCATAGACAAAGTCAACAGAGGTTTATAAAATAGGAATCATGTTTGAGAAAATGGCTTTTAGCAAAATTATGGAGAAGGTATCAATGCAATACGATTGGATTTTCAGAAAGATTTTTGATAAAGCCCCAAGCCTATTGTGCAAATTCGAATCCTATGGGACTGGGGCTAATATATGGTCATGGTTTTAGGATGTGAGAGCTGGCAGGAAACAGTGAGTATGAACAAAACCATGTTTTTTTGAATGGAAGGCTTGGAGGATATAACAAGGATCGGGTTTTGGGATCCAGTTAATCCCAATACACATCATATCTTTGGTTGTGGAGCTCAATTGCAATATTCCCAAGTCTGCTGACAGCTCTAAACGATGTCAGCTTGTGAGTGGATGAGGAGGATGTCAAAAAGGCTCCAAGTTGATTGAGACAAGTGGAGTGACTGGGCAAATATCTGGCAGAAAAAGAGCAATGGCAGAGATGAGAGGTTGTATACATTGATGGGATCAATTGAATGGCAGCCTGCCATTTGAAAAGGGATTGGTTGAAAAATGTTGATACATAAATGAACTTAAGCTGCATTTTTGTTTATTTCTGCGCAGCCTTCCGAGTCCATGTAGGGCAGTGACTTCTGAACACGGAAGCCAATACTGGGAATGGCATTGGCACGCTGTATACAGTGTACATAGACCCAGCAAGTAGGGAACTGTAACATTGAAAAAAATCTGGATCTTCCTGTACACCAGTCACTGAAAGCAATATTGAAGGAGCAGAAAGCAGGTAGGAAGATAAATGGTTTATTATCCTTCATTTCAAGGGGATTTAGAATACAGGAGTAAGGGTCACTTACTGCAACTGTACAGGGCCTTTTTGGGGCTCCATCTCGAACATTGTGTAATATTGTGTGCGATTTTGGTGTCCTTACCTAATAAAGGGCAAACCTGACATCGAGGGAGTGCAGTGAAGGATGACCAGACTGATCTCTGGGATGACAGTTAGTTGTGGGAGCAGAGTTTGGGGTGACTGGACCTGTATTCCATGGGCTTTAGGAAAATGAGTGGAGACCTCAGTGAGATATATAAAACTCTGCCAGGGTGTGACAGATTGGAAGCAGGGATGATAGTTCACTTTATAGAAAGCGGTTCACGAATCGCATTGCAGTCAAATGGCACTTAATAAACAAGCACTATCAGAGAACTCCCTATATATTGATGGGCCGAAGGCACTATAGTTCATAATGTTTAAACATATTTTGGGATATGAACATTGTGTGGGGAAAACTGCATTGAGGAGATGTTCGGCCATGAAATAGCATGGGGAAAGCTCAATGTGCTGAATGACCTCCTCCTCTCCCGATGTTTCTGTGCAGTCTGTGGGAAAGCTCTGCAAATGTTGTCACAAACTCTCAGATGTTAGGAAGGATGTCTATGCAGGGTCAACAAGACTGTGTTTCCCATTCCCTTTTCTGATAACGATGTTGATGTCGGGTGTTCTGTCAGGTTTTATCCTTTAAGACCTCAGAGTAGTTTGATATAATTGAGTGTCTCACGTGGCCGATTCAGAGACCATGTCTGTGCGTCTGGAGTCACTTTTCGGCCAGACAAGGAAAGCACGGGAGATTCACTTCCTGAAAGAATATTGGTGAAGGAGATTGATGTTTACAATCAACATTGGACACAAGATCACTATTACTGACACCAGGTTTTAGGTATCGATACTTTATTAATTATATTTAACTTCCACCAGCTGCCAGAACATTATCCTGGTCTGGATTCGTAATCCAATGATATGTTCACTACAGCACCATCTCCACATGGGGACCTATTGGAAACCACACTGACCTGATTATTTCGGTGCTACTTGACAGCTCCATCAAAAAGTATTCCCACCAATTTGACTGTCGTGATGGGACTGAGGGTGTGGTAATTGGTCAGATTGTAATTATTCTCCTATTCAGGGACTGGACATAGTTGAGTAATTTTCCACATTGCCAGGGAGATGTCAGAGTTGGAGCTGGAATGAAACAGCTTCCCCAGGGACACGGCTTGTTGTGCAGCACAAGTCTTCAATCCTATTGGAGGAATGGGGTCAGGGTCCATTGCCTTTGTTGTATCTACTGTGTTCAGCTGTTTCTTCATGCCCGTACAGCAAATCGAATTGCTTGAAGACTGGCATCTGCGATTCTGTGCGAATCATGATGAGTGTGAGGTGGATCATCCAATCAACACGTCTGGCTGTGGATAGTGCAGACACCACATCCTTGGCATTTTTCACTGACGTACAGAACTGTTCCGATATTTAGGATGAGGATATTTGTGGAGTCCTCTCCTCCAGTAAATTGTTTAATAGTCCATCGATATTATTGTTTGGATTTGGCAGGACGGACAGACCTTAGATCGGATCTGTTAGTCTTGGGATCATTTCCCCTCTCCATCAGAAATTAGTTCTGCTGGTCGGAATGTAACCAGTTTAGTGTGGTAGCTTTAATGGGTTGTCAACAGGTTTAGGTCCACGTGATTCCGACCCTGGCATGTTCACCCACACTCATCACTGAACCATGGATCAGCTTAATGGTAATGGTAGACTGATGAATTATCGTCAGGAAAATGTTACAGATTGTCGTCGAATACAGTTCTGCTTCTGCTGTTGCTGCAGCATCAAATGATAACACAGTTTGAGATGCAATATCTACAATTCAATTCTACTGATTGTCCCCCAATTCACAACGAGACCCATTCACCCATCAGTCCTGTATTCTCTACCTAACCTGGTTTCTCATGCGGTAACACTTGCATTTTCATATTCTCAATCTGCTGAGGACCTCTCCCTGGTGTCACGCCTCTAATTTGTTACTTTAACTCAATCCATTTCAAGTAATGATCGAAATCGTTTCTCTTCCACAATGTCAAATTCTGTATTTGAAGTGAATGTGTTTCCCTCTGTGTTTCTCCCTGACCATGATTAAGAGCTCTGCAGTGTCAGCGATGCCAGACTTATGTAGTTTCAGAGTCAAGGAACTTGTCTACCATGCGTTATTTTTCAGTTCCCAGTGTACGGCACTCCATGTTGGACAGGATGTTTGAGCATCTTTGACATACTTCTTTGGAAATTGTCCAAAGACAGAAATTGCTGAAGAAATTGCAGCATCTTCTGGAATGAATGCAGTGTTTATCTTTCAGGTACAGTGACCCTCGACAAAGCTCCCAGTTTGTCAAGCAATTTTAGAATTTTTATTACCAGTATCCATAGTCATTTGTTTTATGAAAATTTGTTCCGTGCCTATTCATTTCTGGAGAACTTCAGCAGGTCTATCAGTATCTGCAGAGACAGAGAAACAGCGTTAGCATTTCAAGCCCAATGTGACACTTCTTCACAACTGAAAAGGATTGGAACCTTGGCTTTGTAATAGCTTTCCAGAGGTGGGAGATCGGTGACAGGGAAAAAAGGGTGTGGCAAAGATAAACCGGCTTTTAGCAGTGGTGAATGAGAAGATGATATAAAATGGGTTTAAATTAAGGTGTGAATGGAGAAAGGGGTACTCTCTATTGAGTGCAAGATAAACAAGACACAATCACCCAAGGTCATAGGGAGGCCAGGAGGGAGAATGTTGAGTATGTGGCATTATAAAGATCTGGCCATAAATACGTTTTCACTGTCGCGATCATCGCCCCCTTTAGACAAAGGATATCAGGTGCTTGACTTCTTATTGGCACTAGGAAGCGTTTCATGCTGTCTTAGTATAGTAATTGGGTGAAAAACAAATCACAGTATGAAGTTTGGACTGAGTATTGTTTACCTGTCATGTTTACTATAGTTTCAAATTTGCAGTATTTATCTTTAAATGCTTGTTCTTGAAGTTAGTATTGGTTGCAGTGTAGAAGGTTGAGGGATGACATTATGGAAGTTTCTAAAATCATGAGGGGTATGGATAGGGTGAAAGCCAAGGTCTTTTCCACAGGATGGGGGAGTTCAGCCGAAGAAAGCATAGGTTTAAGGTGAAAGAGGGAAAATTTACAAGGGACGCAGGGGCAATGTTTTTACACAGAGGGTGGTGTGGGTATGGAATGAGCTGCCAGATGAAGAGTGATAGATGCCAGTACAGCTAACACATTTAAAACTCATTTAGACAAACATATGGATGGGAAACATTTCGAGGCATATTGGTCAAATGAAAGCAGATGGGACTAGCTTAATTTGGAAAACCTGGCTCACATTGACATTCAGAAAAGCATCGCGCAGGTTCAGAGTGGTTTTGTGAAAGGGAAGTTATATTTTGCCCGTAAAATCATGCAAAGTATTTCTGGAGATGCCTGAGAATGTAACAAGCGGACTTGATAATGGGGATCTGTTAGACACCAGGCTTTCCAGAGTTTTTCCACAAGGTATTACAAAATAAAAGTTCTCACACAAGACAGATGCCCATAGGATGATGGAGAATGTATTAACATGGGATGATGATTGCCTAACATATAGAAATCGGAGAGTCAGGATTAATGGATCTTCATGATAAAGGTATATCTGCTGGAGGACCACAGCTATCAGACCGATGGCATCAGTTATTTACACTCTATACTGATAGCCTGAAGGAGGGAGCTGAGTGCAATATACATTCGAGGTTGAGGATGACACTGAGAATCAAAAGGCAGGCTGTTATTTAATGGAGAGGACTTCCAGAAAAAGAACAGTACAAAGGGATTCGAGTGTTCCTGTGTATGAAAGATAAAGTTAGCATGTTGTTGAAGCAAGTAACTAGGTTGGTTCATTAGCCGGCTTCGACCGATGAAAGGGTTGTGTTATTGAGAATCTGTAAAGTGGAGAGGCGATTATTCATTGGGGTTTAAATGAATGAGGAGTGATACTGCTGAAAAATACAAGACACGGAAGGGACTGGAGAAGGTAGATGTTGAGAAGTTGTTACCATTCCTGAGTAGAGTCTCGAACTCTATGACATAGATACCGAATATGGAACATCGATTTCTATCTGAGATGCAAAGTGATGTTTTCTCTCAGAAGGTAGTGAATGTCTGGAATTCCCTAACCCAGAGAGGTGTGGAGGGATACAAGGAGTTGGCAAGAAAGTGGAGTTAGACCTGGAAGAGATCAGTCTTGTTCGTAATTAATTACATGGCAATCTTGAGGGGCCGAATAGCCTACTCTTGTTCTTATTTATTAATTTCACATGTTATGCTTTTGCAAAGTAACTGGTTATTTTCCCGGAAGTTGTGTTGTGTAATGCTACATTCGGGTGAGCAGAGGATTTGTTTAGGTTAGCGCTGGGTGGGGTATAGGGGCTGTATTTACAGCAAATCTGGGTCTGTAACATGACCCACATCTGGATCAGACGTTGCGGAGAGGGGATGCCTGGAAACAGAGATTGGGGGTGAGTGTCACTTCCTGACCCAGCCTGGATTTTCCAAGTACATTTCAAAAACTGCACCTAATCATCGGAGTGGCTCGATCTGCCCCTATGTAGCAGGTCCGAAGGGCTGAATGGAACATCAAAACATAGGGCTGAGGGACAGAGTGGGCCATTTGGCCCTTTGACACGACTCTACCAGTAAATAAGGTCATGGATCATCTCATTGTGGTTCCAGCTGCACTTTTCTCTCCTTGCACCATTATCCCTGATTCACCTGTCTATGGAAAATCAGACGAAACCAGCCTCGATATAATATAAAGATTCAGCCATCCCATACTTCTGTGAAAGAGAATTCCCACTTGAATGAATTCCCACTTTGTGATTTTTTTCTCACTCCAGTTGTGACTGAGGATGGGGGGTGTCACTCTTTCCTTTTCTAGTCCCACTCATCCACTGCTCACAACAAATTTTAAATGTAATCAGGTTGGTGATATGGCCGATGTTAAAGGTCTCAGACTGGGTCACGTTCAATGATAAGAACAAGTAAGGCAGATTTCTTTAGTCAGCCACAAGTTACTTACAGAACTAACGGAGGAGTATGATGGATCTGTGTGTAGCACTGCTTCCTCACATCACCAAGGAGCTGGGTTCAATTCCAACCTCGGGCGACCCTCTATGTGGAGTTTGAACATTCTCCCCGTGACTGTGTGGGTTTCCTCTCAGTGCTCCAGTTTCCTGCCACAGTCCAAAGATGTGCAGTTTAAAGTGGTTGCCCATAGTGCCCAGGGATGTGTAGGTTAGGTGGGTTAGTTATGGGAAATGCAGGGTTACATGGATAAGATTGGGGGGCACGTCCAAGTGGGATGCTGTTTGGTGAATCAGTGCAGACTTCATGTCCTGCCTCCACACTGGAGAGGTTCTATGACAATGACAATAAATTTGGACAATACAAATACTCAGTGGATACATACCTAATCCACTCTTATCAAGGTCTTATATGTTTCATTCTCATTCCAAGAGTAACCTGTTAAGGTCTTCATGATATAAGCCCTTCACCCCAGGAATACGTGAAATGAAATATCTCTGGACTGCTTCCAGTGTAATTATATCCTTTCTCACATAAGGAGACACAAAAAAACTAATCTCACACTCAGATCATAATGTTTATAATTGTTTTCTCAAAGTGCTGTGAGTCTTTGGAACACTCTTCCCCACAGACCATTGGAGGCGGAAATATTGAATATTTTTCAGGCACGGATGGAAGGTTCATAAATAACAACAGAGTCAAGGATTATCGAGGAATGGGCAGCAATGTGCAGTGTGGGGGGAAATGTAGACAGTGGTATCAAATAACACGGCTTCAGAACCTCCAGGAATATAATGCAAAATGAAATGATAATATCGATAAAATGTTAAGGGGGAATACAAGATGGCAGCGATCCATGCTGGGCTCTGCATCAACACACGGGCAAAGTGGTTCTCTAACCCACCCCATCCAAGCCATTTACTGAAAGTTCAACACTAAAAGAGCGATAGAATCTTTAGTAATCCCGTTTTATCAAGTGGAAATGACAAAACGTGGGAAAGGATCGAGTAAGTCCCAACACACGGTGCACCCATCAGAAGCATCGAGCCTGCCTGAGGCTGCAGCTGCAACCCACTCTGCTCGTTCCATAGACCCAGTGCCTCACCAGGCCTTGGTCACTGAGTTCACCAAGTTATGTGAAATGATTGAAGCCATGATTGAAGAAGGGTTCAGCAGTGGCTGAAGCCGCTCTCAGCCGTGCTCCAAAAACATGAGCAGCAACTTGACAGCCTTGGAAACAGAACAGACGATGCCAAGCGCCGAACTGCAGCGACAGAGACCGTGATCGATTTCTCTCGGGAGAGGATCGTCGGCCTTGAAAAGTAGGTCTGCCCCTTAACTGAACAAGATGACGACCTCGAGAACAGGGGTAAGATGAAGAATATTCACATCGTCGGTTTGCTGGAGCGGACAGAAGATGGTCAGCCGGTGAGTTTTTTCAAGAACAGGCTGCAGCGATTCCTTCACTTCAAAACTGAGGAGGGACGGGTGAAGAGTGAGACAGTTCATCGGGTTACGGTGCGGAAGTGAGACTCAGACCAACGCCTTCATCCTGCCCTTGCGCGATTACATAGTTATGAGCCCAAACAAAGACTGATGGAATCTTCCAGAACCGATGGGTTTAATTCACGAGGGCTCCAGGATTATTTTCTTTCAGGACTTTTCAACGGCGGTGATTCAGGAAAGAAAATATTTTGATGATATCAAGAGAACAATAAGGGAACTCTGGATTCAGTATTCCTTACGGTACCCAGCGGTGCTCCATATTGCTTTCAATGGATCCATACGCTCGTCTGACTCTCCAGAGAAAGCGAAAACTTTGTGGACATTTTAAAGTAAGCTGGATATTTAGATCGTCATTTTAGATATAATTTTTGTTGGATTTTTCTGCTATTAACCAGTGTTAAATTAGAGCCAGGAGTGGGTAGAGTACTCATTTTTGACGTCTTCATTAGTATTACTACTCTTTTTCTCTTTCTTTGCTTGTGTCTGGGGTGCAGCTCAAGCAGGAGGGAGTTACAAAGGTAGTTGTGATGACTAAGTGCCGACCGAAGGGCAGTTCAAACCCGATGTTTGTTGTTAATTGCCTTGGATTCCATATTGGTAGCGGGCAGAAGATAAAGTTTTGAGATATGTAAGCGTCCCTAGTGGGCGGTGGGGGTAAATTCCCCAATCGAGTGTCATTGGCATTTTGGATTTTATTTCGTTCTTTGAATTTTTATGTGTTTAGCTTTGGAAAGTTTTGAGAGCTTGTTAGTTGTAGTAGTTTTAGTTTGGGCAGGTTTTAGGCCCAATGAGTATTTTCTTAATTAATGATCAGCGATGTGTAATTCGATGTGAAACTCTCGAGTTGAAATGTTGCTACAGTGTGTTCTGGATAATGATGTGCTTAAATGTTGTACCTGGAACATTAAGGGGAGCCATCTGCCAGTCAAGAGGAAAAATGAAGTTTCTAGTCTTAAAACAGAGAGAGTGGATGTCGTCCTATTGCAGGAGATGCACCTTGATAACAAGGGACATTTGACCTTATAGCAGGATGGATTTGATCGGGTTTATTTCTCGTCTTTTAATACTAGGAGTATGGGAGAAGCCATACTAGTGAAGAAGAATCTTCCATTTAAATTACTAGATTGTATTAGACATTCACGGAAGGATGATCATTCCCAAAGTCTTGAACTATGGGAAATAATACAGTCTTTTGAATGTTTATTGCCCCCTGGTGCACTGTCTTAAAATCCTGAAAGATGCATTTTCCAAAGTAAGTTATCTTGCATCATGGCACATTATTGTAGAAGGAGATTTCGACTGTCTTATGGCCCCACGGTGGACAGAATGTCCAAAGGTACCACAATACCCTCATTATAATGTAAGCAATTAGTGGGTTAGAGCTGGTGGATACCTGGAGGCAGATCTACATCACAAGTAGGGATTTTATTTTCTTCTTTAATCCACACAAATGTCACAATAGGGTTGATCTCTTCCCCATCCCTGCAACAATCTTAGACACGGTGGCATACTGCACAATTGGGAATATTACCCCAACATAACTGCCCCAGAATTTAGATAGAAGTCACATAAGATTATGTTGTATGCAGATGAGGGTCTCATGTTTTTGTCAAATCCCACAGTTTCGGCAGCTCATGTGATGCAATGCATTAATTCGCTTATCGCCTTTTCGGGCTTTAAGATTAATTTTACAAAGTTTGTGGCCATACCTATGGGAGGTCTCAGGGAAATACCTGATTTTGAAGGAAAATCCTGGTTTACTTTTAAATGGTCACGGGGGTGCTTTCCCTATTTCAGTATATTCATTGCATCTGTCTTTGATCATTTATTTAACGTGAACTATGTCCATTTCTTTGCCAAAATTAAAAAAAGACCTTCAAAGATGTGAGGCACTTCCAATATCCTGGCTAGGTCGGATAGCTGTTCTGAAAATGAATGTCCTTCCTAATTTACGATACCCCGTGTGAATGCTTCCTTTGATGTTTCCCAGACAGATATTTAGGAGACTTTATGGTTTGTTTAGCTCTTTTATTTGGCACCATAAGCGACTCTTTATCAAGCTAACCAAATTGCAACTACCCCACAGATTGTGGGGAGTAGATCTCCCAGATTAAAAGCTGTCAATTAAGTTCTTTATTATCATATGTTAGTGTGTGGACCACTGAGGACTCGGCGTCAATATGGTTAGATATTGAACTCTCTCAGACAAAATGAACCCTTATTAGTCTGTTGTTCGTAGACAAAATGACAACATTTATGGAGTATTGTCAGAACCAAATAATCATTAATGAAGTTAAAGTATGAATGGCAATGAGTCAGATCGAGGGCAATACAGCCAAAACCTTGTTTCTTACCCCTATAATTGGTATACCAAGTTGCCAACTGGGGATAATGGATTCCATGTTTAAACTGTGGGAAGCCAGGGGTGTACCTTGCTTCAGTGATTTAGAATTAATAGAATCCCTACAGTGTGGAAACAGGTCCTTGGGCCCAACAAGTCGACTTCGACCCACCTAGACCCATTCCCCAACCATCCTATATTTACCCTAACTAATGCCCCAACCTACACATCCCTGAACACTATGGATAATTTATCAATAGCCAATTCATCTAACCTGTACATCTTTGGATCCTGGTGCTTTGAGGCCGCAATGCTATCTACTGAGCCACAATGTTTTATTTCAGGAAGAAAGAATGACATCATTCGATCAAATAACTCGTAAGTATGGACTACCTAGTAGAGACCTCTTCTGTTTGTTTTTGTTTTCAGATCAGAGATTTGATTTAAAAAAAAACACACACACACTTTTACCAGACTCTTACAGATCGGATCGAGAGAAGCGGGTGCTTAGTGCTCAGAATGCACTCTCTGTCAGTACCCTTCATCATTTGTTGGAGAGTGTCCCCTCAGACGAGACTGTGCAGCTTTGTGATGTCTTCAAGAGAGAGTTGGGGTTCAGAACACTTCGGAGACATGGGAGGATAGTGATGAAAATGCTCGAAGGATTTTGATCTGTAATAGGACCCATTCCATGCAGTTGAAAATTCTTCGTAGGGTCTATCTGACCCCAAATTGTCTCTCAAAATGCAAAGTCGGATTATCTTCAGCATGTCGTAAATGCAGAATGACTACAGGCACTCTTACTCATTGCTTTTGGTCCTGCTGCAGGCTTCAAATATATTGGAGCACTGTGTTAGCTGTGATAGAGTGGGTCTTGGGGGCTGAATTGGAGATGGACCCGGTTTTTCTTTTCCTGGGCCTGCCCCGGATACATTACAGAGATGCACATGCGGAAAAATTATATCCTTACTTTCTGTGCTAGGAAAAATGTTCTGTCGTGTTGGATATCAGAAAACCCCGGGTCTGTTGGGTCGTCGTAAGTTCTTCATGGAGAATATCCCTTTGGACTTTCTCACCAGTATGGTGCATCAAAAAACAGAGACTTATATAAGACATGGCAGCCCTTTTTGGATTACCACGATACAGGCTTATCTGTCACATTAATAAGGGCTTGTGAATAGTCATGACGATATGGCCTAATGAATCTAATATCCAGCGAGAAAGAGTTATGAACATAAAAATGTGTATCAGTTAATGCTCTTGAAGAACGAGAGCTATCGTTTTGTTATGCTGAGCTGTACTATTTATTCATTATTTATTGTTTATTTTTGTTTGTTTCTCTGTCTATTTAGTGTTTTTAAATGTACATGTTTTGTATGTACATGTTCACGAGTGTAATTTTGATCAGTTATTTGAGTTGTGTTGTTATTGGGTTAATATAATATTAAAAATCTCTTATTCAATAAAATTACTATTTTTTAAATTAAAATGCTAACATTGATAGAATAGAGTCCCAAAGAGCTCTCATTAGAGAGACCACTCATGCTGGTTTACCGTGAGGGTCACCACATTTTGGGTGATGGGGTGATGTTGAGAGAGCATTCCCTTCATGGTAACTTCAGTCAGTGTGAGGAACTGAACCTGCGCAGTTGGCCTCCCTCTACATCACAAACCTTCCGTCCAGCCAACTGAGGGACGGCAGAGCAACTGTTACGGACAGAAACAGTCACAGGCAAAGGACAAGAGAAACTTTCACAACAATGAAAAGGGTACAATTCAGAAAACGGTCAAGATAACGGCTGAGGGTAAAAACGTTCTCTGCTCGAAATTGTATTTTATAACAAGACGCGCTTAGAAGCTGTCTTTGATTTAATATTATTAAGGTTAGTCAAGTGAAATAACCAGAATTACTAAGTGTGATTGGACATCTATAACGAATAAAGTGTAGATTTTTGTTTGGTCTGTGTAAAGCATGCTGACCGTTGCATGAAAGTATACAGCTGATGGAATATATTGTTAGGAGAGTGCATTCCATGGGAAATGCCCTCAAACAGACACCTAAAGAAGTGCTTGAGTGTCGTCTGGTCAGTGACAGGAACCCAGGGAGTTGAATGACTGAAAGTTCTTGTAAGATGGAGCTGAGAAAACCATCAGATCAGCCTGACCTTATTAAATGCTAGAGCAAGTTTGAAGGGCTGAATGACGTCAGCGTGGTATGAATTGTCTGTGGGTTGAAAAACGTACATCTCTACTCCTTCCTCTTATGTGTTACACACTGGGGCACTGCCATTTTCCTGAAACTGGGAATTATTTGGAACATCATCTGGAATTTTCAATAAGCGGTATTCTCCAGAATATTCTACAACTGTAATGGGTGGGGGGTGGGGGGGGGGGTGGGGGTGGATATTGCAAACGAGAGAGAGAGAGAAGGCGCTGCAGTGAGCGTGTTGGAGCATGAGCCTTGTTTGGGGCTCGGTGCTATAACAGATATACAGTGACTGTGAGGGAACAGGGAGAATACGGTGACACTTACCCTGGCAGAATGGGGAAGGTTATTGATGCGTGTCCTGTATTGCTGGATATTCCTTCATAACGCAGATACTGCACTGAGCTGGGTGGTGAGCACAGACCATGCTCGGTAGGTCTGGTGGTATGGCCCCCTCTGGGAAGGGAATGGTCCCCCTCTGTACTAGCCCATCCACTATGCCCGCCATGCTCTATCAACAAGCTGTGGTGTAATTACCCCTTATATGCCATGCTCGGGGTAATCTGTGCAAGGCAGCACCAACCTGAGAAGGCTCAACTTTGTGCCCCTTGGCCTTTTCAAGATGGCTCCAGTGCCAGGGATCACGGAATATCCAGGGGCACCCTGGCTACTTGTGTACCTCCAGTCATGATGGGTTGGAGAATCGGGCTGGTATTGAATAAGAGGGACACCATGGGGTGGGTAGGTAGCTAATGAGGTAAGTTCGATAAGATAGCACCAGCAATCTAGCTCAGCTTCGTACAGACAATCCCTCTGTCACAGTCAATGAAAATGAATTTGAGACAAATTACTGTTTAATACAGCTCAATGTGTCGAAGACTCTGTAGCCCTCCCTCCCAGTTGCAAAGCTGCAGGACAAATTCTCATTCAAAACTCTCCATCGCCAGAACTCACACTAGTACACCGTTCACTCATAATTCTTCATAATACTGACCCGTATTGCATGATACTATCGAAATGTTTTCATTTCAGCATTCTGGAACCAGTGAACATATCTTTCCATGACATTTTTTCCTCGGTCTCCCCCTCCCTGTCTCTATCACAAAACGCACGTATTTGCAGTCATACGGTTCTACAGACGGAAACAGGCCCTTCGGCGCAGATGTTCCATGCTGAACAAAATGTACATCCACACTCATCCAATTTCCCTGCGCTTGCTCAGTATCCTCTAATCATTTCCTATCTGTATATCTGTCCAAGTGCCTTTTCAATGTTGTTAGTGTAACAGCTCAGTCCATATGTGTACCATTATCTGTGTAAAAGAGTTGCCCCTACGAGTTAATTTTTATTTTATTCTTCTCGAAGCATGAACGGATGTCCTCTAGTACTCGATTCCCCAGCCTTGCGAAAAAACTTGAAGTATTCACCCCTATGCACGTCTCTCACAATTTGATAAGATCTACACTTCTATAAGAACCCCTTCAGTTTCCTAGGCTGTAAAGAAATAAGTTCTGACCTGTCCATAATCGCCCTATAACTTAAACTCTTTAGATCAGGAAACATCACTGAAATTCCTACTACACTCTTTCTAATTCAATAATATCCTTTCTACAGTAAGGAGAACAAAACTGAAACCAATGCTCCAACTGCAGCCTTACCAACACCCTGTACAACTGCAACACAATGTCCCAACTTCTATACTCAATGCGCTGATGAGGGCCAGTGTGCCAACAGCCTTCTTCACTGTCCTGTGTATCTGTGACTCAAATTTGAGACAACCGTGCACCTGATCTCCAACGTCCTTTTGTTCCACTGCACGACTTAAGGCACTATCATTCATCACTAAACTCCTACCTGGATTTGACTTTCCAAAATGCAAGACGTCACACTTATCTATATTAAACTCCACTTGCTATTTCTCAGCCCACTTCCCCTGCCGATCAAGGTACTGCTGCAATTTCTGATAATGTTCCTCACTGGATGCCTACTTTTTTAGTGTCATCTGCAAACTTATTAACCTTGCGTTGTGCACTCTGGTCCAAATCATTGATATAGATAACAAACAGCAATGGGCCCAGGACCGATCACTGAGGCACTCCACTTGTCACAGGCCTCCAGTCCGACAAGCATCCCTCCACCATAGCCATTTGCTTCCTAACGCTAAGCCAATTGTGTCGCCAATTTACCAGATTATCTTGGAGTCCATGCGATCTAACCTGCTCGAGCAGCCTACCATGTGGAACCTTATCAAAGACTTCACTGAAATCCATATAGAATATGTCCACCACCCTGCCCTCGTCAACCTTCCTGGTCACTTCCTCAAACAATTCGAACAAAATTTGTAAGGCATGATCTGCCATGCATATAGCTATGCTGACTGTTCAAGTCAAACTCTGTCTTTCCAAATGCATGCATATCTTATCTCTCAGAATCTTCTCAAGTGGTTTACCGAAAACAGATGTGAAGCTTTATGGTCTATATTTCCCAGGTTTTTCTTTGCAGCCCTTCTTGAATAAGGGCAGATTTGTTACCGCCCAGTCTTCCGGGACCTTGGCCCCTGACCTGTCTTCTCTCGTCTCGTGCAGTGCTCTTGGATATATCTGGTCAGGACCAAGAGATTTATCTGACTTTATGCATTCTACTATGCCCAACGGCACCTCCACTCTGATATGAACGGTACCATGATATGAAAACTAACCCCTCCAAAAGGTCACAGATCTTCATGTCTTTCTTCATGGTAAATACAGAGGGGAATTTGAGGACCTCACCCATCTCTTGTGGTTTTACACATGAATGCCCACTTTGGATTTTAAGGCGTCCTACTTTCTCTCTAGTCGTTCTTTTTCTTTACTATACTGAAAGCACATCTTTGGATCCACTGTAATTTTCTCAGCCAAGGCTATATCATACCCCCTTTTCGCCCTCCTGATTTCCTTCTTCAGTAATCTTCTGTATCCCTTGTGTCTCTCCAGAGATTCCATTGATTCCAGCTGCCTGAACCTGAGCCACGCCTCCTTTTTTGCTGGTCGGAGCCTAATTATCTCTTGTAATACAGGGTTCTCTCTTCCTGCCTCACTTTCCCTTCACCCTCTCAGGCACATAGAGACCTTGAATTTTAAAGAACTCCCACTTACCAGAGATCTTTTTGCCTGGAAACAAGCTACTCCAATCAATCTTTGCAAGTCCATGTCTAATTCCAACAAATTGGCCTCGCCCCAATTTAGAACTTGAATCTGTGGACCAATTTTGTCACTCCCATAACTATTTTAAAATTAATACAGCTCCAAAATGCTCCCCCACATTACCTCTGTCGCCTATCCTGCCCTATGCCCCAACAGTAGGTCGAGTTTGTCCCTTCCCGAGTAGGACCCTCCATATGCTGCTTATGGAAACTTTCCTGAACACACTTAACAAATTTCATTCCATCTAAGTCCTTAACACTCTGGGCGTTCCAGTCCATGTTAGTATAATTAAAATCACCTATTATGACAATACTATTGTTCCTGCAAGTCTCCCCAGTCTCCCTGCATATTTGTTCCTCCAATTCGCATTGATTATTTGGAGGCTGATAGCGCAACCACTGTAACATTACCACCTCCCTCTTACTTCTTTTCACCATCCACAAAACCTCACTGGACATTATCTCAGTTATTTCATCTTTAAATACTGGAGTGGTATGCGCCTGAATCGGAACCATTGGTATTTAAACTGTTTCCATTTACATCTCTCCTTTGCAATGATTTTCACACCCACAGAGCCCCTTGTCAAGGCACAGTGGAGACATAGAGCTGTAAATGGATAGGAGCTGCACATCCTGTCACTGCCAGCATCGGCTGCTCGTTTCCCCACACTGGGCAGGGATCTAACACAGTGTTACCGAACAATGCAAAAGCCTGGGGTTATATATGAATGAACCAGTGCGGTCTTCAAAGCTCCCTACGCTGGACATTTAGCCCAGGATTGTAGATCAAACATTGGTGTGGGCTGCACAGAGTACCACTCTGGACCGGATTTACACAGTGCTCCATCCTGAATATGTAATGGATGGGCTGGTTATGTGAGTTGGATTACGAATTTGAGAGAACGAAACATCTGGCAAAGCCTTTATTTTGTATTTTCATTCTTGTAATTGGACCCTTCAAATCCTGACTCATCCGATTAGACCCGACCCTCTGGATGAGTGATGGTGACTGTTGTTACAGCATCTGGGTCTGTAACATGACCAAAAATGGAGCAGAGGCTGCAGAGACGGCAGTCTCCATAAAATGGCATGAGGAAATCACAATCAGATCAGCCATGGTCTGAGTGAATGGTGGGGCAGGATTGTGTGGACCACGAATGTAACTTATTCATCTATTTCTGTTTGTAACAGGCAAATTCCACTTCTCTCCCAGTGTCCCATACTGGTGGGGAGTGAGTCACCTCCTCCTGTTCCTGCGTAACAGGATCCTCGGGCCTCACTGGCCTCCAGATTTCCCTGTCCCCTAGTTTTGAGCAGTTGATTGACTGCCTCCTGTTCCTGTGACCCAGTCTCGAGCAGTTGAATGACTCCCTCCTGTTCCTGTTTCCCAGACTCGAGCAGTTGAGTGACTGCCTCCTGTTCCTGTGTCCCAGTCTCGAGCAGTTGAGTAACTGCGTCCTGTCCCTGTGTCCGAATCTCGAGCAGTTGAGTGACTGCCTCCTGCTCCTGTGTCAGAGTCTTGAGCAGTTGAGTGACTCCCTACTGTTCCTCTATCCAAGTCTCGAGCAGTTGAATGACTCCCTACTTTTCCTGTGTCCCAGTCTCGAGTAGTTGAGAGACTCCCCCCTGTTCCTGCGTCCCAGTCTTGAGCAACTGAGTGCTGCCTCCTGATCCCAAGTTTGTGAAAGTAGATGTCTTCCTCTTGCTAACGAGTAACAAGCTCCAATCGCTCTGTGCTCACCTGCTGCTTCTGTAGAATGGAGTTGAGGGACTGAATGGCCTCTTCACATTCCTTACAGCTTCTCTTGACTAAAAGCCTTTCTCTTGTTTCTGCACAACACCATCAAAATCTGAATGATGTATTTTTGTATTTGACTCTCAGTAATTGAGCGAACAAGCTGACTGACAGAATTCAGAATCCCTACAGCCTTTTCCTGTTCCTGTGTTATACACTCAAGAGTCAACAGAGTTTCAGTGATGTACAGCATGGAAATAGACCCTTGATCCAGCCGTCCATTCTGACCAAATATCCTAAATTTATCTTGTCCCCCTTGACAGCACCTGGCCCATATCCCTCTAAACACTTCGCATGCACGTACCCATTCAAATGCCTTTTAAATGGTGTAATTGTGTCTGCCTCCGCCACCTCTTTTGGGTGCTCAAACCATACACACAGCAGTCTATCTTTGTACCTCATTTCCCTTGATAAAACTTTCTCCTCTCACCTTAAACCTTTGTCCTGTAATTTTCGACTTGCCTATGCTGGGGAAAAGACGTTGACTGTTTACCAGTCACCTGATGAAGGAGCGTCCCTCCGAAAGCTAGTGTGCTTCCGATTAAACCTGTTGGACTATAACCTGGTGTTGTGTGATTTTTAACTTTGTACGCCCCAGTCCAACAGCAGCACCTCCGAATCATACCTTATCTATGCATGTCATGATTTTATAAACCTCTTTAAGATGGCCCCTCAGCTTCAACGCTTGAAAATAGCCTCAGCCTATTCAAACTCTCCCTGTAGCTCAAACCCTCCAACACCTGCAACATTCTTTTAAATCTCTTCTGCACGCTTTCACGTTTGACAACATCTTTCCGACAGCAGGATGACCAGAATTAAAAGCAGTATTACAAATGTGGCCGGACCAATGTCCTGTACAGATGCAACATGTCTTGCAAACGCATAGACTCAAAGCAAGTACCAAAAAAGGGAAGGTCACCAAGTGCCTTCTTCACTGCGCTGTCTACCTGTGACGGAACTTTCAAGGAACGGAGAACCTGCACCACAAGGTGACACAGCAGCTCAGTGACTAGCATTGCTGCTTCAGAGCGCAGCGATCTGGGTTTAATTCTATCCTTGAATGACTGCCTGTGTGGTGTTTGCACATTCTCCCAGTGTCTGCATGAGTTTCCTCCGGGTACTACGTTTTCCTCCCACAGTACAAAGATATACAGGCAAGTGTAGATTGGCCATGCTAAATTGCCCCAAGTACCCTGGGATGTGTAGGTGAGGTCGATTAGCCATGGGAAATGCAGGCTCAGAGGGATAGGGTAGAGGTTTGTCCAGTTGGATACTGTTTAGAGGGACAGTGAGGCCTTGATGGGCCGAAAATTCTATAATTCGCTGTAGGGATTCTATAATTTCAATGGAGTTTTCTTTGATTGGCAACTTTCGACAGGGCACTACCTACATGTCTTGCCCTGATGTGTCTTGCCAAAATGCAACACCTCACATTTATCTAAATTTAACTCCATCTGTCACCCCTCAGCTCACCTAATCAAGTTTCCACTTTGTTCTGAGATATCATTCTTCACTGTCGACTGCACCACCAAATTTGGAATTATCTACAAATTTACTGACCGTACTTCATGTGCTCAATTGCAAATGATTTGTATGTGTGACAAGAGGCAGTGGACTCACTATTGACTTTTGTGGCACTCCACTGGTCACCGGTCTCCAAGTTTTATGAGCAAATGTCCACTGTCACGCCCTATCTTCAATATTCAAGAAAATTTTGGATCTAAATGGCGAGCTCTCCCTGGATTCCAGGCAGTCTGACCTTGCTAACCAGTCTACCATGTAGAACATTTTGCTTTTCTTACTGACTTCCATAAAGACAACATCCACTATCCTGCCTTCATCAATCATCTTCATCACTTCGTCACAAAATTCAACCGAGTCAGTGAGACGTGATGTCCAATGTGCAAAGCACTCTTCAGTCCTTGTCTTTTCAAATGCATATACATCCTTTCCCCCAAAGTCCCCTCCAACAATTTAGTCACTATTGAAGTCAGGCTCACCAGTCTATAGTTACCTGGTTTTTCGTTTCTTTCTGAAATGATGACACTATGTTAGCAGCTCTCCAGTCTTTTGATGCCTCACCTATGGAAATCAATAATACTGATATATCAGCAAAAGTCTGAGCAATCTCTTTCCTAGCTTCCCACAATCTTCTGGGATACAACTGATCCAGTCCCAGGGATTTGTTCACCTTTATGTGTTTTCCAATGTCCAACACCTCCTTGTAATATAGATACTTTTCAAGATATCACTATACACTTCTTCATTTTCTCACTCTTGTAACCTCCACCACATTAAATACTGAGGAGAAATACTTGTTTATATCTTTCCCATCTCTTGTGGTTCCACACATAGGTAGCCTCACTGATCTTTAATGTGCCCTATTTTCTCTCTAGTTAATCTTTTGCCACGAACAGATTTGTAGAGATTTGTCAATACCTCGTTAACCATATTTCTAAAGCCAACCCGTGTTCACATTTTTCTGGCCCGATTTCACCATTGACTATACATTTGCTGCCCTTATACTCCTCTGGGGTTTCACTTGATTTCAGCTCTGTTTACCTGACATATGCGTCATTCCTTACCTTGACCAGAACATCAATATATCTAGCCATCCAGCAATCCCTGCACCCACAGCCTTGTCCATCTCACTAATAGGAACACGTTGGCTCTGAACTCTCTGGATCCAAGTTTTTATGACCTTGCATTTTCCAACCATCCCTTTCCCTGTGAACAGCATATCGAAATCAGCCTTTCAGAGTGCTCGCCTAACTCTTTCAAAATTGGCCTTATTCAAAGTTAGAACTTTAATGTTTACATCAGGTCTTTCCTATTCCATAACTATTATAAAACTAATATTTATTTGTAACAGATTTGAAATGTTAAGTAAATATTTCCTGCCCCTCTGTAACAGGCTCGAGAGATTGAATAGCCTCCTCCTGTCCCTTTATAACAGCCACGAGACATTAAATGACACAGCAACCCTTGGATTATGAGCAGCCATTAAACTATATCTGATGGAGGTTCCATCCCTTTTCAGTTACCGAAACACAAATAACACAATGTACTCCAGGTGCCCTCTCAGTAACACCTCATACAGCTGCAGCGACAATTCCTTTTATTTTGAATGATTTTGTTTGCAAAATGTGCTAATGTTCCAGCGTTCCACCTTTTCAAGTAGCAACAGGCTAATATGGATTGAATGGCCTTCTCTTATCCCTCTGTAAGAGGCCCATAGGGACAGAATTGCTTCGGCCTGTTCCGGAGCAGCAGTCTCAGTGCTCTGTCTCAAGATTAAGGAAGGTTCTGGAAATACGGCATTAAAAGCAGGAGTAGCCTCACACCAGATAATAAGTATCATACTTTGTGTTCAGGTATCTAGAAACTTGCCCACCCGACGTTTTTTTTTAAGTAGCCGATCTGTTATTTTATAACTGCTTCCTTTCATAAACAGAGTGGAACATATATAGAGCCTTGCACTGTCCTGTTAATACTCTCGTATGCAAGGAAAAAAAATGATTAAAACATTGAAAGATTTATGGTTCATCCCTCAGCAACCCTTATCCATTCCATTCAAACCCAGTAACTGTTCCGTTTTATAATGATATGAAAAGTGATGTATGGAACTGGTTAACTGATCCTATTTGTTCAGTGACTGTGAATAATACCAGTCTTCGTGGATTCTAGTTATCCCAGTGGAGGATTTCCATCTTTTAACGATAAATGGGCGTCTTTCAATGTGTTATCCCATAACATGAGAGGGAGCATCACCGACAGCACTGACAGGAAACAGCAGACCCAGGGAGAGGAGGAGGAGAGATCAGACTCTTAGAACATTAGACTGGAACGTTCCAAACATGGACCAGACTCTGACAATATTGGACTGGAATGTTACAAAAATGGATCAGAATCTGGGAACATTAGACTGGAATGTTCCAACAATAGACAGGAGTTTATCCGATTATGTTTGGTATCTTTCTGCATTTTATTGGTTGTCCTTGTCATTCCAGATTTATTATGCTCTTCGCATTATTCAATATTTTTATTATCCTTTCCTGGCTATCGTTGGTGTTCCTGGTAAGTGTCACTGTCCAGTTTTTTTCTACAAACCTGTTATGACTGTATTACTGTTCTTTCATATATTCTACACTTCTGGCCACTATTATTGAAACTCTACAGACCACTACTAGCTACATCAATGAAGGTGTTCAATTACTGCCTCCCTCTGCTTTGGCAGTGTTACTCATGGGTCTCTATGTTGACCTCCTCAGTTTCAGCGGAGAACCGCAATGTATTGTATATTTGCCTTTGTTATTTAAATATTAAGAGCATGGAGGTCACTGTCTACTATTCTGGTTACAAACTCCACTTTTTTCCAGTGTTTTCATCCCATCCCTGGCCAACATCTGCGGCTGAAACAGACGAGTCATAAATGTGTGGGTGATCCCTTTGACCATGAGCTGATTCCTGACACCATGCCCTGACCATTTCTAACTTGAAATATTTATCACTCCACAATGCATCTCACTGGCTTATTCCATCTCCTGTTTGAACCTTGAGTTATAAAATACAGTCTTAATGATGATAATAATCTGCTGCTGACGCTCCCGGCTTCAAACCTGCCGAAGCAAATCTGATTCGAACTCACACCAAACTCCCATCAATCTGTCATTCATGTGCAAGCCGAGTATTTTGCTATTGTGTATGGCAATGCCTTTATTTTAACATTCTCAAACACTTTCCCTCATCTGTCCATGAAACTTCCCTCGTTCTCTCTCTGTCGATTATCCAAAAGCCTGCCAGTTGTTTGTATGTAAAATAGTTTCCTTCACGTGTGTTCCTTTCGCATTCAACCACGCCAATCGCGCACGCACACGCACTCTCTCTCAGTTTCTGATGAACACACACACACGCGCACACACACACACACAGAGCAAACCTTCCCATTGTAGGCAGTAATCTGATGCGAGTATAGTTAGCATATGATCGTAAAGTTTGCAGTACTCTCCATGCTGGGCAGATAGTGCAGTTTACTGAGCAACACACTCGCATGTTCTGCACAGCTCTCCATGCTGGGCTGTCATCTTGCCCCGGTTCATGTTGTTTGTGGTGTTGTTGTAAGCAGATTGAGAATTTGATGTAACAAACCATTTCAGCTGATCTGACAATGACTTTATTCAAAGTTCTCATTCTTGTAATTTTACTCTCGAATATCTTACATTCTCCAGTCAGTCCCACTGCTCTGTCTTTTTTCCCCATATTTCCACAACCTCCTCCCAGTTAATTAACTGCCTGTTTCTGTCTTTAATGTGAATCTCTCAGCCCCTCTGTATCTTTCCCTAGGTTTTCTCTCCCTAATGTTTCGAGTGCTAGCATTGTGTAGCTCAGAAACAATGAAATGGTGTGTGTCAGGCTGTTGTTCACTTCCTGGTATGTCACATGTGATGGCCATGGACAGGCATGTTTAAGAAGTTATGAGACTCATCCTTGTAACTTGGACTGTACCTGTGTTTGCCCCACTCAGGTGACCTTCCGATCAGTAACTCGGGGAAGCCCATTGAGTAAAGGACCAGGCATCTAAATTGTGTGACAATGCTGTCATTTTCCTTAAAAATAAAAGGTTTTTTTCTCTTTTTTTAACAAGATGTCTTAAAGGCCAAACTGCCTACTGAAATGGCTCAAGCAAATAACTGACGAGACTTTTAGGGTTTTTCATAAATAGTAGTAACAATGGCCAGCTCGCATAGACCAGGCTTTCTAGTTTTTTCCTTACGGCTGTAAGTCACCAGGTGGTTGTGTCCCAGAAGGGTTGGAAGTTTTAGTAAATTATCCCTATCTGCGATTCTATCTGAAGCTTCACTTGATGCTGTTTACTCCTGGATTGGAGAACTGAATGTCTGAATGCTCCTCTTTAACATGGAGTGTGTTTAGGTGATGTTAGTATATTGGAACAGTTCATTTGTAGAAGGTACTGTGTCCATTATTTGGTTAATGTTTCCAATAGTTAAGTTATTCTAAAATCCTCTTCATTTTGTATGGCTTATCATTAGAATGTTTAAATATATTGTGGTTTAATTAATGGTGAGTGGTGTGACGTGTAGCATCACATCTGGAACACCCACCTCACAACTACCTTTAAAATACGAAAAGGTTCGTATCCAAGCTACCTGCTTAAAATAGTTTGAGGCAGTCTGGTTGGTCTATAGCAAACTGGGGTCTCTTGTTTGGTTCTAAATCGGTAACACCAAATTGGGTTTAGAATTACAATCCCTACAGTGTGCCAACAGGCCATTCGACCCAACAAGTCCACACCGACCCTCCGAGGAGTAACCTACCAAGACACATTCCTCGACCCTGTTGTTACACATTTACTCCAAACCCACACATCCCTGAAAACTACAAACAATTTAGCATGGCTAATTTACCTGTCATGCACACCTTTGGATTGTGGGAGGAAACCAGCGAATCCAGAATAAGCTCATGCAGACACTGGAGAGCACGCACCAGGAAGCTATTCAGTTCAAAGGTCGCGGATGGTAGCTGTTAGTGTCTCTTGTGCCCGATGTTGAATTCAGTTGGTTTAAACAGTATTTTGTGTATAAAGATTCTTTCAGTCACTGAGAGTTCTCTGGGTGTGGAAGAAGTGAAGTTGGGTGTTTTACAAAAGGTAATGAAGGCAAAGTTGTAGGAATTGGCAGACAGGCTGGAGTTGGGGTTGCGTTTGTTTGTGAGAAAATGAGAGATGATTACAGCTATAGCTCAGCAATTACATTTGGTGGAAGCGCCATCAGAGTCTTTGGAAATGGCGAGAATTCAATTTCAAATGAGGCACCGTGAACATGAGAAGGAATTGAAACAGTTTGAATTATGTTGAAAAGTAGAAATTAAAGAACAGGAAATGAAGAAGAAAGAGAGATGAAGAAAGAAGAAAAGCAGAGAGATTTAACTTCAAAGGTTAGTAATTAGAGAGGAAAGTTGACATAGAAGGTGGTGATGAAGGTAGACGGTAGGCTGGATGAGGAGGATAGTGAGGATGAGCAACCCTATAGTAGCCAAAGGCTTGATGGGGTTATGTTTAAATACATCCAGACATTATCTAAATTTGATGAGAATGATGGGGGAGCCTTTTTAATTTCACTTGAGAAAGTGGCTAAACAAATGCAGTGCCCAGTGAACATGTTGATTCAAACAAAGCTGATTGGCATTTGCATCTCTATCGGAGGCGGTGTCTGGGGAGTAGGAGGAGGTGAAGAAAGCCATCTGAAGTGTACATGAGCTTGTGCCAGAAGCCGACAGACAGTGTTTCAGGAATCTAAAATAGCGTCCGTGGTTTAACGCACATTGAGTTTGAAAGAATCTAACAAAGTAAATTTGAAAGGTGGGTAAGGGTATTAAAAACAGAGCAAAGTTGTGACACTCTCAGAGAGATTCTTATTTTGGAGAAGTTCAACAATTCACTTCCTGCAGTCGTGAGAACTCGTGTGGAAGAGCAGACTGTTAAAACGGCAAGATTAGAAGCTGAAATGGCTGATGATGGTGATTGAGTTCAGAAATCAAAGTTTGGTTTCTGTGAGGGATTGAGAAGAATGTACGAGACCTTCTTAAAACATATCCCTGTGAGAGTAAGGTTTACTGGCATAGGCCAGGAGTAGCAGGTAAACAGGTTACAGCATTAAGAGATACAGAAGGATGTAACTATTTTACGCTGAGACATGAGGAGATATGTCATTCAGAGGGACTATTGGAGAGCTGAGAAGTGCTCCATTACGTAATGTGTGGTCAGAGTGTCCAGTGGAAACATCAACAGATTTATTCCACAGTGAGGAAGGAGGCCTTGAGCTTGGCGTTGGCGTTACAACATTTCAGCATTTAAATTGCGAATAACATACCTGAGACAAATCTTTATCACTGATCGTGACCCCTTAAAGCTTTTGGAGAAGTTTAGGGAGAAGAATACCAGCCTGTTTCAACTGAGCTTATTATTGCTGTCATTCAATTTGAAATTATACAGGTGACAGGGCGAGAAAAAGTAAGTTTTGACACGTTGTGGAAACTTGGATGAAGAAAGACAAAGGCATTCTGTGGCAGAAGTAAAATGACTGAAATCGAATCGAGTTGTGAACATTTGTATGTTCAGAGTCAATGTAATATATATATGCACCTCTTCCTCCGCTACATTGATGACTGCATTGGTGCCAACTCGTGCTCCTGTGAGGAGGTTGAGCAATTCATCAACTTCACCAACACATTCCACCCTGACCTTAAATTTACCTGGACCATCTCTGACACCTCCCTTCCCTTCGTGGACCTCTCCATCTCCATTAATGACGACCGACTTGACACTGACAGTTTTTACAAACCCACTGACTCCCACAGCTACCTGGATTACACCTCTTCCCACCCTTCCTCTTGCAAAAATGCCATCCCGTATTCCCAATTCCTCCGACTCTGCCGTACCTACTCCCAGGAGGACCAGTTCTGCCACAGAACGCACCAGATGGCCTTCTTCTTTAGAGACCGCAATTTCCCTACCCACGTGTTTAAAGGTGCCCTCCAACGCACCACGTCCACATCCCGCACCTCCGCCCACTGACCCCACCCTTCCAACCATTACAAGGACAGAACGCCCCTGGTGCTCACCTGTCACCCTAGCAATCTTCGCATAAACCAAATTATCCACCGACATTTCCGCCACCTCCCAACGAACCCCACCACCAGGGATATATTTCCCTCCCCACTCCTTTCCGCCTTCTGCAAAGACCGTTCCCTCCGTGGCTACCTGGTCAGGTCCACGCTCCACTACAACCCACCCTCCCATCCTGGCACATTCCCCTGCCCCTGCAGTAATTGCAAAGGTTGCGCCCACACCTCCTCCCTCACCTCCATCCAAGGCCCTAAAGGAGCCTTCGACATGCGATCTCCTCTACATTGGGGAGTCTGGACGTCTCATAACAGAACACTTCAGGGAACATCTCTGGGACACCAGCACCGATCAACCACACCGCCCTGTGGCCTAACATTTCACCTCCCCCTCCCACTCTGCCGAGGACCTGGAGGTCCTGCGCCTTCTTCACCGCCGCTCCCTCACCACCAGAAGCCTGGAGGAAGAATGCCTCATCTTTCGCCTCTGAACACTTCAACCACAGGGCATCAATGTGGACTTGAACATTTTCCACATTTCCCCTTCCCCCACCTCACCCCAGTTCCAAACGTCCAGCTCAGCACTGTACCCATGACTTGTCTTACCTGTCTATCTTCATTTCCACCTCTCCACTCCACCCTCCCCCCGACTGCCACCTTCATCCCCTCCCCCATTCACCTATTGTACTCTATGCTACTTTCTTCCCACTCCCACCCTCCTCTCACTTATCTCTCCACCCTTCAGGCTCTCTGCCTGTATTCCTGATGAAGGGCTTTTGCCCGAAACGTCGACTTTACTGCTCCTCGGATGCTGCCTGAACTGCTGTTCTCTTCCTGCACCACTAATCCAGAATCTGGTTTCCAGCATCTACAGTCATTGTTTTTACATATATATGCATTTCAGTCTACAAATAGAGGGCGATTAGGAGGTCTAAAATTAATCCATCTTTGTATATTGATGGATCATTTTATTAAAGGAGGAGTTGTGAGTATACTATCACTGTAAAGAGTGTAGTTTCTCTTAGGTTGTTTTTGAAGAGAGGTTATAAAGGCAGAGGTGCAGAACTGCTGTCGAAACACTGTTTAAGTAAATAAATGAGGAGGCCTTTAGGTTTCATTAAACGGTGGTAACAATCGAATGGCAGGGGCCAGCTCTCACACACCAGGTCTTCTCGTTTGGTTTTTAGCTGCAGCATTCAGAAGCTGTTGGGGATCCCAGCAGGGTAGGGAGTTTCAATACATGATCCGTAGCTGCTTTTCTCGTTGAGATCTCTTGTTGAAGTTGATTTCTCCTGGATCGGAAAACTGCTGTAAGAATCTGTATTTGAATATATCTTTGTGTCAAGCGGTGTAAACCAAGAAGGTACGGTATCTATTGTTGTGTAAGTGTTCCAACATATAAGCTATCCCAAAATATTCTTTCCTTTGATTGGATTTTAACTAAATCATTTGAATAGATTATATTATATTGTGCTTAATGTCGAGTGGTTTGACCAGTCACAACATATCTGGAATGCACACTTCCCATCTATATTCAAAATAAGGAAAGCTTTGGGTCTAAGCGGCCTTCTTAAAATATTTTGCGGGGATCTGTAGCCGAGGGGTTTTTGATTGACTCCAGTTATTGAAAAGTTAGTGGAGGAGTTGGGGAATGGTATGCTGGAGGTTGTGCTGTGAGTTGCCTCAGACATTCAGGGAGACCTGAGGATTTGCTGACCCAACTCGGGATGGAGCATTGGGACTGTAGTTACAACATCTGGGTCTGTAACATGATCAACAAACGGAGCAGAGGCTGCAGGGAGGGGAAGCTCTGAAACCACGCGGTGAGGGTGTGTGGGGAAAGCGATCTGCTCTATACACCCCGGGTTTTCCAGGAACAGCTTCCCAACTCCACCTAACCTAGGATCAAAGTGTGAGGAGACCCTGATTGAACAAGGAGCTGGTCACAGAGCGGTGTCACCTCCTTCAACATGACCTGCAGCTTCACACCAGGCGGAGGACGGTGCTGCAAGTGGCTGTTAGCGTCACAGTTTCATTCAGCTTCTATGATCCAGAACTTTCCAGGCAGGACTGGGTGACATATCCATCATTTCCCAGTATCTCAACATCAGTGTCACCATACGGTGACGGAGTATGTATATGGTGAATGAGGTCAACACATTGTTTCTCCCACAGCAGGGAGCTTCCGGGTGTATCAAGTATAGTGGGATTCCCGATGGTGTACATGGCATCTGCGGAGTAACTATATCAATAGGGAGAGGTAGAGGAACTGAAGGAGCTCTCTCTCTATGAATGTTACAGTGTGCCCATGCACAGTACTTCATGTTGGTGAATACCCACTGTCCTGGCAGCAATCACGGCCTCTTCATTCAGGAGCAGTCAGCCATTCCCATCGTCATCGGGTCTCCACGTAGAAAGAAATGAATATATCTTTGATAAAGGCCGTCCCCTTGATGCACATTTCAAAACATCTCCAACCAACCACATCAAAGTATTACATGTGTACGGAGAGCAATGGGGTCACTTGGAGTGTCTGGGAGCTGACGATCATGGATGGAGCAAAACCTCCCATGTCTGAACGGGTCTGAGTGAACCCCCCAGTACACAGTATCATTTAATCCTGTAATCCCTCTCCATTTCAGTCACATACTGCCTTCCATTATTCCTGTAAATGAAATGATAGGTGATATCACGCTAAATTCGACCTGCCAAACTATTATCTATTGCCTTTACCTCTCTGAATCTATTTGCAGACTCTCCACCCTCTCTTGATAATTTAATCACTTCCTTACCACAGCGACATCACCAAACTCAGCATCTGTATATCTGTTCCATTCTCCTGATCATTAATATAGATTGAAAATAGTTGAGAACCCAGTGCTGGTCACTGTGTCACCCTACTGCTTACGTTCTGTCTAACTGATTGAGATTGATTTATCCTGAGTGCCTGCTTCCTGGATGATACCCAGGCCTCCCCCATTCCTATCCAACACAGTCGAAGGGCTGAATAAGAACAAGGAGCATCTGTGAGGAATCCAAACTCTCGATGAGGCTGATGTCAACGCGGCCTCTGTTCCACTTTCCTGCCATCGCTCCATCCTAAACCCTCGTCTCTTGTTGTATATTGTGCCACAGGAAAGAAAATTCACTCCAAACCTACACTTCCAATTACATTTAGCATTTTACAGATCTCAATGAAATCTCCTTTTATTATTATAAACTCGACAGTATAGGCCGAAACTGCTCAATTTCTCTTCATAAGACAAACACTTCAAATATGGAATCAATCTAATGAAGCTCTTCTGAATTGCCTACAATGCAAATACCTCATTCTGTAGGACACCCAAACTGTACTCCAGTTGCAGCCTCACTAATGCCTTGCATAGCTACAGCAACACTCCCCACTTTTCTACTCTATCCTTTTATAAATAAACACTGAAATTATGCTTGCATTTCTCATTACTTGAAGTACCCACAAGCAGGTTTTCTGAGATAAGAAAGCAGGCACCCAGATCCCTCTGCACCTAAACACTTTGAACTTTCTCTCCATTTAGATAATAATTTGTCTTTTTATTAAACTGGCCAACTTGAATAGCCCCATATTTATTCACTTTAATGTTCCTTGCCAAATGTTGGCCCATTCACACAACCTATCCATGTAGTTTTAAATCTCTTGCATTATAATTCTGAAGTAATTTCTCACCAATGTTAGTGTTATCTGAAAATGTGGTATCGTATTTTCTATCCCGTCAACCGAGTACAGTAATACTATTGATCGTAAATGAGAACTGAAATCAATGGCACACCACAAATTGCATTTTCCAAAATAAAATGACACATTTATTCCATCTGACTGCATTTTGTTGGTTAACCAATCCTCAATACAAGCTAATAAATTACTCCCAAACCCATGTTGTCTGATCTTACCACTTACACTTTGGAGAAGTGACACATCCAATGCCTTCAGGAAGACCAGATACATTCCATCTCCAGGAATCCTACTATCCACCTTGCTTGTCATATCTTTAAGTAATTCAAGCAAACACTTCAAACTCGATTTAACCTTTGTAAAACCATGTTGACTCCAATGGATTTTGGTTTAACTTTGCAAATGTCCTCAACAATGGATTCTAATAATTGTCTTAAATTACAATAGTTTACCATTACGTTTTACGCCCAAATGTAACAGTTATTATAATTTCTTCCCTTTTGAAAACCTTTACGTTTTCTTTGAATTCCTGTTTAATGGGCAAAAGGTTTTAAGATATCAGCTCCAATTGCTGTTTGAGGCATGTGTGACTGACTGCTGGTGTACAATCTCGATGGGCTGACGTCTTTCTGGTGTTCCCATGCTGATGTCTCCAAGGCCAGAATGACCTTCTCCCATTGATGCGTTAGGGGGTTGGGGGATTATGGAATCCTCCTGTTGCTGGGTAACATTTTGAGGGACTGATGGGACTTCTCATATTTCCCCATAACAGGTGGAGATACTGAACGGTTTCTGCATGTATCCTGGAGATGGGACCGAGGGAGTGATTGGTCTTCTCTTGTTCCCATACAACAGACATGTGTCTGAATTACCTCTTCCTTTCTCATGAAAGAAGTCGCAGATCGTTTTTATCCTTATCCAACACCCTTGAAATAGACTCGGTGGGTCTGAATGACCTCCTGTTATCCCAGTGTAACAAGCTCGAGTCACTGTGTGACCTCTTCCAGTTCCTATGTTACAGACTTGAGGAGGCTGAATGGACTGATCCTGTTACTGTTTAACAGGATACTGGTGCAGCATGGCCTACTGTTATAGGCTCAAGGGGCTGATTGGCCTCCTTCTGTAAATGTATATCAGGCTCCAGGGGCTGACTAGCCTCGTTCTGTTTTGGTGTAACAGGTTCGAAGGCCTTAATATCCCCCTGTTGTTCCTGTGTAACAGGCTGGAGAACGGAATGGTTCCTCCACTATCTGCGTAATTTGCTTCACTTGTTGGCTCCTTCTGTCATCTATGTTGAAATAGGACACTCTTTAATTTTTGTAAACTCCAATGGCTACTGGGTCAACCTGATCACCCTTTCGTTATAAGATAGCACCTTCATTTCAAGAATCAGCTGAGGGAACCATCTCTGAGCTGCTTCCAATATAACAACATCCTTTCTTCATTGAAGAGATTAAATCTGTACACACTACTCCAGATGTGATCTCACTAAGACCCTTTACAGCAGCAGCAACACTTTACCAGCCTGTTGTAAGGTTCCCACCCAGGTTAGAGCTGTCTCAGCTCTCTGGAGGAATACAGACCATTGTTGGAAGATCATTGTCCTTCTCTACTCCATCAGCATAACGGGAGATCTGGAGAAATTAATGTTTGAGAAGATCATAAATGATGTGGTGAGATGATCTCTACCATTAATCTCCCCAGAACCCACGTCGCTCAGATTCTACAGAATCTTGTAAGGTGGAGCGCAAAAACAGCAAGGAGGAGCAAACATTGATGGGAGTTATATATCAAAGTGAAAGCTGCAGTACAAATGCTGGACATGTTATAAAACAGGAAATGAGATATTCACCTTTGTGGCGACTGCAGTAATAATTTACTGTTTAAATTATATCTAAACTGTGTTAACCCAATTGAATGCTAATGCTGGGAAAAATGGATTTCGTGACCACGTGCGAGATGGTTTACATGAACATTATGTCGAGCACTGAGCTCGAGATCAGGTTATTTAGGAATTGGTGTTGAGTGAGCAGAAGAGCTAATTGAAAATTTTGCTGGAAAGTACCTTTTGGGAACAGTGACCACAATGTCTTGGTTTTCTTTTATGCTGTTTGAGTACACGGCAGTTTTTGTTTTATTTGAAGTAACCGTTATAAATCTGAGTCATGCAAGCCATGAAGGAGTGAGGAGAAAGTGGGGACGACAGATGCTGGAGATCAGAGTCGAAGAGTGTGATTCTGGAAAAACACAGTCAGGCAGCATACTAAGAGCAGATAAATCGATGTTTCGGGCATAAGCCCTTCATCAGGTATGAAGCTTATGGGCCAAGCGGGCTGGGGGATAAATGAGAAGGGGGTGCGACAGGGGGGAGGTTAGCAGGGATTGCGATAGGTAGATGAAGGTGGGGTTGAAAGTGATAGGTGACGAAGGGAGACAGAACACCTCAACTACTGCATCCATTAAACCCAATGTGTTCTTCTCTATATTGGCGAGACAGAACATCAACTTGTGGATCATTTCAGAGAACATCTCTGGGACAGCCACATTGAAAACCTCCATTGCCTTGTGGCTGAGCACTTTAACTCCCCTTCCCACTCTGCCAAGGACATGAGGGGCCTAGGCCTGATCCATAACCAAACCTGAGCCACCAGAAGCCATGAGGAAGAAAGCCTCCTCTTCTGTCTTGGGACCCTCCAACCACAGGGGATCATAGTGGATTTCACCATTTCTCCATTTCCCCTAATGCCACCTTAACTCGCTCCAACCTTCCAAGTCAGCACCGCCCTTTTGAATGTTCCTATGTGTCCACCTTCCTTCCTATAAATCTGGTCTACCCTACTCTCCGATTATCACTTTCAACCCCCACCTTCATTTACCTATTAGATGAAAGGAGGCAGCTTAGAAAAATGCCAAGTGTTGCAGTAAGCCAGTGGATTCAGAGAAATGTAGGACCCAGCAAAGGATGGCTAAGAAACTGAGAAGAAAATCAAAAAGAGAACGGCATTTAGCCAATCTGCATAAGGTTATAAAATATTATCCAACAGTTTAAGAAAGGATGAATTTGGAGAGTGGAGAACTACAGACCAGTTATCTTGCCATCCACAGTCAGGTGTCTGTTGGACTCGATTACAAAGAACATGCTACTAGATAATTAGAAGGTAATAACGTAACTGGGGAGTGTGGGAATGTATCGATGAAAGGAAAACCAGAAGTGACAAACATTTTTTTAGAATGGTTTGAAGATGATTCTTGTGGACACAGGCAATGAACAACCAATGTATAACATATAGCTGGATATTCATGAGCTTTTCTTTTCAAAGAACTCACACAGAAAGCTCATAAGAAAAGTTAAAGCAAGAGGTATTGAGAAGAATATATGCAAATGGGAAAGTAAATATTAGGTTTACATTCATGTGAATGTAATTGGAATAGAGAGGATGTCGTGCACCAGCTGCATCGAGTGTTCATGAGACTACACTTCGAGTGTTTTGTATCGTTCGGAGTCCCAATCTAAGAAAGAATATATTGATTACAGAGGAACTGCAAAAGGTATTATCCAGATTAATCCCTAAAATGGCAAGATTGTCTGATGTGGAAACTCAGCCTGTGATCTCGAGTTTCAAAACATGAGAGGTGATTGCAGTGAAACTTAGAAACATAGAGGGTACTGAATAACAGAGGGACATGGAGAAGTACAAGTAGGCGAGATCAGGAAGAATCCCACGATATTCTACACGGACAAGTAGAACAGAATAATCAGCAAACAGTTAATCTGTGTGTCAAGCTGGAGAACATTGATGGATTGATACATGAGACCTTCCCATCTATTTTACTTGGGAGAAGGAGGATGCAGCTACAGAATTCAAGAAGATGGACTAGGAAGCTCTTGAACAGATTGATGTAAAATACGAGCAGGGATTTGAGGTTTGTTCTGTACACATTTGGTCCAATCTCCGTGTCTGAATGAGTTGTATCACAGGCGGCTGTTGGGGTCAAGGGAGGAAAGACCCTGACTGAATATTTTAATTAGAATCTGACCATAGGGGAGGTGTCAGAGAACTGGAGAACTGCTAATACGATTCCACTTCACAGTAAGGGTTGGAGAGATTGACCAGGGAAATATAGACGAGCGAGTATTAGATCACTGTTTAGGAAAATACTGGAGAAAATAGGGAAGAAAAATTGAACTCCAATCAGAGTTGCAAGGTTTGACCAGGGATAATCATCATGACTTTATCAGGAGGAAGTCACATGCAATGTATTTGATTGAATTAGTTTGAGGAGGTCGATTGTTTAGTATTGTAGGAAGGTCTTTGGCAAATTTCCACCTGGGAAACTGAAAAATAATGTAAAATCTCACAATATGACGGATACGTTGCCAAATTACAACGACATTTGTCTTAGTAGCAGGAGAGAGAGGGTGGTGGGAGAAGGCTGTTTGTGTGACTGAAGACCAATTTATCCTAGTGTACCACAGGGATCAGTGCTGTGTCCCTTATTGTTTGTGATATTCATTTTAAAAAGTGTGAATGTGGAAGGGGCCAGATGGAGATCGGGGGAAGATGTGATAAGTAAGTGTATGTTTGACATAAAGATTGGCTGGGTGGTTCGCAGTAAGGAGGAAGGCCTGAAGTTACAGGAAGACGCAGATGGAATGGTCAGATGGGCAAATCAATAGCAGATAGAATGTAACCCTGATAAATATGGGGTGATGCACTTTGGGAGAAGGAACCAGGCAGGGGAGGACACAATGAATGGCAGCACACTGGGAACCTCAGAGTGTGCTTCTCCACACATCCCTGAATGTGACTGGACAGATTAATGGGCTAGTTAAGAATTGGACCTTGGGTGTTGTGTTTCCTAATCAGGGCGTAGATTATAAGAGCAATACAGGGCTTTGGTTCGTCCAAAATGGAGTACTGTATGTAGTACTGGGAGCCACATTCCAGGAAGGATGTGATTGTACTGGAGAGGGTGCAGAAGGGATTCACCAGGATGTTCCCTGGGATGGACTATATCAGCTATGGAGAGAGGCTGGATAAGCTCGGGTTGTTTACTTTGGAGCAGAGAAAGCTGAGGGGCCCGTGATTCAGAAGGATAAGATGATGAGCGACACGGACACGGTGGATAGACAACAGATGTTCCTTTTAGTCAGAGGGTCAAGAACAAGCGAGCACACTTTTAAAGTGAAAACTTTGAGGTTCAGAGAGGATTTAACCTTTTTTTTCACTGAGAGGTTATTGTGTTCTGGGATTACTTCCTGAGAGGGGAATTATCACGGGTAACCTCACAATCATTAAAAAGTACTTGGACGAGCATTTGGAAGTGTAATGACATTTTAGGCTATGGGCCTGCTGGAGGGAATTGTGACTAATATTGATCGTGCTGTACTTCTCTAGGCACAGAGTCTATGCTCCTGTGAGTGTATGGTGTGGAAGGTCAATTATTGATCAGCTTAAGGCAGAGATTGATGAGTTTCGGAAGAGTATATTCACAAGGGTTATAAGAGTGAACTGTAATAACTTGTTAAATCATGTCAATGTGAGAAATATGAGAAAACAAGTGCAGTTTCATTACAGGCTGAAACCAGAGAATGGAGAATGGGGAACAGGGAAATGGCAGAGCTATGAAGCTACTACTTCAGTTCCGTCTTCACAGAACTTTCTAATAATACAAGGAAAACCAAGTCTGGTGTGGGAAAATTATAGAGTACATGGAACATAGAACGTAGTAAGGAAATGGTTTAGGAGAAATTATTGGGGCTGAAAGTAATGGTCATAGATAACACTAACATAGATTTATGAATGGGAATTGTGTTCGAGAAACAGACTGGGAGACAAATGAAAGAGAAGCAATGGATGTAAAACATGTTGAGTTTTAGAAAAAAATGATAAAGCTCCAAGCCCAGTTCACAAAATCAAATCTGAGTGGATTGGGGCTAATGTATGGCCATGTTTCTAGAATGGGACAGCTGGCAGGAAACGGTTAATAGAAATAAACAGACTCGTCAGGCAACAGTCTGACATTGTCTCTAAGGTTCTGTAAGGTATAAGTCGTTCCACATCTAGTCAAGAAACGTTGGGGACAATTAAACAATTCACTGGAGGAAGAGATTCCACAAATAACCCCTACCTCTATGATGGGAGAGCCCAGCACTTAAGTTTATAAGATAAGGCTGATTCATTTGTAACAATCTTCAGTCAGAAGTGCTGAGTGGATGATCCATTTCAGACTATATCCCAGACTCCCCATCACCTTCCCTGAATATCTCCTGTCTCATCAGCAGGACGGACATTGGAATATAGTTGGAAGGGAATTTCTCTTGGAGTCCTCAACACTGACTCTGTATCCCATAAAGTCTAATGGCATTAGTTTGCACATGGGAAAGGAAACCTCCTGCTGATTACCATGTACCAGCCTCTTTCAACTGAAGAATCAGTACTCCTCCATGCTGACCAACATTTGTAGGAAGCATTAAGGGTAGCACGGACACAAGATGTACTCTGGGTGGAGGCTTTCAATGTCCACTCCAAGAGTATCTCAGCTACAGCATTACTGATCGAGCTGGCCGGGTCCTAAAGGATACAACTGCTAGACTGGTTCTGCGGCAGGTGGTGAAGGAACCAGCAAGACGAAAATACTTACTTGACCACAGACTTACTAATCTGCCAGTTGCAGAAGTATCTGTCCATGACAGTATTGGTAAGAGTGACCACCGCATAGTCATTGTGGAGACAAAGTCACACCTGAACATTGAGAATAAACTCCGCCATTTTTGGTGGTACTATCACGGTGCGAAATATGACAGACTTCGAACAGAACTAGCAGCTCAAGTCTGGGTGTCCATAAGGTTCTGTGGTTCATCTATAGGAGCAGAATTGTACACCCACACGACCTCATGGCGTGGTATATCTCCCTCACAACAATTACCATCAATCCAGAGGATCATCATTGGTTCAATGGACGTTCAGGATGGCAGGAGCAGCACCAGGCATACCTGAAAATGAGGTGTCAGCCTGGTGATGCCACCAAACAGGACAACTTGTGCACCAAACAGCATAAGCAGTAAGTGATAGACAGAGCTAAGGATCAGAGCTAAGCACTGCAGTCCTTCCACATCCAGTTGAGAAACGTTGAGGACAATTAAACAATTCACTGGAGGAAGAGATTCCACAAATAACCCCTTCCTCCATGATGGAAAAGACCAGCACCTCAATGTATGAGATAAGGCTGATGCATTCGCAACAATCTTCAGTCAGAAATCCTGAGTGGGTGATCCATCTCAACCTCCTCCAGTGGTCCACAGCGATTCAGTTACCAATCATCAGCCAATGAGATTCAGTCCACGCGATATCCAGAAACGGTTGGAGATACTGGATATTCCAAAGGGTCCATACTCTGACAACATTCTGGCAATAGTACTGAAAACTTGTGCTCCATAACTTGCCACTCCCCTAGCCAAACTGTTTCAATCCAGTTGCAACAATGACATTTCGCTGGTTATGTGAAAAATTACCCCAAGTATCTACTGTATATAAAAAGTAGAACAAATCCAATCCGGCCAATTCACACTCCATCAGTCTACTCTCGATTATCAGTAAAGTGGTGGAAGATCTCAGTGCTTTTAAACAGCACCTGCTCAGCAATACCGTGGTCAATGGCGCCCAGTTTGGACTCCACCAGGGCCACTCAGCTCCTGACCTCATTATCGTGGTTCAAACATGGACAAAATAGCTGAATTCCAGAGGTGGGATGAGAGTGATAGCCCTTTAAATCAAGGCTGCCTTCGACCAAGTATGGTATCAAGGGGCTTTAGCAACACTGGAATCAAGGGGTATCAGGGGCAAACTCCCTGCTGGTTAGAATCATACCTAACACGTAGGAAGGTGGTCATGGTTGATGAAGGTCACTTAACTCAGCTCCAGGACAAGTCTGTAGGAGTCCCTCGGGCAGTGGCCGAGAACTTCTTCAGGGCTGCTTTATTAATGACCTTCCCTCCACGTTAAGGTCAGAAGTGGGGATGTTCGCCAATGATTGTACAATGTTCTGCAACATTTGTGGCTCCTCAGATACAGAAGCAGTCCATGTTCAAATGTGACAAGATCTGAAGAGTATCCAGGCTGACAAGTGCCAAGTAATATTCAGGCCACACAAATGCCAGACCACGACCATCACCAATAAAATACAATCTTACCTGCCCCTTGGCATTCAATGGTGTTACTATCACTGAATCCCCCACTATCAAAGTCCTGGTGGGTAATCATTACTCAGAAACTCACTGGTCTCGCCACATAAACACAGTAACTATAAGAGCAGGTCCGAAGCTAGGAATACTGCGGCGAGTAAGTCACGTCCTGACTTCCAAAATTCTGTCCATACTCTGCAATGCATAAGTCAGAAGTGTGATGGAAGACTCCCAATTTGCCTGGATGATTGCAGCCCCAACAACACTGAAGAAGCTTTACACCATTCAGGACAAAGCAGTCAGTTTGACTGTCCCTTCATCAACAATGCTCCACCACCAACGTTCAGCAGCAGTAGCAGTGTTTTACTATCTACATGCTGCAATGAAATGATTCACCAAAGATCCTCAGAGTCCATCTTCCCAACTCACGACCACGTCAATCTAGGTAAAAGGCTGCAGATGTATGGAAACACTGTCATCTTCAGGTTCCCCTCCATGCCATTCACCATCCTGACTTGAAAATATACCATCGCTCCTTCATAGTCGCTGGATCAGAATCCTGGAATTCCCTCCCTAATGGCATTGAAGGTCAATTGGCACGCTGAGCAGTATACATAGACCCACCAAGTGGGGCGCTGCAACATTAAAAAGGATCTGCATCTCCTTGTACACCAGACGCTGAAAGTAATATTGCAGAAACAGAAAGCAGTGAGGAAGATAAATGGCGCGTTGACCTTCATTTCAGGGGGATGTGAGTCCAGGAGAAAGGGTGTCTTACAGCAGCTGTACAGGGTCTGGTGAGATATCATCTCGAACGTTGTGCAGTATTGTGTGTAGTTTTGGTCTCCTCACTTAATAAAGGACAAACCTGACATTGATGGAGAGCAGTGAAGGATGACCAGACTGGTCTCTGGGATGACGGGCTTGTTGTGGGAGCAGAGATTGGGGAAACTGGGCCAGTATTCCACGGGGTTTAGGAAAATGAGTGGAGATCTCAGTGAAATATACAAAACTCTGACAGGGTGAGTCAGATTTGAAGCAGATCACTCTGCGTTGAAATGAGAATAAATGTCTGCACTCACAGACTGGTGAACCTGGGGAATTCGCTCGCACCTGGAAACCGAGACATTGATTATAGGTAAGGATTTAGAGACAGTAAAGGGATGGGGGGAGAGCAGGAGTACGGTGTGGAAATGAAGGGCCAACCATCATTACTTTGAATTGGGTAGCAAACTCGATGGACCAAACGTACTACTGCTCTTCCTATTTTATCGCTTCCCAAGGTTACTCACATTAACTGATATGGATATCGTGTGGGGTAAGTGCATTGAGGAGATTTTTTTCCATGAACTAGAATGGGGGAGGCTCAATGTGTTGTATGACCTACTCCTTTCTCGCTGTTTCTGTACAGTCTGTGGGAAAGCTCTGTAAATGTTGTCACAAGCTCTCAGATGTTAGGAAGGAGGTCTCTGCAGTGTCGACAGGACTGTGTTCCCATTCCCTTTTCCGATAATGATGCTGAGGCCGGATGTTCTGTCCGGTTTCATCCTTTCAGACCTCGGAGTAGTTAGATTCAAATGAGTGCCTTGATTGACCGTTTCAGAAACCATTGAAATGTTTATCACATGTCAGGGTCTTTGGAGTCAGTTTTAGGCCAGTCCAGGAAATCACGGGAGATTCACTTCCTAAAGTACATTGGAGAAGGAAATTCTGTTTACAATCGATATTGGCTCCAAGGTCACTGTTACTGATCCCAGATTTTAGATCACGATATTTTATTAATTGCTTTTAACATCCACCCGCTGCCAGAGCATTAGCCTGGTCTGTATTAGTAATCCAGTGACATTTCCACTACAGCACCATCTCCACATGGGGACCTATTGGAACCCACACTGAGCTGGTTATTTCTGTGCTGTTTGACAGCTCTGTCAAAAAGAACACCCACCGATTTGACTTGTCGTGATGGGACTGAGGGGGTGGTAATTGGTCAGATTGTAATTATTCCCCTCTTCGGGAACGGAACATAGCTGAGTAATTTTCCACGTTGCCAGCGAGATGTCGGAGTTGGAGCTGGAATGAAACAGCTTCCCCAGGGACACAGCTTGTTGTGCAGCACAAGTCTTCAGTCCGATTGCAGGAATGGGGTCAGGGCCCATTGCTTGTGTCATATCCACTGTGTTCAGCTGTTTCTTCATATCACGTGCAGCAATTGAAATTGGTTGAAGACTGACATCTGTGATTCTGTGGGCATCATGATGAGAGTGAGGTGCATCATCGACTCAATACTTCTGGCAGAGGATGGTGCAGATGAAAAATCCTTATCTTTTACACTGATGTGCAGATATGTTCCATTATTTCGGATGGGGATGTTTGTGGAGACCTTGCCTCCAGTCATTCGTTTAATTGTCCATCACTATTTTATAACTGAACGTCACAGGACTGCAGGGCTTCGTTCAGATCTGTTGGTCAAGTCTGGTAGCTTTAATGAGTTAGCATCAGGTTAAAGTTCTGACATCTTCACCCACGCTCGTCACTGAACCATAGATGGTGTTGATGGCAATGACAGACTGAAGTGTTATCCTGGCAAAAAAGTTTCAGGTTGTGGTTGAATGCAGGTCTGCTTCTCCTGTTGCTGTGGTCCAGCAGTTTCGAGCTGCAATAGCTGCAATGCAATTCTGCTGTCTGTTCCCCAATTCTCACTGAGACCTATTCACCCATCAGCCCTGCACTCCGTGATCTAACCTGGTTTCTGATATGGAAATACTTCCATTTTCAAACTCTCATTCTGCTGAGGGTCTGTCTCCCCGGGTCTTGCTTCCAATCTGATACATTCCGCAAAAGCATTTAACTGATCTTAATTCAAATGTTTAATTCACCTGAATCTTTTTCCTTGAGAAATACCATCTTCTGTGTTTAAAGTGAATGTGTTTCCTCTGTTTCTCTCCCTGACCACGATTAAGAGCTCTGCAGTGTCAGTAATGCCAGCGTTATGTAGTTTCAGAGCCAATGAATTCTCTGGATTCCCAATCATCTTCACCACATTGTATATTTTCTCTTTTGGTTTGATGCCTTGTAACTCATGGCTGGCTTGTCCTCCCATGAGTATGTTTCATCTTTTTGGGGTTGCATTCTGGTATTATCTTCCGAAGTATCCCCAGAACCTCCTCCCATTGCGGCTCCATGGTATTTCCTGCTCAGATCCCCTTCCAAATAACTCTGGCCAGCTACAGCCGCATGTCTTTGTAGTTACATTGCTTAATTATAACCACATTACATCTTGAAGAGTGCATTAGATATAAACTGAAAGAAGGAGTTTTAAGAGATGGTACACGAAGAATAATTGGTGGATTTCTTAACTAGATACAAAGGGAGAAACAAAGGAGAGGATATTGATATGGAGATGTGGAAAATGAGAAAACTACATTATCGAAAGAAATAGATGAACATCCCCCAATGTTTTGGCAATGCCTGTGTGCTGTGGTCCTTTGTACATTGCATGTACAACAGAGAAATATGTTCAAATGCTGAGTCTGATGCCAGAATATTTATATGACAGACACTAACTTTGGAAAGAACCCAACAGACGAATATATTCAAGGGGATTAACTGAAATAAGTTGGGACACTAGAATCAAGAATTTTGATCTTCAAATAAAACCAGTGGGAAAATTCGTTTAATTTTGTTACTTGTGGTTGATTAAATCAAAAGTGAGGGAAATGGCTTTTAACATTACTAAAGAGGTTCCCAAATTTTCCAAGGAAGTTTAGAAGGACAGAAGGAGGACATTTTTTAGAATTAGCAAATAGTTTGGAATTGGGTTTAGCCAGGAAGAAAAGGGAAGCTGAAATTGTAATGGAGTTGGTTAAGCACTTTGATGTATCAGAGAAATAGGCAACTGCAGTAGAGTTATAAAAACTTAAATTGCAAATGTGGCAACTGGAAATAGAAGATAAATAAAGGGAAGGAAACAGAGAGAGAAGAAACAGAAAGAGAGGTAAAAGAAAGAGAGTGAGTATTTGAAATTCAGAAGTTGGGAATTAGACAAGAAAGTTAAATTAACAGGATGGAGGTGAAGGTAGAACATAGGGATGTATAAAACTATGTAAATAACTTGCCATTTTTCGTTGAGAAAAATGGCAAAACCTTTTTTATTTCATTTGAAAAAATGGCTCGTCAGATGACGTGTCCAGTGAACTTGTGGGTAATGCTAGTTCAGACTAAGCTGGTGGGCACAGCTGGTGAGGTAGATGCAGCGCTATCAGATGGGGGGTAAAGAGATTATCAAGATGTCAAATTGGCAATTTTGATTGGTTATGAATTGGTACTAGAAGCATATAGACAGAAGTTCAGAAAAATAGAGACGGAACCAGGTCAGTCTTATATTGAGTTTGAAAGAAGTAACCACAGTCATTTTGATAGGTTGGTGCTGGCCTAAAAAATAGATAAGGCCTGTGAGGCTTGACGGAAGATTAAGTTGCTGGAGAAGATAAAAGACCACTTACAGAGATAGTAAGAATTAATGTGAATGTACCGAAAGTTCAAGAAGTGAGAAGCACGGCAGAAAGGGCAGGTAAATATGCACTGGGATGATATTTAGTTTCTGGCAGGATTTTCATCCTATGAGGGATAGAAATTGGGAGAAGGCAAGATCACACATTACAAAGCGAAGAGTAACGCACAATACTTTACCACAGGTGAAAAAGAAGCCCAAAGAGGTTGAAAGGTGGTGAAAGGCCTCAGGTGTTCTCACTATAAGGGAGTGGAAAACATAAAATGACAGTGCCAATGGTTTCAGAAGGGCACTGGGAAAAGGTGGTTTCACTGCAGTAAGCTGGGATGGGCGTTGAATGAAGGCACTTTGAGGAAAGATGTGGTAGAAGAGGCTAAGCCCAGCGGAATCAGTGAAACTGGTAAAGGAGACCCCAAGTAAAGCCGAGGATCATGCAGGAGAGTGCACAGCCGAGGTAAGGGCTGGTTATGGAGTTAGTACCTGATCTCTGAAAGAATTCGCCTCTGTAGATAAAGTTTACTCAGAAAGAACAGGGGAAAAAGGACAAGAAGATATAATTTTGTGAGATTTGGGATCTGCTCAGTCTCTAATCGTTGAGAGGTGAGGCGCCGGAAAAACACAACAGATCAGGCAGCGTCCGAACTGCAGGACAATCGAATATCAGGCAGAAACCCATCGTCAGGAATATGGTGGGGGGACAAGGGGGCTGAAAGATAAATACGAGGGTAGTAGCTGAGCTGGTTGGAGGGTCAATGGGAAGGCAATAAGAAGATGTAAGTGGGAGTGATAGTGATATGTCAGAGGGGAGGGTGGAGTCGATAAGTGGGAAAAAAAATGGCCAGTTAGGGCGGTTCAAGAGAGCAGTGCTGGGTTGAACGGTTGGATCTGGGAGAGGTTGGTGGAGGGGAGATCTGAAATTTGGTGAAGTCAACGTTGATGTACAGTTTGAGGGTTCCAGCTGTCCTACCACCGATAGGTGTCCTATCACCCTCCTGTCCGCCTATCACCATCACACCCCACCTGCATCTACCTATCGCCTTCCAAACTCTCTTCCACCCAGCTCCACTCCCACCCTCAAATTTATTTCTCAACCTCCTTCCCCCTCCCTTACCTCCCACTTCCTGATGAAGGATTTATGCCTGAAACGTTAAGTCTCCGGCCCATCAGATGCTGCCGATGTGCTGTGCTTTTCCAACCCCACACTTTTCAGCTCTGATCTCCAGCATCTGCAATCCTCACTTTCCCTCGGCCGCTAATAGTAAGAGATGAAATTATTTTCACTCTTTCTGGCATGTTAATCAAGAGCGTGATAATTTGTAGAATGGGGACAGAAATTAAGCATTCCCTTGTGTAACATCAGGATGCAGTGCCAAATCAAGATGAGGGAAGTAACAGTGACAGTGAGTAACAGAGTGTCAGTTCTCGGAATACAGTTTGTTCTTGGGAACGATTTAACAGGAGGCGAGGTGGGAGACGCACCCCTTGTGGTGGAGAAGCCAACGGAAGATTAGGGAATTGAGGTGTTAAAAGAAAAGTACCCAGGAATTTTTCCAGAGCGTGTAGTAACAAGATTCCACTTTCAAAAGTTACAGCAGGAAGGAAAAACGAAAGAAAAAGGCAAGTGAGTTGACGCTTAGTGAACTGACACCCTGTTGATGTAACGGTGCAGAAAAAAAACTGAACAGGCAGAGGATCAGGCAGAGGTGTTTAGTCCTGAAAGGCTAATGGACTTAAAACAGATATATACACGTTATTGACTTAAAGGTAGAATCCTAAAATTAAAATGGAGACCCCAATAGGTTAGTGCAGAAGGGAAATGGGATGAAGTGCACCACGTAGTGTTACCTGTAGCATACAATGTTATGGGTAGCACATATACTAATTGCAGGCGGTCACTTAGGTGTACAGAAGACTCAGGCTAAGGTACAGAAGCATTTCTAGTGGCCTGGAATGCACACGGACGTGTTTTTTTTTGTACATGACATACATACCAAATGGTAGGTAGGTAACAGGCAGTAATAAAACCAGCACCTTTCTTGCCAATTACTGCATTCGAAGAACATTTCACGTGGGTTATGATTAATTGTGTAGCTCCCCTTCCTAAAATAGAAGTGGAAAACTATATTTACTGACAATAATGAATGTGTCTACCAGATTTCCAGAAGCAATTCCATTATGGAATGTTAAGATAAAAAATGAGATGGAGGGGTTGGTAGTTTTCTTTACTCGCTGTGGGCTAGGCAGTAAGATTCAGTCAGACCAATGATCTCATTTTACCGCTCAACTGTTTATGAAGTCATGGATAGGTTCAGGATAAGCAGTTTAAATCAAGTGCGTCAGAACCTGAATCCCAGGGAGCCTTGGAAAGTTAGCACCAGACGCTGAAGACCATGTTAACAGCGTACTGTTATAGTTACCCGAATGATTGGAAGAAAGGTGTCCCATTATATTGTTTGCCATTAGAGATGCCCCAAATAAATCTCCTCAGTTTTCTTCCTCTGAGTTAATATGCGTTTGTGTAGTGAGAGGACCTTTGAAATTAATAAAATATAAATTGACAGGACCGAAGTCGGAAATCTCACACTTAGATTCTGTGTGTGAGGTGAAGGAGAGAGTGAATGGAGTAGGTGAGTTAGCTAAATAGTATCTGAAGAGCACAACATAGAGTGAAGCAGGTGGCAGATAAAAACTCTGAAACTTTGAGGACTTCCCGTGCGAATGACGTATTAGTATTGCCCCCAGTAGTAAGAAATCTCTTCAAAGCCAGGTTTAGTGGCCTCTTTCAAATTAAAAAAAAATGTGGAGCCAGTTAAGTTATCTAGTAAAGACACTGGAGATGACAGAAAAACTTAATCGAGTATTTCATTTGGATGAATAATGCACCAGCCACATTTAAGACTCAGGAAAAGAGCTGTGGCCAGATGAACAAATTGTGCAGTTTATCTGTATGATGTAGTGATCTTTAGCAAGTGATCAAGAATGATTATGTTTCGCACTGGCCTGACAATATTTTAATGTGTATATGACAAACAAATTATCGGAGATGGTTGTGGACAATGACAAATCTCTCGCATTTTTTGGAACAGTTAAAGAGCAGAATATGAGACGATTTCATTGGAGTCTTACCTTACCGACTTTAAACTTACAAAATGTACATGCTGAGGCTCCTACAATGTGATAGCAGATGTGCTATCGCGGATTTAAAGGAAAAAGTGTGGATAAGATTTACCTTATTCCAGTGTTATAATGGTGTGCAGAATTAATATGAATGTTATAACTGAGATTAATACTTTCGTATTTCATATAATTGGGATTAAGAATTAGAGGAAAAGAAATGTAGCCATCTTTTCATTCTGCTGGTTCACTTTATTTCCAGAAGCGGGGAGTTGTTATGAAGCCAAAAACATGTATGGACACTTTAAAACAGAACGGGTTTTGCCGAATAGAAATTAAATCCACAGATGCCAGCTAAAGGTCAAACTGTTCCACATGTCACCATTAGCTGAGATATGGATATCTGAGTTATGGTTGCTGTTTTGACAGCCATTCAAACGCAACCAAAGAGTTTAAATAACGCTCAGGAAACCAGAAGCCAACAGAATTGAATATTATTATTTGGACACCTGGTAAGCAACCAAATTATGAGAATTGCTATATCATGGGGAGTATGCAAACCTAGCATTTTGAACACTGGTGGGACAGCTACTGCCATCCAACAGCAGAGCAACTGCTGTAGAGCAGGAGTGCGAACTGGCCATCTCAAACACTCTCTATCAAAGACACATGTTTATGTAAACCTACTTGCAATAAAAAAAAGACCCAGGGAGATCAGCAGCTGATAGAGTGAACACAGCAGGGAAGATAGAAACTATATAGTCTTGAGATTGTAATGTTTAATATGTGGGCTGTTGGAACAGCATATTTTTACAGAGTTGGAGTCAGATAGTAAGTAGCTAGGAAAAGAGGGGTTGTATTTGTGAATAGTTCCTGTTTAGTGTTCACTATTAAAGTTAAGAAACAAACTTGTTAATTTTTGTTAAAATATTATAGGAGATCTGTGTCGCTCATATTTTAACAGATTACGAGGTGAGGTGAGCTTTTCTGGGTGTTTGGTTTTAATTAACAGAGGGGTTCATCTCCACCTTGTAAATGTCCATTCACTTTAGCCCCATTTCTCTGCAGTTGGCCCATATCCTTCCAGTCCTTTCCTATCGACATATTTATCCAAATGCATTGAAATGTTGTTAATGTAGCCCCCCCAACCACGTCTGCTGGCAGCTCATCCATGTACCAGCCTCTGTGTAAAGAAGTGGCCCCTCAGATTCCCTTTTATTCCTTCTCCTCTAACCTTAAACTGATCTCCTCTAATCCTCGATTCTGTACACCTTGGAAAAAGACTGAGAGCTTTAACCCTATCCATACCCCTCGTGATTTTATGAAGCTGTATAAGGACTCTCTCAGTCTCCTACACTCTAAAGAAAATGTCCTAGCTTGTCCAACCTCTCCCTATAACTCAGACCACTGGGTCCTGGCAACGTCTTTGTAAATTTCTTCTGCACTCTTTCTAATTTAATAACAACCTCCCTATAACAAGGGTACAAAAACTGAACACAATACTCCAAATGCGGCCTAATCAAGTATCTGTGTAACTTCAACATAAGTTCCCAACTTCTATAGTCAATGTCCTGCCTGATGAAGGCCAATGCGCCAAAAGCCTTCTTCACTACCCTGTCTACCTGTGACTCCACTCTCAGAGAACCGTGCAACTGAACACCAAGGTCTCTGTGCCCACTGCACCCCTTGAGACCCTCCGATTCACCGTGAAACTCCTACCTTGATTTGAGTTTCCGAAATGCAAGACCTCACACTTCTATATTAAATTCCATTTGCCATTTCTCGGCCCACCTCCCCACCTGATTAATGTACTGCAGCAATTTTTGATAAACTTCCTCACTGGTCACGCAACCACTTATTTTAGTGTCATCTGCAAACTTACTAATCCTGCCTTGTACATTCTCAACCAAATCATAGATAACAAACAGCAATGGACACAGCCTCGAGTCTGACCATCATCTTTCCACTCAACCCTCTGCTTCCGACCATCAATCCAACTGTGTATCCGATTGGCCAGTTCCCCAAGCATTCCACGTGATGGAAACTTCCAGAGCAGCCTGCTGTGTGGAACCTTATCAAAGACCTTACTGAAATCCATCGAGACCCTACGTCTACCGCTCTGTCCTCGTAAACATTCTCGGTCACTTCATCAAAGAACTCTAACAAATTTGGGAAGCATGATCTCCCACTCACAAATCTACGCTGACAGCTCTGAATCAAACCCTGTGTAAGTAATGGGTGCAGTCAATGGAATGCTGTCCCTCATTGTAAGATGATTCGAGTATGTAATTAAAGCCATCTTCCTTGCTGAGACAGCATTAGGGGCACTCTCTACAGATTTGATCTCCTTTGTAAGGAATGATCTCCTTCCCACAGATACAGATGGTGGTATCATGAGGGTAGAGTGAAGTACCTGAGAGTTTAATCTGCAGAGCTGTGAAATACGAAGAAATTGTGATGCTGAAACATGAGGTGTCGCAGGTGTATTTCCAAAAGACACATTGATAGGGTGAGAAATTCAATACTTTACCCAGGATTGATTGGTGTGATTTATTGTCACATGTACCTCAGTACAGGGAAACACTTTATTTATGAGCAGTGGAGGCAGATCATAGTAAGCATGGCCAGACAGATCATAGGGTGGAAATAGTCTTGGACAGAGTAAGGCATACAGGATACACTGCACAAGACAAGCACTCAACAAGATCAACAAGAGCAAGATCAGCATTATTTGAACATAGAGAGTCGATTCATCAGTTGACCGAGACTTTCCTAATAGTTTATATGTCTAAATTAACTCTCCCCATGTTATTGTGCAGTCGGCGTGTGAGCCCGTACTGAACGTCAGGTTGCATACAATCCCCAACAGCAGCTACAATACCTTCGATCTGAGCAGGTAGGCATTCCCACCAGCTTCCGCCCTACATAGAGAACACCAGGCTGGCTTCTCGGAGATGGAAGGTGCTTTCTTGAGACTTCACACAAGACATATGGCTTCCCTCCTCAACACTAGAAAACCACGTTAAAGTCCTACGTGTTTATCATGAGCAACGGAGCCAGGAGGGCCAACGTGGAGCAGTCTTTCTGAACACTACTGTGCCTCTGCTCCACTTGTTCATCATGTTGGAGCATCAATCTGGAGACAGCGAGGACTGCCGATGCTGGAGATTGTCGTAGAGAGTAGAATGCTGGAAAAGTACAGCAGTTCAGGCAGCTCCGAGGAGCAGGAGAATCCACGTTTTGGACATAAGCCATTCATCAGGAATCAGCATCAATTACCTCATTCTGTCTCTTTGCAAGAGCGTTGAGGGAGTTTGGCCTCGTACTGTTCCTGTGTAAGTGACTCAAGGAGCTGAATGGCCTCCTCCTGTTCCTTTGTAAGTGACTTTAGAGCCTGAATGACCTCCTCCTGTTCCTGTGTAAGAGACTGAAGGAGCTGAATGGCCTCACCCTGTTGCTGTGGAAGTGGCTTTAGGGGCCGAATGGCCTCCTCCTGTTCCCGTGTAAGAGACTCCAGGGGCTGAATGGCCTCCTCCAGTTCCTGTATAAGTGACTTTAGGGGCTGGATGGCCTCCTTCTGTTCCTGTGAAAGAGACTGAAGGAGCTGAATGGTCTCATCCTGTTGCTGTGGAAGTGGCTTTAGGGGCTGAATGGCCTCCTCCTGTTCCTGTATAAAAGACTGAACGGTCTGATTGGGTTCTTTTCCGATTGGACAGGACCAAGAGCTTGATTGGGTTACCCCGGTTCCTGTTTGACAGCTCGATGTGCTGACAAGTGTAATGATGCTGCAGGCCTTGAGAGGTTATTTTGTCCTGGTTTCTTTTCAGAGAGAGATTGAATGATCGTTACCAAACTGGTTAGTGAAGGCCACTGAGTAAACAGCTAGGGAGGTCTTGGGTTAATTTTAATGCAGCCTGAAGGGCTTTGGCCATCTCTCACAAATTACGATCTCTGGGTTTTCGTTTCTAAGTAGCATCAGAAACTATTGGGGTCTCCACAGAGTTGGAAGCTTCAGTGACTATCTCCAGGCTGCTACCATCTCTGAATTGTCTCTTGGTGCTGTTTTTAATTCCTGGATTGGAGAAATATTTGGGACAATCTGTGTCTGAATTTTCCTTTCTGCCAGGGGCTGTGTTTATGGGATTTTCCTATATTGGAACAGTTCATTAGTAATAGTTCCTGGATTTGTTATTCTGTTAACTTGCCCAATAGAATTACGTTTTTCTAAATTCCTCTTTCTTTGCTTTCATTTTATTTTTAGTGTTTCAATAAATAGTGTTTAGCTTCACACCGAGTAGTTTGACCTATCACATTGCATCTGGAACAGTCACTTTATATTCCCTTAAAAATAAAAATAAATAGAGTCTAGGTTACCGCCTTCAAATATTTTCGAGGGGCTCTCGTGTGGTCCTTCTCTTCCTGAGTAATATACTAGAGGCACTGAATGGGCTGTCCCTGTTCTTCTCCAATCGTGTCAATGGGCTGAATGGCTTCCTCATATTCCTGTGAAACCAGCGTGAGGTGCTGAATGAACTCTTATTTTACTGTGGCAATGTGCAGTGTCAGGCAGTGCTGGTAGATGAATGTTACGGACCATTTAACAGCACAAGTCTCAATGGAGTCTGGGTCTTGCTGCACATGGACACAGACTAGTTCAGGAGCTGACGGGGATACAAAATGTTCTGAACATTGTGGAATCTTCAGTGACAATCCCCACTTCTGATCTTATCGTGGGGAGTGTGGGGGCGGGGAGATATTGATGAAGCAGCTGAAGCTGTTTGTGAAGAGGAAGCTACCCTGAGGATCTCCCACAGAGCTGACCCAGGACTGAGATAATGAACATCTTCCTTTGTGCCATGTTTGACTCCAAACACTGAAGAGTTTTCTCTGTTTCTCATTACGTCCAGTTTTGTTAAGCTCCTTGATGTCAGCAGACGTCAACCACTGCCTTGATATCAGGGCCAGTCATTTTTACCTGAACCCCTGTCTCAACCTCTTTTGTTCATATCAATAAGCCATGATATAGGAGCAGCAAGTGTTTTCTTCAAACAGGTGGTATTGAATGTCAGGGTTTCTCTTCTCAAGAGTGGTGGGGAGCAAATGACTGAAAGTATTTGAAGAGGAGGTAGATGGATATTGATCTGTCAGAGAGTTGAGGGCAATAATGAATTGGGTATGAAAGAGGATTTGAGACAGAGAGCAGATCAGTCATGATCTTAGTGAAGGGCAAAGCAGGCTTGGGGAGTGAACGACCTGTTCCTGTTTCTGATGTTCTCACATTCTGTTCTTGGAAAGTTAGTGGGTGTTATTTTCATGAATGTCTGTTATGGAATGTTGCAGGCAGGGAGACGAGAGGATTTTGTGCGCCATCTCTGGGTGAGATATCGCGGCTGTATTCTCAGTGATTCTGGGTCTAAACATGACCAACAAATGAAGCACAAGTTGCAAAGAGGGGAAGCTCTGTAAAGAGAGATGAGGGGCCTCTTTCATATCCGTGCCTGGATTTTCCAACAGCATTTCCCAAATCACTTCAAAGCGTGTGTGACAGTCTTGAGAGGCTGAATGGTCTCCTCCGTTTCTGTACAACAGGTTATAGGAGTAAGTGGCCTCCAACCTCTCCTATCTAACAGGTATGCGGGGCTGGATGGAATACAGAAACATGGGACTGAGGAGCAGGAGTGGGACATGAGATACTTTGAGCCTTTTCCACCACGCACTAAGATTGTGGACTCAGCCCCACATTCCTGTCTGTATACTATTACCCGTGACTCACTTCCCTTTCAAATATTTAATTAAACAGCTTTCAATCCATGTGAACATAGAGGCACGATAAACTTCCAGTGAAGAGAATTCCCACTTGAAAGGTCCTTTCAGAATGTTTCGCCATCCCTCTTATAGAATCTGACAGTCATGCAGAACGGAAACAGACCCGTTAGTCCAATCTGATAACCCCGATCAGATATCAAATCTGCTCCAGTCCCATTTGCCAGCATTTGGCCAATATTCCTCCTCTTTCAGATACTTTTTAAATGTGCGATTGTAGCCGCCATCACCACTTCCTCTGACAGCACTTTCTGTACACACACCACTCTTTGTGTGAAACATTTACCTTCAGGTCCATTCTAAATTAATCGCCCTCTCATTTTCAAACTATGCCCTCTTGTTCTGGACTCCCCTACCCTGGGAAGCAGAACGTGGCTGTTCAGAATATCTATGCCCCTGATGATTCTATAAACCTCTATCATGTCACCCTTCAGCTTCTGACACTCCAGGGGGAAACACCTTAACCTAGTCAACCTTTCCCTGAAACTCAAACCTCCAGTTCTGCAACTGTGTTGTACGCAGTATTGCCTCACCAACATCCTGTACAGATACAACATACCACCACAACTCCTATACTCAATGCTCTGACTGATTAAGGCAAATGTGCCAAATGTGTTCTGCACCACACTGTCTACCTGCGACCCCACTTTCAAGGAACAATGTACCTGCAGCCCTATGTCCCTTTGATTCACAACACGACCCAGGACCTGACAATTAGGTGTATAATTTCTGCCCTGATTTGCCTTCCCAAAATGCAAAACTTCGTATTTATCTAAATTTAACTATACCTGTTACTCCCTGTCCCTTTGTCCCATCTAATTGTGGTCTCGTTGTACTCTGAGATAATATACTACACCACCTTTCTGATGTAATCTGTAACCTTACTAAATATGGCCCAAATATTCACATCTAAATCCTTTACATAAATGATGAAATGCAGTGAACTCAGTACTGATTCTTACAGCACACTGCTGCTCACAAGCCTCCAGTCTGAAAAATATCCCTCTTCCTTCAAGCCAATTGTGACTAGCTTCTTCTCTATCTCGTGTGACCGTACCTTACTCATCTGCCTACCAATTGGAATGTTGTGAACACCTTACTGAGGTCCATGTAGACAATGTCTACCAAACTGCCTTCATCAATCTTCTTTGTCACCTCTTCATAAAACTCAATCAAATTAATGAGACATGATTTCCCATGGAGAAAGCCACGTTGACTACCCCGAACAGCCTTTGCCTTCCCAAACGCATGAGCTGAAAAATGTGTTGCTGGAAAAGCGCAGCAGGTCAGGCAGCATCCAAGGAGCAGGAGAATCTACGTTTCGGGCATAAGTATGCATGTAAATCATTTCCCTCAGAATCCCCTCCAAGAACTTACCCACCACTGACATCAGGCTCACCGGTCTAAAGTTCCCCAACTTTTCGGGTCATGTTTCCTTTTCAATTCCCACTGCTCCACTGCTGATAACAAATGTCAAATGTAACAAGGTCGGTGATATGGCCGAAGATATCGGTCTCAGACTGGGTCAGGGTCAGTTTTAGCAACAAGTCAGGCTAGTTTCTTTAATCTGCTAAAATAGCACGTTTATGATCCAGAGCAATGTTACTCAAACTATGGTGGAAAGATGAATGGCAAACTGTTTGGAAATTGCAAATAAAAATCGATATTTCCCTTTCTAAAAACACTGACACACACACACACACACCAATTTCAAGTTGAACGCGCTTTGTCCATATATTATTGTAACTCATGACAAAAGGAAAAATTGAGAGATTGTTCAAAATGTTATTCTGCTTCTGAAGACATTCTACTCACGCAAACTGCTAGCAATGGGATTTCATCCTGGAACAGTTGGATTTGGCTGAATTCCCTTTGCATTAGGCAGTGAAGAGATTCCAATGAATTCTGGCCAGGGATCGCCCAAGGGTATCACAGTGGCTCAGTGGTTAGCACTGCTGCCTCACAGCACCCAGGGCTTTGCGTTCAATTCCAGACTCGGGTGACTACTTGTGCAGAGGTTGCACATTCTCCCCTTCTAATGGTTGCTCCAGTTTCCTTCCACAGTCCAAAGCTGTGCTGGTTAGATGGATTGGTCATGATAATTTGTCCAAAGTGTTCAGGGGTTTCTCGGTTAGGTGCATCGGTCTGGGTAAATGTAAGGGAGCAAGCCTGAGAAGGTTGGTAAGGACGTTTTGTGCCGAAGGGCCTGTATGCACACTGTAGGGATTCTATAAAAATAAGAATGGTAACGATGACTGTAGATTTTTTGTTTTAGCTCGCACACATTGCTGTCATGAGGAACAATGAAGGAGAGAGAGTTTAATCAGGCAGATTACATTTTCTCTCTCTCTGAGCTGAATCACACAGTAATGTCATCCTCTCCCAAACATGTGAGGTCGCCTTGTACATTGTCCAAACTATGTCTCCATCACATTCCCTGTTCCATGTAGGTGCATCATTGTTGCTGTCATACACAGTGCCATATCCTTAGCAGAAAATGGTCTCGGTCGATTTGAAGATATGTTTATATGTCGCTGCATCATTAAAAAAATAAAATGTTTCATGTATTCAGAATATTGTGTTAAAATGAATTCATTTTGCAACAAATACAGATATTGCTGGAAAAGCTCGGCAGGTCTGTCAGCATCCAGATGCCTTTTACATGCTGTATTTGTACCAGCCTCCACCACTTCCTCTGGCAGCTCATTCCAGACGTACACCACCCTCTGTGTGAAATGGTACTCGTGGGCTCGTCAAAACCTTTCCCCTCTCAATTTCAACCAATGCTCTCCAGTTTTGGACACCCCAATCTGGGGAAAAACCTGATTACTCACCCTATCCATAACCATTTTGATTTTATAAACCTTTACTGCTGCATAATGTGACTCCAATCAACACGGATGGCTGTGCTTTAAATCATCCTGGGCCTAAATTCTGAAATGCAATACTGACACCTCTTCCTTCTCCATCAAGCCACAATTCTAAATCCGTTTTAATCAGTTTGTTCAGGTGCGTTATGAAACACTTCTGTGGGATTCGCACCCAGACCTTTGTGCCCGGTGGTAAGGACACGAGCATCACTGGGCAATACCCATAAAGCTGCAACATTATTCTCCCGGGTGTTTGTTCATCAGCCTGTTCTGACATGCTGTGACATACCTCTGCAACAGGCAGGACTTGAATCCAGGCCTTCTAGTCCAGAGCTTGGAACACCACCAGGCACGTTCAAGAATCAAATCCAGACGTCTGGCTCAGAGGCAGGGACATTACCCACGACACTACTATATCCAGATTTTGGGTCATATTTTAAGTGTCAGCTTTCAGCTCGGTGTGGATTTATTATAATCAGGTTACCTTTCCTGAATTACACAAAACACTTTGTATTGTTAAACAAAGGCAAAATATTTGTCTCAACTGATAAAGGGCTTTTGCCCAAAACGTCGATTTTACTGCTTCTTGGATGCTGCCTGAACTGCTGTGCTCTTCCAGCATTACGAATCCAGAATCTGGTTTCCAGCATCTACAGTCATTGTATTTACTTTGTTGGGTGTACGTGCTGTGCCATCGAAGTTAACTATGAACAGCTTTAATCGCCATTATCTGTAGTCTGCAATATTAGGGAAAGAAATCCTGCAGACGCACTCTGCACAATGAAGGGTCTCAAATAGATTTTCATTTCTGAACACCAGAGACGGAAAAAGATCATAATTTCCGGTCCCAAAAGACCGATAAGTATTACCCAACTCTCACGTGTGACTGCCTTCTTCCTAAAACCATGACGTGATACCAGGCCGCTGATTACTGGCCAGCCTCTCCTCCCCACTGACTGTGTCTGCAATCTGTCCCTCCTCCCCCTAACCACAGAAGGCAAACCAAGCTCAGGGTCTTTGTGAAAATCAAGGCCGGAGTGTGCAGGCCTCCTGGAGAGGGGGAGGGAATTTTAAAATTAAATGGGGAAGGTGAGGTGGCAGTAATATCACTCACTGGGCTGAGGGGTGGCAGATGGATTTTCATTTGGATTAATGCGAGGTATTGGATTTGGTAAATCAAACTTGCGCAGGACCTATACAATTAAAAGCAGGGCCTTTGTCAGTGTTGTAGAATAGAGACCTAGGCCGTCAGCGTCCCCATTGGGTCCGGGGGGTGGGGGGGGGGGGGTGCGTAAAAACCATATCAAGTGTCATTGGCACTTTGGATTTTGTTTCTTTTTTTATGTTTTTAGCTTTGGAAACTTTTGAGAGCTTGTTAGTTGCAATAGTTTTAGTTTATACAGATTTAAGGCTCGATGAGTCTTTAGTCATTAATGCTCAGCGATGTGTAAGTCGATATGAAATTCTCTAGAGTTCAAATGTTGCTGCAATGTGTTATGGATAATGATGTGCTTAAATGGTGTACCTGGAACATTACGGGGAACCATCGTCCAGTCAAGAGGAAAATATACTTTCTCGTCTTAAAAAAAGAGAGTTGTCCTATTGCAGGAGATGCACCTTGATGACAAGGAACATTTGACATTACAGTAGGGCGGGTTTGCTCGTATTTTAATACTAAGAGTGGGGTAAAAGTCATAATGGATAGGAAGAATCTTCCATTTAAATTACTAGATTGTATTAACACCGATGGAAGGATCATAATGGCAAAGTCTTGAACTACGGGAGTTAATACAGTATTTTAAATGTTTATTGCCAACCGGTGCACCCTCTTAAAATCCTGGTAGATGCATTTTCCAAATTCAGTTATCTTGCATCATGGCACATGATTGTAGAAAGAGATTTCGACTGTCTTATGGCCCCACGATGGACAGAATGTCCAAAGGTCCCCCAATACCCTCGTTATAATGTAAGCAAATAATGGATTTGTGTCCAGAACTAGAGCTGGTGGATGTCTGGAAGCAGATCTACCTCACAAGTAGGGATTTTATTTTCTTCTTTAACCCGCAGAAATGGCACACGAGGGTTGATCTCTTCCCCATCCCTGCAACAATCTTAGATTCTATTGGGAATATTATCCCAAGATTCCTGCCCCAGAAGTGGGATAAAAGTCTCATAAAATTATGTTGTATGCAGATGGTCTTATGTTTTTGTCAAATGCCGCAATTTCGGCAGCTCACGTGATGCAATGCAATACTTCGCTTGTCGCCTTTTCGGGCTCTATGATTAATTTTACAACGTTGGAGGCCATGCCTCTGGGAGGTCTTGGGGAAATACCTGATGAGGGCAAATCCTGGTTTCCTTTTAAATGGTCACGGGGGGTGTGGTGGGGGAGGGTTTCCCAATTTCGGTATATTCATTACATCCGTCTTTGATCATTTATTTAACATGAACTATGTCCATTTATTTGACAAGACCTTCAAAGATGGGAGGCACTTCCAATATCCTGGCGAGGTCGGATAGCTCTTATTAAGGAATGTCCTTCCTCATTTACAATATCTCGTGTGAATGCTTCCTTTGATGTTTCCCACATAGGTATTTAGGAGACATAATGGCGGGTTTAGCTCTTTTATTTGGCAGCATAAGCAACTCTTTATCAAGCTAACCAAATTGCAACTACCCCACAGATTGGTGGAAGTAGATCACCCAGATAAAAGCTATCAATTAAGCTCTTTTTTTATCCTATGTTAGTGCCTGGGCTGCTGAGGACTCGGCATCAATACTGTGAGATATTGAACCCTATCAGATAAAGTGAACCTTTATTCGTCTGTTTTTCTTAGCTAAATTGACAACATTTATGAAGTATTGTCATAACCAAATAATTATCAATATTGTTAAAGCATGAATGGCAATGCGTCAGATCGATGGCAATACAGCCAAAATCATTTTTCTTACCCCTGTAATTGGTACACCGGGTTGTCATCCGGGGAGAATGGATTCCAGGTTTAAACTGTGGGCAGTAAAGGGTGTACCATGTTTGGGTGATTTGGAATTAATGGAATCCCTACAGTGTGGATACAAGCTCTTGGGCCCAGCAAGTCCACTTCGACCTTCTGAAGAGTAACCCACCCAGACGCATTCCCCTACCATCCCATATTTACCCTGACTAATGCCCAAATCTACACATCCCTGAACTTTATGGGTGATTCATCAATCACCAATTCATCTAACATGCACATCTTTGTACTGTGGGAGGAAACCCACACAGACACGGCGAGAATGTTAACTTCACACAGCCAGTCACCCAAGGCCAGAACCAAAGCCGAGACCCTGGTGCTGCGAGACAGCAATGCTCACAACTGAGCCACCACGTGTTATTTGATGGAGAAACAATGATATCATTTGATCAAATAACTTGTACGTATGGACTACCTAGTAGGGACCTCTTCTGTATTTTTTTCCCAGATCAGAGATTTGATTTAAAAAACACACACACTTTTACCACACTCTTACAGATCCGATAAAGGGAAGAGGGCGTTTATTGCTTAGAATACACTCTATCAGTACCCTTTATCATTAGTTGGAGAGTGTCCCCTCAGACGAGACTGTGCAGCTTTGTGATGTCTGCTAGAGAGAGTTGGGGGTTCAGAACACTTCGGAGACATGGGAGGACATTTGTGAAAATGTTTGAAGGATTTTGATCTGTAATAGTACCCATATCATGCAGTTGACAATACTTCGTAGGGTCTATCTGACCCCAAATTGTCTCTCAAAATGCGAAGTGGGATTATCTTCAGCATGTCCGAAATGCAGAATGACTACAGGCACTCTTACTCATTGCTTGTGGTTCTGCTGCAGACTTCATCTATTTTGGAGCACTGTGTCAGATGTGATAGAGTGCGTATTGAGGACTGAATTGGAGATGGACTTGCTTTCTGTTTTCCTGGGCTTGCCCAAGGTATTTTCCACAGATGAATATGGGAAAAAATTATATCCTTACATTCCGGACTTTCCGTGCTCGGAAAAATATTCTGTTGTGTTTGATGTCTGAACTCCCCCACCCCCAGAAAGGAAGAACTGTGAACATAAAAATGTGTATCAGTTAATGCTCTTGATGAACGAGAACTGTCATTTTGTTATGCTGAGCTGTATTATTTATACATTATTTATTGTTTAGTTTTGTTTTTTTCTTCTGTCTGTGTAGTGCTTTAAGTTGTTTTGTATGTAATTTTCTCAGTTATTTGAGTTGTGTTGTTATTAGTTTATTATAATATTAAAAAACTATTTTTAAGTATTTTTTTAATTAAAATGCTAACTTTGATATAATACAGCCCCAAAAAAACTCTCATTAGAGAGACCACTCATGGTGGTTTATCCTGAGGATCACCACATCTGGGGCGATAGGGTGAGGCTGAGAGAGTCTGCCCTTCATGGTAATCTCTGTCAGTGTGAGGAACTGAAACGGCGCTGTTGCCCTGCCTCTACATCACAAACCTGCCTTCCTACCAACTGAGTGGGAGACCGTGTAACTGTTAAAGACAGAAACGGTCACAAACAAAGGGTAAGAGAAACATTCATAGTAAGGAAAGTGGTACAGTTCAGATAACGGTCAAGATAACGCCTGAGGGTAAAAATGGTCTCTGCTCGAAATTGTATTTATAACAAGACGTGTTTAGAAGTTGTTTTTGGTTTAATATCATTAAGGTGAGTCAAGTGACTCTTATGTGTTACGCATTGGGACACTACCATTTTCCTGAAACTGGGAAATATTTGGAACATTATCCCCTGTATACCTCCAGGGATTCCCTTGATACAAGCTGCCTGAAAATGAGTCACGCCTCCTTTTTTCTGGTCAAAGCCTCAATATCTCTTGGCATCCAGGGTTCTCTCTTCCAGTCTCACATAACCTTCACCCTCACAGCAAAATGGAAACCTTGAACTCGAGCAATCTCCTACTTGCCCGAGATCCTTTTACCTGGAATCAAACAACTCCAATCATCCCCTGCAATCCCCTGTCTAACACCAACAACATACGCCTTGCCCCAATTTAGAACTTGAATCTGTGGACCAATTTTGTCCCTCCCATAACTATTTTAAAATTAATACAACTCTGATCACTTTTACCAAAATGGTCCCCCTCTTTATCTCCTTCACCTGTCCTGCCCTATTTCCCAACAGTGGGTCGAGTTTGTCCCTTCCCGAGTACGATACTCTATATATTGATTGTGGAAACTTTGCTGAACATACTTAACAAATTACGTTCCATCTAAGTTCTTAACCATCTGGAAGCCCCAGTCTATGTTAGGAAAATTGAAATCACCTATTATGACAACCCTATTGTTCCTGCAAGTCTCCCCCGTCCCCCTGCATATTTGTTCCCCTAATTCACATTGTTAATTATAGTGCAATAGTGTTGATTATAAAATTACCAACCCCCTCTGACTACTTTGTTTCACGAAACCTCATTGGATATTATTTCAGGTATTTCAACTTTAAATACTGGTGTGATACTCGCCTTAATCAGAACTATTGGTATTTAAACTGTTTCCATTTACATCTCTCCGTCGCAGTGATTTTCACATCCATGGCACCCCTTGTCAAGGCACAGTGGAGATATGGAGCTGGAAATGGATGGGAACTGCACATCCTGTCGCTTCCAGCATTGGCTGCAAGTTTCCCCACACTGGGCAGCGATCTAACACAATGTTACCAAACAATGCATCAGCCTGGGATTATATATGAGTGAACCAGTGCAGTCTGCAGAACTCCCCAAGCTGCACATTTAGACCATGATTATAGATCAAGTATTGGTGTGGGCTGCACAGATTTCCACTCTGGACATTGCTGGGTTGTATTTAGCAGTACGCTAGCCATATCTACACAGTGCTCCATCCTGAAAGTATAATGGATGGGCTGGTTATGTGAGTTGGATTGCGAATGTGAGAGAACTAAACATCTGGCAATACCTTTATTTTGTGTTTTCATTCTTGTTATTGGACCCTTCAAATCCAGACTCATCCGGTTAGACCCGACCCTCTGGATGAGTCATGGGGACTGTTGTTGCAGCATCTGGGTCCCCAACATGACCAACAAATGGAGCAGAGGCTGCAGAGAGGACAGTCTCCGTAAAATGGAATGAGGGAATCACTATCAGATCAGCCGTGGTCTTAGCGAATGGTGGGGCAGGATTGTGTGGACCACGAATGCAACTTATTCATATATTTGTGTTTGTTCCAAGCAAACTCCCCTTCTCTCCCAGTGTCCCATACTAGTGGAGAGTGAGTCCCCTCCTCCTGTTCCTGCGTAACAGGATCCTCGGGCCTCAGTAGCCTCTAGATTTCCCTGTGTCCCAGTTTCGAGCAATTGAGTGACTGCCTCCTGCTCCTGTGTCCCAGTCTTCAGCAGCTGAGTGACTGCCTCATGCTCCCGTGTCCCAGTCTTCAGCAGTTGAGTGACTCCCTCCTGTCCCTGTTTCCCAGTCTTCAGCAGCTGAGTGACTGGCTCCTGTTCCTGTGTCCCAGTCTCAAACAGTTGAGTGACTCCCTCCTGTTCCTGTGTCCCAGTCTCGAGCAGTTGAATGTCTTCCTCTTGTTCCTGTGTCCCAGTTTCGAGCAGTTGAGTGACTGCCTCCTGTTCCTGTGTTCCAGTCTTCAGCAGCTGAGTGACTCCTCCTGTTCCTGTGTCCCAGTCTTCAGAAGCTGAGTGACTGCCTCCTGCTTCCGTGTCCCAGTCTTCAGCAGATGAGTGACTCCTCCTGTCCCTGTGTCCCAGTCTTCAGCAGCTGAGTGACTGCCTCCTGTTCCTATGTCCAAGTCTCGAGCAGTTGAGTGACTGCCTCCTGTCCCTGTGTCCCAGTCTTCAGCAGCTGAGTGATTGCCTCCTGTTCCTGTGTCCCAGTCTCGAGCAGTTGAGTGACTGACCCCTGTTCCTGTGTCCCAGTCTCGAGCAGTTGAGTGACTGACCCCTGTTCCTGTGTCCCAGTCTCGAGCGAAGTTTTGTGAAAATAGATGTCCTCCTCCGGCTCCTGTGTAACAGGCTGCAATAGCTCTGTGCTCACCTGCTGTTCCTGTGGAATGGAATTGAGGGACTGAATGGCCTCTTCACATTCTTTACAGCTTTTCTTGACTAAAAGCCTTTCTCCTGTTTCTGTAAAACACCATCAAAATCTGAATGATTTATTTTTATATTTGACTGTCAGTAATTGAGCAAAACAGCTGACTGACAGAATTCAGAAGCTGAATAGTCTCCTCCTGCAACATTCTTTTAAATCTCTTCTGCACCTTTTCAAGTTTGACAACATCTTTCCGACAGCAGGTTGACCAGAATTAAAGGCAGTATTACAAAAGTGGCCAAACCAATGTCCTGTACAGATGCAACATGTCATGCAAACGCATAGACTCAAAGCACGCACCAATAAAGGGAATATCACCAAGTGCCTTCTTCACTGCGCTGCCTACCTGTGATGGCACTTTAAAGGAACGGAGAACTTGCACCATAAGGTGCCTCACAGGGCAGCGATCTGGGTTTAATTCCATCCTTGAATGACTGGCTGTGCGGAGTTTGTACATTCTCCCCGTGTCTGTAAGTTTCCTCCGGGTGCTATGTTTTCCTCCGACAGTATAACGATACATAGGTAAGGGTAGATTGGCCATCTAAATTGTGCATAGTACCTTTGGATGTGAGGGCCAGGTGCATTAGCCATGGGAAATGCAGGCTGAGAGGGGTAGGGTAGGGGTTTGTCCAGTGGGATACTGTTTAGAGGGACGGTGTGGTCTCGATGGGCCGAAAATCATGTTTCCTAACTGTAGGGAATCTATAATTTCTATGAACTTCTCTTTGATTGACAACTTTCGACAGGATCCTACCTATATGTCTGGCCCTGATTTTTCTTGCCAAAATGAAACACCTCACATTTATCGAAAATAAACTCCATCTGCCACTCCTCAGCTCACCTAAGTTCCCATTATATTTTGAGAGATCATTCTTCACTGTCGACTACACCACCAAATTTGGAATTATCTACAAACGTACTGACAATACTTCATATACTCAAGTGCAAATGATTTGTATAAGTGACAAAAGGTAGTGGACCCACTATTGATGTTTGCGAGTAGCACCACTGGTCACAGGTCTCCAAGTTAATGAACAAATGCCAACTGTCACACCCTGTCTCCGATATTCAAGAAAAGTTTGGATCTAAATGGCGAGCTCTCCCTGGATTCCAGGCAGTCTAACCTTGCTAACCAGTCTACCATGTAGAACATTTGGGTTTTATTACTGAATTCCAGAGAGACAACATCCACTGTCCTGCCTTCATCAATCATCTTCTTCACTTCCTCAAAACATTCCACCGAGTCAGTGAGATGTGATCTCCAATGTAAAAAGCCCTCTTCAGTCTTTGTCTTTCCAAATGCATATACATCGTTTCCCTCAAAATCCCCTCCAACAATTTAGTCACCATTGACGCCAGGCTCACTGATCTATAGTTACCTGGGTTTTCCTTAATTTCTGAAATGATGACACTATGTTAGCAACTCTCCAGTCTTTTGCCACCTCACCTGTGGAAATCAATGTTACAGATATATCAGCAAAAGGCTGAGCAATTTCTTTCCTAGCTTCCCACAATATTCTGCGATACAACTGATCAGATCCCAGGGCTTTGTTCACCTTTATATGTTTTAAATGTTCAACATCTCCTTGTAATATAGACACTTTTCAAGATATAACTATATATTTCTTCATTCTCTCGCTCTTGTAACCTCCTCCACATTAAATACTGAGGATAAATACTTGTTTAGTATCCCTTCCATCTCCTATGGTTCCACACATAGGTAGCCTTTACTGACCTTTAAGGTGCCCTATTCTCTCCCTAGTTAATCTTTTGCAATTATTAGAGTTGCTTCAATGCCTCGTTAACCCTATTTCGAAAGCCATCTCATGGCCACATTTTTCTGGTCCGATTTCACCGTTCACTATACACTTCCTGCCCTTCTACACCTCTGGGGATCCAATTGATCTCAGCTCTGTTTACCTGACATATGCCTCCTTCCTTAACTTGACCAGAGCATCAATATATCTAGCCATCCAGCACTCCCTGCACCCACCAGACTTGCCCAACACACTAATAGGAACACGTTGGCTCTGGACTCTCTTAAACCACGTTTTGATGCCCTTGCATTTTCCAACCATCCCTTTACCTGTGAATAGGGTATTCCAATGTGCCTTTCACAGGGCTCGCCTAACACTTTCACAATTGGCCTTATTCAAAGTTAGAACTTTAATATTTACATCAGATCTTTCCTATTCCTCAATTAGTTTAAAATTAATATTTATGTGTAACAGACTTGAATGTTAAATAAACATTTCCAGCCCCGATGTAACAGGCTCAAGAGTCTGAATAGGCTCCTCCTGTCCCTCTGTAATAGACTAGAGAGGCTGAATGACCTCCTCTTGTCCCTCTGAAATAGACTCAAGAGGCTTCATGGCCTCCTCCTGTTCCTGTGTAACAGATCCGAGACATTAAATGAGACAGCAACCTGTGGATTACGAGCAGCCATGAAACTGTATCTGATGGAGGTCCATCCCTTCTCAGTTACAGAAACACAAACAACACAATGTACTCCAGGTGCCCTCTCAGTAACACTTCATACAGCTGCAGCGACACATCTCTTTGTTTTGAATGATTCTTTCAGCAAAATATGCCAATATTCCAGCTTTCCACCTATTCAAGTAGCAACAGGCTAATATGGGTTGAATGGTCTTCTCTTATCCCTCTGTAAGAGGCCCATAGGGACAGAATTGCTTCGGCCTGTTCCTGAGCAGCAGTCTCAAGGTTCTGTCTCAAGGTTATGAAAGGATTTGACAACAGGGCATTAAAACCAGGAGCGGCCGCACACTGGTCAATAAGTACCGTACTTTGTGTTCAGGTATCTATAAAATTGCCCAAAACGACTTTTTTTTATGCAGTCGATCTATTATTTTATAACTGCCTCCTTTCATAAACAGAGTGGAACATATATAGATCCCTGCAGTGTCCTGTTAATACTCTCATATACAAGTTAATTAAAAGATTTAAAAGATTTAGATTTATGATCCATCCATCAGCAACCCTCATCCATTCCATCCAAAACCAGTAAATGAAAAGTGATGTTTTGAACGGGTTAACTGAGCCTACTTGTTCGGTAAGTGCGATTAATGCCAATCTCCATGGATTCTAATTATGCCAGTGGAGGATTTCCATCTTTTAATGATAAATGGGCTCCATTCATTGTGTTATCCCATAACATGAGCGGGAGCATCACCGGCAGCACTGACAGGGAACAGCAGATCGAGAGAGAAGGGGAGGAGAGATCAGAATCTTAGAACAGTAGACTGGAATGTACCAACAATGGATCAGAATTTGAGAACATTAAACTAGAATATTCAAACAATGGATCAGAATCTGAGAACATTAGACTGGAATGTTCCAACAATAGACAGGAGTTTATCCGATTATGTTTGGTATCTTTCTGCATTTTATTGGTGGTCATTATCATCTCAGATCTATTACGCCCTTCTCATTATTGAATACATTTATTATCCCTTCCTGGCTATCGTTGATGTTCCTGGTGAGTGCCACTGTCCAGATTTTGATATCTATAAACCAGTTATGACTATATTATTGTTATTTCATATAGTCTACACTTCTTGCCACAATTATTGTTCTGTTGAATCTCTCAATCCAGATATTCACTCTACAGACCACTACTAACTACATCAATGAACGTGTTCAATTACTGTTTCGCTCTCTGCTCTGGCAGTGTTACTCACGGGTCTCTATGTTGATCTATTCAGTTTCAGGGGAGAACCACAATGCATTGTATCATTGCCTTTGCTGTTAAGAGCATGGAGGTCACCGTCTACTACTCTGGTTACAAACTCCACTTCCTTCCACTGTTTCCATCCCATCCCTGGCCAATATCTGCAGCTGAAGCAGACAAGTCACAACTGTGGGAGATCCCTTTGACTATGAGCTGATTCTTGACACCATGCCCTGAACATTTCTAACTTGAAATACTCACCACTCCAGAATTTATCTCACTGGTTTATTCCATCTGCTGTTTGAACCTTAAGCTATGAAGTACAGTCTTAATGAAGCCAATAATGTGCTGCTGACGCTCCGGGCTTCAAACCTGCCGAAGCAAATCTGATTCGAATTCACACCAAACTCCCATCCATCTGTCATTCATGTGCACGCCGATATATATTGCTATTGTGTCTGGCAATGACTTTATTTTAACATTCTCAAACACTTTACCTCATCTGTCCATGAAACTTCCCTCATTCTCTTTGTTGACTAACAAAACTTCTGCCAGTTGTTCGTATTTAAAATAATTTCCTCCATGTGCGTTCCTTCTCAAACAATGAGTTTCGCATTCAACCACGCACACGCACACAAACACACAGAGCAAATCTTCCCATTGCAGGCAGTAATCTGATACGAGGATAGTTAGCATATGATAGTAAAGTTTGCAATGCTCTCCATGCTGGGCAGATAGTGCAGTTTACTGAGCAGCACGCTCGCATGGTCTGCACAGCTCTCCATGCTGGGCTGTCATCTTGTCCCAGTTTATATTTGTTTGTGGTGGTCGGTGAAGCAGATTCAGAATTTGATGTAACAAACCATTTCAGCTGAGCTGACAATGCTTTATTCAATGTTATCATTCCTGTGATTTTACTCACAAAGATCTCACTTCTCCAGTTAGTCCCACTGCCCTGCCTTTTTTCCCATATTTCCACAGCATCTTTTCAGTTAATTAACTGTTCGCAGGAGGCTCCCAAGCACTATGATGTCGCCTAGCCTGGGGACGAAACGTTTGCAACAAAAACTTCCAGCTCGGCGAAGAGAACCACAATAATTAACTGTCTCTTTCTTTCTTTAATGTGACTCTTTCTGTCCCTCTGTATCTTTTCCTGGCCTTGGGTTTTGTCTCCTTAGTGTATCTAGTGCTGGCATTGTGTAGCTCAGAAATACTGAAATGGTGTGTATCAAGCTGTTATTTACTTCCCGGTATGTCCCATGTGATGGTCCATGGACAGGCGTGTTTCAGAAGTTATGAGACACATCCTTGTAACTTGGTCTGTACCTGTGGTTGTCCCTCTCAGGTGACCTTGCAATCAGTAACACGAGGGAGCCCACTGAGTGAAGGACCAGGCATCTAAATTGCCTGACAATGCTGTAATTTTTAAATAAATCATTAGTTTCTCATTTTTATTAGTAAGAGGTCTTAAAGGACAAACTGCCTAATGAAAACGTCTCAAGTAAATAACTTACGGGGCTTTTAGGGATTTTAATAAATGCTAGTAACAATGGCCAGCTCGCACAGACCACACGTTCTAGTTTGTTTTTTTCTGGAGCTGTAACAATCACCGGGTGCTTGGGGTCCCAGAGGGGTTGGAAGTTTTAGTAAATTATCCTTAGCTGCTACTCTCTCTAAAGCCTCACTTGATGGTGTTTCCTCCTGGATTGGAGAACTGTATGCAAGAATGCATATCTGAATGTTCCTTTTAGCCAAAGGGTATGTTTAGGTGATGTTAATAGATTGAACAGTCCATTTGTAGAACGCACTGTATCCATTATTCGGTCAGGTTTTCCAATAGGCGCCTCATCTTCCGCCTAGGAACCCTCCGACCACAAGGGATGAACTCGGATTTCACCAGTTTCCTCATTTCCCCTCCCCCACCTTGTCTCAGTCAAATCCCTCGAACTCAGCACCGCCTTCCTAACCTGCAATCTTCTTCCTGACCTCTCCGCCCCCACCCCACTCTAACCTATCACCCTCACCTTGACCTCTTTCCACCTATCACATTTCCAACGCCCCTCCCCCAAGTCCCTCCTCCCTACCTTTTATCTTAGTCTGCTGGACACACTTTCCTCATTCCTGAAGAAGGGCTCATGCCCGAAACGTCGATTCTCCTGTTCCTTGGATGCTGACTGACCAGCTGTGCTTTACCAGCAACACATTTTCAGCTCAGGTTTTCCAATAGTTAAGTTATTCTAAATTCCTCTTCACTTTGTATGGATTTTTATTAGAGGATAGTGAGGTTGAGCAACTCTATGGTAGCCAAAGGCCTGATCAGGAACTGTATAAATACATCCAGGCATTACCTAAATTTGATGAGAATGATGGGGGAGCCTTTTTAATTTCATTTCAGAAAGTGGCTAAACAAGTGCAGTGGCCAGAGAACATGTGGATTTAGTTTATCCAAACAAAGCTGATAGGTATTTGCATCCCTATCGGAGGAGGTGAAGAAAGCCATCTGAAGTGCATATGAGCTTGTGCCAGAAGCCGACAGTGTTTCAGGGATCTAAAATAGCACCCCTGGTTAAACGCACGTTGAGTTTGAAAGAATCAAACAAAGTAATTTTGAAAGGTGGGGAATGGTATTAAAAACAGAGCAAAGCTATGACACTCTGAGAGAGACTCTAATTTTGGAGAAGTTCAACAATTCACTTCCTGCAGTCGTGAGAACTCGTGTGGAAGAGCAGAGAGTTAAAACGGCAAGATTAGAAGCTGAAATTGCTGATGATGGTGATTGGGTTCAGAAATCAAAGTTTGGTTTCTGTGAGGGATTGAGATGAATGTGTGAGATCTTCTGAAAACATATCCGTGTGAGAGTAAGGTTTACTGGCCTGGGCCAGGAGTAGCAGGTAAAGAGGTTACAGCATTAAGGGGTACAGAAGGATGTAACTCTTTTATGCTGAGACATGAGGAGCTATGTCATTCAGAGGGAATATTGGAGAGCTGAGAAGTGCTCCATTATGTAACGTGTGGTCAGAGTGTCCAGTGGAAACATCAACAGATTTATTCCACAGTGAGGAAGGAGGCCTTGAGCTTGGTGTTGGCATTACAACATTTCAGCAGTTAAATTGCAAATAACATACCTGAGACAAATCTTTGTTTTTGGAGATGTTTAGTGACAAAAATACCAGCCTGTTTCAACTGAGCTTATTATTGCTGCCATTCAATTTGAAATTATACAGGTGACAGGGCGAGAAAAAGTAAGTTTTGACACGTTGTGGAGACTTGGATGAAGAAAGACAAAAGGCATTCTGTGGCAGAAGTAAAATGACTGAAATCGAATCGAGTTGTGAACATTTGTATGCTCAGAGTCAATGTAATATATATTCGTTCCAGTCTACTAATAGAGGAAGATTAGGAGGTCTAAAATGAATCCATTTTTGTATATTGTTGGATCATTTGATTAAAGGTGGAGTTGTGAGAATACTATCACTGTAAAAAGGTTATTTTTTCTTGGCTTTTTTTTAGGAGAATTTTAAAGGCAGAGATGCAGAACTGCTGTCTGAAAACAGTTTAAGTAAATAACTGAGAAAGCCTGTAGGTTTTATTAAAACGGTGATAACAATGGAAGGGCAGTGGCCAGCTCTCCCAGACCAGGTTTCCGCGTTTTGTTTTTAGCTGCAGCATTCAGAAGCTGTTCGGGTCCCAGCAGGGTTGGAAGTTTCAATACATGATCCCTAGCTGCCTTTCTCTCTGAGATCTCTGTTGATGTTGATTTCCCCTGGATCAGAAAACTTCATGTATAGATCTGTTTTTGATTATGTCTTTGTGCCAAGCGGTGTATACCAAGAAGGTACGGGATCTATTGTTTGTGTAAGTTTTCAAACATATAAGCCATCCTGAGAAGTTCTTTTCTTTGATAGTATTTTATCTAAATCATATAAATAGATTATATTTTGCTTAATGTCGAGTGGTTTGACCAGTCACAACATATCTGGAACGCACACTTCACATCTATATTCCAAATAACGAAAGGTTTGGGTCTAAGCGGCCTTCTTAAAATATTTTGTGGGGATCTGGTCTGGTCCACAACACTTATAGACGAAGGGTTTCTGACAGACTCCTGTTATTGAAAAGTTCGTGGAGGGGTTGGGGTTGGTGATGGAGGGGCTGGAAGTTGTGATGTGAGCTGCCTCAGACATTCAGGGAGACCTGAGGATTTGGTGACCCAACTTTGGATGGAGCCTGGGGACTGTAGTTACAGCATCTGGGTCTGCAACATGAACAACAAATGGAGCAGAGGTTGCAGAGAGGAGAAGCTCTGAAACCACGCAGTGAGTGTGTGAGGAAAGGGATCTGCTCTGTCCACCCCGTATTTTCCAGGAACAGCTTCCCAAGCTCCACTTAACCCAGGAGCAGAGCGTGAAGGGACCCTGACAGAACAAGAAGCTGGTCACAGAGCGGTGTCACCTCCTTTAACACGTCCTGCAGCTTCGCACCAGGGGAAGGACGGTGCTGCCAGTGGCTGTGACGGTCATAGTTTCATTCAGCTTCTATGTTCTGGAACTTTCCAAACAGGATTGGGTGACATATCCATCATCTCAAAGTATGTTGCTATCAATGTAACCATTCGGTGACGGAGGATGGAGCAAAACCTTTCATGTCTGAACAGGTCTGAGTGAACCCCCCAGTACACAGTATCATTAATCTCTGTAATCCCTCTCCATTTCAGTAACATACTGAATTCCATTATTCCTGTAAATGATATGATAGAGTATATCATGTTATATTGCAGCTGCCAAAGTATTATCCATTGCCTTTACCTCTCTGTATCTATCTATAGACCCTCCACCCTCTCTTGATAATTTAATCTTTTGCTTATCATAGCAACATGACCAAACTCAGTATCTCTATATCTGTTCCATCCTCCTGATCATTGATATAGATTGTAAATAGTTGAGGACCCAGCACTGGTCACTGTGTGACTCCTCTGGTGACGTTCTGTCAAACTGATTTAGACTGATTTATCCGGAGTGCCTGCTTCCTGTTTGATACATAATCCTCCCCCATTACTATGTAACACAGTCGTAAAGCTGAATATGAACAAGGAGCATCAGTCAGGAATCCAACCCTTCGAACCTGCTCTGCCATGGAATACAATCATGACTGATGTCATCGCGGCCTCTGTTCCACTTCCCTGCCATCTCTCAATCCTAAAACTGTAGTCTCTTGTTGGAGATTGCGCGACATGAAAAAATATCCACTCCACATCGATACGTTCAATTACATTTAGCATTTTACAGACCTCAATAAGCTCTCCTTTCATTCTTATAAAGTCGAGAGTATAGGCCTAAACTGCTCAATTTCTCTTTATAAGACAAACACTTCAAATATGGAATCAATCTAATGAAGCTCGTCTGAATTGCCTCCAATGGAAATACCTCATTCTGCAGGACACCCAAACTGTACTCCAGTTACAGCCTCACTAATGCCTTGCATAGCTACACTAACACTCCCTACCTTTCTACTCTATCCTTTTACAAATAAACGCTGAAGTTATGCTTGCATTCCTCATTACTTCAAGTACCCGCAAGCAAGTTTTCTGTGATATGCTAGCAGACACCCAGATCCCTCTGTACTTAAGCACTTTGAAGTTTCTCTCCATTTAGATAATAATTTGCCTTTTTATTAGGCTGGCTAACTTGAATAACCCCACATTTATACGCTTTAATTTTCATTGCCAAATGTTTGCCCATTCACCCAATCTATACAAATAGTTTTTAAATCTGTTGTGGTTCTGTTCGCCGAGTTGGAAGTTTTTGTTGTAAACGTTTCGTCCCCTGGCTAGGCGACATCATCAGTGCTTGGGAGCCTCCTGCGAAGCGCTTCTTTGATGTTTCCTCCGGTGAGGGGTAGCAGATGGAGTTTTAATTGTATTTGGTAAATCAAACAAGAACAGGACCAATACAATTAAAAGTAGAGCCTTTGGCAGTGTTGTAGAACAGAGACCTCGGCCCTCAGGTATAATTCTTTAAAATTTGCATCTCATATAGATAGTGTGTTTAAGAAGGTGTTTAACACACTTGTCTTCATCGGTCAGACCTTTGAGTATCGGAATTGGGACGTCATGTTGAGGATGTACAGGACATTGGTGAGACCTCTTCTGGAATACTGTGTTCAGTCTGGTCATCCTGCCCGCTCATTCCATAGGCACACCACCCTCTGGGTGACAAAGCTGCCCCTTATGTCACTTTAATATTTCCCCTCTCATTTTAAGCCCATATCCTCTAGTTTTGGTCTCCCCGTACCTTAGAAAACACATTGACTATTCACTTTGATATTACTGACCTTGATATTATTAAGCTGGAGAGGGTTCAGAAGAGATTAACCTGGATGTTGCTGGGAAAGGAGGGAGTGAGCTATAAGGAGAGGCTGGATCTTTTTTCACTGAGGAATATGAGATTCTGCGGTAACTTTACACAGGTTTATAAAATAATGAGGGGTACAGATAAGCTGAAGGGCTGATGTCTTTTCCCTAGAGTTGGGGATTCAAAACTGAGGGATAATTAAGGTGCAAGGAAAATGATTTACAAAAGTCATGAGAGGTAATTATGTTAGACAGAATCTGGCTTGGGTGTGGAATGAACTTCCAGAGGAAGTGGTGAAAGCGGGGACAGTTACAACATTTAAAGGACATTTACATCAGTCCATGGATAAGACATCAGTTTGGATGGTGCTGTGAGCAGCTGCCCTCTCCCTCGCCCTCTCTGAATGAATCCCTGTTGGTATTCACCCCATGCCAATGCCTGTGCAGTGGCGTGTGGAGGCCAGCAGAGGGTGGCATTGCATCACTTTAAGCACCACAGAGACTGCCAGACCTGCCCCACACAGAGACACACACAGCAATTGTTAGGACACAACATTTAGCTCATCTGGTAATTTAAATTAAACATAAAGAAATGCTCAATTTGCCTTGTAAACTGTTAAAATATGAGGGACAGAGAACTCCCAAATTCCACTGTTTAAATAAAAACACCAATTTATTTTTTAACCCTGAAACTGAACATTTTACATCAACTATTCACAACTCGGCGACCTAATTTCTCTTAATTGCTTATTACCCTACACCAACTCTACAGCAATATACTGTTTCAAAAAGACACTTATTAACATTACATAAACGTAATTTCAAAACCACACAGCAGCTGACCTCACACCAATATCACTTTTTCCCAACTTTTCTGGGAAGCCTGTCTCATGTTACAGGATGCTATCCAAGTGTCTACATTTCAGAATTCTGTAATCTGGGAACACATCATTCCATGACACTGTCTCTCAATCTCCCCCTCTCTGTCTATACCCCAACCCCTCCCATTTGGTGATATTTAAACTGATTTCCCCGCCACCTCTCTGTGGCAGTGATGTTCACACCCACAGCACCCCCTTGTCAGGGCACAATGGAGATAGGGAGCTGTAAATGGGTGGGAGCTGCACATCCCGTCACTTCCAGCATGGGCTGCAAGTTTCCCCACGCTGGGCAGTGACTTATCACAGTGTTACTGAGCAATGCACTGGTGTGATGTTCACAGCTCTACATGCTGGGAGCGTAACTACTCCAGGGTTACAGATCAATTCACTGGTGTGATGTACACAGCTCTACATGCTGAGAGGGTCACTGCTCCTGGCCTATAGATTAATTCACGGGTGATCACTGCGCAGGTCGCTGTGGTGGTCAGACTATCTGGTTGAGTTTTATAGATAACGCACTGCTGTGATCTGCACAGCTCACTGCCCTGGACAGATATATGGTCTGGGTTCATAGACCAATGCCCTGATCTGATCTGCGCAGTGTTCCACTCTGGACAGATCGCTGGATTGCATTGTCCAGTGCAATGGATGAATCTGGACAGATTGCTGGGTTGTACTGAGCAGGACACTGGCCTGGTCTGCACAGTGTTCCACAGTGAACAGATATCCCCTCTGGGTTGATGGTGTCTGGGCTGGTTCTGGGAGGTGGATTGAGAATGTGGTGTATCTAACCATTTCAGCTGATCTGGCAATGCCTTTAGTTCCCATTCCTGTGATTGGACCCTCCGTCTCTCACCCGATTAATGTTACAGTGTGTCCAGGCACAGTACATCATGTTGGTGGGGTGGGTAGGGGGGAAAGATGATGGACAGGTCAAGGGGTTCCCCGGAACGTTCTGTCCCTGACATTCTATAACTGTCATTCCCCGGAACGTTCTGTCCCTGACATTCTATAACTGACATTCCCCAGAGCGTTCCATCCCCAACATTCTATAACTGACATTCCCCGGAACGTCCTGTCCCTGACATTCCATAACTGACATTTCCCGGAACGTTCTGTCCCCGACATTCTATAACTGTCATTTCCCGGAACGTTCTGTCCCCGACATTCTATAACTGACATTGCCCGGAACGTCTGTCCCCGACATTCTATAACTGACATTCCCCGGAACGGAGTATCAGAAATAAGGTGGGTGAACTTAAGGCGTGGATCGGTACCTGGGACTACGATGTTGTGGCCATCACGGAAACGTGGATAGATGAGGGACAGGAATGGCTGTTGGAGGTTCCTGGTTACAGGTGTTTCAGTAAGATTAGGGAGGGTGGGAAAAAAGGAGGGGGGTGGCATTGCTAATTAGAAATGGTATAACGGCTGCAGAAAGGAAGTTTGAGGGGGATCTGCCTCTGGAGGTAGTATGGGCTGAAGTCAGAAATAGGAAAGGTGCAGTCACCTTGTTGGGTGTTTACTATAGGCCCCCCAATAGCAGCAGAGATGTGGAGAAACAGATTGGGAAACAGATTTTGGAAAGGTGCAGAAGCCACAGGGTCGTAGTCATGGGCGACTTCAACTTCCCAAATATTGATTGGAAGCTCTTTAGATCAAGTAGATTGGATGGGGCGGTGTTTGTGCAGTGTGTCCAGGAAGCTTTTCTAACGCAGTATGTAGATTGTCCAACCAGAGGGGAGGCCATATTGGATTTGGTACTCGGTAATGAACCGGGACAAGTGGTGGGCTTGTTAGTGGGTGGACATTTTGGTGATGGTGACCACAATTCTGTGACTTTCACCTTGGTTATGGAGAGAGATAGGTGCGCACAACAAGGTAGATTTTATAATTGGGGAAGGGAAATTACGATGCTGTAAGGCAGGATTTGAGGAGCATACGTTGGGAGCATAGGCTGTCAGGAAAGGATGTGGTGGAAATGTGGAACTTTTTCAAAGAGCAGATACGACGTGTCCATGATATGTATGTACCTATCAGGCAGGAAAGAAATGGTCGTGTGAGGGAGCCTTGGTTGACGAGAGAGGTTGAATGTCTGGTAAAGAGGAAGAAGGAGGCTTACATAAGGTTGAGGAAACAGGATTCAGATAGAGCAGTGGAGGGATACAGGATAGCCAGAAGGGACCTGAAGAAAGGGATTAGGAGAGCTAAGAGAGGGCATGAAAAATCATTGGCGGATAGGATCAAGGATAACCCCAAGGCATTTTATGCGTATGTGAGAAACCTTAGAATGACGAGAACGAGGGTAGGTCCGATCAAGGACAGTAGTGGGAGACTGTGTATTGAGTCGGAAGAGATAGGAGAGGTCTTGAACAAGTACTTCTCTTCAGTATTTACGAACGAGAGGGACCGCATTGTAGAAGAGGAGAGTGTGAAATGGACTGGTAAGCTAGAAGAGATACCTGTTAGGAAGGAAGATGTGTTGGACATTTTGAACAACTTGAGGATAGACAAGTCCCCCTGGCCTGACGGGATATATCCTAGGATTATGTGGGAAGCAAGGGAGGAAATTGCAGGACCGTTGGCAATGATCTTCTCGTCTTCACTGGCAACGGGGGTGGTACCAGGGGACTGGAGAGTAGCGAATGTTGTGCCCCTGTTCAAAAAAGGGAATAGAGATAACCCCGGGAATTACAGGCCTGTCAGTCTTACTTCTGTGGTAGGCAAAGTAATGGAAAGGGTACTGAGGGATAGGATTTATGAGTATCTGGAAAGACACTGCTTGATTAGGGACAGCCAGCACGGATTTGTGAAGGGTAGGTCTTGCCTTACAAGTCTTATTGAATTATTCGAGGAGGTGACCAAGCATGCGGATGAGGGTAGAGCAGTGGATGTCGTGTACATGGATTTTAGTAAGGCATTAGATAAGGTTCCCCATGGTAGGCTTATGCGGAAAGTCAGGAGGCATGGGATAGAGGGAAATTTGGCCAATTGGATAGAAAACTGGCTAACCGGTCGAAGGCAGAGAGTGGTGGTAGATGGTAAATATTCAGCCTGGAGCCCAGTTACAAGTGGAGTTCCGCAGGGATCAGTTCTGGGTCCTCTGCTGTTTGTAATTTTTATTAATGACTTAGATGAGGGAGTCGAAGGGTGGGTCAGTAAATTTGCAGATGATATGAAGATAGGTGGAGTTGTGGACAGTGAGGAGGGCTGTTGTCGGCTGCAGAGGGACTTAGATATGATGCAGAGCTGGGCTGAGGAGTGGCAGATGGAGTTCAACCCTGCCAAGTGTGAGGTTGTCCATTTTGGAAGAACAAATAAGAATGCGGAATACAGGGTTAACGGTAGGGTTCTTAGTCAGGTGGAGGAACAGAGGGATCTTGGGGTCTATGTACATAGATCTTTGAAGGTTGCTACTCAGGTGGATAGAGTTTGTAAGACGGCCTATGGAGTATTATCGTTCATTATCAGAGGGATTGAATTCAAGAGTTGTGAAGTGATGTTGCAGCTGTACAGGACTTTGGTTAGGCCACAGTTGGAGTACTGTGTGCAGTTCTGGTCGCCTCACTTTAGGAAAGATGTGGAAGCTTTGGAGAGGGTGCAGAGAAGATTTACCAGGATGTTGCCTGGAATGGAGAGGAAGTCGGACGAGGATAGGTTGACAGTTCTCGGCCTTTTCTCGTTGGAACGGCGAAGGATGAGGGGTGACTTGATAGAGGTTTATAAGATGATCAGAGGAATAGATAGAGTAGACAGTCAGAAACTTTTTCCCCGGGTACAACAGAGTGTTACAAGGGGACATAAATTTAAGGTGAAGGGTGGAAGGTATGGGGGAGATGTCAGGGGTGGGTTCTTTACCCAGAGAGTGGTGGGGACATGGAATGCGCTGCCCGTGGGAGTGGTAGTGTCGGAATCATTGGCGACCTTTAAGCGGCATTTGGATAGGTACATAGATGGGTACTTAATCTAGGTTAGAAGTTCGGCACAACATCGTGGGCCGAAGGGCCTGTTCTGTGCTGTATTGTTCTATGTTCTATGTTCTATGTTCTATGTTCTGTCCCTGACATTCCATAACTGACATTTCCCGGAACGTTCTGTCCCCGACATTCTATAACTGACATTCCCCGGAATGTTCCATTCCCAACATTCTATAACTGTCATTTCCCGGAACGTTCTGTCCCCGACATTCTATAACTGACATTCCCCGGAACGTTCTGTCCCCGACATTCTATAACTGACATTCCCCGGAACGTTCGGTCTCTGACATTCCATAACTGACATTTCCCGGAATGTTCTGTACCCGACATTCTATAACTGACATTCCCCGGAACGTTCTGTTCCCGACATTCTATAACTGACATTCCCCGGAACGTTCTGTCCCAGACATTCCATAACTGACATTTCCCGGAACGTTCTCACCCCGACATTCTATAACTGACAGTCCCCGGAACGTTCCGTCCCTGACATTCTATAACTGTCATTTCCCGGAACGTTCTGTCTCCAACATTCTACAACAGACATTCCCCGGAAAGTTCTGTCCCCGACATTCCATAACTGACATTTCCCGGAACGTTCTGTCACCGACATTCTATAACTGACATTCCCTGGAACGTTCCATCCCCAACATTCTATAACTGTCATTTCCGGGAACGTTCTGTCCCCGACATTCTATAACTGACATTCCCCGGAACGTTCTGTCCGCGACATTCTATAACTGACATTCCCCGGAACGTTCTGTCCCCGATATTCTATAACTGACATTCTCCGAAAAGTTCTCTCCCCGACATTCTATAACTGACATTCCCCGGAACGTTCTGTCCCAGACATTCTGTAACTGAAATTCCCTGGAACGTTCCATCCCCAACATTCTATAACTGTCATTTCCAGGAACGTTCTGTCCCCGACATTCTATAACTGACATTCCCTGGAACGTTCCATCCCCGACATTCTATAACTGACATTCCCCGTAACGTTCCATCCCCAACATTCTATAACTGTCATTTCCCGGAAAATTCTATCCCCGACATTCTATAACTGACATTCCCCGGAACGTTCTGTCCACGACATTCTATAACTGACATTCTCCGGAACGTTCTGTCCCCGACATTCCATAACTGACATTTCCCGGAACGTTCTGTCCCCAACATTCTATAACTGACATTCCCCGGAACGTTCCGTCCCTGACATTCCATACCTGACATCCCCCGGAACGTTCCGTCCCTGAAATTCTATAACTGACATTCCCCGGAACGTTCTGTCCCCGACATTCTATAACTGACATTCCCTGGAACGTTCCATCCACAACATTCTATAACTGACATTCCCCGGAACGTTCTGCCCCTGACATTCCATAACTGACAATCCCCGGAACGTTTTGTCCCCGACATTCTATAACTGACATTCCCCGGAACGTTCTGCCCCTGACATTCCATAACTGACATTTCCTGGAACGTTCTGTCCCTGACATTCTATAACTGACATTCCCCGGAACGTTCCGTCCCCAACATTCTATAACTGTCATTTCCCGGAACGTTCTGTCCCCGACATTCTATAACTGACATTCCCCGGAATGTTCTGTCCGCGACATTCTATAACAGCCATTCCCCGTAACGTTCTGTCCCCGACATTCTATAACTGTCATTTCCGGGAACGTTCTGTCCCCGACATTCTATAACTGACATTCCCCGGAACGTTCTGTCCGCGACATTCTATAACTGACATTCCCCGGAACGTTCTGTCCCCGACATTCTATAACTGACATTCTCCGGAAAGTTCTGTCCCCGACATTCTATAACTGACATTCCCCGGAACGTTCTGTCCCCGACATTCTATAACTGACATTCCCTGGAAAGTTCCATCCCCAACATTCTATTTCTGTCATTTCCCGGAACGTTCTGTTCCCGACATTCTATAACTGACATTCCCTGGAACGTTCCATCCCCGACATTCTATAACTGACATGCCCTGGAACGTTCCATCCCCAATATTCTATAACTTTCATTTCCCGGAACGTTCTGTCCCCGACATTCTATAACTGACATTCCCCGCAACGTTCTGTCCACGACATTCTATAACTGACATTCCCTGGAACGTTCCATCCCCAACATTCTATAACTGTCATTTCCAGGAACGTTCTGTCCCCGACATTCTATAACTGACATTCCCAGGAACGTTCCATTCCGACATTCTATAACTGACATTCCCTAAAACGTTCCACACCCAACATTCTATAACTGTCATTTCCCGGAAGGTTCTGTCCCCGACATTCTATAACTGACAATCCCCGGAACGTTCTGACCACGACATTCTATAACTGACATTCTCCAGAACGTTCTGTCCCCGACATTCCATAACTGACATTTCCCGGAACGTTCTGTCCCCGACATTCTATAACTGACATTCCCTGGAACGTTCTGTCCCCAACATTCTATAACTGACATTCCCCGGAAAGTTCTGTCCCTGACATTCCATAACTGACATCCCACGGAACGTTCCGTCCCTGACATTCTATAACTGACATTCCCCAGAACGTTCTGTCCCCGACATTCTATAACTGACATTCCCTGGAACGTTTTGTACCCGACATTCTATAACTGACATTCCCCGGAACGTTCTGCCCCTGACATTCCATAACTGACATTTCGCGGAACTTTCTGTTCCCGACATTCTCTCACTGACATTCCCTGGAACGTTCCATCCCCAACATTCTATAACTGTCATTTCCGGAAACGTTCTGTCCCCGACATTCTATAAGTGACATTCCCCGGAACGTTCTGTCCCCGACATTCTATAACTGACATTCCCCGGAACGTTCTGTCCCCGACATTCTATAACTGACATTCTCCGGAAAGTTCTGTCCCCGACATTCTATAACTGACATTCCCCGGAACGTTCTGTCCCCGACATTCTATAACTGACATTCCCTGAAACGTTCCATCCCCAACATTCTATATCTGTCATTTCCCGGAACGTTCCGTCCCCGACATTCTATAACTGACATTCCGTGGAACGTTCCATCCCCGACATTCTATAACTGACATGCCCTGGAACGTTCCATCCCCAACATTCTAGAACTGTCATTTCCCGGAACGTTCTGTCCCCGACATTCTATAACTGACATTCCCCGGAACGTTCTGTCCACGATATTCTATAACTGACATTCCCCGGAACGTTATCTCCCTGACATTCCATAACTGACATCCCCCGGAAAGTTCCGTCCCTGACATTCCAGAACTGACATTCCCCGGAACATTCTGTCCCCGACATTCGATAACTGACATTCCCTGGAACGTTCCATCCCCAACATTATATAACTGACATTCCCCGGAAAGTTCTGTCCGCGACATTCCATAACTGACAATCCCCAGAACGTTTTGTCCCCGAAATTCTATAACTGACATTCCCCGTAACGTTCTGTCCCTGACATTCCATAACTGACATTTCCCGGCACGTTCTGTCCCCGACATTCTATAACTGACATTAACCCGAACGTTCCATCCCCAACATTCTATAACTGTCATTTCCCGGAACGTTCTGTCCCCGACATTTTATAACTGACATTCCCCAGAACGTTCTGTCCCCGACATTCTATAACTGACATTCCCCGGAACGTTCTGTCCCCGACATTCTATAACTGACATTCTCCGGAACATTCTGTCCCAGTCATTCTATAACTGACATTCCCTGGAACTTTCCATCCCCAACATTTTATAACTGTCATTTCCCGGAACGTTCTGTCCCCGACATTCTATAACTGATATTCCCCGGGACGTTCTGTCCACGACATTCTATAACTGACATTCTCCGGAACGTTCTGTCCCCGACATTCCATAACTGACATTTCCTGGAACGTTCTGTCCCCGACATTCTATAACTGACATTCCCCGGAATGTTCTGTCCCTGACATTCCATAACTGACAATCCCAGAACGTTTTGTCCCCGACATTCTATAACTGACATTCCCCGGAACGTTCTGTCCCTGACATTCCATAACTGACATTTCCCGGCACGTTCTGTCCCCGACATTCTATAACTGACATTCCCTGGAACGTTCCATCCCCAACATTCTATAACTGTCATTTCCCGGAACGTTCTGTCCCCAACATTCTATAACTGACATTCCCCGGAACGTTCCATCCCCAACATTCTATAACTGTCATTTCCGGGAACGTTCTGTCCCCGACATTCTATAACTGACATTCCCCAGAACGTTCTGTCCGCGACATTCTATAACTGACATTCCCCGTACGTTCTGTCCCCGACATTCTATAACTGACATGCTCCGGAAAGTTCTGTCCCCGACATTCTATAGCTGACATTCCCCGGAACTTTCTGTTCCCGACATTCTCTCACTGACATTCCCTGGAACGTTCCACCCCCAACATTCTATAACTGGCATTTCCCGGAACGTTCTGTCCCCGACATTCTATAACGGACATTCCCCGGAACGTTCTGTCCCCGACATTGTATAACTGACATGCCCCGGAACGTTCTGTCCCCGACATTCTATCACTGACATTCTCCGGAACATTCTGTCCCCGACATTCTATAATTGACATTCCCCGGAACGTTCTGTCCCCGGCATTCTATAACTGTCATTTCCCGGAACGTTCTGTCCCCGACATTCTATAACTGACATTCCCTGGAACTTTCCATCCCCAGCATTTTATAACTGACATTCCCCGGAACGATCTGTCCCCGACATCCTACAACTGATATTCCCCGGAAAGTTCTGTCCCCGACATTCTATAACTGACATTCTCCAGAACGTTCTGTCCCCGACATTCTAAAACTGTCATTTCCGGGAACGTTCTGTCCCTGACATTCTATAACTGACATTCCCCGTAACGTTCCATCCCCGAAATTCTATAACTGACATTCTCCGGAAAGGTCTGTCCCCGACATTCTATAACTGACATTCCCTGGAACGTTCTGTCCCCAACATTCTATAACTGACATTCCCCGGAACGTTCTGTCCCTGACATTCCATAACTGACATCCCCCGGAACGTTCCGTCCCTGACATTCTATAACTGACATTCCCCGGAACGTTCTGTCCCGACATTCGCGAACTGACATTCCCTGGAACGTTCCATCCCCAACATTCTGTAACTGACATTCTCCAGAACGTTCTGTCCCCGACATTCCATAACTGACATTTCCCGGAACGTTCTGTCCCCGACATTCTATAACTGACATTCCCTGGAACGTTCTGTCCCCAAATTCTATAACTGACATTCCCCGGAAAGTTCTGTCCCTGACATTCCATAACTGACATTCCCCGGAACGTTCTGTCCCCGACATTCTATAACTGACATTCCCTGGAACGTTTTGTACCCGACATTCTATTACTGACATTCCCCGGAACGTTCTGCCCCTGACATTCCATAACTGACATTTCGCGGAACTTTCTGTTCCCGACATTCTCTCACTGACATTCCCTGGAACGTTCCATCCCCAACATTCTATAACTGTCATTTCCGGAAACGTTCTGTCCCCGACATTCTATAAGTGACATTCCCCGGAACGTTCTGTCCCCGACATTCTATAACTGACATTCCCCGGAACGTTCTGTCCCCGACATTCTATAACTGACATTCTCCGGAAAGTTCTGTCCCCGACATTCTATAACTGACATTCCCCGGAACGTTCTGTCCCCGACATTCTATAACTGACATTCCCTGAAACGTTCCATCCCCAACATTCTATATCTGTCATTTCCCGGAACGTTCCGTCCCCGACATTCTATAACTGACATTCCGTGGAACGTTCCATCCCCGACATTCTATAACTGACATGCCCTGGAACGTTCCATCCCCAACATTCTAGAACTGTCATTTCCCGGAACGTTCTGTCCCCGACATTCTATAACTGACATTCCCCGGAACGTTCTGTCCACGATATTCTATAACTGACATTCCCCGGAACGTTATCTCCCTGACATTCCATAACTGACATCCCCCGGAAAGTTCCGTCCCTGACATTCCAGAACTGACATTCCCCGGAACATTCTGTCCCCGACATTCGATAACTGACATTCCCTGGAACGTTCCATCCCCAACATTATATAACTGACATTCCCCGGAAAGTTCTGTCCGCGACATTCCATAACTGACAATCCCCAGAACGTTTTGTCCCCGAAATTCTATAACTGACATTCCCCGTAACGTTCTGTCCCTGACATTCCATAACTGACATTTCCCGGCACGTTCTGTCCCCGACATTCTATAACTGACATTAACCCGAACGTTCCATCCCCAACATTCTATAACTGTCATTTCCCGGAACGTTCTGTCCCCGACATTTTATAACTGACATTCCCCAGAACGTTCTGTCCCCGACATTCTATAACTGACATTCCCCGGAACGTTCTGTCCCCGACATTCTATAACTGACATTCTCCGGAACATTCTGTCCCAGTCATTCTATAACTGACATTCCCTGGAACTTTCCATCCCCAACATTTTATAACTGTCATTTCCCGGAACGTTCTGTCCCCGACATTCTATAACTGATATTCCCCGGGACGTTCTGTCCACGACATTCTATAACTGACATTCTCCGGAACGTTCTGTCCCCGACATTCCATAACTGACATTTCCTGGAACGTTCTGTCCCCGACATTCTATAACTGACATTCCCCGGAATGTTCTGTCCCTGACATTCCATAACTGACAATCCCAGAACGTTTTGTCCCCGACATTCTATAACTGACATTCCCCGGAACGTTCTGTCCCTGACATTCCATAACTGACATTTCCCGGCACGTTCTGTCCCCGACATTCTATAACTGACATTCCCTGGAACGTTCCATCCCCAACATTCTATAACTGTCATTTCCCGGAACGTTCTGTCCCCAACATTCTATAACTGACATTCCCCGGAACGTTCCATCCCCAACATTCTATAACTGTCATTTCCGGGAACGTTCTGTCCCCGACATTCTATAACTGACATTCCCCAGAACGTTCTGTCCACGACATTCTATAACTGACATTCCCCGTACGTTCTGTCCCCGACATTCTATAACTGACATGCTCCGGAAAGTTCTGTCCCCGACATTCTATAGCTGACATTCCCCGGAACTTTCTGTTCCCGACATTCTCTCACTGACATTCCCTGGAACGTTCCATCCCCAACATTCTATAACTGGCATTTCCCGGAACGTTCTGTCCCCGACATTCTATAACGGACATTCCCCGGAACGTTCTGTCCCCGACATTGTATAACTGACATGCCCCGGAACGTTCTGTCCCCGACATTCTATCACTGACATTCTCCGGAACATTCTGTCCCCGACATTCTATAATTGACATTCCCCGGAACGTTCTGTCCCCGGCATTCTATAACTGTCATTTCCCGGAACGTTCTGTCCCCGACATTCTATAACTGACATTCCCTGGAACTTTCCATCCCCAGCATTTTATAACTGACATTCCCCGGAACGTTCTGTCCCCGACATCCTACAACTGATATTCCCCGGAAAGTTCTGTCCCCGACATTCTATAACTGACATTCTCCAGAACGTTCTGTCCCCGACATTCTAAAACTGTCATTTCCGGGAACGTTCTGTCCCTGACATTCTATAACTGACATTCCCCGTAACGTTCCATCCCCGAAATTCTATAACTGACATTCTCCGGAAAGGTCTGTCCCCGACATTCTATAACTGACATTCCCTGGAACGTTCTGTCCCCAACATTCTATAACTGACATTCCCCGGAACGATCTGTCCCTGACATTCCATAACTGACATCCCCCGGAACGTTCCGTCCCTGACATTCTATAACTGACATTCCCCGGAACGTTCTGTCCCGACATTCGCGAACTGACATTCCCTGGAACGTTCCATCCCCAACATTCTGTAACTGACATTCCCCGGAACGTTCTGTCCCTGACATTCCATAACTGACAATCCCCAGAACGTTTTGTCCCCGACATTCTATAACTGTCATTTCCGGGAACGTTCTGTCCCTGACATTCTAGAACTGACATTCCCCGGAACGTTCTGTCCCTGACATTCCATAACTGACATTTCCCGGCACGTTCTGTCCCCGACATTCTATAACTGACATTCCCCGGAACGTTCCATCCCCAACATTCTATAACTGTCATTTCCGGGAACGTTCTGTCCCCGACATTCTATAACTGACATTCCCCGGAACGTTCTGTCCGCGACATTCTATAACTGACATTCCCCGAAACGTTCTGTCCCCGACATTCTATATCTGACATGCTCCGGAAAGTTCTGTCCCCGACATTCTATAGCTGACATTCCCCGGAACTTGCTGTTCCCGACATTCTCTCACTGACATTCCCTGGAACGTTCCATCCCCAACATTATATAACTGTCATTTCCCGGAACGTTCTGGCCCCGACATTCTATCACTGACACTCCCCGGAACTTTCTGTCCCCGACATTGTATAACTGACATTCCCCGGAACGTTCTGTCCCCGACATTCTATAACTGACATTCTCCGGAACATTCTGTCCCCGACATTCTATAATTGACATTCCCCGGAACGTTCTGTCCCCGGCATTCTATAACTGTCATTTCCCGGAACGTTCTGTCCCCGACATTCTCTAACTGACATTCCCTGGAACTTTCCATCCCCAACATTTTATAACTGACATTCCCCGGAACGTTCTGTCCCCGACATTCTATAACTGATATTCCCCGGAACGTTCTGTCCCCGACATTCTATAACTAACATTCCCCGGAACGTTCTGTCCCCGACATTCTATAACTGTCATTTCCGGGAACGTTCTGTCCCTGACATTCTATAACTGACATTCCCTGGAACGTTCTGTCCCCGACAATCTATAACTGACATTCCCCGTACGTTCTGTCCCCGACATTCTATAACTGACATGCTCCGGAAAGTTCTGTCCCCGACATTCTATAGCTGACATTCCCCGGAACTTTCTGTTCCCGACATTCTCTCACTGACATTCCCTGGAACGTTCCATCCCCAACATTCTATAACTGGCATTTCCTGGAACGTTCTGTCCCCGACATTCTATAACGGACATTCCCCGGAACGTTCTGTCCCCGACATTGTATAACTGACATGCCCCGGAACGTTCTGTCCCCGACATTCTATCACTGACATTCTCCGGAACATTCTGTCCCCGACATTCTATAATTGACATTCCCCGGAACGTTCTGTCCCCGGCATTCTATAACTGTCATTTCCCGGAACGTTCTGTCCCCGACATTCTATAACTGACATTCCCTGGAACTTTCCATCCCCAGCATTTTATACCTGACATTCCCCGGAACGTTCTGTCCCCGACATTCTATAACTGTCATTTCCCGGAACGTTCTGTCCCTGACATTCTATAACTGACATTCCCCGGAACGTTCTGTCCGCGACATTCTATAACTGACATTCCCCGTAACGTTCCATCCCCGACATTCTATAACTGACATTCTCCGGAAAGGTCTGTCCCCGACGTTTTATAACTGACATTCCCCGGAACTTTCTGTACCCGACATTCTATAACTGACATTCCCCGGAACGTTCCATCCCCAACATTCTATAACTGTCATTTCCCGGAACGTTCTGTCCCCGACATTCTATAACTGACATTCCCTGGAACGTTCCATCCCCAACATTCTATAACTGTCATTTCCGTTAACGTTCTGTCCCCCGCATTCTATAACTGACATTCCCCGGAACGTTCTGTCCGCGACATTCTATAACTGACATTCCCCGGAACGTTCTGTCCCCGACATTCTATAACTGACATTCTCCGGAAAGTTCTGTCCCCGACATTCTATAACTGACATTCCCCGGAATGTTCTGTCCCCGACATTCTATAACTGACATTCCCTGGAATGTTCCATCCCCAACATTCTATATCTGTCATTTCCCGGAACGTTCTGTCCCCGACATTCTATAACTGAAATTCCCTGGAACGTTCCATCCCCAACATTCTATAACTGTCATTTCCGAGAACGTTCTGTCCCCGACATTCTATAACTGACATTCCCCGGAACGTTCTGTCCCCGACATTCTATAACTGACATTCCCCGGAACGTTCTGTCCCCGACATTCTACAACTGTCATTTCCCGGAACGTTCTGTCCCCGACATTCTATAACTGACATTCCCTGGAACTTTCCATCCCCAACATTTTATAACTGACATTCCCCGGAACGTTCTGTCCGCGACATTCTATACCTGACATTCCCCGGAACGTTCTGTCCCCGACATTCTATAACTGTCATTTCCCGGAACGTTCTGTCCCTGACATTCTATAACTGACATTCCCCGGAACGTTCTGTCCGCGACATTCTATAACTGACATTCCCCGTAACGTTCCATCCCCGACATTCTATAACTGACATTCTCCGGAAAGGTCTGTCCCCGACATTTTATAACTGACATTCCCCGGAACTTTCTGTACCCGACATTCTATAACTGACATTCCCCGGAACGTTCCATCCCCAACATTCTATAACTGTCATTTCCCGGAACGTTCTGTCCCCGACATTCTATAACTGACATTCCCTGGAACGTTCCATCCCCAACATTCTATAACTGTCATTTCCGTTAACGTTCTGTCCCCCGCATTCTATAACTGACATTCCCCGGAACGTTCTGTCCGCGACATTCTATAACTGACATTCCCCGGAACGTTCTGTCCCCGACATTCTATAACTGACATTCTCCGGAAAGTTCTGTCCCCGACATTCTATAACTGACATTCCCCGGAATGTTCTGTCCCCGACATTCTATAACTGACATTCCCTGGAATGTTCCATCCCCAACATTCTATATCTTTCATTTCCCGGAACGTTCTGTCCCCGACATTCTATAACTGACATTCCCTGGAACGTTCCATCCCCGACATTCTATAACTGACATGCCCTGGAACGTTCCATCCCCAACATTCTATAACTGTCATTTCCCGGAACGTTCTGTCCCCGACATTCTATAAGTGACATTCCCCGGAACGTTCTGTCCACGACATTCTATAACTGACATTCTCTGTAAGGTTCTGTCCCCGACATTCCATAACTGACATTTCCTGGAACGTTCTGTCCCTGACATTCTATAACTGACATTCCCTGGAACGTTCTGTCCCCAACATTCTAGAACTGACATTCCCCGGAACGTCCTGTCCCTGACATTCCATAACTGACATCCCCCGGAAAGTTCCGTCACTGACATTCTATAACTGACATTCCACGGAACGTTCTGTCCCCGACATTCGATAACTGACATTCCCTGGAAAGTTCCATCCCCAACATTCTATAACTGACATTCCCCGGAACGTTCTGTCCCTGACATTCCATAACTGACAATCTCCGGAACGTTTTGTCCCCGACATTCTATAACTGTCATTTCCCGGAACGTTCTGGCCCCGACATTCTATAACTGACATTCCCTGGAACGTTCCATCCCCAACATTTTATAACTGTCATTTCCCTTAACGTTCTGTCCCCGACATTCTATTACTGATATTCCCCGGAACGTTCTGTCCCCGACATTCTAAAACTGACATTCCCTGGAACGTTCCATCCCCAACATTCTATAACTGTCATTTCCCGGAACGTTCTGTCCCCAACATTCTATAACTGACATTTCCCGGAACGTTCTGTCTCCCACATTCTAAAACTGACATTCCCCAGAACGTTCTGTCCCTGACATTCCATAACTGACATTTCACGGAACGTTCTGTCCCCGACATTCTATAACTGACATCCCCGGAACGTTCCATCCCCAACATTCTATAACTGTCATTTCCCGCAACGTTCTGTCCCCGACATTCTATAACTGACATTCCCCGGAACGTTCTGTCCCCGACATTCCATAACTGACATTTCCCGGAACGTTCTGTCCCCGACATTCTATAACTGACATTCCCTGGAACTTTCCATCCCCGACATTCTATAACTGTCATTTCCCAGAACGTTCTGTCCCCGACATTCTATAACTGACATTCCCCGGAACGTTCTGTCCCCGAAATTCTATAACTGACATTCCCCGGAACGTTCTGTCTCCGACATTCTATAACTGACATTCCCCGGAACGTTCTGTCCCCGACATTCTATGACTGACATTCCCCAGAACGTTCTGTCCCCAACATTCTATAACTGTCATTTCCCGGAACGTTCTGTCCCCGACATTCTATAACTGACATTCCCTGGAACTTTCCATCCCCAACATTTTATAACTGACATTCCCCGGAACGTTCTGTCCCCGACATTCTATAACTAATATTCCCCGGAACGTTCTGTCCCCGACATTCTATAACTGACATTCCCGGGAACGTTCTGTCCCCGACATTCTATAACTATCATTTCCGGGAACGTTCTGTCCCTGACATTCTATAACTGACATTCCCCGGAACGTTCTGCCCGCGACATTCTATAACTGACATTCCCCGGAACGTTCCATCCCCGACATTCTATAACTGACATTCTCCGGAAGGTTCTGTCCCCGACATTCTATAACTGACATTCCACGGAAATTTCTGTACCCGACATTCTATAACTGTCATTTCCCGGAATGTTCTGTCCCCGACATTCTATAACTGACATTCCCTGGAACTTTCCATCCCCAACATTTTATAACTGACATTCCCCGGAACGTTCTGTCCGCGACATTCTATACCTGACATTCCCCGGAACGTTCTGTCCCCAAAATTCTATAACTGTCATTTCCCAGAACGTTCTGTCCCTGACATTCTATAACTGACATTCCCCGGAACGTTCTGTCCGCGACATTCTATAACTGACATTCCCCGTAACGTTCCATCCCCGACATTCTATAACTGACATTCTCCGGAAAGGTCTGTCCCCGACATTTTATAACTGACATTCCCCGGAACTTTCTGTACCCGACATTCTATAACTGACATTCCCCGGAACGTTCCATCCCCAACATTCTATAACTGTCATTTCCCGGAACGTTCTGTCCCCGACATTCTATAACTGACATTCCCTGGAACGTTCCATCCCCAACATTCTATAACTGTCATTTCCGTTAACGTTCTGTCCCCCACATTCTATAACTGACATTCCCCGGAACGTTCTGTCCGCGACATTCTATAACTGACATTCCCCGGAACGTTCTGTCCCCGACATTCTATAACTGACATTCTCCGGAAAGTTCTGTCCCCGACATTCTATAACTGACATTCCCCGGAATGTTCTGTCCCCGACATTCTATAACTGACATTCCCTGGAATGTTCCATCCCCAACATTCTATATCTGTCATTTCCCGGAACGTTCTGTCCCCGACATTCTATAACTGACATTCCCTGGAACGTTCCATCCCCGACATTCTATAACTGACATGCCCTGGAACGTTCCATCCCCAACATTCTATAACTGTCATTTCCCGGAACGTTCTGTCCCCGACATTCTATAAGTGACATTCCCCGGAACGTTCTGTCCACGACATTCTATAACTGACATTCTCTGTAAGGTTCTGTCCCCGACATTCCATAACTGACATTTCCTGGAACGTTCTGTCCCTGACATTCTATAACTGACATTCCCTGGAACGTTCTGTCCCCAACATTCTAGAACTGACATTCCCCGGAACGTCCTGTCCCTGACATTCCATAACTGACATCCCCCGGAAAGTTCCGTCACTGACATTCTATAACTGACATTCCACGGAACGTTCTGTCCCCGACATTCGATAACTGACTAGATTAGATTAGATTACTTACAGTGTGGAAACAGGCCCTTCGGCCCAACAAGTCCACACCGACCCGCCGAAGCGCAACCCACCCATACCCCTACATTTACCCCTTTAACCTAACACTATGGGCAATTTAGCATGGCCATTTCACCTGACCTGCACATCTTTGGACTGTGGGAGGAAACCGGAGCACGCGGAGGAAACCCACGCAGACACGGGGAGAACGTGCAAACTCCACACAGTCAGTCGCCTGAGGCGGGAATTGAACCCGGGTCTCTGGCGCTGTGAGGCAGCAGTGCTAACCACTGTGCCACCGTGCCACCCACAAAACATTCCCTGGAAAGTTCCATCCCCAACATTCTATAACTGACATTCCCCGGAACGTTCTGTCCCTGACATTCCATAACTGACAATCTCCGGAACGTTTTGTCCCCGACATTCTATAACTGTAATTTCCCGGAACGTTCTGGCCCCGACATTCTATAACTGACATTCCCTGGAACGTTCCATCCCCAACATTTTATAACTGTCATTTCCCTTAACGTTCTGTCCCCGACATTCTATTACTGATATTCCCCGGAACGTTCTGTCCCCGACATTCTAAAACTGACATTCCCTGGAACGTTCCATCCCCAACATTCTATAACTGTCATTTCCTGGAACGTTCTGTCCCCAACATTCTATAACTGACATTTCCCGGAACGTTCTGTCTCCCACATTCTAAAACTGACATTCCCCGGAACGTTCTGTCCCTGACATTCCATAACTGACATTTCACGGAACGTTCTGTCCCCGACATTCTATAACTGACATCCCCGGAACGTTCCATCCCCAACATTCTATAACTGTCATTTCCCGCAACGTTCTGTCCCCGACATTCTATAACTGACATTCCCCGGAACGTTCTGTCCCCGACATTCCATAACTGACATTTCCCGGAACGTTCTGTCCCCGACATTCTATAACTGACATTCCCTGGAACTTTCCATCCCCGACATTCTATAACTGTCATTTCCCAGAACGTTCTGTCCCCGACATTCTATAACTGACATTCCCCGGAACGTTCTGTCCCCGACATTCTATAACTGACATTCCCCGGAACGTTCTGTCCCCGACATTCTATAACTGACATTCCCCGGAACGTTCTGTCCCCGACATTCTATGACTGACATTCCCCAGAACGTTCTGTCCCCGACATTCTATCACTGTCATTTCCCGGAACGTTCTGTCCCCGACATTCTATAACTGACATTCCCTGGAACTTTCCATCCCCAACATTTTATAACTGACATTCCCCGGAACGTTCTGTCCCCGACATTCTATAACTGATATTCCCCGGAACGTTCTGTCCCCGACATTCTATAACTGACATTCCCGGGAACGTTCTGTCCCCGACATTCTATAACTATCATTTCCGGGAACGTTCTGTCCCTGACATTCTATAACTGACATTCCCCGGAACGTTCTGCCCGCGACATTCTATAACTGACATTCCCCGGAACGTTCCATCCCCGACATTCTATAACTGACATTCTCCGGAAAGTTCTGTCCCCGACATTCTATAACTGACATTCCACGGAAATTTCTGTACCCGACATTCTATAACTGACATTCCCTGGAACGTTCCATCCCCAAAATTCTATAACTGTCATTTCCCGGAACGTTCTGTCCCCGACATTCTATAACTGACATTCCCTGGAACGTTCCATTCCCAACATTCTATAACTTTCATTTCCGTTAACGTTCTGTCCCCCGCATTCTATAACTGACATTCCCCGGAACGTTCTGTCCGCGACATTCTATAACTGACATTCCCCGGAACGTTCTGTCCCCGACATTCTATAACTGACATTCTCCGGAAAGTTCTGTCCTCGACATTCTATAACTGACATTCCCCGGAATGTTCTGTCCCCGACATTCTATAACTGACATTCCCTGGAATGTTCCATCCCCAACATTCTATATCTGTCATTTGCCGGAACGTTCTGTCCCCGACATTCTATAACTGACATTCCCTGGAACGTTCCATCCCCGACATTCTATAACTGACATTTCCTGGAAGGTTCTGTCCCCGACATTCTATAACTGACATTCCCCGGAACGTTCTGTCCACGACATTCTATAACTGACATTCTCTGTAACGTTCTGTCCCCGACATTCCATAACTGACATTTCCTGGAACGTTCTGTCCCCGACATTCTATAACTGACATTCCCTGGAACGTTCTGTCCCCAACATTCTATAACTGACATTCCCCGGAACGTCCTGTCCCTGACATTCCATATCTGACATCCCCCGGAAAACTCCGTCCCTGACATTCTATAACTGACATTCCACGGAACGTTCTGTCCCCGACATTCGATAACTGACATTCCCTGGAACGTTCCATCCCCGACATTCTTTAGCTGACATTTCCGGAACTTTCTGTTCCCGACATTCTCTCACTGACATTCCCTGGAACGTTCCATCCCCAACATTCTATAACTGTCATTTCCCGGAACGTTCTGTCCCCGACATTCTATAACGGACATTCCCCGGAACGTTCTGTCCCCGACATTCTATAACTGACATTCCCCGGAACGTTCTGTCCCCGACATTCTATAACTGACATTCTCCGGAACGTTCTGTCCCCGACATTCTATAACGGACATTCCCCGGAACGTTCCGTCCCCGGCATTCCATAACTGACATACCCCGGAACGTTCTGTCCCCGACATTCTATAACTGACATTCCCCAGAATGTTCTGTCCCCGACATTCTATCACTGTCATTTCCCGGAACGTTCTGTCCCCGACATTCTATAACTGACATTCCCTGGAACTTGCCATCCCCAACATTTTATAACTGACATTCCCCGGAACGTTCTGTCCCCGACATTCTATAACTGATATTCCCCGGAACGTTCTGTCCCCGATATTCTATAACTGACATTCCCCGGAACGTTCTGTCCCCGACATTCTATACCTATCATTTCCGGGAACGTTCTGTCCCTGACATTCTATAACTGACATTCCCCGGAACGTTCTGTCCCCGACATTCTATAACTGACATTCCCCGGAACGTTCTGTCCCCGACATTCTATAACTGACATTCCCCGGAACGTTCTGTCCCCGACATTCTATGACTGACATTCCCCAGAACGTTCTGTCCCCGACATTCTATCACTGTCATTTCCCGGAACGTTCTGTCCCCGACATTCTATAACTGACATTCCCTGGAACTTTCCATCCCCAACATTTTATAACTGACATTCCCCGGAACGTTCTGTCCCCGACATTCTATAACTGATATTCCCCGGAACGTTCTGTCCCCGACATTCTATAACTGACATTCCCGGGAACGTTCTGTCCCCGACATTCTATAACTATCATTTCCGGGAACGTTCTGTCCCTGACATTCTATAACTGACATTCCCCGGAACGTTCTGCCCGCGACATTCTATAACTGACATTCCCCGGAACGTTCCATCCCCGACATTCTATAACTGACATTCTCCGGAAAGTTCTGTCCCCGACATTCTATAACTGACATTCCACGGAAATTTCTGTACCCGACATTCTATAACTGACATTCCCTGGAACGTTCCATCCCCAAAATTCTATAACTGTCATTTCCCGGAACGTTCTGTCCCCGACATTCTATAACTGACATTCCCTGGAACGTTCCATTCCCAACATTCTATAACTTTCATTTCCGTTAACGTTCTGTCCCCCGCATTCTATAACTGACATTCCCCGGAACGTTCTGTCCGCGACATTCTATAACTGACATTCCCCGGAACGTTCTGTCCCCGACATTCTATAACTGACATTCTCCGGAAAGTTCTGTCCTCGACATTCTATAACTGACATTCCCCGGAATGTTCTGTCCCCGACATTCTATAACTGACATTCCCTGGAATGTTCCATCCCCAACATTCTATATCTGTCATTTGCCGGAACGTTCTGTCCCCGACATTCTATAACTGACATTCCCTGGAACGTTCCATCCCCGACATTCTATAACTGACATTTCCTGGAAGGTTCTGTCCCCGACATTCTATAACTGACATTCCCCGGAACGTTCTGTCCACGACATTCTATAACTGACATTCTCTGTAACGTTCTGTCCCCGACATTCCATAACTGACATTTCCTGGAACGTTCTGTCCCCGACATTCTATAACTGACATTCCCTGGAACGTTCTGTCCCCAACATTCTATAACTGACATTCCCCGGAACGTCCTGTCCCTGACATTCCATATCTGACATCCCCCGGAAAACTCCGTCCCTGACATTCTATAACTGACATTCCACGGAACGTTCTGTCCCCGACATTCGATAACTGACATTCCCTGGAACGTTCCATCCCCGACATTCTTTAGCTGACATTTCCGGAACTTTCTGTTCCCGACATTCTCTCACTGACATTCCCTGGAACGTTCCATCCCCAACATTCTATAACTGTCATTTCCCGGAACGTTCTGTCCCCGACATTCTATAACGGACATTCCCCGGAACGTTCTGTCCCCGACATTCTATAACTGACATTCCCCGGAACGTTCTGTCCCCGACATTCTATAACTGACATTCTCCGGAACGTTCTGTCCCCGACATTCTATAACGGACATTCCCCGGAACGTTCCGTCCCCGGCATTCCATAACTGACATACCCCGGAACGTTCTGTCCCCGACATTCTATAACTGACATTCCCCAGAATGTTCTGTCCCCGACATTCTATCACTGTCATTTCCCGGAACGTTCTGTCCCCGACATTCTATAACTGACATTCCCTGGAACTTGCCATCCCCAACATTTTATAACTGACATTCCCCGGAACGTTCTGTCCCCGACATTCTATAACTGATATTCCCCGGAACGTTCTGTCCCCGATATTCTATAACTGACATTCCCCGGAACGTTCTGTCCCCGACATTCTATACCTATCATTTCCGGGAACGTTCTGTCCCTGACATTCTATAACTGACATTCCCCGGAACGTTCTGCCCGCGACATTCTATAACTGACATTCCCCGGAACGTTCCATCCCCGACATTCTATAACTGACATTCTCCGGAAAGGTCTGTCCGCGACATTCTATAACTGAAATTCCCTGGAACGTTCCATCCCCAACATTCTATAACTGTCATTTCCCGGAACGTTCTGTCCCCGACATTCTATAACTGACGTTCTCCGGAACGTTCTGTCCCCGACATTCTATAATTGACATTCACTGGAACGTTCCGTCCCCGGCATTCCATAACTGTCATTTCCCGGAACGTTCTGTCCCCGACATTCTATAACTGACATTCCCTGGAACGTTCCATCCCCAACATTCTATAACTGTCATTTCCCGGAACGTTCTGTCCCCAACATTCTATAACTGACATTGCCCGGAACGTTCCATCCCCAACATTCTATAACTGACATTCCCCGGAACGTTCTGTCCGCGACATTCTATAACTGACATTCCCCGTAACGTTCTGTCCCCGACATTCTATAACTGACATTCTCCGGAACGTTCTGTCCCCGACATTCTATAATTGACATTCACTGGAACGTTCCATCCCCGGCATTCCATAACTGTCATTTCCCGGAACGTTCTGTCCCCGACATTCTATAATTGACATTTCCAGAACTTTCTGTTCCCGACATTCTCTCACTGACATTCCCTGGAACGTTCCATCCCCAACATTCTATAACTGTCAGTTCCCGGAAAGTTCTGTCCCCGACATTCTATAACGGACATTCCCCGGAACGTTCTGTCCCCGACATTCTATAACTGACATTCTCCGGAACGTTCTGTCCCCGACATTCTATAATTGACATTCACTGGAACGTTCCGTCCCCGGCATTCCATAACTGTCATTTCCCGGAACGTTCTGTCCCCGACATTCTATAACTGACATTCCCTGGAACGTTCCATCCCCAACATTTTATAACTGTCATTCCCCTTAACGTTCTGTCCCCGACATTCTATAACTGATATTCCCCGGAACGTTCTGTCCCCGACATTCTAAAACTGACATTCCCTGGAACGTTCCATCCCCAACATTCTATAACTGTCATTTCCCGGAACGTTCTGTCCCCGACATTCTATAACTGACATTCCCCGGAACGTTCTGTCTCCCACATTCTAAAACTGACATTCCCCGGAACGTTCTGTCCCTGACGTTCCATAACTGACATTTCCCGGAACGTTCTGTCCCCGACATTCTATAACTGACATTCCCCGGAACGTTCCATCCCCGACATTCTATAACTGTCATTTCCCGCAACGATCTGTCCCCAACATTCTATAACTGACATTCCCCGGAACGTTCTGTCCACGACATTCCATAACTGACATTTCCCGGAACGTTCTGTCCCCGACATTCTATAACTGACATTCCCTGGAACGTTCCATCCCCGACATTCTATAACTGTCATTTCCCAGAACGTTCTGTCCCCGACATTCTATAACTGACATTCCCCGGAACGTTCTGTCCCCGACATTCTATAACTGACATTCCCCGGAACGTTCTGTCCCCGACATATTATAACTGTCATTTCCCGGAACGTTCTGTCCCCGACATTCTATAACTGACATTCCCTGGAACGTTCCATCCCCGACATTCTATAACTGACATGCCCTGGAACGTTCCATCCCCAACATTCTATAACTGTCATTTCCCGGAACGTTCTGTCCCCGACATTCTATAAGTGACATTCCCCGGAACGTTCTGTCCACGACATTTTATAACTGACATTCTCTGTAAGGTTCTGTCCCCGACATTCCATAACTGACATTTCCTGGAACGTTCTGTCCCTGACATTCTATAACTGACATTCCCTGGAACGTTCTGTCCCCAACATTCTAGAACTGACATTCCCCGGAACGTCCTGTCCCTGACATTCCATAACTGACATCCCCCGGAAAGTTCCGTCACTGACATTCTATAACTGACATTCCACGGAACGTTCTGTCCCCGACATTCGATAACTGACATTCCCTGGAAAGTTCCATCCCCAACATTCTATAACTGACATTCCCCGGAACGTTCTGTCCCTGACATTCCATAACTGACAATCTCCGGAACGTTTTGTCCCCGACATTCTATAACTGTCATTTCCCGGAACGTTCTGGCCCCGACATTCTATAACTGACATTCCCTGGAACGTTCCATCCCCAACATTTTATAACTGTCATTTCCCTTAACGTTCTGTCCCCGACATTCTATTACTGATATTCCCCGGAACGTTCTGTCCCCGACATTCTAAAACTGACATTCCCTGGAACGTTCCATCCCCAACATTCTATAACTGTCATTTCCCGGAACGTTCTGTCCCCAACATTCTATAACTGACAATTCCCGGAACGTTCTGTCTCCCACATTCTAAAACTGACATTTCCCGGAACGTTCTGTCCCTGACATTCCATAACTGACATTTCACGGAACGTTCTGTCCCCGACATTCTGTAACTGACATCCCCGGAACGTTCCATCCCCAACATTCTATTACTGTCATTTCCCGCAACGTTCTGTCCCCGACATTCTATAACTGACATTCCCCGGAACGTTCTGTCCCCGACATTCCATAACTGACATTTCCCGGAACGTTCTGTCCCCGACATTCTATAACTGACATTCCCTGGAACTTTCCATCCCCGAAATTCTATAACTGTCATTTCCCAGAACGTTCTGTCCCCGACATTCTATAACTGACATTCCCCGGAACGTTCTGTCCCCGACATTCTATAACTGACATTCCCCGGAACGTTCTGTCCCCGACATTCTATAACTGACATTCCCCGGAACGTTCTGTCCCCGACATTCTATGACTGACATTCCCCAGAACGTTCTGTCCCCGACATTCTATCACTGTCATTTCCCGGAACGTTCTGTCCCCGACATTCTATAACTGACATTCCCTGGAACTTTCCATCCCCAACATTTTATAACTGACATTCCCCGGAACGTTCTGTCCCCGACATTCTATAACTGATATTCCCCGGAACGTTCTGTCCCCGACATTCTATAACTGACATTCCCGGGAATGTTCTGTCCCCGACATTCTATAACTATCATTTCCGGGAACGTTCTGTCCCTGACATTCTATAACTGACATTCCCCGGAACGTTCTGCCCGCGACATTCTATAACTGACATTCCCCGGAACGTTCCATCCCCGACATTCTATAACTGACATTCTCCGGAAAGTTCTGTCCCCGACATTCTATAACTGACATTCCACGGAAATTTCTGTACCCGACATTCTATAACTGACATTCCCTGGAACGTTCCATCCCCAACATTCTATAACTGTCATTTCCCGGAACGTTCTGTCCCCGACATTCTATAACTGACATTCCCTGGAACGTTCCATCCCCAACATTCTATAACTGTCATTTCCCGGAACGTTCTGTCCCCGACATTCTATAACTGACATGCCCTGGAACGTTCCATCCCCGACATTCTATAACTGACATTCTCCGGAACGTTCTGTCCCCGACATTCTATAAGTGACATTCCCTGGAACGTTCTGTCCCCAACATTCTATAACTGACATTCCCCGGAACGTCCTGTCCCTGACATTCCATATCTGACAACCCCCGGAAAGTTCCGTCCCTGACATTCTATAACTGACATTCCATGGAACGTTCTGTCCCCGACATTCGATAACTGACATTCCCTGGAACGTTCCATCCCCAACATTCTATAACTGACATTCCCCGGAACGTTCTGTCCCTGACATTCCATAACTGACAATCCTCGGAACGTTTTGTCCCCGACATTCTATAATTGACATTCCCCGGAACGTTCTGTCCCTGACATTCCATAACTGACATTTCCCGGAACGTTCTGTCCCCGACATTCTATAACTGACATTCCCCGGAACGTTCCATCCCCAACATTCTATAACTGTCATTTCCCGGAACGTTCTGTCCCCAACATTCTATAACTGACATTCCCCGGAACGTTCCATCCCCAACATTCTATAACTGTCATTTCCGGGAACGTTCTGTCCCCGACATTCTATAACTGACATTCCCCGGAATCTTCTGTCCCCGACATTCTATAACTGACATTCCCTGGAACGTTCCATCCCCAACATTCTATCACTGTCATTTCCCGGAACGTTCTGTCCCCGAAATTCTATAACTGACATTCCCTGGAACGTTCCATCCCCAACATTCTATAACTGTCATTTCCGTTAACGTTCTGTCCCCCGCATTCTATAACTGACATTCCCCGGAACGTTCTGTCCGCGACATTCTATAACTGACATTCCCCGGAACGTTCTGTCCCCGACATTCTATAACTGACATTCTCCGGAAAGTTCTGTCCTCGACATTCTATAACTGACATTCCCCGGAATGTTCTGTCCCCGACATTCTATAACTGACATTCCCTGGAATGTTCCATCCCCAACATTCTATATCTGTCATTTCCCGGAACGTTCTGTCCCCGACATTCTATAACTGACATTCCCTGGAACGTTCCATCCCCGACATTCTATAACTGACATTTCCTGGAAGGTTCTGTCCCCGACATTCTATAACTGACATTCCCCGGAACGTTCTGTCCACGACATTCTATAACTGACATTCTCTGTAACGTTCTGTCCCCGACATTCCATAACTGACATTTCCTGGAACGTTCTGTCCCCGACATTCTATAACTGACATTCCCTGGAACGTTCTGTCCCCAACATTCTATAACTGACATTCCCCGGAACGTCCTGTCCCTGACATTCCATATCTGACATCCCCCGGAAAGTTACGTCCCTGACATTCTATAACTGACATTCCATGGAACGTTCTGTCCCCGACATTCGATAACTGACATTCCCTGGAACGTTCCATCCCCGACATTCTTTAGCTGACATTTCCGGAACTTTCTGTTCCCGACATTCTCTCACTGACATTCCCTGGAACGTTCCATCCCCAACATTCTATAACTGTCATTTCCCGGAACGTTCTGTCCCCGACATTCTATAACGGACATTCCCCGGAACGTTCTGTCCCCGACATTCTATAACTGACATTCCCCGGAACGTTCTGTCCCCGACATTCTATAACTGACATTCTCCGGAACGTTCTGTCCCCGACATTCTATAACGGACATTCCCCGGAACGTTCCGTCCCCGGCATTCCATAACTGACATACCCCGGAACGTTCTGTCCCCGACATTCTATAACTGACATTCCCCAGAATGTTCTGTCCCCGACATTCTATCACTGTCATTTCCCGGAACGTTCTGTCCCCGACATTCTATAACTGACATTCCCTGGAACTTGCCATCCCCAACATTTTATAACTGACATTCCCCGGAACGTTCTGTCCCCGACATTCTATAACTGATATTCCCCGGAACGTTCTGTCCCCGACATTCTATAACTGACATTCCCCGGAACGTTCTGTCCCCGACATTCTATACCTATCATTTCCGGGAACGTTCTGTCCCTGACATTCTATAACTGACATTCCCCGGAACGTTCTGCCCGCGACATTCTATAACTGACATTCCCCGGAACGTTCCATCCCCGACATTCTATAACTGACATTCTCCGGAAAGGTCTGTCCCCGACATTCTATAACTGACATTCCACGGAATTTTCTGTACCCGACATTCTATAACTGAAATTCCCTGGAACGTTCCATCCCCAACATTCTATAACTGTCATTTCCCAGAACATTCTGTCCCCGACATTCTATAACTGACATTCCCCGGAACGTTCTGTCCCCGACATTCTATAACTGACATTCCCCGGAACGTTCTGTCCCCGACATATTATAACTGTCATTTCCCGGAACGTTCTGTCCCCGACATTCTATAACTGACATTCCCCGGAACGTTCTGTCCCCGACATTCTATAACTGACATTCCCTGGAACGTTCCATCCCCAACATTCTATAACTGTCATTTCCGTTAACGTTCTGTCCCCCGCATTCTATAACTGACATTCCCCGGAACGTTCTGTCCGCGACATTCTATAACTGACATTCCCCGGAACGTTCTGTCCCCGACATTCTATAACTGACATTCTCCGGAAAGTTCTGTCCCCGACATTCTATAACTGACATTCCCCGGAATGTTCTGTCCCCGACATTCTATAACTGACATTCCCTGGAATGTTCCATCCCCAACATTCTATATCTGTCATTTCCCGGAACGTTCTGTCCCCGACATTCTATAACTGACATTCTCTGTAAGGTTCTGTCCCCGACATTCCATAACTGACATTTCCTGGAACGTTCTGTCCCTGACATTCTATAACTGACATTCCCTGGAACGTTCTGTCCCCAACATTCTAGAACTGACATTCCCCGGAACGTCCTGTCCCTGACATTCCATAACTGACATCCCCCGGAAAGTTCCGTCACTGACATTCTATAACTGACATTCCACGGAACGTTCTGTCCCCGACATTCGATAACTGACATTCCCTGGAAAGTTCCATCCCCAACATTCTATAACTGACATTCCCCGGAACGTTCTGTCCCTGACATTCCATAACTGACAATCTCCGGAACGTTTTGTCCCCGACATTCTATAACTGACATTCCCTGGAACGTTCCATCCCCAACATTTTATAACTGTCATTTCCCTTAACATTCTGTCCCCGACATTCTATTACTGATATTCCCCGGAACGTTCTGTCCCCGACATTCTAAAACTGACATTCCCTGGAACGTTCCATCCCCAACATTCTATAACTGTCATTTCCCGGAACGTTCTGTCCCCAACATTCTATAACTGACATTTCCCGGAACGTTCTGTCTCCCACATTCTAAAACTGACATTCCCCGGAACGATCTGTCCCTGACATTCCATAACTGACATTTCACGGAACGTTCTGTCCCCGACATTCTATAACTGACATCCCCGGAACGTTCCATCCCCAACATTCTATAACTGTCATTTCCCGCAACGTTCTGTCCCCGACATTCTATAACTGACATTCCCCGGAACGTTCTGTCCCCGACATTCCATAACTGACATTTCCCGGAACGTTCTGTCCCCGACATTCTATAACTGACATTCCCTGGAACTTTCCATCCCCGACATTCTATAACTGTCATTTCCCAGAACGTTCTGTCCCCGACATTCTATAACTGACATTCCCCGGAACGTTCTGTCCCCGACATTCTATAACTGACATTCCCCGGAACGTTCCGTCCCCGACATTCTATAACTGACATTCCCCGGAACGTTCTGTCCCCGACATTCTATGACTGACATTCCCCAGAACGTTCTGTCCCCGACATTCTATCACTGTCATTTCCCGGAACGTTCTGTCCCCGACATTCTATAACTGACATTCCCTGGAACTTTCCATCCCCAACATTTTATAACTGACATTCCCCGGAACGTTCTGTCCCCGACATTCTATAACTGATATTCCCCGGAACGTTCTGTCCCCGACATTCTATAACTGACATTCCCGGGAACGTTCTGTCCCCGACATTCTATAACTATCATTTCCGGGAACGTTCTGTCCCTGACATTCTATAACTGACATTCCCCGGAACGTTCTGCCCGCGACATTCTATAACTGACATTCCCCGGAACGTTCCATCCCCGACATTCTATAACTGACATTCTCCGGAAAGTTCTGTCCCCGACATTCTATAACTGACATTCCACGGAAATTTCTGTACCCGACATTCTATAACTGACATTCCCTGGAACGTTCCATCCCCAAAATTCTATAACTGTCATTTCCCGGAACGTTCTGTCCCCGACATTCTATAACTGACATTCCCTGGAACGTTCCATTCCCAACATTCTATAACTTTCATTTCCGTTAACGTTCTGTCCCCCGCATTCTATAACTGACATTCCCCGGAACGTTCTGTCCGTGACATTCTATAACTGACATTCCCCGGAACGTTCTGTCCCCGACATTCTATAACTGACATTCTCCGGAAAGTTCTGTCCTCGACATTCTATAACTGACATTCCCCGGAATGTTCTGTCCCCGACATTCTATAACTGACATTCCCTGGAATGTTCCATCCCCAACATTCTATATCTGTCATTTGCCGGAACGTTCTGTCCCCGACATTCTATAACTGACATTCCCTGGAACGTTCCATCCCCGACATTCTATAACTGACATTTCCTGGAAGGTTCTGTCCCCGACATTCTATAACTGACATTCCCCGGAACGTTCTGTCCACGACATTCTATAACTGACATTCTCTGTAACGTTCTGTCCCCGACATTCCATAACTGACATTTCCTGGAACGTTCTGTCCCCGACATTCTATAACTGACATTCCCTGGAACGTTCTGTCCCCAACATTCTATAACTGACATTCCCCGGAACGTCCTGTCCCTGACATTCCATATCTGACATCCCCCGGAAAGTTCCGTCCCTGACATTCTATAACTGACATTCCACGGAACGTTCTGTCCCCGACATTCGATAACTGACATTCCCTGGAACGTTCCATCCCCGACATTCTTTAGCTGACATTTCCGGAACTTTCTGTTCCCGACATTCTCTCACTGACATTCCCTGGAACGTTCCATCCCCAACATTCTATAACTGTCATTTCCCGGAACGTTCTGTCCCCGACATTCTATAACGGACATTCCCCGGAACGTTCTGTCCCCGACATTCTATAACTGACATTCCCCGGAACGTTCTGTCCCCGACATTCTATAACTGACATTCTCCGGAACGTTCTGTCCCCGACATTCTATAACGGACATTCCCCGGAACGTTCCGTCCCCGGCATTCCATAACTGACATACCCCGGAACGTTCTGTCCCCGACATTCTATAACTGACATTCCCCAGAATGTTCTGTCCCCGACATTCTATCACTGTCATTTCCCGGAACGTTCTGTCCCCGACATTCTATAACTGACATTCCCTGGAACTTGCCATCCCCAACATTTTATAACTGACATTCCCCGGAACGTTCTGTCCCCGACATTCTATAACTGATATTCCCCGGAACGTTCTGTCCCCGACATTCTATAACTGACATTCCCCGGAACGTTCTGTCCCCGACATTCTATACCTATCATTTCCGGGAACGTTCTGTCCCTGACATTCTATAACTGACATTCCCCGGAACGTTCTGCCCGCGACATTCTATAACTGACATTCCCCGGAACGTTCCATCCCCGACATTCTATAACTGACATTCTCCGGAAAGGTCTGTCCCCGACATTCTATAACTGAAATTCCCTGTAACGTTCCATCCCCAACATTCTATAACTGTCATTTCCAGGAACGTTCTGTCCCCGACATTCTATAACTGACGTTCTCCGGAACGTTCTGTCCCCGACATTCTATAATTGACATTCACTGGAACGTTCCGTCCCCGGCATTCCATAACTGTCATTTCCCGGAACGTTCTGTCCCCGACATTCTATAACTGACATTCCCTGGAACGTTCCATCCCCAACATTCTATAACTGTCATTTCCCGGAACGTTCTGTCCCCAACATTCTATAACTGACATTGCCCGGAACGTTCCATCCCCAACATTCTATGACTGACATTCCCCGGAACGTTCTGTCCGCGACATTCTATAACTGACATTCCCCGTAACGTTCTGTCCCCGACATTCTATAACTGACATTCTCCGGAACGTTCTGTCCCCGACATTCTATAATTGACATTCACTGGAACGTTCCGTCCCCGGCATTCCATAACTGTCATTTCCCGGAACGTTCTGTCCCCGACATTCTATAATTGACATTTCCGGAACTTTCTGTTCCCGACATTCTCTCACTGACATTCCCTGGAACGTTCCATCCCCAACATTCTATAACTGTCAGTTCCCGGAAAGTTCTGTCCCCGACATTCTATAACGGACATTCCCCGGAACGTTCTGTCCCCGACATTCTATAACTGACATTCTCCGGAACGTTCTGTCCCCGACATTCTATAATTGACATTCACTGGAACGTTCCGTCCCCGGCATTCCATAACTGTCATTTCCCGGAACGTTCTGTCCCCGACATTCTATAACTGACATTCCCTGGAACGTTCCATCCCCAACATTTTATAACTGTCATTCCCCTTAACGTTCTGTCCCCGACATTCTATAACTGATATTCCCCGGAACGTTCTGTCCCCGACATTCTAAAACTGACATTCCCTGGAACGTTCCATCCCCAACATTCTATAACTGTCATTTCCCGGAACGTTCTGTCCCCGACATTCTATAACTGACATTCCCCGGAACGTTCTGTCTCCCACATTCTAAAACTGACATTCCCCGGAACGTTCTGTCCCTGACATTCCATAACTGACATTTCCCGGAACGTTCTGTCCCCGACATTCTATAACTGACATTCCCCGGAACGTTCCATCCCCGACATTCTATAACTGTCATTTCCCGCAACGATCTGTCCCCAACATTCTATAACTGACATTCCCCGGAACGTTCTGTCCACGACATTCCATAACTGACATTTCCCGGAACGTTCTGTCCCCGACATTCTATAACTGACATTCCCTGGAACGTTCCATCCCCGACATTCTATAACTGTCATTTCCCAGAACGTTCTGTCCCCGACATTCTATAACTGACATTCCCCGGAACGTTCTGTCCCCGACATTCTATAACTGACATTCCCCGGAACGTTCTGTCCCCGACATATTATAACTGTCATTTCCCGGAACGTTCTGTCCCCGACATTCTATAACTGACATTCCCTGGAACGTTCCATCCCCGACATTCTATAACTGACATGCCCTGGAACGTTCCATCCCCAACATTCTGTAACTGTCATTTCCCGGAACGTTCTGTCCCCGACATTCTATAAGTGACATTCCCCGGAACGTTCTGTCCACGACATTCTATAACTGACATTCTCTGTAAGGTTCTGTCCCCGACATTCCATAACTGACATTTCCTGGAACGTTCTGTCCCTGACATTCTATAACTGACATTCCCTGGAACGTTCTGTCCCCAACATTCTAGAACTGACATTCCCCGGAACATCCTGTCCCTGACATTCCATAACTGACATCCCCCGGAAAGTTCCGTCACTGACATTCTATAACTGACATTCCACGGAACGTTCTGTCCCCGACATTCGATAACTGACATTCCCTGGAAAGTTCCATCCCCAACATTCTATAACTGACATTCCCCGGAACGTTCTGTCCCTGACATTCCATAACTGACAATCTCCGGAACGTTTTGTCCCCGACATTCTATAACTGTCATTTCCCGGAACGTTCTGGCCCCGACATTCTATAACTGACATTCCCTGGAACGTTCCATCCCCAACATTTTATAACTGTCATTTCCCTTAACGTTCTGTCCCCGACATTCTATTACTGATATTCCCCGGAACGTACTGTCCCCGACATTCTAAAACTGACATTCCCTGGAACGTTCCATCCCCAACATTCTATAACTGTCATTTCCCGGAACGTTCTGTCCCCAACATTCTATAACTGACAATTCCCGGAACGTTCTGTCTCCCACATTCTAAAACTGACATTTCCCGGAACGTTCTGTCCCTGACATTCCATAACTGACATTTCACGGAACGTTCTGTCCCCGACATTCTATAACTGACATCCCCGGAACGTTCCATCCCCAACATTCTATAACTGTCATTTCCCGCAACGTTCTGTCCCCGACATTCTATAACTGACATTCCCCGGAACGTTCTGTCCCCGACATTCCATAACTGACATTTCCCGGAACTTTCTGTCCCCGACATTCTATAACTGACATTCCCTGGAACTTTCCATCCCCGAAATTCTATAACTGTCATTTCCCAGAACGTTCTGTCCCCGACATTCTATAACTGACATTCCCCGGAACGTTCTGTCCCCGACATTCTATAACTGACATTCCCCGGAACGTTCCGTCCCCGACATTCTATAACTGACATTCCCCGGAACGTTCTGTCCCCGACATTCTATGACTGACATTCCCCAGAACGTTCTGTCCCCGACATTCTATCACTGTCATTTCCCGGAACGTTCTGTCCCCGACATTCTATAACTGACATTCCCTGGAACTTTCCATCCCCAACATTTTATAACTGACATTCCCCGGAACGTTCTGTCCCCGACATTCTATAACTGATATTCCCCGGAACGTTCTGTCCCCGACATTCTATAACTGACATTCCCGGGAACGTTCTGTCCCCGACATTCTATAACTATCATTTCCGGGAACGTTCTGTCCCTGACATTCTATAACTGACATTCCCCGGAACGTTCTGCCCGCGACATTCTATAACTGACATTCCCCGGAACGTTCCATCCCCGACATTCTATAACTGACATTCTCCGGAAAGTTCTGTCCCCGACATTCTATAACTGACATTCCACGGAAATTTCTGTACCCGACATTCTATAACTGACATTCCCTGGAACGTTCCATCCCCAACATTCTATAACTGTCATTTCCCGGAACGTTCTGTCCCCGACATTCTATAACTGACATTCCCTGGAACGTTCCATCCCCAACATTCTATAACTGTCATTTCCCGGAACGTTCTGTCCCCGACATTCTATAACTGACATGCCCTGGAACGTTCCATCCCCGACATTCTATAACTGACATTCTCCGGAACGTTCTGTCCCCGACATTCTATAAGTGACATTCCCTGGAACGTTCTGTCCCCAACATTCTATAACTGACATTCCCCGGAACGTCCTGTCCCTGACATTCCATATCTGACAACCCCCGGAAAGTTCCGTCCCTGACATTCTATAACTGACATTCCATGGAACGTTCTGTCCCCGACATTCGATAACTGACATTCCCTGGAACGTTCCATCCCCAACATTCTATAACTGACATACCCCGGAACGTTCTGTCCCTGACATTCCATAACTGACAATCCTCGGAACGTTTTGTCCCCGACATTCTATAATTGACATTCCCCGGAACGTTCTGTCCCTGACATTCCATAACTGACATTTCCCGGAACGTTCTGTCCCCGACATTCTATAACTGACATTCCCCGGAACGTTCCATCCCCAACATTCTATAACTGTCATTTCCCGGAACGTTCTGTCCCCAACATTCTATAACTGACATTCCCCGGAACGTTCCATCCCCAACATTCTATAACTGTCATTTCCGGGAACGTTCTGTCCCCGACATTCTATAACTGACATTCCCCGGAATCTTCTGTCCCCGACATTCTATAACTGACATTCCCTGGAACGTTCCATCCCCAACATTCTATAACTGTCATTTCCCGGAACGTTCTGTCCCCGAAATTCTATAACTGACATTCCCTGGAACGTTCCATCCCCAACATTCTATAACTGTCATTTCCGTTAACGTTCTGTCCCCCGCATTCTATAACTGACATTCCCCGGAACGTTCTGTCCGCGACATTCTATAACTGACATTCCCCGGAACGTTCTTCCCCGACATTCTATAACTGACATTCTCCGGAAAGTTCTGTCCTCGACATTCTATAACTGACATTCCCCGGAATGTTCTGTCCCCGACATTCTATAACTGACATTCCCTGGAATGTTCCATCCCCAACATTCTATATCTGTCATTTCCCGGAACGTTCTGTCCCCGACATTCTATAACTGACATTCCCTGGAACGTTCCATCCCCGACATTCTATAACTGACATTTCCTGGAAGGTTCTGTCCCCGACATTCTATAACTGACATTCCCCGGAACGTTCTGTCCACGACATTCTATAACTGACATTCTCTGTAACGTTCTGTCCCCGACATTCCATAACTGACATTTCCTGGAACGTTCTGTCCCCGACATTCTATAACTGACATTCCCTGGAACGTTCTGTCCCCAACATTCTATAACTGACATTCCCCGGAACGTCCTGTCCCTGACATTCCATATCTGACATCCCCCGGAAAGTTACGTCCCTGACATTCTATAACTGACATTCCACGGAACGTTCTGTCCCCGACATTCGATAACTGACATTCCCTGGAACGTTCCATCCCCGACATTCTTTAGCTGACATTTCCGGAACTTTCTGTTCCCGACATTCTCTCACTGACATTCCCTGGAACGTTCCATCCCCAACATTCTATAACTGTCATTTCCCGGAACGTTCTGTCCCCGACATTCTATAACGGACATTCCCCGGAACGTTCTGTCCCCGACATTCTATAACTGACATTCCCCGGAACGTTCTGTCCCCGACATTCTATAACTGACATTCTCCGGAACGTTCTGTCCCCGACATTCTATAACGGACATTCCCCGGAACGTTCCGTCCCCGGCATTCCATAACTGACATACCCCGGAACGTTCTGTCCCCGACATTCTATAACTGACATTCCCCAGAATGTTCTGTCCCCGACATTCTATCACTGTCATTTCCCGGAACGTTCTGTCCCCGACATTCTATAACTGACATTCCCTGGAACTTGCCATCCCCAACATTTTATAACTGACATTCCCCGGAACGTTCTGTCCCCGACATTCTATAACTGATATTCTCCGGAACGTTCTGTCCCCGACATTCTATAACTGACATTCCCCGGAACGTTCTGTCCCCGACATTCTATACCTATCATTTCCGGGAACGTTCTGTCCCTGACATTCTATAACTGACATTCCCCGGAACGTTCTGCCCGCGACATTCTATAACTGACATTCCCCGGAACGTTCCATCCCCGACATTCTATAACTGACATTCTCCGGAAAGGTCTGTCCCCGACATTCTATAACTGACATTCCACGGAATTTTCTGTACCCGACATTCTATAACTGAAATTCCCTGGAACGTTCCATCCCCAACATTCTATAACTGTCATTTCCCAGAACGTTCTGTCCCCGGCATTCTATAACTGACATTCCCCGGAACGTTCTGTCCCCGACATTCTATAACTGACATTCCCCGGAACGTTCTGTCCCCGACATATTATAACTGTCATTTCCCGGAACGTTCTGTCCCCGACATTCTATAACTGACATTCCCCGGAACGTTCTGTCCCCGACATTCTATAACTGACATTACCCAGAACGTTCTGTCCCCGACATTCTATCACTGTCATTTCCCGGAACGTTCTGTCCCCGACATTCTATAACTGACATTCCCTGGAACTTTCCATCCCCAACATTTTATTACTGACATTCCCCTGAACGTTCTGTCCCCGACATTCTATAACTGATATTCCCCGGAACGTTCTGTCCCCGACATTCTATAACTGACATTCCCCGGAACGATCTGTCCCCGACATTCTATAACTGTCATTTCCGGGATCGTTCTGTCCCTGACATTCTATAACTGACATTCCCCGGAACGTTCTGTCCGCGACATTCTATAACTGACATTCCCCGTAACGTTCCATCCCCGACATTCTATAACTGACATTCCCCGGAACTTTCTGTACCCGACATTCTATAACTGACATTCCCTGGAACGTTCCATCCCCAACATTCTATAACTGTCATTTCCCGGAACGTTCTGTCCCCGAAATTCTATAACTGACATTCCCTGGAACGTTCCATCCCCAACATTCTATAACTGTCATTTCAGTTAACGTTCTGTCCCCCGCATTCTATAACTGACATTCCCCGGAACGTTCTGTCCGCGACATTCTATAACTGACATTCCCCGGAACGTTCTGTCCCCGAAATTCTATAACTGACATTCTCCGGAAAGTTCTGTCCCCGACATTCTATAACTGACATTCCCCGGAATGTTCTGTCCCCGACATTCTATAACTGACATTCCCTGGAATGTTCCATCCCCAACATTCTATATCTGTCATTTCGCGGAACGTTCTGTCCCCGACATTCTATAACTGACATTCCCTGGAACGTTCCATCCCCGACATTCTATAACTGACATGCCCTGGAAAGTTCCATCCCCAACATTCTAGAACTGTCATTTCCCGGAACGTTCTGTCCCCGACATTCTATAACTGACATTCCCCGGAACGTTCTGTCCACGACATTCTATAACTGACATTCTCTGTAACGTTCTGTCCCCGACATTCCATAACTGACATTTCCTGGAACGTTCTGTCCCCGACATTCTATAACTGACATTCCCTGGAACGTTCTGTCCCCAACATTCTATAACTGACATTCCCCGGAACGTCCTGTTCCTGACATTCCACATCTGACATCCCCCGGAAAGTTCCGTCCCTGACATTCTATAACTGACATTCCACGGAAAGTTCTGTCCCCGACATTCGATAACTGACATTACCTGGAATGTTCCATCCCCAACATTCTATAACTGACATTCCCCGGAACGTTCTGTCCCCGACATTCTATAACTGACATTCCCCGGAACGTTCTGTCCCCGACATTCTATAACTGACATTTCCCAGAACATTCTGTCCCCGACATTCTATCACTGTCATTTCCCGGAACGTTCTGTCCCCGACATTCTATAACTGACATTCCCTGGAACTTTCCATCCCCAACATTTTATAACTGACATTCCCCGGAACGTTCTGTCCCCGACATTCTATAACTGATATTCCCCGGAACGTTCTGTCCCCGACATTCTATAACTGACATTCCCCGGAACGTTCTGTCCCCGACATTCTACAACTGTCATTTCCGGGAACGTTCTGTCCCTGACATTCTATAACTGACATTCCCCGGAACGTTCTGTCCGCGACATTCTATAACTGACATTCCCCGTAACGTTCCATCCCCGACTTGTATAACTGACATTCTCCGGAAAGGTCTGTCCCCGACATTCTATAACTGACATCCCCCGGAAAGTTCCGTCACTGACATTCTATAACTGACATTCCACGGAACGTTCTGTCCCCGACATTCGATAACTGACATTCCCTGGAAAGTTCCATCCCCAACATTCTATAACTGACATTCCCCGGAACGTTCTGTCCCTGACATTCCATAACTGACAATCTCCGGAACGTTTTGTCCCCGACATTCTATAACTGTCATTTCCCGGAACGTTCTGGCCCCGACATTCTATAACTGACATTTCCCTTAACGTTCTGTCCCCGACATTCTATTACTGATATTCCCCGGAACGTACTGTCCCCGACATTCTAAAACTGACATTCCCTGGAACGTTCCATCCCCAACATTCTATAACTGTCATTTCCCGGAACGTTCTGTCCCCAACATTCTATAACTGACAATTCCCGGAACGTTCTGTCTCCCACATTCTAAAACTGACATTTCCCGGAACGTTCTGTCCCTGACATTCCATAACTGACATTTCACGGAACGTTCTGTCCCCGACATTCTATAACTGACATCCCCGGAACGTTCCATCCCCAACATTCTATAACTGTCATTTCCCGCAACGTTCTGTCCCCGACATTCTATAACTGACATTCCCCGGAACGTTCTGTCCCCGACATTCCATAACTGACATTTCCCGGAACGTTCTGTCCCCGACATTCTATAACTGACATTCCCTGGAACTTTCCATCCCCGAAATTCTATAACTGTCATTTCCCAGAACGTTCTGTCCCCGACATTCTATAACTGACATTCCCCGGAACGTTCTGTCCCCGACATTCTATAACTGACATTCCCCGGAACGTTCCGTCCCCGACATTCTATAACTGACATTCCCCGGAACGTTCTGTCCCCGACATTCTATGACTGACATTCCCCAGAACGTTCTGTCCCCGACATTCTATCACTGTCATTTCCCGGAACGTTCTGTCCCCGACATTCTATAACTGACATTCCCTGGAACTTTCCATCCCCAACATTTTATAACTGACATTCCCCGGAACGTTCTGTCCCCGACATTCTATAACTGATATTCCCCGGAACGTTCTGTCCCCGACATTCTATAACTGACATTCCCGGGAACGTTCTGTCCCCGACATTCTATAACTATCATTTCCGGGAACGTTCTGTCCCTGACATTCTATAACTGACATTCCCCGGAACGTTCTGCCCGCGACATTCTATAACTGACATTCCCCGGAACGTTCCATCCCCGACATTCTATAACTGACATTCTCCGGAAAGTTCTGTCCCCGACATTCTATAACTGACATTCCACGGAAATTTCTGTACCCGACATTCTATAACTGACATTCCCTGGAACGTTCCATCCCCAACATTCTATAACTGTCATTTCCCGGAACGTTCTGTCCCCGACATTCTATAACTGACATTCCCTGGAACGTTCCATCCCCAACATTCTATAACTGTCATTTCCCGGAACGTTCTGTCCCCGACATTCTATAACTGACATGCCCTGGAACGTTCCATCCCCGACATTCTATAACTGACATTCTCCGGAACGTTCTGTCCCCGACATTCTATAAGTGACATTCCCTGGAACGTTCTGTCCCCAACATTCTATAACTGACATTCCCCGGAACGTCCTGTCCCTGACATTCCATATCTGACAACCCCCGGAAAGTTCCGTCCCTGACATTCTATAACTGACATTCCATGGAACGTTCTGTCCCCGACATTCGATAACTGACATTCCCTGGAACGTTCCATCCCCAACATTCTATAACTGACATTCCCCGGAACGTTCTGTCCCTGACATTCCATAACTGACAATCCTCGGAACGTTTTGTCCCCGACATTCTATAATTGACATTCCCCGGAACGTTCTGTCCCTGACATTCCATAACTGACATTTCCCGGAACGTTCTGTCCCCGACATTCTATAACTGACATTCCCCGGAACGTTCCATCCCCAACATTCTATAACTGTCATTTCCCGGAACGTTCTGTCCCCAACATTCTATAACTGACATTCCCCGGAACGTTCCATCCCCAACATTCTATAACTGTCATTTCCGGGAACGTTCTGTCCCCGACATTCTATAACTGACATTCCCCGGAATCTTCTGTCCCCGACATTCTATAACTGACATTCCCTGGAACGTTCCATCCCCAACATTCTATAACTGTCATTTCCCGGAAAGTTCTGTCCCCGAAATTCTATAACTGACATTCCCTGGAACGTTCCATCCCCAACATTCTATAACTGTCATTTCCGTTAACGTTCTGTCCCCCGCATTCTATAACTGACATTCCCCGGAACGTTCTGTCCGCGACATTCTATAACTGACATTCCCCGGAACGTTCTGTCCCCGACATTCTATAACTGACATTCTCCGGAAAGTTCTGTCCCCGACATTCTATAACTGACATTCCCCGGAATGTTCTGTCCCCGACATTCTATAACTGACATTCCCTGGAATGTTCCATCCCCAACATTCTATATCTGTCATTTCGCGGAACGTTCTGTCTCCGACATTCTATAACTGACATTCCCTGGAACGTTCCATCCCCGACATTCTATAACTGACATGCCCTGGAAAGTTCCATCCCCAACATTCTAGAACTGTCATTTCCCGGAACGTTCTGTCCCCGACATTCTATAACTGACATTCCCCGGAACGTTCTGTCCACGACATTCTATAACTGTCATTTCCCGGAAAGTTCTGTCCCCGACATTCCATAACTGACATTTCCTGGAACGTTCTGTCCCCGACATTCTATAACTGACATTCCCTGGAACGTTCTGTCCCCAACATTCTATAACTGACATTCCCCGGAACGTCCTGTTCCTGACATTCCACATCTGACATCCCCCGGAAAGTTCCGTCCCTGACATTCTATAACTGACATTCCACGGAAAGTTCTGTCCCCGACATTCGATAACTGACATTACCTGGAATGTACCATCCCCAACATTCTATAACTGACATTCCCCGGAACGTTCTGTCCCCGACATTCTATAACTGACATTCCCCGGAACGTTCTGTCCCCGACATTCTATAACTGACATTCCCCAGAACATTCTGTCCCCGACATTCTATCACTGTCATTTCCCGGAACGTTCTGTCCCCGACATTCTATAACTGACATTCCCTGGAACTTTCCATCCCCAACATTTTATAACTGACATTCCCCGGAACGTTCTGTCCCCGACATTCTATAACTGATATTCCCCGGAACGTTCTGTCCCCGACATTCTATAACTGACATTCCCCGGAACGTTCTGTCCCCGACATTCTACAACTGTCATTTCCGGGAACGTTCTGTCCCTGACATTCTATAACTGACATTCCCCGGAACGTTCTGTCCGCGACATTCTATAACTGACATTCCCCGTAACGTTCCATCCCCGACTTGTATAACTGACATTCTCCGGAAAGGTCTGTCCCCGACATTCTATAACTGACATTCCCCGGAACTTTCTGTACCCGACATTCTATAACTGACATTCCCTGGAACGTTCCATCCCCAACATTCTATAACTGTCATTTCCCAGACGTTCTGTCCCCGACATTCTATAACTGACATTCCCTGGAACGTTCCATCCCCAACATTCTATAACTGTCATTTCCGTTAACGTTCTGTCCCCCGCATTCTATAACTGACATTCCCCGGAACGTTAAGTCCACGACATTCTATAACTGACATTCCCCGGAACGTTCTGTCCCCGACATTCTATAACTGACATTCCCTGGAACGTTCCATCCCCAACATTCTATAACTGTCATTTCCGTTAACGTTCTGTCCCCCGCATTCTATAACTGACATTCCCCGGAACGTTCAGTCCGCGACATTCTATAACTGACATTCCCCGGAACGTTCTGTCCCCGACATTCTATAACTGACATTCTCCGGAAAGTTCTGTCCCCGACATTCTATAACTGACATTCCCCGGAATCTTCTGTCCCCGACATTCTATAACTGACATTTCCCTTAACGTTCTGTCCCCGACATTCTATTACTGATATTCCCCGGAACGTACTTTCCCCGACATTCTAAAACTGACATTCCCTGGAACGTTCCATCCCCAACATTCTATAACTGTCATTTCCCGGAACGTTCTGTCCCCAACATTCTATAACTGACAATTCCCGGAACGTTCTGTCTCCCACATTCTAAAACTGACATTTCCCGGAACGTTCTGTCCCTGACATTCCATAACTGACATTTCACGGAACGTTCTGTCCCCGACATTCTATAACTGACATCCCCGGAACGTTCCATCCCCAACATTCTATAACTGTCATTTCCCGCAACGTTCTGTCCCCGACATTCTATAACTGACATTCCCCGGAACGTTCTGTCCCCGACATTCCATAACTGACATTTCCCGGAACGTTCTGTCCCCGACATTCTATAACTGACATTCCCTGGAACTTTCCATCCCCGAAATTCTATAACTGTCATTTCCCAGAACGTTCTGTCCCCGACATTCTATAACTGACATTCCCCGGAACGTTCTGTCCCCGACATTCTATAACTGACATTCCCCGGAACGTTCCGTCCCCGACATTCTATAACTGACATTCCCCGGAACGTTCTGTCCCCGACATTCTATGACTGACATTCCCCAGAACGTTCTGTCCCCGACATTCTATCACTGTCATTTCCCGGAACGTTCTGTCCCCGACATTCTATAACTGACATTCCCTGGAACTTTCCATCCCCAACATTTTATAACTGACATTCCCCGGAACGTTCTGTCCCCGACATTCTATAACTGATATTCCCCGGAACGTTCTGTCCCCGACATTCTATAACTGACATTCCCGGGAACGTTCTGTCCCCGACATTCTATAACTATCATTTCCGGGAACGTTCTGTCCCTGACATTCTATAACTGACATTCCCCGGAACGTTCTGCCCGCGACATTCTATAACTGACATTCCCCGGAACGTTCCATCCCCGACATTCTATAACTGACATTCTCCGGAAAGTTCTGTCCCCGACATTCTATAACTGACATTCCACGGAAATTTCTGTACCCGACATTCTATAACTGACATTCCCTGGAACGTTCCATCCCCAACATTCTATAACTGTCATTTCCCGGAACGTTCTGTCCCCGACATTCTATAACTGACATTCCCTGGAACGTTCCATCCCCAACATTCTATAACTGTCATTTCCCGGAACGTTCTGTCCCCGACATTCTATAACTGACATGCCCTGGAACGTTCCATCCCCGACATTCTATAACTGACATTCTCCGGAACGTTCTGTCCCCGACATTCTATAAGTGACATTCCCTGGAACGTTCTGTCCCCAACATTCTATAACTGACATTCCCCGGAACGTCCTGTCCCTGACATTCCATATCTGACAACCCCCGGAAAGTTCCGTCCCTGACATTCTATAACTGACATTCCATGGAACGTTCTGTCCCCGACATTCGATAACTGACATTCCCTGGAACGTTCCATCCCCAACATTCTATAACTGACATTCCCCGGAACGTTCTGTCCCTGACATTCCATAACTGACAATCCTCGGAACGTTTTGTCCCCGACATTCTATAATTGACATTCCCCGGAACGTTCTGTCCCTGACATTCCATAACTGACATTTCCCGGAACGTTCTGTCCCCGACATTCTATAACTGACATTCCCCGGAACGTTCCATCCCCAACATTCTATAACTGTCATTTCCCGGAACGTTCTGTCCCCAACATTCTATAACTGACATTCCCCGGAACGTTCCATCCCCAACATTCTATAACTGTCATTTCCGGGAACGTTCTGTCCCCGACATTCTATAACTGACATTCCCCGGAATCTTCTGTCCCCGACATTCTATAACTGACATTCCCTGGAACGTTCCATCCCCAACATTCTATAACTGTCATTTCCCGGAAAGTTCTGTCCCCGAAATTCTATAACTGACATTCCCTGGAACGTTCCATCCCCAACATTCTATAACTGTCATTTCCGTTAACGTTCTGTCCCCCGCATTCTATAACTGACATTCCCCGGAACGTTCTGTCCGCGACATTCTATAACTGACATTCCCCGGAACGTTCTGTCCCCGACATTCTATAACTGACATTCTCCGGAAAGTTCTGTCCCCGACATTCTATAACTGACATTCCCCGGAATGTTCTGTCCCCGACATTCTATAACTGACATTCCCTGGAATGTTCCATCCCCAACATTCTATATCTGTCATTTCGCGGAACGTTCTGTCCCCGACATTCTATAACTGACATTCCCTGGAACGTTCCATCCCCGACATTCTATAACTGACATGCCCTGGAAAGTTCCATCCCCAACATTCTAGAACTGTCATTTCCCGGAACGTTCTGTCCCCGACATTCTATAACTGACATTCCCCGGAACGTTCTGTCCACGACATTCTATAACTGTCATTTCCCGGAAAGTTCTGTCCCCGACATTCCATAACTGACATTTCCTGGAACGTTCTGTCCCCGACATTCTATAACTGACATTCCCTGGAACGTTCTGTCCCCAACATTCTATAACTGACATTCCCCGGAACGTCCTGTTCCTGACATTCCACATCTGACATCCCCCGGAAAGTTCCGTCCCTGACATTCTATAACTGACATTCCACGGAAAGTTCTGTCCCCGACATTCGATAACTGACATTACCTGGAATGTACCATCCCCAACATTCTATAACTGACATTCCCCGGAACGTTCTGTCCCCGACATTCTATAACTGACATTCCCCGGAACGTTCTGTCCCCGACATTCTATAACTGACATTCCCCAGAACATTCTGTCCCCGACATTCTATCACTGTCATTTCCCGGAACGTTCTGTCCCCGACATTCTATAACTGACATTCCCTGGAACTTTCCATCCCCAACATTTTATAACTGACATTCCCCGGAACGTTCTGTCCCCGACATTCTATAACTGATATTCCCCGGAACGTTCTGTCCCCGACATTCTATAACTGACATTCCCCGGAACGTTCTGTCCCCGACATTCTACAACTGTCATTTCCGGGAACGTTCTGTCCCTGACATTCTATAACTGACATTCCCCGGAACGTTCTGTCCGCGACATTCTATAACTGACATTCCCCGTAACGTTCCATCCCCGACTTGTATAACTGACATTCTCCGGAAAGGTCTGTCCCCGACATTCTATAACTGACATTCCCCGGAACTTTCTGTACCCGACATTCTATAACTGACATTCCCTGGAACGTTCCATCCCCAACATTCTATAACTGTCATTTCCCAGACGTTCTGTCCCCGACATTCTATAACTGACATTCCCTGGAACGTTCCATCCCCAACATTCTATAACTGTCATTTCCGTTAACGTTCTGTCCCCCGCATTCTATAACTGACATTCCCCGGAACGTTAAGTCCACGACATTCTATAACTGACATTCCCCGGAACGTTCTGTCCCCGACATTCTATAACTGACATTCCCTGGAACGTTCCATCCCCAACATTCTATAACTGTCATTTCCGTTAACGTTCTGTCCCCCGCATTCTATAACTGACATTCCCCGGAACGTTCAGTCCGCGACATTCTATAACTGACATTCCCCGGAACGTTCTGTCCCCGACATTCTATAACTGACATTCTCCGGAAAGTTCTGTCCCCGACATTCTATAACTGACATTCCCCGGAATCTTCTGTCCCCGACATTCTATAACTGACATTCCCTGGAATGTTCCATCCCCAACATTCTATATCTGTCATTTCACGGAACGTTCTGTCCCCGACATTCTATAACTGACATTCCCTGGAACGTTCCATCCCCGACATTCTATAACTGACATGCCCTGGAACGTTCCATCCCCAACATTCTATAATAGACATTCCCCGGAACGTTCTGTCCCCGACATTCTATAAGTGACATTCGCTGGAACGTTCTGTCCCCAACATTCTATAACTGACATTCCCCGGAACGTCCTGTCCCTGACATTCCATATCTGACATCCCCCGGAAAGTTCCGTCCCTAACATTCTATAACTGACATTCCACGGAACGTTCTGTCCCCGACATTCGATAACTGACATTCCCTGGAACGTTCCATCCCCAACATTCTATAACTGACATTCCCCGGAACGTTCTGTCCCTGACATTCCATAACTGACAATCCCCGGAACGTTTTGTCCCCGACATTCTATAATTGACATTCCCCGGAACGTTCTGTCCCTGACATTCCATAACTGACATTTCCCGGAACGTTCTGTCCCCGACATTCTATAACTGACATTCCCCGGAACGTTCCATCCCCAACATTCTATAACTGTCACTTCCCGGAACGTTCTGTCCCCAACATTCTATAACTGACATTCCCCGGAATGTTCTGTCCCCGACATTCTATAACTGACATTCCCTGGAATGTTCCATCCCCAACATTCTATATCTGTCATTTGACGGAACGTTCTGTCCCCGACATTCTATAACTGACATTCCCTGGAACGTTCCATCCCCGACATTCTATAACTGACATGCCCTGGAACGTTCCATCCCCGACATTCTATAACTGACATTCTCCGGAACGTTCTGTCCCCGACATTCTATAAGTGACATTCCCTGGAACGTTCTGTCCCCAACATTCTATAACTGACATTCCCCGGAACGTCCTGTCCCTGACATTCCATATCTGACAACCCCCGGAAAGTTCCGTCCCTGACATTCTATAACTGACATTCCATGGAACGTTCTGTCCCCGACATTCGATAACTGACATTCCCTGGAACGTTCCATCCCCAACATTCTATAACTGACATTCCCCGGAACGTTCTGTCCCTGACATTCCATAACTGACAATCCTCGGAACGTTTTGTCCCCGACATTCTATAATTGACATTCCCCGGAACGTTCTGTCCCTGACATTCCATAACTGACATTTCCCGGAACGTTCTGTCCCCGACATTCTATAACTGACATTCCCCGGAACGTTCCATCCCCAACATTCTATAACTGTCATTTCCCGGAACGTTCTGTCCCCAACATTCTATAACTGACATTCCCCGGAACGTTCCATCCCCAACATTCTATAACTGTCATTTCCGGGAACGTTCTGTCCCCGACATTCTATAACTGACATTCCCCGGAACGTTCTGTCTGCGACATTCTATAACTGACATTCCCCGTAACGTTCTGACCCCGACATTCTATAACTGACATTCTCCGGAACGTTCTGTCCCCGACATTCTATAATTGACATTCACTGGAATGTTCCGTCCCCGGCATTCCATAACTGTCATTTCCCGGAACGTTCTGTCCCCGACATTCTATAACTGACATGCTCCGGAAAGTTCTGTCCCCGATATTCTATAGCTGACATTTCCGGAACTTTCTGTTCCCGACATTCTCTCACTGACATTCCCTGGAACGTTCCATCCCCAACTTTCTATAACTGTCATTTCCTGGAACGTTCTGTCCCCGACATTCTATAACGGACATTCCCCGGAAAGTTCCGTCCCTGACATTCTATAACTGACATTCCATGGAACGTTCTGTCCCCGACATTCGATAACTGACATTCCCTGGAACGTTCCATCCCCAACATTCTATAACTGACATTCCCCGGAACGTTCTGTCCCTGACATTCCATAACTGACAATCCTCGGAACGTTTTGTCCCCGACATTCTATAATTGACATTCCCCGGAACGTTCTGTCCCTGACATTCCATAACTGACATTTCCCGGAACGTTCTGTCCCCGACATTCTATAACTGACATTCCCCGGAACGTTCCATCCCCAACATTCTATAACTGTCATTTCCCGGAACGTTCTGTCCCCAACATTCTATAACTGACATTCCCCGGAACGTTCCATCCCCAACATTCTATAACTGTCATTTCCGGGAACGTTCTGTCCCCGACATTCTATAACTGACATTCCCCGGAACGTTCTGTCTGCGACATTCTATAACTGACATTCCCCGTAACGTTCTGACCCCGACATTCTATAACTGACATTCTCCGGAACGTTCTGTCCCCGACATTCTATAATTGACATTCACTGGAACGTTCCGTCCCCGGCATTCCATAACTGTCATTTCCCGGAACGTTCTGTCCCCGACATTCTATAACTGACATGCTCCGGAAAGTTCTGTCCTCGATATTCTATAGCTGACATTTCCGGAACTTTCTGTTCCCGACATTCTCTCACTGACATTCCCTGGAACGTTCCATCCCCAACATTCTATAACTGTCATTTCCTGGAACGTTCTGTCCCCGACATTCTATAACGGACATTCCCCGGAACGTTCTGTCCCTGACATTCTATAACTGACATTCCCCGGAACGTTCTGTCCCCGACATTCTATAACTGACATTCTCCGGAACGTTCTGTCCACGACATTCTATAATTGACATTCACTGGAACGTTCCATCCCCGACATTCTATAACTGACATTCCCCGGAACGTTCTGTCCCCCACATTCTAAAACTGACATTCCCCGGAACGTTCTGTCCCTGACATTCCATAACTGACATTTCCCGGAACGTTCTGTCCCCGACATTCTATAACTGACATTCCCTGGAACGTTCCATCCCCGACATTCTATAACTGACATTCCCCGGAACGTTCTGTCCCCCACATTCTAAAACTGACATTCCCCGGAACGTTCTGTCCCTGACATTCCATAACTGACATTTCCCGGAACGTTCTGTCCCCGACATTCTATAACTGACATTCCCCGGAACGTTCCATCCCCAACATTCTATAACTGTCATTTCCCGCAACGTTCTGTCCCCGACATTCTATAACTGACATTCCCCGGAACGTTCTGTCCCCGACATTCCATAACTGACATTTCCCGGAACGTTCTGTCCCCGACAATCTATAACTGACATTCCCTGGAACGTTCCATCCCCGACATTCTATAACTGTCATTTCCCAGAACGTTCCATCCCCGACATTCTATAACTGACATTCCCCGGAACGTTCTGTCCCCGACATTCTATAACTGAAATTCCCCGGAACGTTCTGTCCCCGACATTCTATAACTGTCATTTCCCGGAATGTTCTGTCCCCGACATTCTATAACTGACATTCCCCGGAACGTTCTGTCCCCGACATTCTATAACTGACATTCCCCAGAACGTTCTGTCCCCGACATTCTATAACTGTCATTTCCCGGAACGTTCTATCCCCGACATTCTATAACTGACATTCCCTGGAACTTTCCATCCCCAACATTTTATAACTGACATTCCCCGGAACGTTCTGTCCCCGACATTCAATAACTGACATTCCCCGGAACGTTCTGTCCCCGACATTCTATAACTGACATTCCCCGTAACGTTCCATCCCCGACATTCTATAACTGACATTCTCCGGAAAGGTCTGTCCCCGACATTTTATAACTGACATTCCCCGGAACTTTCTGTACCCGACATTCTATAAGTGACATTCCCCGGAACGTTCCATCCCCAACATTCTATAACTGTCATTTCCCGGAACGTTCTGTCCCCGACATTCTATAACTGACATTCCCTGGATCTTTCCATCCCCAACATTCTATAACTGTCATTTCCGTTAACGTTCTGTCCCCCGCATTCTATAACTGACATTCCCCGGAACGTTCTGTCCGCGACATTCTATAACTGACATTCCCCGGAACGTTCTGTCCCCGACATTCTATAACTGACATTCTCCGGAAAGTTCTGTCCCCGACATTCTATATCTGTCATTTCCCGGAACGTTCTGTCCCCGACATTCTATAACTGACATTCCCTGGAACGTTCCATCCCCAACATTCTATAACTGACATGCCCTGGAACGTTCCATCCCCAACATTCTATAACTGTCATTTCCCGGAACGTTCTGTCCCCGACATTCTATAAGTGACATTCCCCGGAACGTTCTGTCCACGACATTCTATAACTGACATTCTCTGTAACGTTCTGTCCCCGACATTCCATAACTGACATTTCCTGGAACGTTCTGTCCCTGACATTCTATAACTGACATTCCCTGGAACGTTCTGTCCCCAACATTCTAGAACTGACATTCCCCGGAACGTCCTGTTCCTGACATTCCATAACTGACATCCCCCGGAAAGTTCCGTCCCTGACATTCTATAACTGACATTCCACGGAACGTTCTGTCCCTGACATTCGATAACTGACATTCCCTGGAAAGTTCCATCCCCAACATTCTATAACTGACATTCCCCGGAACGTTCTGTCCCTGACATTCCATAACTGACAATCTCCGGAACGTTTTGTCCCCGACATTCTATAACTGTCATTTCCCGGAACGTTCTGGCCCCGACATTCTATAACTGACATTCCCTGGAACGTTCCATCCCCAACATTTTATAACTGTCATTTCCCTTAACGTTCTGTCCCCGACATTCTATAACTGATATTCCCCGGAACGTTCTGTCCCCGACATTCTATAACTGACATCCCCGGAACGTTCCATCCCCAACATTCTATAACTGTCATTTCCCGCAACGTTCTGTCCCCGACATTCTATAACTGACATTCCCCGGAACGTTCTGTCCCCGAAATTCCATAACTGACATTTCCCGGAACGTTCTGTCCCCGACATTCTATAACTGACATTCCCTGGAACTTTCCATCCCCGACATTCTATAACTGTCATTTCCCAGAACGTTCTGTCCCCGACATTCTATAACTGACATTCCCCGGAACGTTCTGTCCCCGACATTCTATAACTGACATTCCCCGGAACGTTCTGTCCCCGACATTCTATAACTGACATTCCCCAGAACGTTCTGTCCCCGACATTCTATCACTGTCATTTCCCGGAATGTTCTGTCCCCGACATTCTATAACTGACATTCCCTGGAACTTTCCATCCCCAACATTTTATAACTGACATTCCCCGGAACGTTCTGTCCCCGACATTCTATGACTGATATTCCCCGGAACGTTCTGTCCCCGACATTCTATAACTGACATTCCCCGGAACGTTCTGTCCCCGACATTCTATAACTATCATTTCCGGGAACGTTCTGTCCCTGACATTCTATAACTGACATTCCCCGGAACGTTCTGCCCGCGACATTCTATAACTGACATTCCCCGGAACATTCCATCCCCGACATTCTATAACTGACATTCTCCGGAAAGGTCTGTCCCCGACATTCTATAACTGACATTCCACGGAATTTTCTGTACCCGACATTCTATAACTGACATTCCCGGGAACGTTCCATCCCCAACATTCTATAACTGTCATTTCCCGGAACGTTCTGTCCCCGAAATTCTATAACTGACATTCCCTGGAACGTTCCATTCCCAACATTCTATAACTGTCGTTTCCGTTAACGTTCTGTCCCCCGCATTCTATAACTGACATTCCCCGGAACGTTCTGTCCGCGACATTCTATAACTGACATTCCCCGGAACGTTCTGTTCCCGACATTCTATAACTGACATTCTCCGGAAAGTTCTGTCCCCGACATTCTATAACTGACATTCCCCGGAATGTTCTGTCCCCGACATTCTATAACTGACATTCCCTGGAATGTTCCATCCCCAACATTCTATATCTGTCATTTCCCGGAACGTTCTGTCCCCGACATTCTATAACTGACATTCCCTGGAACGTTCCATCCCCAACATTCTATAACTGACATGCCCTGGAACGTTCCATCCCCAACATTCTATAACTGTCATTTCCCGGAAAGTTCTGTCCCCGACATTCTATAACTGAAATTCCCCGGAACGTTCTGTCCACGACATTCTATAACTGACATTCTCTGTAACGTTCTGTCCCCGACATTCCATAACTGACATTTCCTGGAACGTTCTGTCCCCGACATTCTATAACTGACATTCCCTGGAACGTTCTGTCCCCAACATTCTATAACTGACATTCCCCGGAACGTACTGTCCCTGACATTCCATATGTGACATCCCCCGGAAAGTTCCGTCCCTGACATTCTATAACTGACATTCCACGGAACGTTCTGTCCCCGACATTCGATAACTGACATTCCCTGGAACGTTCCATCCCCGACATTCTATAGCTGACATTTCCGGAACTTTCTGTTCCCGACATTCTCTCACTGACATTCCCTGGAACGTTCCATCCCCAACATTCTATAACTGTCATTTCGCGGAACGTTCTGTCCCCGACATTCTATAACGGACATTCCCCGGAACGTTCTGTCCTCGACATTCTATAACTGACATTCCCCGGAACGTTCTGTCCCCGACATTCTATAACTGACATTCTCCGGAACGTTCTGTCCCCGACATTCTATAACGGACATTCCCCGGAACGTTCCGTCCCCGGCATTCCATAACTGTCATTTCCCGGAACGTTCTGTCCCCGACATTCTATAACTGACATTCCCTGGAACGTTCCATCCCCAACATTTTATAACTGTCATTTCCCTAAACGTTCTGTCCCCGACATTCTATAACTGATATTGCCCGGAACGTTCTGTCCCCGACATTCTAAAACTGACATTCCCCGGAACGTTCCATCCCCAACATTCTATAACTGTCATTTCCCGGAACGTTCTGTCCCCGACATTCTATAACTGAAATTCCCCGGAACGTTCTGTCCCCCACATTCTAAAACAGACATTCCCCGGAACGTTCTGTCCCTGACATTCCATAACTTACATTTCCCGGAACGTTCTGTCACCGACATTCTATAACTGACATTCCCCGGAACGTTCCATCCCCAACATTCTATAACTGTCATTTCCCGGAACGTTCTGTCCCCGACATTCTATAACTGACATTCCCCGGAACGTTCTGTCCCCGACATTCCATAACTGACATTTCCCGGAACGTTCTGTCCCCGACATTCTATAACTGACATTCCCCGGAACGTTCCGTCCCTGACATTCTATAACTGACATTCCACGGAACGTTCTGTCCCCGACATTCGATAACTGACATTCCCTGGAACGTTCCATCCCCGACATTCTATAGCTGACATTTCCGGAACTTTCTGTTCCCGACATTCTCTCACTGACATTCCCTGGAACGTTCCAACCCCAACATTCTATAACTGTCATTTCCCGGAACGTTCTGTCCCCGACATTCTATAACGGACATTCCCCGGAACGTTCTGTCCCCGACATTCTATAACTGACATTCCCCGGAACGTTCTGTCCCCGACATTCTATAACTGACATTCTCCGGAACGTTCTGTCCCCGACATTCTATAACGGACATTCCCCGGAACGTTCCGTCCCCGGCATTCCATAACTGTCATTTCCCGGAACGTTCTGTCCCCGACATTCTATAACTGACATTCCCTGGAACGTTCCATCCCCAACATTTTATAACTGTCATTTCCCTTAACGTTCTGTCCCCGACATTCTATAACTGATATTGCCCGGAACGTTCTGTCCCCGACATTCTAAAACTGACATTCCCCGGAACGTTCCATCCCCAACATTCTATAACTGTCATTTCCCGGAACGTTCTGTCCCCGACATTCTATAACTGAAATTCCCCGGAACGTTCTGTCCCCGACATTCTATAACTGACATTCCCCGGAACGTTCTGTCCCTGACATTCCATAACTTACATTTCCCGGAACGTTCTGTCACCGACATTCTATAACTGACATTCCCCGGAACGTTCCATCCCCAACATTCTATAACTGTCATTTCCCGGAACGTTCTGTCCCCGACATTCTATAACTGACATTCCCCGGAACGTTCTGTCCCCGACATTCCATAACTGACATTTCCCGGAACGTTCTGTCCCCGACATTCTATAACTGACATTCCCCGGAACGTTCTGTCCCCGACATTCCATAACTGACATTTCCCGGAACGTTCTGTCCCCGACATTCTATAACTGACATTCCCTGGAACGTTCCATCCCCGACATTCTATAACTGACATTCCCCGGAACGTTCTGTCCCCCACATTCTAAAACTGACATTCCCTGGAACGTTCCATCCCCGACATTCTATAACTGACATTCCCCGGAACGTTCTGTCCCCCACATTCTAAAACTGACATTCCCCGGAACGTTCTGTCCCTGACATTCCATAACTGACATTTCCCGGAACGTTCTGTCCCCGACATTCTATAACTGACATTCCCCGGAACGTTCCATCCCCAACATTCTATAACTGTCATTTCCCGCAACGTTCTGTCCCCGACATTCGATGACTGACATTCCCCGGAACGTTCTGTCCCCGACATTCTATAACTGACATTCCCTGGAACGTTCCATCCCCGACATTCTATAACTGACATTCCCCGGAACGTTCTGTCCCCCACATTCTAAAACTGACATTCCCCGGAACGTTCTGTCCCTGACATTCCATAACTGACATTTCCCGGAACGTTCTGTCCCCGACATTCTATAATTGACATTCCCCGGAACGTTCCATCCCCAACATTCTATAACTGTCATTTCCCGCAACGTTCTGTCCCCGACATTCGATAACTGACATTCCCCGGAATGTTCTGTCCCCGACATTCCATAACTGACATTCTCCGGAACGTTCTGTCCCCGACATTCTATAACGGACATTCTCCGGAACGTTCCGTCCCCGGCATTCCATAACTGTCATTTCCCGGAACGTTCTGTCCTCGACATTCTATAACTGACATTCCCTGGAACGTTCCATCCCCAACATTTTATAACTGTCATTTCCCTTAACGTTCTGTCCCCGACATTCTATAACTGATATTGCCCGGAACGTTCTGTCCCCGACATTCTAAAACTGACATTCCCCGGAACGTTCCATCCCCAACATTCTATAACTGTCATTTCCCGGAACGTTCTGTCCCCGACATTCTATAACTGAAATTCCCCGGAACGTTCTGTCCCCCACATTCTAAAACTGACATTCCCCGGAACGTTCTGTCCCTGACATTCCATAACTTACATTTCCCGGAACGTTCTGTTCCCGACAATCTATAACTGACATTCCCCGGAACGTTCCATCCCCAACATTCTATAACTGTCATTTCCCGCAACGTTCTGTCCCCGACATTCTATAACTGACATTCCCCGGAACGTTCTGTCCCCAACATTTTATAACTGACATTTCCCGGAACGTTCTGTCCCCGACTTTCTATAACTGACATTCCCCGGAACGTTCTGTCCCCGACATTCCATAACTGACATTTCCCGGAACGTTCTGTCCCCGACATTCTATAACTGACATTCCCTGAAACGTTCCATCCCCGACATTCTATAACTGACATTCCCCGGAACGTTCTGTCCCCCACATTCTAAAACTGACCTTCCCCGGAACGTTCTGTCCCTGACATTCCATAACTGACATTTCCCGGAACGTTCTGTGCCCGACATTCTATAACTGACATTCCCCGGAACGTTCCATCCCCAACATTCTATAACTGTCATTTCCCGCAACGTTCTGTCCCCGACATTCGAGAACTGACATTCCCCGGAACGTTCTGTCCCCTACATTCCATAACTGACATTTCCCGGAACGTTCTGTCCCCGACATTCTATAACGGACATTCTCCGGAACGTTCCGTCCCCGGCATTCCATAACTGTCATTTCCCGGAACGTTCTGTCCTCGACATTCTATAACTGACATTCCCTGGAACGTTCCATCCCCAACATTTTATAACTGTCATTTCCCTTAACGTTCTGTCCCCGACATTCTATAACTGATATTGCCCGGAACGTTCTGTCCCCGACATTCTAAAACTGACATTCCCCGGAACGTTCCATCCCCAACATTCTATAACTGTCATTTCCCGGAACGTTCTGTCCCCGACATTCTATAACTGAAATTCCCCGGAACGTTCTGTCCCCCACATTCTAAAACTGACATTCCCCGGAACGTTCTGTCCCTGACATTCCATAACTTACATTTCCCGGAACGTTCTGTTCCCGACAATCTATAACTGACATTCCCCGGAACGTTCCATCCCCAACATTCTATAACTGTCATTTCCCGCAACGTTCTGTCCCCGACATTCTATAACTGACATTCCCCGGAACGTTCTGTCCCCAACATTTTATAACTGACATTTCCCGGAACGTTCTGTCCCCGACTTTCTATAACTGACATTCCCCGGAACGTTCTGTCCCCGACATTCCATAACTGACATTTCCCGGAAAGTTCTGTCCCCGACATTCTATAACTGACATTCCCTGAAACGTTCCATCCCCGACATTCTATAACTGACATTCCCCGGAACGTTCTGTCCCCCACATTCTAAAACTGACCTTCCCCGGAACGTTCTGTCCCTGACATTCCATAACTGACATTTCCCGGAACGTTCTGTGCCCGACATTCTATAACTGACATTCCCCGGAACGTTCCATCCCCAACATTCTATAACTGTCATTTCCCGCAACGTTCTGTCCCCGACATTCGAGAACTGACATTCCCCGGAACGTTCTGTCCCCTACATTCCATAACTGACATTTCCCGGAACGTTCTGTCCCCGACATTCTATAACTGACATTCCCTGGAACGTTCCATCCCCGACATTCTATAACTGTCATTTCCCAGAACGTTCTGTCCCCGACATTCTATAACTGACATTCCCCGGAACGTTCTGTCCCCGACATTCTATAACTGACATTCTCCGGAACGTACTGTCCCCGACATTCTATAACGGACATTCCCCAGAACGTTCTGTCCCCGACATTCTATAACTGACATTCCCCGGAACGTTCTGTCCCCGACATTCTATAACTGACATTCTCCGGAACGTTCTGTCCCCGACATTCTATAACGGACATTCCCCGGAACGTTCCGTCCCCGGCATTCCATAACTGTCATTTCCCGGAACGTTCTGTCCCCGACATTCTATAACTGACATTCCCTGGAACGTTCCATCCCCAACATTTTATAACTGTCATTTCCCTTAACGTTCTGTCCCCGACATTCTATAACTGATATTGCCCGGAACGTTCTGTCCCCGACATTCTAAAACTGACATTCCCCGGAACGTTCCATCCCCAACATTCTATAACTGTCATTTCCCGCAACGTTCTGTCCCCGACATTCGAGAACTGACATTCCCCGGAACGTTCTGTCCCCTACATTCCATAACTGACATTTCCCGGAACGTTCTGTCCCCGACATTCTATAACTGACATTCCCTGGAACGTTCCATCCCCGACATTCTATAACTGTCATTTCCCAGAACGTTCTGTCCCCGACATTCTATAACTGACATTCCCCGGAACGTTCTGTCCCCGACATTCTATAACTGACATTCTCCGGAACGTACTGTCCCCGACATTCTATAACGGACATTCCCCGGAACGTTCTGTCCCCGACATTCTATAACTGACATTCCCCGGAACGTTCTGTCCCTGACATTCCATAACTTACATTTCCCGGAACGTTCTGTCACCGACATTCTATAACTGACATTCCCCGGAACGTTCCATCCCCAACATTCTATAACTGTCATTTCCCGGAACGTTCTGTCCCCGACATTCTATAACTGACATTCCCCGGAACGTTCTGTCATGACATTCCATCACTGACATTTCCCGGAACGTTCTGTCCCCGACATTCTATAACTGACATTCCCCAGAACGTTCCGTCCCTGACATTCTATAACTGACATTCCACGGAACGTTCTGTCCCCGACATTCGATAACTGACATTCCCTGGAACGTTCCATCCCCGACATTCTATAGCAGACATTTCCGGAACTTTCTGTTCCCGACATTCTCTCACTGACATTCCCTGGAACGTTCCATCCCCAACATTCTATAACTGTCATTTCCCGGAACGTTCTGTCCCCGACATTCTATAACGGACATTCCCCGGAACGTTCTGTCCCCGACTTTCTATAACTGACATTCCCCGGAACGTTCTGTCCCCGACATTCCATAACTGACATTTCCCGGAACGTTCTGTCCCCGACATTCTATAACTGACATTCCCTGAAACGTTCCATCCCCGACATTCTATAACTGACATTCCCCGGAACGTTCTGTCCCCCACATTCTAAAACTGACCTTCCCCGGAACGTTCTGTCCCTGACATTCCATAACTGACATTTCCCGGAACGTTCTGTGCCCGACATTCTATAACTGACATTCCCCGGAACGTTCCATCCCCAACATTCTATAACTGTCATTTCCCGCAACGTTCTGTCCCCGACATTCGAGAACTGACATTCCCCGGAACGTTCTGTCCCCTACATTCCATAACTGACATTTCCCGGAACGTTCTGTCCCCGACATTCTATAACGGACATTCTCCGGAACGTTCCGTCCCCGGCATTCCATAACTGTCATTTCCCGGAACGTTCTGTCCTCGACATTCTATAACTGACATTCCCTGGAACGTTCCATCCCCAACATTTTATAACTGTCATTTCCCTTAACGTTCTGTCCCCGACATTCTATAACTGATATTGCCCGGAACGTTCTGTCCCCGACATTCTAAAACTGACATTCCCCGGAACGTTCCATCCCCAACATTCTATAACTGTCATTTCCCGGAACGTTCTGTCCCCGACATTCTATAACTGAAATTCCCCGGAACGTTCTGTCCCCCACATTCTAAAACTGACATTCCCCGGAACGTTCTGTCCCTGACATTCCATAACTTACATTTCCCGGAACGTTCTGTTCCCGACAATCTATAACTGACATTCCCCGGAACGTTCCATCCCCAACATTCTATAACTGTCATTTCCCGCAACGTTCTGTCCCCGACATTCTATAACTGACATTCCCCGGAACGTTCTGTCCCCAACATTTTATAACTGACATTTCCCGGAACGTTCTGTCCCCGACTTTCTATAACTGACATTCCCCGGAACGTTCTGTCCCCGACATTCCATAACTGACATTTCCCGGAACGTTCTGTCCCCGACATTCTATAACTGATATTCCCTGAAACGTTCCATCCCCGACATTCTATAACTGACATTCCCCGGAACGTTCTGTCCCCCACATTCTAAAACTGACCTTCCCCGGAACGTTCTGTCCCCGACATTCTATAACTGACATTCCCCGGAACGTTCTGTCCCCGACATTCTATAACTGACATTCTCCGGAACGTTCTGTCCCCGACATTCTATAACGGACATTCCCCGGAACGTTCCGTCCCCGGCATTCCATAACTGTCATTTCCCGGAACGTTCTGTCCCCGACATTCTATAACTGACATTCCCTGGAACGTTCCATCCCCAACATTTTATAACTGTCATTTCCCTTAACGTTCTGTCCCCGACATTCTATAACTGATATTGCCCGGAACGTTCTGTCCCCGACATTCTAAAACTGACATTCCCCGGAACGTTCCATCCCCAACATTCTATAACTGTCATTTCCCGCAACGTTCTGTCCCCGACATTCGAGAACTGACATTCCCCGGAACGTTCTGTCCCCTACATTCCATAACTGACATTTCCCGGAACGTTCTGTCCCCGACATTCTATAACTGACATTCCCTGGAACGTTCCATCCCCGACATTCTATAACTGTCATTTCCCAGAACGTTCTGTCCCCGACATTCTATAACTGACATTCCCCGGAACGTTCTGTCCCCGACATTCTATAACTGACATTCTCCGGAACGTACTGTCCCCGACATTCTATAACGGACATTCCCCGGAACGTTCTGTCCCCGACATTCTATAACTGACATTCCCCGGAACGTTCTGTCCCTGACATTCCATAACTTACATTTCCCGGAACGTTCTGTCACCGACATTCTATAACTGACATTCCCCGGAACGTTCCATCCCCAACATTCTATAACTGTCATTTCCCGGAACGTTCTGTCCCCGACATTCTATAACTGACATTCCCCGGAACGTTCTGTCATGACATTCCATCACTGACATTTCCCGGAACGTTCTGTCCCCGACATTCTATAACTGACATTCCCCAGAACGTTCCGTCCCTGACATTCTATAACTGACATTCCACGGAACGTTCTGTCCCCGACATTCGATAACTGACATTCCCTGGAACGTTCCATCCCCGACATTCTATAGCAGACATTTCCGGAACTTTCTGTTCCCGACATTCTCTCACTGACATTCCCTGGAACGTTCCATCCCCAACATTCTATAACTGTCATTTCCCGGAACGTTCTGTCCCCGACATTCTATAACGGACATTCCCCGGAACGTTCTGTCCCCGACTTTCTATAACTGACATTCCCCGGAACGTTCTGTCCCCGACATTCCATAACTGACATTTCCCGGAACGTTCTGTCCCCGACATTCTATAACTGACATTCCCTGAAACGTTCCATCCCCGACATTCTATAACTGACATTCCCCGGAACGTTCTGTCCCCCACATTCTAAAACTGACCTTCCCCGGAACGTTCTGTCCCTGACATTCCATAACTGACATTTCCCGGAACGTTCTGTGCCCGACATTCTATAACTGACATTCCCCGGAACGTTCCATCCCCAACATTCTATAACTGTCATTTCCCGCAACGTTCTGTCCCCGACATTCGAGAACTGACATTCCCCGGAACGTTCTGTCCCCTACATTCCATAACTGACATTTCCCGGAACGTTCTGTCCCCGACATTCTATAACGGACATTCTCCGGAACGTTCCGTCCCCGGCATTCCATAACTGTCATTTCCCGGAACGTTCTGTCCTCGACATTCTATAACTGACATTCCCTGGAACGTTCCATCCCCAACATTTTATAACTGTCATTTCCCTTAACGTTCTGTCCCCGACATTCTATAACTGATATTGCCCGGAACGTTCTGTCCCCGACATTCTAAAACTGACATTCCCCGGAACGTTCCATCCCCAACATTCTATAACTGTCATTTCCCGGAACGTTCTGTCCCCGACATTCTATAACTGAAATTCCCCGGAACGTTCTGTCCCCCACATTCTAAAACTGACATTCCCCGGAACGTTCTGTCCCTGACATTCCATAACTTACATTTCCCGGAACGTTCTGTTCCCGACAATCTATAACTGACATTCCCCGGAACGTTCCATCCCCAACATTCTATAACTGTCATTTCCCGCAACGTTCTGTCCCCGACATTCTATAACTGACATTCCCCGGAACGTTCTGTCCCCAACATTTTATAACTGACATTTCCCGGAACGTTCTGTCCCCGACTTTCTATAACTGACATTCCCCGGAACGTTCTGTCCCCGACATTCCATAACTGACATTTCCCGGAACGTTCTGTCCCCGACATTCTATAACTGATATTCCCTGAAACGTTCCATCCCCGACATTCTATAACTGACATTCCCCGGAACGTTCTGTCCCCCACATTCTAAAACTGACCTTCCCCGGAACGTTCTGTCCCTGACATTCCATAACTGACATTTCCCGGAACGTTCTGTGCCCGACATTCTATAACTGACATTCCCCGGAACGTTCCATCCCCAACATTCTATAACTGTCATTTCCCGCAACGTTCTGTCCCCGACATTCGAGAACTGACATTCCCCGGAACGTTCTGTCCCCTACATTCCATAACTGACATTTCCCGGAACGTTCTGTCCCCGACATTCTATAACTGACATTCCCTGGAACGTTCCATCCCCGACATTCTATAACTGTCATTTCCCAGAACGTTCTGTCCCCGACATTCTATAACTGACATTCCCCGGAACGTTCTGTCCCCGACATTCTATAACTGACATTCTCCGGAACGTACTGTCCCCGACATTCTATAACGGACATTCCCCGGAACGTTCTGTCCCCGACATTCTATAACTGACATTCCCCGGAACGTTCTGTCCCCGACATTCTATAACTGACATTCTCCGGAACGTTCTGTCCCCGACATTCTATAACGGACATTCCCCGGAACGTTCCGTCCCCGGCATTCCATAACTGTCATTTCCCGGAACGTTCTGTCCCCGACATTCTATAACTGACATTCCCTGGAACGTTCCATCCCCAACATTTTATAACTGTCATTTCCCTTAACGTTCTGTCCCCGACATTCTATAACTGATATTGCCCGGAACGTTCTGTCCCCGACATTCTAAAACTGACATTCCCCGGAACGTTCCATCCCCAACATTCTATAACTGTCATTTCCCGGAACGTTCTGTCCCCGACATTCTATAACTGAAATTCCCCGGAACGTTCTGTCCCCCACATTCTAAAACAGACATTCCCCGGAACGTTCTGTCCCTGACATTCCATAACTTACATTTCCCGGAACGTTCTGTCACCGACATTCTATAACTGACATTCCCCGGAACGTTCCATCCCCAACATTCTATAACTGTCATTTCCCGGAACGTTCTGTCCCCGACATTCTATAACTGACATTCCCCGGAACGTTCTGTCATGACATTCCATCACTGACATTTCCCGGAACGTTCTGTCCCCGACATTCTATAACTGACATTCCCCAGAACGTTCCGTCCCTGACATTCTATAACTGACATTCCACGGAACGTTCTGTCCCCGACATTCGATAACTGACATTCCCTGGAACGTTCCATCCCCGACATTCTATAGCAGACATTTCCGGAACTTTCTGTTCCCGACATTCTCTCACTGACATTCCCTGGAACGTTCCATCCCCAACATTCTATAACTGTCATTTCCCGGAACGTTCTGTCCCCGACATTCTATAACGGACATTCCCCGGAACGTTCTGTCCCCGACATTCTATAACTGACATTCCCCGGAACGTTCTGTCCCCGACATTCTATAACTGACATTCTCCGGAACGTTCTGTCCCCGACATTCTATAACGGACATTCCCCGGAACGTTCCGTCCCCGGCATTCCATAACTGTCATTTCCCGGAACGTTCTGTCCCCGACATTCTATAACTGACATTCCCTGGAACGTTCCATCCCCAACATTTTATAACTGTCATTTCCCTTAACGTTCTGTCCCCGACATTCTATAACTGATATTGCCCGGAACGTTCTGTCCCCGACATTCTAAAACTGACATTCCCCGGAACGTTCCATCCCCAACATTCTATAACTGTCATTTCCCGGAACGTTCTGTCCCCGACATTCTATAACTGAAATTCCCCGGAACGTTCTGTCCCCCACATTCTAAAACAGACATTCCCCGGAACGTTCTGTCCCTGACATTCCATAACTTACATTTCCCGGAACGTTCTGTCACCGACATTCTATAACTGACATTCCCCGGAACGTTCCATCCCCAACATTCTATAACTGTCATTTCCCGGAACGTTCTGTCCCCGACATTCTATAACTGACATTCCCCGGAACGTTCTGTCCCCGACATTCCATAACTGACATTTCCCGGAACGTTCTGTCCCCGACATTCTATAACTGACATTCCCCGGAACGTTCTGTCCCCGACATTCTATAACTGACATTCCCTGGAACGTTCCATCCCCGACATTCTATAACTGACATTCCCCAGAACGTTCTGTCCCCCACATTCTAAAACTGACATTCCCCGGAACGTTCTGTCCCTGACATTCCATAACTGACATTTCCGGGAACGTTCTGTCCCCGACATTCTATAACTGACATTCCCCGGAACGTTCCATCCCCAACATTCTATAACTGTCATTTCCCGCAACGTTCTGTCCCCGACATTCGATGACTGACATTCCCCGGAACGTTCTGTCCCCGACATTCTATAACTGACATTCCCTGGAACGTTCCATCCCCGACATTCTATAACTGACATTCCCCGGAACGTTCTGTCCCCCACATTCTAAAACTGACATTCCCCGGAACGTTCTGTCCCTGACATTCCATAACTGACATTTCCCGGAACGTTCTGTCCCCGACATTCTATAACTGACATTCCCCGGAACGTTCCATCCCCAACATTCTATAACTGTCATTTCCCGCAACGTTCTGTCCCCGACATTCGATAACTTTCATTCCCCGGAATGTTCTGTCCCCGACATTCCATAACTGACATTCTCCGGAACGTTCTGTCCCCGACATTCTATAACGGACATTCCCCGGAACGTTCCGTCCCCGGCATTCCATAACTGTCATTTCCCGGAACGTTCTGTCCTCGACATTCTATAACTGACATTCCCTGGAACGTTCCATCCCCAACATTTTATAACTGTCATTTCCCTTAACGTTCTGTCCCCGACATTCTATAACTGATATTGCCCGGAACCTTCTGTCCCCGACATTCTAAAACTGACATTCCCCGGAACGTTCCATCCCCAACATTCTATAACTGTCATTTCCCGGAACGTTCTGTCCCCGATATTCTATAACTGAAATTCCCCGGAACGTTCTGTCCCCCACATTCTAAAACTGACATTCCCCGGAACGTTCTGTCCCTGACATTCCATAACTTACATTTCCCGGAACGTTCTGTTCCCGACAATCTATAACTGACATTCCCCGGAACGTTCCATCCCCAACATTCTATAACTGTCATTTCCCGCAACGTTCTGTCCCCGACATTCTATAACTGACATTCCCCGGAACGTTCTGTCCCCGACATTCCATAACTGACATTTCCCGGAACGTTCTGTCCCCGACATTCTATAACTGACATTCCCCGGAACGTTCTGTCCCCGACATTCCATAACTGACATTTCCCGGAACGTTCTGTCCCCGACATTCTATAACTGACATTCCCCGGAACGTTCCGTCCCTGACATTCTATAACTGACATTCCACGGAACGTTCTGTCCCCGACATTCGATAACTGACATTCCCTGGAACGTTCCATCCCCGACATTCTATAGCAGACATTTCCGGAACTTTCTGTTCCCGACATTCTCTCACTGACATTCCCTGGAACGTTCCATCCCCAACATTCTATAACTGTCATTTCCCGGAACGTTCTGTCCCCGACATTCTATAACGGACATTCCCCGGAACGTTCTGTCCCCGACATTCTATAACTGACATTCCCCGGAACGTTCTGTCCCCGACATTCTATAACTGACATTCTCCGGAACGTTCTGTCCCCGACATTCTATAACGGACATTCCCCGGAACGTTCCGTCCACGGCATTCCATAACTGTCATTTCCCGGAACGTTCTGTCCCCGACATTCTATAACTGACATTCCCTGGAACGTTCCATCCCCAACATTTTATAACTGTCATTTCCCTTAACGTTCTGTCCCCGACATTCTATAACTGATATTGCCCGGAACGTTCTGTCCCCGACATTCTAAAACTGACATTCCCCGGAACGTTCCATCCCCAACATTCTATAACTGTCATTTCCCGGAACGTTCTGTCCCCGACATTCTATAACTGAAATTCCCCGGAACGTTCTGTCCCCCACATTCTAAAACAGACATTCCCCGGAACGTTCTGTCCCTGACATTCCATAACTTACATTTCCCGGAACGTTCTGTCACCGACATTCTATAACTGACATTCCCCGGAACGTTCCATCCCCAACATTCTATAACTGTCATTTCCCGCAACGTTCTGTCCCCGACATTCTATAACTGACATTCCCCGGAACGTTCTGTCCCCGACATTCCATAACTGACATTTCCCGGAACGTTCTGTCCCCGACATTCTATAACTGACATTCCCCGGAACGTTCTGTCCCCGACATTCTATAACTGACATTCCCTGGAACGTTCCATCCCCGACATTCTATAACTGACATTCCCCGGAACGTTCTGTCCCCCACATTCTAAAACTGACATTCCCCGGAACGTTCTGTCCCTGACATTCCATAACTGACATTTCCGGGAACGTTCTGTCCCCGACATTCTATAACTGACATTCCCCGGAACGTTCCATCCCCAACATTCTATAACTGTCATTTCCCGCAACGTTCTGTCCCCGACATTCGATGACTGACATTCCCCGGAACGTTCTGTCCCCGACATTCTATAACTGACATTCCCTGGAACGTTCCATCCCCGACATTCTATAACTGACATTCCCCGGAACGTCCTGTCCCCCACATTCTAAAACTGACATTCCCCGGAACGTTCTGTCCCTGACATTCCATAACTGACATTTCCCGGAACGTTCTGTCCCCGACATTCTATAACTGACATTCCCCGGAACGTTCCATCCCCAACATTCTATAACTGTCATTTCCCGCAACGTTCTGTCCCCGACATTCGATAACTGACATTCCCCGGAATGTTCTGTCCCCGACATTCCATAACTGACATTCTCCGGAACGTTCTGTCCCCGACATTCTATAACGGACATTCCCCGGAACGTTCCGTCCCCGGCATTCCATAACTGTCATTTCCCGGAACGTTCTGTCCTCGACATTCTATAACTGACATTCCCTGGAACGTTCCATCCCCAACATTTTATAACTGTCATTTCCCTTAACGTTCTGTCCCCGACATTCTATAACTGATATTGCCCGGAACCTTCTGTCCCCGACATTCTAAAACTGACATTCCCCGGAACGTTCCATCCCCAACATTCTATAACTGTCATTTCCCGGAACGTTCTGTCCCCGATATTCTATAACTGAAATTCCCCGGAACGTTCTGTCCCCCACATTCTAAAACTGACATTCCCCGGAACGTTCTGTCCCTGACATTCCATAACTTACATTTCCCGGAACGTTCTGTTCCCGACAATCTATAACTGACATTCCCCGGAACGTTCCATCCCCAACATTCTATAACTGTCATTTCCCGCAACGTTCTGTCCCCGACATTCTATAACTGACATTCCCCGGAACGTTCTGTCCCCGACATTCCATAACTGACATTTCCCGGAACGTTCTGTCCCCGACATTCTATAACTGACATTCCCCGGAACGTTCTGTCCCCGACATTCCATAACTGACATTTCCCGGAACGTTCTGTCCCCGACATTCTATAACTGACATTCCCTGAAACGTTCCATCCCCGACATTCTATAACTGACATTCCCCGGAACGTTCTGTCCCCCACATTCTAAAACTGACCTTCCCCGGAACGTTCTGTCCCTGACATTCCATAACTGACATTTCCCGGAACGTTCTGTGCCCGACATTCTATAACTGACATTCCCCGGAACGTTCCATCCCCAACATTCTATAACTGTCATTTCCCGCAACGTTCTGTCCCCGACATTCGAGAACTGACATTCCCCGGAACGTTCTGTCCCCTACATTCCATAACTGACATTTCCCGGAACGTTCTGTCCCCGACATTCTATAACTGACATTCCCTGGAACGTTCCATCCCCGACATTCTATAACTGTCATTTCCCAGAACGTTCTGTCCCCGACATTCTATAACTGACATTCCCCGGAACGTTCTGTCCCCGACATTCTATAACTGACATTCTCCGGAACGTACTGTCCCCGACATTCTATAATTGACATTCACTGGAACGTTCCGTCCCCGGCATTCCATAACTGTCATTTCCCGGAACTTTCTGTCCCCGACATTCTATAACTGACATTCCCTGGAACGTTCCATCCCCAACATTTTATAACTGTCATTTCCCTTAACGTTCTGTCCCCGACATTCTATAACTGATATTGCCCGGAACGTTCTGTACCCGACATTCTAAAACTGACATTCCCCAGAACGTTCCATCCCCAACATTCTATAACTGTCATTTCCCGGATCGTTCTGTCCCCCACATTCTATAACTGACATTCCCCGGAACGTTCCATCCCCAACATTCTATAACAGTCATTTCCCGCAACGTTCTGTCCCTGACATTCTATAACTGACATTCCCTGGAACGTTCCATCCCCGACATTCTATAACTGACATTCCCCGGAACGTTCTGTCCCCCACATTCTAAAACTGACATTCCCCGGAACGTTCTGTCCCTGACATTCCATAACTGACATTTCCCAGAACGTTCTGTCCCCGACATTCTATAACTGACATTCCCAGGAACGTTCCATCCCCAACATTCTATAACTGTCATTTCCCGCAACGTTCTGTCCCCGACATTCTATAACTGACATTCCCCGGAACGTTCTGTCCCCGACATTCCATAACTGACATTTCCCGGAACGTTCTGTCCCCGACATTCTATAACTGACATTCCCTGGAACGTTCCATCCCCGACATTCTATAACTGTCATTTCCCAGAACGTTCTGTCCCCGACATTCTATAACTGACATTCTCCGGAACGTTCTGTCCCCGACATTCTATAACTGACATTCCCCGGAACGTTCTGTCCCCGACATTCTATAACTGTCATTTCCCGGAACGTTCTGTCCCCGACATTCTATAACTGACATTCCCCGGAATGTTCTGTCCCCGACATTCTATAACTGACATTCCCCAGAACGTTCTGTCCCCGACATTCTATAACTGTCATTTCCCGGAACGTTCTATCCCCGACATTCTATAACTGACATTCCCTGGAACTTTCCATCCCCAACATTTTATAACTGACATTCCCCGGAACGTTCTGTCCCCGACATTCTATAACTGATATTCCCCAGAACGTTCTGTCCCCGACATTCTATAACTGACATTCCCCGGAACGTTCTGTCCCCGACATTCTATAACTGACATTCCCCGGAACGTTCTGTCCGCGACATTCTATAACTGACATTCCCCGTAACGTTCCATCCCCGACATTCTATAACTGACATTCTCCAGAAAGGTCTGTCCCCGACATTCTATAACTGACATTCCCCGGAACTTTCTGTACCCGACATTCTATAACTGACATTCCCTGGAACGTTCCATCCCCAACATTCTATAACTGTCATTTCCCGGAACGTTCTGTCCCCCACATTCTATAACTGACATTCCCCGGAACGTTCTGTCCCCGACATTCTATAACGGACATTCCCCGGAACGTTCCGTCCCCGGCATTCCATAACTGTCATTTCCCGGAACGTTCTGTCCCCCGCATTCTATAACTGACATTCCCCGGAACGTTCTGTCCCCGACATTCTATAACTGTCATTTCCCTTAACGTTCTGTCCCCGACATTCTATAACTGATATTGCCCGGAACGTTCTGTCCCCGACATTCTAAAACTGACATTCCCCGGAACGTTCCATCCCCAACATTCTATAACTGTCATTTCCCGGAACGTTCTGTCCCCGACATTCCATAACTGACATTCCCTGGAACGATCTGTCCCCGACATTCTATAACTGACATTCCCCGGAACGTCCTGTCCCTGACATTCCATAACTGACATCCCCCGGACAGTTCCGTCCCTGACATTCTAAAACTGACATTCCACGGAACGTTCTGTCCCCGACATTCGATAACTGACATTCCCTGGAACGTTCCATCCGCAACATTCTATAACTGACATTCCCCGGAACGTTCTGTCCCTGACATTCCATAACTGACAATCTCCGGAACGTTTTGTCCCCGACATTCTATAACTGACATTCCCCGGAACGTTCTGTCCCTGACATTCCATAACTGACATTTCCCGGAACGTTCTGTCCCCGACATTCTATAACTGACATTCCCCGGAACGTTCCATCCCCAACATTCTATAACTGTCATTTCCCGGAACGTTCTGTCCCCAACATTCTATAACTGACATTCCCCGGAACGTTCCATCCCCAACATTCTATAACTGTCATTTCTGGGAACGTCTGTCCCCGACATTCTATAACTGACATTCCCCGGAACGTTCTGTCTGCGACATTCTATAACTGACATTCCCCGTAACGTTCTGTCCCCGACATTCTATAACTGACATTCTCCGGAACGTTCTGTCCCCGACATTCTATAATTGACATTCACTGGTACGTTCCGTCCCCGGCATTCCATAACTGTCATTTCCCGGAACGTTCTGCCTCCGACATTCTATAACTGACATGCTCCGGAAAGTTCTGTCCCCGACATTCTATAGCTGACATTTCCGGAACTTTCTGTTCCCGACATTCTCTCACTGACATTCCCTGGAACGTTCCATCCCCAACATTCTAAAACTGTCAATTCCCGGAACGTTATGTCCCCGACATTCTATAACGGACATTCACCGGAACGTTCTGTCCCCGACATTCTATAACTGACATTCCCCAGAACGTTCTGTCCCCGACATTCTATAACTGACATTCTCCGGAACGTTCTGTCCGCGACACTCTATAATTGACATTCACTGGAACGTTCCGTCCCCGGCATTCCATAACTGTCATTTCCCGGAACGTTCTGTCCCCGACATTCTATAACTGACATACCCTGGAACGTTCCATCCCCAACATTTTATAACTGTCATTTCCCTTAACGTTCTGTCCCCGACATTCTATAACTGATATTCCCCGGAACGTTCTGTCCCCGACATTCTAAAACTGACATTCCCTGGAACGTTCCATCCCCAACATTCTATAACTGTCATTTCCCGGAACGTTCTGTCCCCGACATTCTATAACTGACATTCCCCGGAACGTTCTGTCCCCCACATTCTAAAACTGACATTCCCCGGAACGTTCTGTCCCTGACATTCCATAACTGACATTTCCCAGAACGTTCTGTCCCCGACATTCTATAACTGACATTCCCCGGAACGTTCCATCCCCAACATTCTATAACTGTCATTTCCCGCAACGTTCTGTCCCCGACATTCTATAACTGACATTCCCCGGAACGTTCTGTCCCCGACATTCCATAACTGACATTTCCCGGAACGTTCTGTCCCCGACATTCTATAACTGACATTCCCTGGAACGTTCCATCCCCGACATTCAATAACTGTCATTTCCCAGAACGTTCTGTCCCCGACATTCTATAACTGACATTCCCCGGAACGTTCTGTCCCCGACATTCTATAACTGACATTCCCCGGAACGTTCTGTCCCCGACATTCTATAACTGACATTCCCCGGAACGTTCTGTCCCCGACATTCTGTAACTGACATTCCCCGGAACGTTCTGTCCCCGACATTCTATAACTGACATTCCCCGGAACATTCTGTCCCCGACATTCTATAACTGACATTCCCCGGAACGTTATGTCCCCGACATTCTATATCTGACATTCCCCGGAACGTTCTGTCCCCGACATTCTATAACTGACATTCCCCGGAACCTTCTGTCCCTGACCTTGTTTGTGAACGGCCGCACGTCAGTGAATTGAACAAACGATATGATCCCGAGGGAAGAGATCCCGTTCCTGGGAGAAGAAGACACTGTTCCGAAGGCCCCTCAGGCAGTTAAAGGGGTGTATACGTTTTCCCTGCGTTTACATTTCTTCCCGACACAGGATCGACTACAATTTGGACCAAAACACAGGAATTCCCAAACTCAGTTTGCCTTCAGGAAACTGGGAGAGAATCCATCAGGACAGCAACCTTTCCACCCTCCGTATTAGGAACTGGGAACGAGTGACCTGTGTCTGCTCTCGAGTGATTGAGTGTGTGGGAATGTTCTTAGAAACCATCTGTCCTTACGGATGTGTCTCTGTGTGATTGGGGAGGGAGGATTTCTTGTGGTTTATGTCACTTTTTTGTCAGTAATTCAGATCTTCCCATTTGTTATTCCAGCTCCGATTATTTTAATAAATCCCTGAATACAGGGACACATATGAAAATCTCACTGGGTGCCCGATCAAATGGGTCCCTTTGCCTCCAGGCTGATGGATAATGGGTTTGTTTTCCTTCCTCACAGTTAACGTAGTGACCATCTATGTCCTGCTTTATAAAGATTGTGGATTGTCTCCATGTGTCAGACGTTACCTGGGGGCCATGGCAGCGGCGGATCTCCTGGTCATTATCCTCGACCTGATCCTGAGACACATTCCCATTGTTTATGAGGAACAGTTTTATTTCCTGTACTCCGTCCCCGTGTGTAATATCCACGCCGTCCTACTTTATGCAGCCACTGACTGCTCTGTCTGGTTCACCGTCACTTTCACCTTTGATCGGTTTGTGGCCATTTGTTGCCAGAAGCTGAAAAGTAAATATTGCAGTGAGAAAACGGCGGCTGTGGTTCTGGGAGCAGTGACTGTGCTGAGCTGTTTAAAGAACATTTCCTGGTATTTTATGTTCACGGCTCTGTATATCCTGGGGAACCTCCCCTGGTTTTGTGATGCAACAGTCGCTGTTGTATTCTCCAGTGTCTGGATCACAGTCGAGTTCTTCCACCACATTCTAACCCCGTGTGTCCCATTTCTCCTGGTTCTGCTGCTCAATGTTCTCACCGTCAGACACATTGTAGTGACCAGCAGAGCCCGCAGGAGACTCCGCGCTCACACCAATGGGGACGCTCAGTCTGACACTGAAATGAGAAACCGGAAAAAATCCATCATTTTACTGTTTGTGATCTCGGCCAATTTCATCCTGTTATGGTCAACGCTAATGCTATTTTCTATGTGGAGACGGATGTCGTGGATTGGGTATGAGTCTGTGTATCTCCATTACTTTGTGCAGGAATTGGGCTTCATGCTGCAGCTCCTCAGTTGCTGCACAAACACAGCGATTTATGCCGTGACCCAGACTAAGTTTAGGGAGCAGCTGAAGAATGTGCTGAAATATCCTTTCACCCAGATCCATCCATCCATCAAATTCCCGCATTAATCAATCCATCCGGGATTTTCTCTTTCAGTTCAGTGTTTCAGCGATGGAGCAGCCTGTCGCTATGGTAACAGACTGAGGGTAGCGCTGGGTTGTCCATCCTTATCCCACAGTGGGGTTACAGGGAAACATTTCAATGTTTCTCACAACTCAGGGGCCAGTGAGAAAAGGCAACATCCCACTGACTGTATCCATCACTTCCATTTGTGACCAATAAAAATGTTGATTAAAGCGTGCCGAGCAGCAGAGTGACCGATGTTGGTGTGTGTCTTTGTGTTGGAGAAGCTGAGCTGGAGAGAGACAGACTCAGCCCCAAGTCCTGGTCCTCAGGGAAGGGGAGGGCACCGCGCCCTGAGCTCAGGAGCTGGGTTTAACTCCCTCTGTCCCTCCCCCACTCCAACCTGCCCTCCCCATTTCCTCTCCCCCACTCTTCCTCCTCAATTCTCTCCCTCTCTCTCTCTTTCTGCAGACTGTCTCTCTCTCACCTCCTCTCCCTTTCACTCTCTCTGGTCCCCTCTCAGACACCGCCCCCCCCCCAACCCCGGCTTCTCCACCTGCCTCCACTATTCTTTCTGCCTCACTCTCCCTCTCTCTCTCTCACACCCCAACATGAGTTTCTCCACCTGCCTCCATTCTTCTCTCTCCCCCTCACCCTCACTCTCTCTCTCCTGCCGTCTCTGTCTCCCTCCCGCAATTCCGTCTCTACCCCAATTTCCCACCTCCCACATCTCTCAATCATGTCACCCCCAGCCCCCACACGCAGCCTCACCACAAACACCCAGTCTCTAGGTTAGAGGGAGAGGGAAGGACCAGGGAGACAGAGTGTGTCAGAGAGAGAGGAAGGGCAGGACAGGAGGGAGAGAGATTGAGTCAAAGAGAAACGGAGGGAGGTGGGGAGAGAGAGAGACACCGAGGGAGGGGGATCGAGAGTGAGAGAAGATGGAGAGAGAGCGAAGGAGCAGGGAGAGACAGAGGGAGAGAGAGAGGGAAGGGAGAGATAAGGTGAGGGAGGGAGAGAGAGAAATAGGGGAGGACACAATGAGAGAGGGGTCAGAGAGAGGGGGGCAGAGAAAGGGGGACAGAGAGAGGGGGGACAGAAAAGGGGGGAGATAGAGAGGGCGACAGAGAGAGGGGCACAGAGAGTGGGGGAGATAGAGGGTGTCAGAGAAAGGGGGACAGAGAGAGGGACACCGAGAGTGGGGGAGATAGAGGGGGATCAGGGAGAGAGGGGGTCAGCGAGAGAGGGGGACAGAGAGAGAGGGGGACAGAGAGAGAGGGGGACAGAGACAGAGGAGGGCAGAGAGAAGGGGGGCAGAGTGTGGGGAAGGTAGAGGGGGACAGAGAGAGAGGGGGAAGAGAGTGGCGGGTGGGAGGGTGAAGGGGCAGAGAGAGGGTGACAGAGAGAGGGGCACAGAGAGAGGGGATACAGAGGGAGACAGAGAGAGGGGTGCAGAGTGTGGGGGGAGAGAGGGGAGTCAGAGAGAGGGGGACAGAGAGTGGGGGATGGAGAGAGTGGGGGACAGAGAGAGATGGGGGACAGAGAGAGGGGGGGCAGAGAGAGAGGGAACAGGGAGAGGGCGACAGAGGGGGGCAGAAAGAGGAGGAGAGATCGCCGGGACAGAGAGAGGGGGACAGAGAGAGTGGGGGAGAGAGAGACAGGGGACAGAGAGAAGGGAGGACAGAGAGATGGTGACAGAGAGAAGGGGACAGAGAGAGGGGTACAGAGTGGGAGAGAGAGGGGGACAGAGAGAGGGGGGGAAGAGAGTGGCGGGTGGGAGGGTGAAGGGGCAGAGAGAGGGTGACATTGAGAGGGGCACAGAGAGAGGGGATATAGATGGAGACAGAGAGAGGGGTGCAGAGTGTGGGGGGAGAGAGGGGGGTCAGAGAGAGGAGGACAGAGAGTGGGGGATGGAGAGAGTGGGGGACAGAGAGAGAGGGGGACAGAGAGAGAGGGGGCAGAGAGAGAGGGAGCAGGGAGAGGGCGACAGAGGGGGGGCAGAGAGCGGGGGAGAGATCGACGGGACAGAGAGAGGGCAACAGAGAGGGTGGGGGAGAGAGAGAGAGGGGACAGAGAGAAGGGAGGACAGAGAGAGGGATACAGAGTGGGAGAGAGAGGGGGTCAGAGAGAGGGGGACAGAGAGTGGGCAGAGAGAGGGCAACAGAGAGAGGGGGACAGAGAGTGGGGGGATGGAGAGAGTGGGGGACAGAGAGAGGGGGACAGAGAGAGGGGACAGAGAGAGGGCGACAGAGTGGGGGTCAGACAGCGGGGGGGACAGAGAGAGGGGACAGAGAGAGGGCGACAGAGAGAGAGGGGGAGATAGAGGGGACAGAGAGAGGGGGACAGAGAGAGGGGAAGATAGAGGGGGCAGAGAGAGGGGGACAGAGAGTGGGGGACAGAGAGGATACAGAGTGGGGGAGAGAGTGGGTCAGAGAGAGGGGGACAGAGAGTGTGGGGATGGAGAGAGTGGGAGACAGAGAGAGAGGGGGACAGAGAGGGGGGCAGAGAGAAGGGGGCAGAGAGAGGGTAACAGAGAGGGGGTCAGAGAGCAGGGGAGAGAGATAGGGGACAGAGAGAGGAGGACAGAGAGAGGGGGAGATAGAGGGGACAGAGAGAGGGGGACAGAGAGGGGTACAGAGTGGGGGGAGAGAGGGGGACAGAGAGTGGGGGGATGGAGAGAGTGGGGGACAGAGAGAGAGAGGGGGACAGAGAGAGAGGGGGACAGAGAGGGGGGCAGAGAGAAGGGGGCAGAGAGAGGGTGACAGAGAGGGGGCCAGAGAGAAAGGGGAACAGAGAGAGAGAGGGACAGAGAGAGGGGTACAGAGAGAGAGGCGGAGAGCAAGAGGGGGACAGAGAGAGAGGCGGGTGGAAGAGAGAGGGGGTCAAAGAGAGGCGGATGGCAGAGAGAGGCGGACAGAGAGAGAGGGAACAGAGAGAGGGGTACAGAGAGAGAGTGGGACAAAGAGGGGGGATAGAGAGAGGCGGGTAGGAGACAGAGGGGGACAGAGAGAGGGCGACAGAGAGAGGGGGCAGAGAGCGGGGCAGAGGGAGAGGCAGGTGGGAGAGAGACGGGGTCAGAAAGAGGGGAACAGAAAGGGGGCGGCAGAGAGAGGGGGCAGAGAGCGGGGGAGAGAGAGTGGAGTAGATAGAGGGGGATAGAGAGTGAGGGGGACAGAGAGAGAGGGGGCAGAAAGAGGGTGACAGATAGAGGGGGACAGAGTGGGGGAGACAGAGAGCGAGGGCGACAGAGAGAGGGGAGACAGAGAGAGGGGAGACAGAGAGAGGGGAGACAGAGAGAGAGGGAGACAGAGAGAGAGGGGACAGAGAGAGAGGGGACAGAGAGAGAGGGGACAGAGAGAGAGGGGACAGAGAGAGAGGTGTAGAGAGAGAGGGACAGAGAGAGAGGGGGACAGAGAGAGTGGGACAGAGATTGGGGGGTCAGAGAGGGCGACAGAGAGGGGTGCAACAGAGAGAGCGGGACAAAGAGAGAGGGGGACAGAGAGAGAGGGTACAGAGAGAGGGGGGTACAGAAAGAGAGGGTACCGAGAGAGAGGGGTGCAGAGAGAGAGGGGGTCAGAGACAGAGGGGGGCAGAGAGAGGGGCAGAGAGAGGGGCAGAGAGAGAGGGGGACAGAGAGAGAGGGGGACAGAGAGAGAGGGGCAGAGAGAGAGAGGGGAGCAGAGGCGGGAGACAGAGAGAGTGGGGGCAGAGGGAGAGGGGCAGAGAGAGAGGGGGGGGGCAGAGGGGGGGAACAGAGAGAGAGGGGGACAGAGAGAGAGGGGGACAAAGAGAGGGGGACAGAGTGGAGGGGGAACAAAGAAAGGAGGAACAGAGAGAAGGGGGATAGAGACACGGTGACAGAGAGGGAGGGGCAGAGAGCGGGAGACAGAGAGAGGGGGACAGAGAGAGAGAGGGGGACAGAGAGAGGGGTCGGGTGGCAGAGAGAGTGGGGGCAGAGAGAGGGCAACAGAGAGGAGGTCAGAGAGCGGGGGAGAGAGAGAGGGGACAGAGAGAGGTGGATAGAGAGAGTGGGGGAGAGAGAGAGGGGGGACAGAGAGAGAGGGGGACAGAGAGAGGGGTCGGGAGGGCAGAGAGAGTGGGGGCAGAGAGAGGGCAACAGAGAGGACGTCAGAGAGCGGGGGAGAGAGAGAGGGGACAGAGAGAGGTGGACAGAGAGAGTGGGGGAGAGAGAGAGGGGGGACAGAGAGAGAGGGGGACAGAGAGAGTGGTCGGGGGGGCAGAGAGCGAGGGGGCAGAGAGAGGGCAACAGAGAGGGGGTCAGAGAGCGGGGGAGAGAGAGAGAGGGGACAGAGAGAGGTGGACAGAGAGAGTGGGGGAGAGAGAGGGGGTCAGAGAGAGGGGGACAGAGAGTGGGAGGGCAGAGAGAGTGGGGGCAGAGAGAGAGGGGGCAGAGAGAGGGTAACAGAGAGGGGGTCAGAGAGCAGGGGAGAGAGATAGGGGACAGAGAGAGGAGGACAGAGAGAGGGGGTGATAGAGGGGACAGAGAGCGGGGGAGAGAGATAGGGGACAGAGAGAGGAGGACAGAGAGAGGGGGAGATAGAGGGGACAGAGAGAGGGGGACAGAGAGGGGTACAGAGTGGGGGGAGAGAGGGGGACAGAGAGTGGGGGGATGGAGAGAGTGGGAGACAGAGGGAGAGAGGGGGACAGAGAGAGAGGGGGACAGAGAGGGGGGCAGAGAGAAGGGGGCAGAGAGAGGGTGACAGAGAGGGGGCCAGAGAGAAAGGGGAACAGAGAGAGAGGGGCAGAGAGAGGGGTACAGAGAGAGGTGCGGAGAGCAAGAGGGGGACAGAGAGAGAGGCGGGTGGGAGAGAGAGGGGGTCAAAGAGAGGCGGATGGCAGAGAGAGGCGGACAGAGAGAGAGGGAACAGAGAGAGGGGTACAGAGAGAGAGTGGGACAAAGAGGGGGGATAGAGAGAGGCGGGTAGGAGACAGAGGGGGACAGAGAGAGGGCGACAGAGAGAGGGGGCAGAGAGCGGGGCAGAGGGAGAGGCAGGTGGGAGAGAGACGGGGTCAGAAAGAGGGGAACAGAAAGGGGGCGGCAGAGAGAGGGGGCAGAGAGCGGGGGAGAGAGAGTGGAGTAGATAGAGGGGGATAGAGAGTGAGGGGGACAGAGAGAGAGGGGGCAGAAAGAGGGTGACAGATAGAGGGGGACAGAGTGGGGGAGACAGAGAGCGAGGGCGACAGAGAGAGGGGAGACAGAGAGAGGGGAGACAGAGAGAGAGGGAGACAGAGAGAGAGGGGACAGAGAGAGAGGGGACAGAGAGAGAGGGGACAGAGAGAGAGGGGACAGAGAGAGAGGTGTAGAGAGAGAGGGACAGAGAGAGAGGGGGACAGAGAGAGTGGGACAGAGATTGGGGGGTCAGAGAGGGCGACAGAGAGGGGTGCAACAGAGAGAGCGGGACAAAGAGAGAGGGGGACAGAGAGAGAGGGTACAGAGAGAGGGGGGTACAGAAAGAGAGGGTACCGAGAGAGAGGGGTGCAGAGAGAGAGGGGGTCAGAGACAGAGGGGGGCAGAGAGAGGGGCAGAGAAGAGGGGGACAGAGAGAGAGGGGGACAGAGAGAGAGGGGCAGAGAGAGAGAGGGGAGCAGAGGCGGGAGACAGAGAGAGTGGGGGCAGAGAGAGAGGGGCAGAGAGAGAGAGGGGGGCAGGGGGGGGGAACAGAGAGAGAGGGGGACAGAGAGAGAGGGGGACAAAGAGAGGGGGACAGAGTGGAGGGGGAACAAAGAAAGGAGGAACAGAGAGAAGGGGGATAGAGACACGGTGACAGAGAGGGAGGGGCAGAGAGCGGGAGACAGAGAGAGGGGGACAGAGAGAGAGGGGGGGACAGAGAGAGGGGTCGGGTGGCAGAGAGAGTGGGGGCAGAGAGAGGGCAACAGAGAGGAGGTCAGAGAGCGGGGGAGTGAGAGAGGGGACAGAGAGAGGTGGACAGAGAGAGTGGGGGAGGGAGAGAGGGGGGACAGAGAGAGGGGTGGGGGGGCAGAGAGAGTGGGGGCAGAGAGAGGGCAACAGAGAGGAGGTCAGAGAGCGGGGGAGAGAGAGAGGGGACAGAGAGAGGTGGACAGAGAGAGTGGGGGAGAGAGAGAGGGGGACAGAGAGAGAGGGGGACAGAGAGAGGGGTCGGGGGGGCAGAGAGCGAGGGGGCAGAGAGAGGGCAACAGAGAGGGGGTCAGAGAGCGGGGGAGAGAGAGAGGGGACAGAGAGAGGTGGACAGAGAGAGTGGGGCAGAGAGAGGGGGTCAGAGAGAGGGAGACAGAGAGTGGGAGGGCAGAGAGAGTGGGGGCAGAGAGAGAGGGGGCAGAGAGAAAGGGTGACAGAGAGGGGGTCAGGGAGCGGGAGAGAGACGGGGCAGTGAGAGGGGAATAGAGAGAGCGGGACAGAGAGAGGGGTGCAGAGAGAGAGGGGACAGAGAGAGAGGGCGACAGAGACGGGGTCAAAGAGCGGGGGAGAGAGGGGGGGGATAGAGTGAGGGGGGCAGAGAGAGGGGGACAGAGAGAGGAGAACAGAGAGTGGGAAACAGAGAGAGGAGAACAGAGAGAGGGGTCGGGGGGCAGAGAGAGCGGGGGCAGAGAGAGGGCAACAGAGAGGGGGTCAGATAGCGGGGGAGAGAGGGGGTCAGAGAGCGTGGGAGAGAGGAGACAGATAGAGGGGGACAGAGAGAGAGGGGACAGAGAGAGGGACAGAGACACGGCGACAGAGAGAGGGGGACAGTGAGTGGGGGAGATAGTGGGGGTCAGAGTGAGAGGGGGTCAGTGAGAGAGAGGGGGACAGAGAGAGAAGGGGGCAGAAAGAGGAGACAGAGAGTTGGGGACAGAGAGAGAGGAGGACAGAGAGAGAAGGGGCCAGAGAGAGGGGGGGACAGAGAGAGGGGGGGCAAAGAGAGGAGTAACAGAGAAAGGTGGGACAGAGAGAAGGGGGGATAGAGAGACGGTGACAGAGAGAGGGGCAGAGCGAGAGAGAGAGAGAGGTACAGTGTGGGGGAGAGGGGGGTCAGAGTGAGGGGGACAGAGAGTGGGCGGATGGAGAGAGTGGGGGATAGAGAGAGAGAGGGGGACATAGAGAGAGCGGGACAGAGAGAGGGGTGCAGACAGAGAGGGGGCAGAGAGAGAGGGCGACAGAGAGGGGGTCAAAGAGCGGGGGAGAGAGAGAGGCGATAGAGTGAGGGGGGCAGAGAGAGGGGGACAGAGAGAGGACAACAGAGAGAGGAGAACAGAGAGAGGGAAACAGAGAGAGGGGAACAGAGAGAGGGGTCGGGGGGCAGAGAGAGCGGGGGCAGAGAGAGGGCAACAGAGAGGGGGTCAGAGAGCGGGGGAGAAGGGGGGTCAGAGAACGTGGGAGAGAGGAGACAGATAGAGGGGGACAGAGACAGAGGGGACAGATAGAGGGGGACAGAGAGAGAGGGGACAGAGAGACGGCGACAGAGAGAGGGGGACAGAGAGTGGGGGAGATAGAGGGGGTCAGAGAGAGGGGGTGTCAGTGAGAGAGAGGGGTCAGAGAGAGAAGGGGGAAGAAAGAGGAGACAGAGAGAGGGGGACAGAGAGAGAGGAGGTCAGAGAGAGAAGGGGCCAGAGAGAGGGGGGACAGAGAGAGTGGGGGCAAAGAGAGGGGGAACAGAGAAAGGTGGGACAGAGAGAAGGGGGGATAGAGAGACGGTGACAGAGAGAGGAGGCAGAGCGTGAGAGAGAGAGGGATACAGTGTGGGGGAGAGAGGGGGTCAGAGTGAGGGGGACAGAGAGTGGGCGGATGGAGAGAGTGGGGGATAGAGAGAGAGGGGGACAGAGAGAGAGAGAGGGTCAGAGTGGGGGCAGAGAGAGAGGGGGCAGAGAGAGGGCGACAGAGAGGGGGTCAGAGGGCGACAGAGAGAGAGGGGGTAGAGAGATGGGGGCAGAGAGAGAGGGGGCAGAGAGAGTGGGACAGAGAGAGAGGGGGTCAGAGAGGGGCAGAGAGAGAGGGGGCAGAGAGAGGACGACAGAGAGGGGGTCAGAGGGCGACAGAGAGAGAGGGGGCAGAGAGATGGGGGCAGAGAGAGAGGGGGCAGAGAGAGGGGGACAGAGAGACGGCGACAGAGAGAGGGGCGACAGAGAGGTCGGGCGACAGAGAGGGGGTTAGAGAGTGGGGAGAGAGAGTGCACACAGAGAGAGGGGGACAGAGAGAGGGGGGACAGAGAGGAGGGGCAGAGGGATGGGGACAGAGAGAGGGGGAACAGAGAGAGGGGGCAGATAGAGGGGGACAGAGAGAGGGGGAACAGAGAGAGGGGGAACAGACAGAGGGGGGACAGAGAGAGGTGGTACAGAGAGGGGAGGACAGAGAGAGAGGGAGAGAGAGCGGGAGAGAGGGGACAGTGAGAAGGGTATAGAGAGAGGGGGACAGAGAGAGAGGGGGGGACAGAGAGAGGGGGGACAGAGAGGGGGGCAGAGAGATAGGGGGCAGAATGAGGGCAACAGAGAGGGGGTCAGAGAGCGGGGGAGAGAGAGAGGGGACAGAGAGAGGGGGACAGAGAGAGAGGGTACAGAGAGAGGGCGGTACAGTAAGGGAGGGTACCGAGAGAGAGGGGTGCAGAGAGAGAGGGGGTCAGAGACAGAGGGGGGCAGAGAGAGGGGCAGAGAGAGGGGCAGAGAGAGAGGGGGACAGAGAGAGAGGGGGACAGAGAGAGAGGGGCAGAGAGAGAGAGGGGAGCAGAGGCGGGAGACAGATGGAGTGGGGGCAGAGAGAGAGGGGCAGAGAGAGAGAGGGGGCGGGGGGGGGAACAGAGAGAGAGGGGGACAGAGAGAGAGGGGGACAAAGAGAGGGGGACAGAGTGGAGGGGGAACAAAGAAAGGAGGAACAGAGAGAAGGGGGATAGAGACACGGTGACAGAGAGGGAGGGGCAGAGAGCGGGAGACAGAGAGAGGGTGACAGAGAGAGAGAGGGGGACAGAGAGAGGGGTCGGGTGGCAGAGAGAGTGGGGGCAGAGAGAGGGCAACAGAGAGAGGAGGTCAGAGAGCGGGGGAGAGAGAGAGGGGACAGAGAGAGGTGGACAGAGAGAGTGGGAGAGAGTGAGAGGGGGACAGAGAGAGAGGGGGACAGAGAGAGGGGTCGGGGGGGGCAGAGAGAGTGGGGGCAGAGAGAGGGCAACAGAGAGGAGGTCAGAGAGCGGGGTAGAGAGAGAGGGGACAGAGAGAGGTGGACAGAGAGAGTGGGGGAGAGAGAGAGGGGGACAGAGAGAGAGGGGGACAGAGAGAGGGGTCGAGGAGGCAGAGAGCGAGGGGGCAGAGAGAGGGCAACAGATAGGGGGTCAGAGAGCGGGGAGAGAGAGAGAGGGGACAGAGAGAGGTGGACAGAGAGAGTGGGGGAGAGAGAGGGGCTCAGAGAGAGGGGGACAGAGAGTGGGAGGGCAGAGAGAGTGGGGGCAGAGAGAGAGGGGGCAGAGAGAAAGGGTGACAGAGAGGGGGTCAGGGAACGGGAGAGAGACGGGGCAGTGAGAGGGGGATAGAGAGAGCGGGACAGAGAGAGGGGTGCAGAGAGAGAGGGGGCAGAGAGAGAGGGCGACAGAGAGGGGGTCAAAGAGCGGTGGGGGAGAGAGGGGGGATAGAGTGAGGGGGGCAGAGAGAGGGGGACAGAGAGAGGAGAACAGAGAGAGGGAAGCAGAGAGAGGAGAACAGAGAGAGGGTTCGGGGGGCAGAGTGAGCGGGGGCAGAGAGAGGGCAACAGAGAGGGGGTCAGAGAGCGGGGGAGAGAGGGGGTCAGAGAGCGTGGGAGAGAGGAGACAGATAGAGGGGGACAGAGAGAGAGGGGACAGAGAGAGGGACAGAGAGACGGCGACAGAGAGAGGGGGACAGAGAGTGGGGGAGATAGTGGGGGTCAGAGTGAGAGGGGGTCAGTGAGAGAGAGGGGGACAGAGAGAGAAGGGGGCAGAAAGAGGAGACAGAGAGAGGGGGACAGAGAGAGAGGAGGACAGAGAGAGAAGGGGCCAGAGAGAGGGGGGGACAGAGAGAGGGGGGGCAAAGAGAGGAGGAACAGAGAAAGGTGGGACAGAGAGAAGGGGGGATAGAGAGACGGTGACAGAGAGAGGGGCAGAGCGAGAGAGAGAGAGAGGTACAGTGTGGGGGAGAGGGGAGTCAGAGTGAGGGGGACAGAGAGTGGGCGGATGGAGAGAGTGGGGGATAGAGAGAGAGAGGGGGACATAGAGAGAGCGGGACAGAGAGAGGGGTGCAGACAGAGAGGGGGCAGAGAGAGAGGGCGACAGAGAGGGGGTCAAAGAGCGGGGGAGAGAGAGAGGCGATAGAGTGAGGGGGGCAGAGAGAGGGGGACAGAGAGAGGAGAACAGAGAGAGGAGAACAGAGAGAGGGAAACAGAGAGAGGGGAACAGAGAGAGGGGTCGGGGGGCAGAGAGAGCGGGGGCAGAGAGAGGGCAACAGAGAGGGGGTCAGAGAGCGGGGGAGAAGGGGGGTCAAAGAACGTGGGAGAGAGGAGACAGATAGAGGGGGACAGAGAGAGAGGGGACAGATAGAGGGGGACAGAGAGAGAGGGGACAGAGAGAGGGGGGTACAGAAAGAGAGGGTACCGAGAGAGAGGGGTGCAGAGAGAGAGGGGGTCAGAGACAGAGGGGGGCAGAGAGAGTGGCAGAGAGAGGGGCAGAGAGAGAGGTGGACAGAGAGAGAGGGGGACAGAGAGAGGGGCAGAGAGAGAGAGGGGAGCAGAGGCGGGAGACAGAGAGAGTGGGGGCAGAGAGAGAGGGGCAGAGAGAGAGGGGGGGCAGAGGGGGGGGAACAGAGAGAGAGGGGGACAGAGAGAGAGGGGGACAAAGAGAGGGGGACAGAGTGGAGGGGGAACAAAGAAAGGAGGAACAGAGAGAAGGGGGATAGAGACACGGTGACAGAGAGGGAGGGGCAGAGAGCGGGAGACAGAGAGAGGGGTACAGAGAGAGAGAGGGGGACAGAGAGAGTGGTCGGGTGGCAGAGAGAGTGGGGGCAGAGAGACGGCAACAGAGAGGAGGTCAGAGAGCGGGGGAGAGAGAGAGGGGACAGAGAGAGGTGGACAGAGAGAGTGGGGAAGAGAGAGAGGGGGGACAGAGAGAGAGGGGGACAGAGAGAGGGGTCGGGGGGGCAGAGAGAGTGGGGGCAGAGAGAGGGCAACAGAGAGGATGTCAGAGAGCGGGGGAGAGAGAGAGTGGGCAGAGAGAGGTGGATAGAGAGAGTGGGGGAGAGAGAGAGGGGGACAGAGAGAGAGGGGGACAGAGAGAGGGGTCGGGGGGGCAGAGAGCGAGGGGGCAGAGAGAGGGCAACAGAGAGGGGGTCAGAGAGCGGGGGAGAGAGAGAGGGGACAGAGAGAGGTGGACAGAGAGAGTGGGGGAGAGAGAGGGGGTCGGAGAGAGGGGGACAGAGAGTGGGAGGGCAGAGAGAGTGGGGGCAGAGAGAGAGGGGGCAGAGAGAAAGGGTGACAGAGAGGGGGTCAGGGAGCGGGAGAGAGACGGGGCAGTGAGAGGGGGATAGAGAGAGCGGGACAGAGAGAGGGGTGCAGACAGAGAGGGGGCAGAGAGAGAGGGCGACAGAGAGGGGGTGAAAGAGCGGGTGAGAGAGAGAGGCGATTGAGTGAGGGGGCAGAGAGAGGGGGACAGAGAGAGGAGAACAGAGAGAGGAGAACAGAGAGAGGGAAACAGAGAGAGGGGAACAGAGAGAGGGGTCGGGGGGCAGAGAGAGCGGGGGCAGAGAGAGGGCAACAGAGAGGGGGTCAGAGAGCGGGGGAGAAGGGGGGTCAGAGAACGTGGGAGAGAGGAGACAGATAGAGGGGGACAGAGAGAGAGGGGACAGATAGAGGGGGGCAGAGAGAGAGGGGACAGAGAGACGGCGACAGAGAGAGGGGGACAGAGAGTGGGGGAGATAGAGGGGGTCAGAGAGAGGGGGGTTCAGTGAGAGAGAGGGGGACAGAGAGAGAAGGGGGCAGAAAGAGGAGACAGAGAGAGGGGGACAGAGAGAGAGGAGGACAGAGAGAGAAGGGGCCAGAGAGAGGGGGGACAGAGAGAGTGGGGGCAAAGAGAGGGGGAACAGAGAAAGGTGGGACAGAGAGAAGGGGGGATAGAGAGACGGTGACAGAGAGAGGAGGCAGAGCGAGAGAGAGAGAGGGATACAGTGTGGGGGAGTGAGGGGGTCAGAGTGAGGGGGACAGAGAGTGGGCGGATGGAGAGAGTCGGGGATAGAGAGAGAGAGGGGGACAGAGAGAGAGAGAGGGACAGAGTGGGGGGCAGAGAGAGATGGGGCAGAGAGAGGGCGACAGAGATGGGGGTCAGAGGGCGACAGAGAGAGAGGGGGTAGAGAGATGGGGGCAGAGAGAGAGGGGGCAGAGATAGTGGGACAGAGAGAGAGGGGGACAGAGAGGGGGCAGAGAGAGAGGGGGCAGAGAGAGGGCCACAGAGAGGGGGTCAGAGGGCGACAGAGAGAGAGGGGGCAGAGAGATGGGGGCAGAGAGAGAGGGGGCAGAGAGAGGGGGACAGAGAGACGGCGACAGAGAGAGGGGCGACAGAGAGGTCGGGTGACAGAGAGGGGGTCAGAGAGTGGGGAGAGAGAGTGCACACAGAGAGAGGGGGACAGAGAGAGGGGGGACAGAGAGGAGGGGCAGAGAGATGGGGACAGTGAGAGGGGGAACAGAGAGAAGGGGCAGATAGAGGGGGACAGAGAGAGGGGGAACAGAGAGAGGGGAACAGACAGAGGGGGGACAGAGAGAGGTGGTACAGAGAGAGGAGGACAGAGAGAGAGGGAGAGAGAGAGCGGGAGAGAGGGGACAGTGAGAAGGGTATAGAGAGAGGGGGACAGAGAGAGGGGGGGACAGAGAGAGGGGGGACAGAGAGGGGGGCAGAGAGATAGGGGGCAGAATGAGGGCAACAGAGAGGGGGTCAGAGAGCGGGGGAGAGAGAGAGGGGACAGAGAGAGGGGGACAGAGAGAGGGGGCAGAGAGA